>NC_083720.1:40212282-41417997 GCF_028564815.1 Eubalaena glacialis | reverse complement strand
CCAGGTTAATAACCAGGATCTCTGGCATGAATGGAGTTGCTATGGCAACAACAGACAGCACAAAATAAAGTTAATGTTTTCTCCTTGGTCTTGGGGGCTGAGCTGACCTCCTCAGCCAGCTGTGCTTGTGAGCCTCGGGCCTCAGTTTCTCCTTGGGTGTGAGCATGAGTGGTCAGCAACACCAGTGGCTAGTCCTGGCTATGCTACAAAATAGCTGTATAGCTGCGGATGTTAACCTGCCCTTTCCAGGACTACTCTATAGCAAGAGAGGGTTGTAATAGGTGATCTTTCAGACTTTTTCTGAAATTTTTACTGTTTGTCACCCTGGGCTTAGCTTGGCATGCACTAGGAATCCTAATAAAGGTTTACTGAATAAACAAATGAATGAATAGAGCAGGATGCCTTGGAGGGATCACATGAAAACAGTAAATTGCCTGTATCACAAACTTTTGGGGCAGCCTCCCTGGTGGCACTTTCTTAGCATTTAGGGTCTGATTTCAGGGTGAAATTATTCCCTTGGGGTGATGGAGAGGGGAGAAGTGGGAGAGCTCAACCCTGAATCATGGAAAATGACCACACTGAAATCAGATCTTCTCTGCCGGGTGCAGATTTTTTCCCGAGTGTCAGCCTGCAGAGTTGGGTCATTGACCAGCTGCGATGCTGCACAGGTTGTATTTTTTCCGGCAACATTTGGTAGAACGTTTCAGGCTAGGGTGGGGGGAGGAGGAGAGAATGATCTGAACCAGATGTTTGGGGGCCATCTCTGTGACACAAGTGAGTAATTAGTTTTAAGTGATTATCCATGTGACCAGTCTGGGTGCACTCACTTTTCTGGGCTGAGGAAGCAGGCTTAGCTGGCTGCACCCTGACTGGAGAAGTAAGAGGTGATGAGGGTTGTGTGCATGTGTATACCTATGCTGCGAGAATACTTCCAGGAAAAGGTTTATAAGTCAAGTATAAATGGCTACATGGGATACCTGGGCAGATGGGTCTGGGATGGCTCTGAAGGGTCCTACAGCGGCATGGCTGACCAATTACAAGATGCTTCTGTGTGCACAGAACAGCACAGACTTAGAAGAAAATCACTTTCAGGGTGGAGCATGTGATGGACCCAGGAGTGTCTGCAGGAATCAATCACTTAGGGTCACCCTGGATGCTTCTCGTGTGCCATCTGAGAAGGTATGGTTAGGTGGCAGTTGAAGACCAGCCGTCCTGCCATCCTTCCAGCTCTACATGGCTCCCATAATCTTGGTTCTATGTCAGCCTTAAGCTGCATGTAAGATGCCAGGCAGAGAGGGTTGGGAAACACTATATTGACTGACATGAGACTTATGGTGAGAACTGGGGCTCAGAATAGAAATTATATTGAATTCCAGAAAAGAAAATCACGTTTTCTGCATACATGCATTCATGACCCTCATGAGATCTGTGCCTGCAACAAAAATGAGTACAATGACGTGACAGAATTGCTGTCACTGGAAGTCCTGGGGATGCAGCAGGGACATAAAAGAGGGAGGGACAAAAATGCCCCCTTGAGAGACAGGAAAGGCTTTATAAACAAGACAAGATCAAGATCTGAAGATCTGGAGTTCAGCTTTTAACAAGAGGTCAATAACAATCTGCCATTTAATGTTTATTTTAAACCACAGAAGGCTACAGAGAGTATGACTTTAAACCTGCAATGGACTTTTGGCTTCCATGGCAGGAAACCCACAGGCATTATTCTATCAGCCTCCATTCCCTCTGTCCTCTCTGGCTCACACTCTAGTATGCTCCCATTTTCCTTCTGCCCCATGGGAGGAAAGGTGAAATATTTCACTTGAGACAGACTTCTTATCAAGGGAGGGTGCTGCTCAACCTGAGTGGTCATCTTTGGGTCTCTATGGGTTTGGGTGCCATCCGTCCATCTGCACCTGAAATGCAGGTGCCAAGGGCTGGGTGGAGAGGGGAGGTGCTGGTCCTTTCTTCCTCCATCCCACAGGAGGCAGGACTACTGTTTGTCAACACAGCCATGTTTGTTCCTTCACCAAGACTGAAGGCATTCTGAGCCTTCTCTATGTGTAGCACATGGGCTTAAATTTTTTTTTTTTTTTTGGCTGGCCACTTTTAAAAAAAATTAAAGTATAGTTGATTTACAATATTGTGTTACTGTTAGGTGTATACACGGGCAAAGTGATTCAGTTATGCATATATATATGTACTCTTTTTTAGAGTCTTTGCCCTTATAGGTTATTCCAAAATATTGAGTATAGTTCCCCGTGCTATATAGTAGGTTCTTGTTGTTTATCTATTTTATATATAGTAGTGTGTATATGTTAATCCTAAACTCCTAATTTATCCCTGCTCCCCACTTTCCCATTTGGTAACCATAAGTTTGTTTTCTATGTCCGTGGGTCTATTTCTCTTTTGTATATAAGTTCATTTGTATCATTTTTTTTTAGATTCCCCATATAAGTGATATCATATGATATTTATCTTTCTCTGTCTGGCTTACTTCACTTAGTATGATAATCTCTAGGTCCGTCCGTGTTGAGGCAAATGGTATTATTTCATCCTTTTTTATGGCTGAGTAATATTCCACTATACATACACACACACACACACACTCACAGTCTTATTCATCAATTCATCTGTCGATGGACTTTTAGGTTGTTTCCATGTTTTGGCTACTATAAATAGTGCTGAAATGAACATTGGGGTGCATGCATCTTTTCGAATTATGATTTTCTCTGGATATATGCTCAGAAGTGGGATTGCAGTATCATATGGTAGCTCAATGTTGTATAATGAGCCCTCTTATGGTAGGTAGGACAATGGCTCCCCAAAGATGTCCACACTCTAATCTCTGGATCCTGTGAACTTGTCATGTTACACGGTAAAAGGGACTTGGCAGATGTTTTGGAGGTTATAGAATTTAAGATAGGGAGAGCATATTGGTCTGTCCATGTGGGCAAAACTGATCATTGAAGAGAACCTTCTCCAGCTGTTATCAGTCTCAGAGATGCAGTAGAAGGGGAGTCAGAGACATTGGAGGGGTGAAAGGGATTTGACCTACGTTGCTAGAGGGGACACATGGAAAGCAGGAGAAGGGATGCAGTTTCTAGGAGCAAGACCAGCCCCTGCTGACAGCAAGCAAGGGAACAGAGATCTCAGTCCTACATGCAACCTAATGGAGCTTGAAGGTGTAGTCTTCTCACAGCCTCCCCTTAAGAGTCCAGCTGATTAACACGTTGACTTTGGCCTTGGGAAACCTAGAGCAGAGAAACCAATTGAGTTAAGCCAGAGTTCTGACTTACAGAACCGTGAGATAATAGATTCGTGTTGTTTTAAGCCACTAAGTTTGTAGTAATTTGTTTCAGCACCCAAGAGTCCTCTAGAGCAGTGCTATCCACTGAGCATTCAGCTATGATGGAGATGCTTTATTCTACCCTCTGCCACACAGCAGCCACTTGCTACATCTGACTATGGATCCCTTAAAATGTGACTACTGAGAAAATGAATTTTTAATTTTATTTATTTTTAACTAACTTAAATTTAAATAGCCATATGAGGCTAATGGCTACCATATTTGATGGTGCATCTCTAGAGGGGTACCTTTGTTTTACTTACTATTTACTGAACAGGGCCCAGACTCTTCAAGTTACCAGTCAGCGTGTAGGTTTGGTCTGGTAGAGATGCAAATGTTTTCTGTCTAGTGGAAAAGATAACCCCAAAGGTTATGAATTTATTGCCTGTAGGACATTAACCAGTCTTATATCTAATCTAGCAATTTTATTCCGATGTTCTTTCTCTAGTGCCTATAAAATCTCAGTCCCTCAGATGTTCTTTGAACAATTTTTACCAACCTGTAGGCCCCCTGCTTTAATGAGTTAGAAAAAGCTTTGACATTTGTGTCTTCATTTGTCTCTACATTTGTGTCATGTTTTTTAGCTTCTTGAGAATCCTGCTATTATTAGATACTGTTATTATCCTCATTTTATAGATGGTGAAACTGAGGCACAGAGAGGTAGATAAGTTGTTCAAGGTCACGTAGTTAATAAGAGTTACAGTCAGTGTGACTCCAGAGGCCATAATATTTGTTTGAACATTGATTCAAAAGAAAACATCAGAGCCTCTTGGAACTTGCTTTGGGGGAGCCCTGAAAACTGTGAATGTTCATAAGGCAGAGAGATGCCCACACAGGGTTTAGTACACATGCATCTGGAAATCATGCCAAGGAAGGAAAAAGAAGCTACTTCCTGGAAGCTGCTTTTCTTATTTCTAAGGTTAAGTTATTTTTGCTTGGTTTTTGCTGAGGAAGCTATAGAAAGAAGATACCAGAACTGTCAGCAAGTGACTGCTAATTTCCCATTTCAGATATGTCTGGTAAGGTGTCCATCGGCAGAGTCACATCCAATAACTGTTGGAAAAAGACTCCCCCCCCCCCGCCCATGATAATGTCAGTAAGTTGAGTTTTATATCTCTAGGAGGTGACAGCTGCGCAAGGGCCACTTGATCTGTTGCTGAAGGCCTAGGGCCCGAGGCTCCACCAGCAGTGAAGCGGAGATGCTCCCCTCTGCACACTTAGCCTGGCACTGGGTTTCCCCAAAGCTTCCTTGCTGCTACATCACCGGGTGACATTTGCAATGTCTGTCCCTTCTTCTTGGAGTTCCTAATCCATTATTCTCTTAAGGAGGACCACTATGAAAATGACTTCACCTTGAGAAGAGAGTGGGTTTGTGAAGGATATGGACTTATGCCCATTTTTGCAATGGTTTAAAAGATTAAAAATCTTTTATCATAAACAAATGGTATCGATGATCATAGCTACTACTTTTGAGCTTATATGTGATAAACATGTGATTGCCATTGAATATACATTGTCTTAATTACTCTTCCCAATCATCCTAAAAAATAACTCTAATTTTCTATAATTCTGTAGGTGATGGAACAGACCTGTAGAGGCTGACGTGATGACAGAGGCGGTATGCACCCCTTGATCTGTATGATCCAAAGGCTGTGCTATTCTGAGTATTAGAAAACATATAAAGCTCAGTATCTTTGATTTTTGTGTCTCTAACATCTAACATAGTGTCTGAGTTTATTGGTGCTCCATTAATATTTGCTGAACAAATGAATGCATCCTGAACACACCCAAAAACTCAGTGAGCAAGACACTGGTTTTGGTACCAGAGAGACTTGAGATAGAATCTTGGCTCTGCCATTTATTAAATAGTGACCTTTGAGAAGTTATTAACTTTTCTGAGTGTCAGTTTTCTCATCTGTAAAATGGGGATAAGTAATGCATTCCTTTCAGGGTTACTGTTGAGAATCAATGACCATATGTGGAGAAGAGCTGGCAGTGGCACTGCTTAGCACATTGTAATCACACCATCAGTGGGAATGGCGATGATTGTTATTTTTAATATCTCTTTGCTCTTCATCCCCAATCAGAGTTGGAATTAACACAGTGCTTCCCTGACTTTAACATGCCCACAGATCACCTGGGGATCTTGTTAAAATGCAGTCTCTGACTTAGTAGGTCTGGAGCAGGGACCAAGGGTCTGCATTTCTATCCAGCTCCCAGGAGATGCCAGAAGCTTCAAGGCTCTAACAAATCTTTAAGAATTAAAGTGACAAAGCATCACCTTACATACAGGGCAAGCTCCACCATTCTCTGTACCTTCACTGGGAAAGATGAAAATACGATACTTGGGATGGAAACCCTAACTGAAATAACATGATTTCATTGTTTTCTTAGACTAAGCTAAAAACTGCGTTAGAAGTTTAAGGGCCAAATTTCTGTCGGTTTTTGCCAGGTTACATCTTTGGCATTTTGCTGTTAGAAACCTTTCTCCATTGTGTGATATATCAAAACGTTTGTTTCCCCTCATGAACCGTGTTAGCTATCTCCTCACAGCCTCTTACCATCTTCAGCTCAGTGGCTTTTGACAGGTGCATATTAGACCAACTCAGTTAGGATGGGCAGGTCACATGTCCAACACCTGGCTGTCACTCATTTTCAAACTAAATATACCATTTTATTTTTGGTAAAAATGCTTTTCAGATGAAAATGAAAATTACAATGGGAAATCGTAGCCGACAAGGGAAAAGAATCATTTGTGGTAATATCTCTCATAATTAGGGGTAATTCTGACAAATGCAGACATTTTAGAATTCCCACACATCCTCCCCACAGGTCAGGGAAGAGTGCTTTCTACAAGGCAAAAGCCTGAGCTATTCTCCCCTTTCCAGCCCATAGAAATGATGGTGAGCTTCATGGCCATCCAGCTTACTGCTCTCAAGAAACATGTTTTATTCCACCCCTGGTGAGCAATTAGAAGTTTTATGGCTTAAGCCATGAGCAGGGTAGAGCCTGGGCTGGGGAATTGGCCATGGTGTTTAATCAGAACTTTGGTTTTGGTTTTTACGTTGATGAAAAATATGCACTGTATTCTCTGTCCCAGAACAAATTGATCACTAATGTACGTTTAAAATAGAGCAGATTGCCTGTACTCTCATGTTTCATACTGAGGATATTTACAAAATAGTTTTTCCTTTTAGGATATTGGGTTACCCTGTGATTACAACATGATTGAGTGTCGGTGTAGGTGTGTACCTGCCACACCCCTGTGCTACTCTACTGGGCTCCTGTGGCTCCAACTGTCTTTTGGTGATCTCAGCTCTCAAGGATGTTTGTGCAGAGACTTGTGTTTTGGAACAAAGTGTCATGGGTAGAGTTGCTTATCTCTACAACAGGATGGGTGGTATGAGCGAGGGCTTTGGAACCAGATGGGTCTGAGTTTGGAGCCCAGGTGTACCACTGTTACGTTGCTCATAGGTGATATGGTTAGGGTGAGGCAAGGGAGGCTCCCAGAACTTAAATTTAAGGTGGCACTCACACTTGTACAACCCTGAGAGTGAGTGCTTCCTTAAATTTTGCACTTAGGTGCCTCTCTTCCCTTACCCTAGTCTAGTCTTGGTGTGTGACCAGGGGCAAGTCACTCACCTCCCTCAGTCTGGTCCCTCAACTGTAAAATGGGGGCAATAAGTATCTCATGGAATTGCCATGAAGGTTAAATAAAAGGATGTTTGTAAACTTCTTGACATAGTGCCTGGAACTGAGATCAATAATAAGTGTGTTTAGTTTCAATTCACCCATTAATTGAGCATCTTGAGTAACTCCCTTTTAGGGTAGCTAGAGTTAATCCCTTTTGTCCTTTGGAGGAAAAAAGGAATCGAGGAATAGTTAGAAGTGCCTTTATTTGGGACATTTTTTCTTTTGAGTTATTTAGGAAATAATTTATTTTAAATCTATTTTTACGTATTTCGATTTCTCACAAAGTATAAACTGTTGCACCAGAGAAACTGAGAACTGGAATCGAAGTGTGTCTAGTTACGTGCAGGGCAGAGCTGGGGGCTCCCCTGAGAGCAAGCACTTCATCATGGAGAGATGGAATGTCTCATCCAGAGAGTGAAGCACCTGGGCATTTGGGCAGGATGCATGAATTTCTGCTTGCCCCAAGGTCTGGGATGGAGCCACGAGGCTTTGCACCCTGGTGCTCTGTCACTGTGCTCACTCACTTAGCACACACTCAGAGCAGCTTAAATTTCTACTTGCAGGAGTGTGAGCTTTTCCTGCTCTTTTTTCTCCTTGCTTGTTTTTTTTCTGGTAGGAAGCTGACCAAGGCATTCATGGTCAGGATGAAGAGGGGAATCTGTTAGAAATCTGGTGTAGTAAGATGAGAATCTCTGAGGGGCTTGATTCTCCCAATTGATATTCTTGCCATGTTGCTCTAAAGAAAAAAAAAAGTCTCATGATTTTTTTAAGCTCCCAAGGTTGGCGCAGTTAACTAGATAAAAACCAGGTACTACAGATTCTAATAGACTCCCCTGCCTGTCTTTGGAATATTGATCCTACCTGGATTGCTGAGGGATAATGACAGTGATTGAGTTATATTCTTTTTTAAAATTATTTATTTTTGAAGTATAGTTTATTTACATTATTGTGCTAGTTTCAGGTGTACAGGAAAGCAATTTGGTTATACATATATATGTATATAGCTATATTCTTTTTTCAAATCTTTTCCATTTTAGTTTGTTACAAGATTTTGATTATACTTCCCTGTGTTATACAGTTAATCCTTGTTGTTTATCTATTTTATGTATAGTAGTGTGCATCTGTTAATCCAACACTACCAATTTATCCCTACCCTGCTCTTCCCCTTTGGTAACCATAAATTTGTTTTCTATGTCTGTGAGTCTGTGCCTATTTGTGTCTATCAAATAAGTTCATTTGTCCTATTTTTTAGATTCCACATATAAGTGATATCGTATAGTTATGTTCTTGACTTCTTAATCTGTAAAACAGGAGATTTAATTTTCGGACCATCCTTTTGTAGAATGAACCAATTCTGAGGCTCGTGTGTTTGGGTGTGTGTGTGTGTGTGTGTGTGTGTGTGTGTGTGTGTGTGATGTAAGGGCTGTCTCCCAGACTTGGAGGCTATAGTAAGTCTAGACTTAATGCTTGATTCACAAGCTATGTAATTAGTTCTAGGCCAGACACCACTTAGGAAGAGGAGTCAGGACACATATTTCACTGCATTTTCCTGCTAAGCCTGGATTTTTTTAATCTTGAAGTCCCAGGTAGTTCCTACCAATTGATTAGAGCCGTTTCGTAGGATGGAACCTATTTGCGATTCTGAGCCTAAGGGATTAAAAGAAGCGAAGGAAGAAACTTCTTTGACCTGGAATAACTTAGAAGCTGGCTTGATAGATGAGACCTATGTGAACTCACCTGAGTAAGATCTAAAGAAAGGCATAATGAATGCATAAAGATTTGGAGATTGTAGGACATAAACTAAAACTCCTATAGAAATTCTGTGAAAATCAATCTGACCTGGAGGATTTAGGTGGTCAACTTAACTGGAATCTTTAAGGTGGCATTGGAGTTGGATTGAAGGAGGGGCAGAGCAGACAGAGAAAGCCTTAGCAGGAAAGAACCCTTTGTGGGGATGAGTTGGAGGAGGGCAATGCTTATTTATTACTGTTAAGATAGAAAATAATGTTAAGTAATTTCAAAACATGTAAATTAGATTGATCTACTTTGAATGTTAATAAATTAAAAGAATATGCTAGATTTGTCTATGTTAAATACTTATTTAATTCTAGACTAAATATAAACTTATTCTCATACTGTTAAAAGAGCTCCTGGACAATTACACAGATTGAATTTCCCAGGTGGATATCAGAATAGTACAGTGCAAAGAGCCATGGGTCTGAAGTTGGAATTGAAGAACTGGGAGACATATGGAGTGACTTCTAGGTACCAGACACTGTGCTAGGCAAGTTACACATGTCATTTAATTGAGTTTTCACTCATCAGATATTTGACTTCCCCTGTACCAGATATAGGGACACAAAGAGGAAAACGGTATAGGTCAGGTATAGGTCTTTTTCTGAGACTGTCTTAGATTAATGGGGTAAATAGAGTCATAAGCAGACCAACATAATTTTAAGTATATGTTGGGAAAAACTCAGTCTTCCTCCTATGTATTTCTTTTACTCCCACCTGCTACCATACTCACAACACTTCTGACACTAGATGTGCTGGGGTTTTCCCCCCACTAAGTAATTTTCTGTGATATCAGCTGGGTATCCTACAATTTAATTCAATTCTGACACTATCTACCTGGAAATAGGGTCAGATCCCATAAGTTAAAGGCTTGGTCCCACAAGATGGCCCCACCCAGCTCTGCAAGTATAGGCTGCCATCTGTGCTTCTGACAGGTGGTTATACATCAGAGGTCCCCTGACCCCCTACTTGGGTTTGACTAATTTGCTAGCTCAGTTCACAGAACTCAGGAACACAATTGCTTACTGTTTACCAGTTTATTATAAAAGGATATGATAAAGGATACAGATGAATATCCAAATGGAAGAGCTGCAGTGGGCAAGGTATGTGGGAAGGGGCACGTAGCTACCATGCTCTCTCCAGGCATGAACATTCAGGTGTTCACCAGCCCAGAAGCTCCCTGAACTTTATACTTTTGGGATTTTTTATGGAGGCTTCATCACGTAGGCATGATCAACCATTAACTTCATTTCCAGCCCCTCTCTCTTCTCTGGAGAATGAGGGGTGGGGTTGGACTGAGAATTTCAAGTTTCTAATCATGGCTTGGTCTTTCTGGTGACCTGCCCCCAACCAGGAGCCCACCCAGAGTTGCATCATTAGAACAAAAGACATTATTCCTTTCACCCAGAAAATTCCAAGAGAATTTAAGAATTTGGTATCAAGAATTGGGTTCAAAGACCAAATATTAAAATAAAAGATTCCCCTAGTGCTCTTATCACTTAGGAAATTACAAGGGTTTGAGGAGCTCTGTGGCAGGAACCTGGAGCAGAGACCAATATATATATTTTCTATTATCTTACAAAGTAGAATGTCAGACATCTGAAGGGTATATTATGGAATATATATTACTGCTCCCCGATGCTCCCACCAGTTCCATAGGGGTAAATATCATTCTCCCCATCTCACAGACAAGGAAACCTGGGCTCAGAGAGAGCTGGAAACTACCAGAGGCCACATCAACAATCAGTCACAAGTGGGAACTCATTCTCAACCAAAATCTCTTTCCTAAAGGAGAAAGGAGTGCTTGCATTCAGGCCTGGCTCTGTTGCTAGGGAGCTGAGATAGCTCGAGCATGTCATTTCACCTCCGTGGGCCTAGGTCTCCCCCTGTGTAACAAAAGGAGCTGAGATGTGCAGTGTTCAGGGTTCCTTCTGTTTCTGACATGGGGATGACTTGCCTGTAGTCTTCAGATTTAACCTCCGTTTGGCACTGCTATTGGGGAGATATGATGGTTCGGCCCTCATATTGTACAGACAATTTCTCTCTGCTCAAACACCTGGTAGGGACATCTCACAAGTTGTTCCGTGGAACATGGAAAGAGAGTTGCCTTTGGTGAGGGGTCCAGCCAGGCTCATTCATTCTCTTGCCTTGCCTTACTGGTGTGTTAATTGGAAATAAAAAGGCCTGCATGCAAGGCTGGCGAATGAAAGAGAAGGTTAAACTGTCTATGAGCTAAAGCTTTATAACGCAATGTTTCTCTTTTCTACCTCTGTCATTTTCATGGCTGAGGATTTGCCCTAATTGGGAGCTTTTGTTTTAGAATTTGGCATCTTTGAGCCTTGAGAAATGGGGCTTTTGTATGAAAGAGCAGGATATGTCACAGGTGGCTCAGGACAAATGATTCAGACTTCTCTCTTAGGACTCAGGTTGCAATTGGGGGTGTAGATTAATTGTAACAAGGTGTCAGAAAAGATTTCACAAATAAGTACGACAAACTTAACTCAACACATTGAATTTATAGAAAGTTTAAATCAGATCCCTGAAACAACACAGATACTTCTATGTTCTAGCTGAAAAGTTAAACTTGTGCAAAGCTTTGCATGAAGGCAGCCCCAATAGGCAGGAACTTAAAACATAACTGAATATGCCACCCTAATCAAGAAATCTAACAGACTGCTTATTGGGGCCTTTGAAAAGAGAATATATAATCATTTCTGATCTCTCTGATACATATTTCTACAAATAACACTAGGGACAAGTGAAAACTGTTTTATGGTTCAGAAGGAATCAACTCCATGAAACATGAGTTTCAGATTGATCTGGCCTACACATGTCTGAATCCCTGAAGAATCTTTCAAAATAAGCAAAACCTTCCCCAGCAATATCAGAGGCCTCTTATCTGCCCTGTGTTCTATTCCCCTTCCTTTCTCTGTCTACTTACAGAAGACAAAGACAACCAAAGAAAACTGAGTCAATTCAACACTTGTTACGTTTATTCTTTTTCTGTAATTAAATATATTTTGCTAAGTATTCCCTCTCCTTTTTTGGCTTGGACAGGATAGATCTAATATGAAAAAGCCAAGTCATTTTAAAGGGAAAATAGGGCAGTAAAGAGTAGTGTGGCATTCTGGAAAGAATAAGAATGATTTTGTGTTTGTGCCTGGCCTACAAATCTTGGATCCTCTGTCTACTCTTTGTGGGACCTTTGGCATGCTGTTGGATATCTCTATGCCTCCATTTCCACATCTGCAAAGTGGGAAGGATAAAAACTAGTTAGTAGTGTTATGTGAGAACTAAAGGATATCATGAATCAAAGCATGAGTTATTTTTCCCAGTTGCCCCTATCCTGAAAGTTTTGAGGATTATCTACAGTAAAAAATGGCAGCAAGAGGGGCGAGAGTTGGAAATGTTGGAAAATGAGCCCATTAGTAGGATTATGCTTCCTGGCCCCTTTGTGACTGGGGGTGACCCTGGGTTGTGAATGGAAGAGATATATAACCCTTCACGTATTCAATTGTTATGTGAGACCCTCTCAAGCCCTCTTACTTGGAACTGGCTTCTTTGAGGTGGTGGTTGCTCTGTTAGCCTGGTCCCCAGAGTGACTCTGATGAACAAAGCCTTCTGCTGATTCGTGATGGATATGCAGTGTGATCAAAAAATATATCTCTGCTGCTTTAAGCCACTGATATGTTGGTGTTTGCTGTTATCACAGCAGAATGTAGCTTATTCTGAGTGATAAAAGTCATCTTCAGATTACTGAGTTTCCCTTTTGCGAAATTCACGAATCTTCATGGTAATACCATATTCATCATCTTTCAAGTTTCTGCTTAAAAATTCTACAGTTAATATTCCGAACAGTAGTGTCTGATTTAGCAATGACATGCCCAGGAAAAGTCTTCTTAAGCGTGACTTCGTTATTTGATTTAAGCCACATTGACTTTTCAGGCAGCACTACCTCCAGAGAGACCAGTCAGTGTTCTCTGAAAAGACACAGTATCCTGACTTCACATGTTAATGACACTCAGTTTTGTATCCCTGGTCCAAATCTTTTTCCTGAACTGCTGGTTTGGTATCCAATTGCTGTTTGATGTCTCTGCTTGTATGTTTTATAGGCATCTCCAACTTGGTTTGGCTAAAGCACTATGAATTGTTTCCCAAACTCTACCCCACCTACTCTGCACTTGCTCTTTGCTACAATTCAAATGAAATCTCCATTGCTTGCCCTGGGCTACAGGACCATGCCTGTCTCTTTGATTCCTTCATCTTTGATCTCTCCCTCTTGTGCGCTAAGACCCAGTCATAGGACATTGCTTCTGATTCTTAAACACAGCCATTTCTTTCCAGTCTCTGGCTCTCTGCACTTGCTGGTCCCTCTGCTTGGATTCCTGGATCTTCCTGTGACAAATCTCCTTCTCATCACTGAGTTACCCCTCAGGCAGGGATAACTCAGTGTTGGCCTTAGCTAACATGTTGCCTCCTTTCATACCTAGAGATTTGCTCCCCACATTATACCATGTTACTGTCTTAACAACGCTGAGCTTGTCAATACTAAGATAGGAAATTATCTTACTTATCTGATTAAGTGTTTACTCTCTGCCTCCTCATCTTCACTCAGAATGTAAGCTCGTTGAGGGCAGGAACTATCTGTCTGCTTCGCTCTGTATCACCAAGGCCTGGAAGTGCTTTCCTAGAACATAAAAGACACTAAATAAATACTGGTGCTGTAGGTTTGGGTAGGCATGCTAATGGAACTATGCTGAAGTTACGTGTGGTTCTGTCCCTTCCCCCATGAGGGACTATTGTCTGAAATATAGAAAAGCTCAGTGAATTCAATCAACAACATTCATTAAAGGAAAGCCTATTAGGCACGGAGCTAAGAACAGGGCATAATATAAGTTTCATCTCTGCCTTCCCCAAGACTCTAAGGACCCAATCACAGCTTTCGTCCATGGTGTATATTTTATGTGTCAGGTACTGCAATATGCACTTTATGTACATTACCTCATTTCACCCTCATACTTGCCCTTTGGTATCCCTATGGGATGTTTTTCTGAATATTTCCTCCTCTTTCTCTTCTGGACACATGGTATCATCACACTCCTGATCCCGTTATTGTTGGGTGGGGCCTTGTGATTAGTTCTGGCCAAAAAACAAACTTCAAGCTAAAGTGGCACATGCCACTTCTGGAGCAGGCACTTGATTGCCATTGAGAGGGTCTCTAGAGCTCATGTTCCCTCTGGCATGACTCCCAGATATATGAGGCTGCCCTGGGTTCCTGAATGATGTGAGGAACAAAGCTCTCTTGTTGACCCTTCATGGACATGTTGTGTGATCAAGAAATGCCCTTTTGCTATTTCAGAGTTGGGGATTATGTGTTACTGCAGCAGAACTCAACACATTCTGACTGATAGATGAGGTACAATGATCCCACTTTATAGATAAGACACTTCATGCTCAAGGAGGTGACTTACCCAGAGTCACTTAGCTAGCAAGTGGGGCACCAGAACTACACTATTTTTCTTATTCAATGATCTTAATCTGACTCCAAGCCCCCATTTCACATGCTGGTGGGAGATTCAGTCTCAATGGTTATTTTTGTATCTCTACTTTTTCTTCCCTAGATTTTAAAGAATATCCCAGGTGTCATCTCTGGAGTACACAGTTTTGAGAGATCTAGTTGACCTCATGGATATCCCTAATGCTCTGCATGATTCATATACACCTGGAGGGTTTACTGATTCAGTGGCACCCTAAGACATAGGATTCAGCTCAGTCCTGGGTACACCTGTGTCTAGAGACCTCCATCCCTAAAAGCTCCTGATACCACTCTTAGGACTGGGAAGGAGGGTCTTTACATTCTCACTGTACTGGGCATGTTTAGATCACCCCTTCCTCCCTTCCACTCTTCCTTTCCTCCTTCCCTCTCACCCTTCCTTTCTTCCTTCCTTCCTCCCTTCCTTTCTTTCTTCCTTCCTTCTTTCCCCAGTATTTACTGAGTGTCTACTATAAACCAGGCCCTAGCCTTTGTGTTGAGGATAGAGAAGTGAAACAGACAGACAGAAACTCCTGCCCTCAGGATGTTCAATGGCAGAGAGTCATAGAGAGACAGACAACACATAAAATAAACAAGCAAATTGTATCAAAGCTTAGAAGAGCTCGGTGCTACAGAGAAAGCAAAGTAGGGAAGAGTGATGGGAGGTGTTGGGAGGAGGTCGGGGTGGGCCTCACATTTTGCAAAAAAGCAAAATAGGTGATAGAACGAACTGGTGGGTATCTGGAAGAAGATAATCCCTGGCAGAGGGAAGAGGACATGCAAATGCTAAGAGGGCAAAACAGCAGGCCTGCTCTGTTCTGGCAACAGCCAGGAGCCTGGCATGGGGATGAGATGAAGGGCATTGGGGCAGATCAAATCCCACCTTTTATTTGGAGTAAGATGGAAGCCACAGGAGGAATCTGGGCTGAGGAATGATGTGATCTGATTTCCATTTTAAAAGGAGGGAGAGTGTAGAGGGCAAGAGGTGAGGCACAGAGACCACTTGGGGTGTTACTTCAGTAATTTCTTTCCAGTATTGGAGCACCTCCCTCCTTTGTTCCATTTTTAGGCATCACCCCACCCCCTTCAAATGTGCTTCCTCCCTCCCTCCCCTTCCTTGCTCAGGGAAAGTTTGCTGCATGTGTTTAGAGTGAAGACTTTCCCAGAAGACAGAAGGACTTCAACACCTGCAATTCTGAATTGGGCTGGCCCATGAAGTTAGGGGCCACAGAGTCTCAACTGATGATCTTGAAGAGAGAGAGAAAATTGCAAAGACCAAAGCACAAATAGTATTCATTCTTCCTGAATATATCACAGCAACAGCAACAAAACACTAATCTCAATAAATACCCTGTCCCACAGGCATTGTGTTAACAGGCGCTCAAAGTAGGTACAGGGTACTTGAAAGGGCAGGGAGAAGAGGTCAGGAAGAAGAAAGCATGGAAGCGAGTGTGTGTGTGTAGGTGGGGAGAGGACATCTTCTAGCAATTAAGGTAGAATTTCTGGGGCCATGTACAGGCAAAGGTAAAACATTCCAGATAACTGTTGCAGGTAAAGTACAGAACATCCAGTTACATTTGCATTTCAGATAAACAGTGAATAGCTTTTTAATATGAGTATGTTGCAAATGTTTCATAGGACATAATTACACTAAAAAATATTATTTGTTGTTTCTTGAAAAGCAAATTTAACTGGCTGTCCTGAATATTTATTTGCTAAATCTTGCAACTCTAATCTCAGCTGATGTTTGAATGCAGCCGTGGTTGAAAATGACAGCCTGATTCTTCAAAGATGTGTATCGTTTAGGCAAAGATGTGGGGAATGAAGAGTCTGGAGATTTTGGTGGAAGAACAAAATAGGAACAATGGCAGGACTTGTAAGAGCCTGGCCCATTTTGTAAGAGAAGAAGGGAATTGCATAATTGTGTAAAATATGCTTTGGAACCATTGGCTTACTTCTTTCTTACCTTCCTTCCATGTAGGAGAAAGATATATTTGTCAATGACCAGGGCTAACAATCATGACAGTTTATTTGTCTTTATATTGAATTTTCAATTTAATCTGAGAGTTGAGATATAGTTATTTCATGAAAAAAATAATCATTGGGATGATTTTCTTTTCTCCTGAACCCTCAGACATGGTATAGTAAATTAAAAATTCACACAAGCCTTGTCAACAGGAAGGGGAAGTTTCTGACTTAAAAGACCCCAAACCAAGAAAATAAGACTTAAGATGAATGGGGAGTGTCCCTCTCTGTTGTCACCGGCAGGGTCTCCTGGGGCTATTTATTGCAAATGGGTGAAAAGAGCCATTCCTCAGGCTGGTCACGACTGTCCACCTACTGGGAAGTCCATCCATAATGTACATATCTCAGATGTTTCCTGTGTAGAACACTTATCCTTTTAATAATTGACCTACAGCACATATGTGTGGTGACTCTCATCTATTAACGTGTTCTGGCTTCATGGACTTTTCTTTGCTCCAATGCAAACTATTTTAATAGACTTTCTTTGAACTCATGAAAATCTTCAGAGTTTGAAGGAAAGCCTCTGAAGTGTCTGTCTCCTTAAATTTTTGATACTACAAGGAAATTGGATTTTGCACATCTTGCAGTTTGCTCAACTTGGGCTGGATAAATATGTATTGAATACCTTCCAGGTGTGAAGACAGAAGGACTTGGGAGACAGGAAGGGGTAGCGGGAAGGGCATGGCATTTGTATTTCACAGGATTAGAACTCAAGTGACTTCCCTTTGACACTATCCTATTTGATATTTTCCAGTA
The DNA here is from genome assembly GCF_028564815.1 of Eubalaena glacialis. NCBI lineage: Eukaryota > Metazoa > Chordata > Mammalia > Artiodactyla > Balaenidae > Eubalaena > Eubalaena glacialis. Next base: position 41,400,850 of record NC_083720.1, on the reverse strand, counting down.
ACAAATAAGATGTCCATCTGAATCCTACTCCTACTCCTAATAATGCTAATACAAATACTAAGTCAATACCATTCTAACACATACTAATGCTATTGCTGATGCTGATAGTGACAGCAACTGTAAAAGCAATCCCCATTCTAATACTCTGTAGAATTCAGGGTGCTCCAGAAAAGCAGAACCAAGAGGATGTGTATATATAGAGAAAATGATTTTAAGAAATCAGCTTACAAAATTATGGACACTGGCAAGTCCAAATCTGCAGGCTGGGTCAGCAAGCTGGAGCCCCAGGAAGGGACTGATGCTTCCTTTCAAGTCTGAAGGCCATCTGCTCCCTCTTGCTCAGGGGAGGTCAGCCTTTGTTCCAGCCAGCCCTTCAACTGATTGGTAGGTGGCCCACCCACATTATGAGGGGCAATCTGCTTTACTCCAAGTCCACTGATTTAAATATTCATCTCATCGGGAATTCCCTAGTGGTCCAGTGGTTAGGACTCTGTGCTTCCACTGCAGGGGGCATGGGTTTGATCCCTGGTCAGGGAACTAAGATCCTGCAAGCTGCATGGTGCAGCCAAAAAAAAAAAATCATCTCATCTAAAAACATTCTCACAGAAACATAATGTTTGACCAACTATCTGAGCACCATGGCCCAGCCAAGTTGACACATAAAATTAACCATCACATAGTGGTATGGATGCTAATATTAAAATGTACTAACATTGCATTCGTCAGGGTTCCACCAGAGAAACATAGCCATTGATTGATTGATTGATTGCAGAAAATTGGCTTATACCATGTGGGAGCTGGTTGGCCAAGTCTAAAATCTGTAGGGCACGCCACCAGAGAGGACATGCTAGAACTCTCAGGCAGAAGCTGATGTTCTACATTCCACAGGTGGAATTTCTTCTTCTGGAAAATCTCAGTTCTGCTCTTAAAATCCTTCAACTGACCTAATCAGATAATCTCCTTTATTTAAAGGCAACTGATTATAGGTGCTAATCCATCTACAAAATACCTTCTACATCTACATCTACCTAGCTTAGTGTTTGGTTGACACTTGGGTTACTCTAGCCTAGCCAAGTTGACACATAAAACTACCATCACAAACATACAGCAACAAGCTCATGACTTGGCATACATACATGTCCAGTCATTTCTAGCTAGGATGGTAAGAGTTACAAAGGAAGACTATATATTAATTTGATATTCAGAAGCTTATGATATAGTAGGGAAGATATGGTCAGACTTAAGTATTTATATGACAAGGTAATAAACAAACAAACAGCTTACATTTACCGAACCATTAGAATGTATTGGTCACTGTGTAAGAGCTTCATACATATATGTTTTATATATATATAATATATATATTTTTTAATTTGAAGTCTAGTTGATTTAGTGTTGTGTTATTTTAAGATGTACAGAATAGTGATTCAGTTATATATGTGTATATATATTCTTTTTCAAATTCTTTGCCATTTTAGGTTATTACAAGATATTGAATATAGTTCCCTGTACTATATAGTAGGTCCTTGTTATTTATCTATTTTATATATGGTAGTGTGTATCTGTTAATCTCAAACTCCGAATTTATCCCTCCCCCTACCCTTTCCCCTTTGGGAACCATAAGTTTGTTTTCTATGTCTGTGAGTCTGTTTTGTAAATAAGTTCATTTGTATCATTTTTTTAAGATTCCATATATAAGTGATATGATGTTATATTTGTCTTTCTCTGTCTGACTTACTTCACGTAATAGGATAATCTCTAGGTCCATCCATGTTGCTGCAAATGGCACTATTTCCTTCTTTTTTATGACTGAGTAATCACATATATTTTTACATCCCACTTTCATGCAACACTATGAGATAAATATTATTATTTGTATTTTACAGTAGAGGAAACTGAGTCTCAGGAAGTTTAAGTTATTTGTCTAAGATCACACAGTTAGCACTTCTTAGAAAGAGGATGCTCATCTGGGACCAGCCAACAATCTTAGCCAAGATAGTAGGAATACATTTGGTGGAAGAGAAGTAGAGGAAGTGTTCTGTGGAGCCGGAGATGGGAGAGTCATAGGGGAGGTGGCACTGAGCCAGGCCTGCGGTCAGGGGGAGGACTTGAGTGGGTGGAACTGAGAATGGAGTGCTGGGAAAGAGCAGGGCGTTCTACAGGGAGGAACAAAGACCTGTAGAGTGGACACATACGTAGGGCACAGTGTTCTCAAGTGGCAGTGCCCTCAACCAAGGGGGGTGTGAGAGAGGAGACAAGATGCATACACACAGCAAACCAGTCCAACACATGACATTTTGGGGTTGGGTAGATTTCTCAGGAAAACCACTTAAGATGCTGAGTTTGGTTTCTAGATTAACAATGCCACACCACACCCCGTTCCCTAGAAGCGCCAGTAAAACCAGGAGCCCAGGAGGCAGAACCCATTGGTGATATGGTCAATTAATGTTAATGGTAATAGTGAGAGGAGGAAGAAGAGAAGAAAGAAAAGAAGGTGAGGAAAAAGGAGGGAGCCTTCTGAGAAGGTCACTTTCTTCTCAGAGCCTGTAATTTTTGTGGCTCATTTGTAGGAAAGTGAGCTTACATGCCGAGCTCATGTAAATTTTTGGGACACATTCTCATTGTTTTCTTAAGTCCCTAAGCCATAAGGAAAATCACAGAAAAACAGAGGATTTGAATATCTGAAAGCTGCTGGTCCAACCTGGCCGAGGCAGTTTTTTGGGTGCAAAATTTATAAAATGCCTTGAAAGTATTTTCCACGGCACATTCTGTGACTTCACTCAGCCCTGCTTAAATGGTCTATTTTGGTTTTGAGTTCATAAAGCCCCTCTCTCTCTCCCTCGTCTCCCTGCTCAGGTTCACGTCCAGATAAAACAGCTAACTCAAATATGGTGTAAAAATATAAGCCCCTTTTAGCCTGGCTTTTCATGCTGTGCCCCAAAGTGTGCCCGGGTGTTGAAAGTGAAAAAGGGTGGGGCTGGGGGAAGGGTGTTTTTCCAGCCCAGGTTATGAGAGTGGGCACTTTCTCGAGCTTGTAGCCAGAGCAATTGCACCCTCGCTGCCGTGGAAACCATTCAGGAGGATGCCCGCATGCAGTGGTCGGTTAAGAGCTGGAAAACGTGCCAAAATCAGCAGCTGGAGTAAGTAGAGTAAATCAAGTTAAGAGGGAACGGGACAAGATTTTGGAAAAGGAGAGAATACATGGGTCAAACCATTAACCAGACCTGCAGGGTTAAGATGATGAGATATAAATTGACTGGTATTTCCTGGGTTTAGGAAAGGAAGTCTGGATGGGATTTATATCTGGTCCTCTGGCCCTCGGGGCTCCCTGGTACCTCCCTTCCCCGCTGCCTGCCTGCTCAGTGGGCCTCAGGTGTGGGGGCATTTAGAGCAGGATGGGGCGCAAGCCAGAAAGCTCTGGGTTTTGCTGCTATAAATACATTTATCCAGCCCGTCATCCTCAATTAGTGCTAGAGCGCCCACAATGCAGTGCTCTTCCTACAGGCTGCAGCGAAGACCACACAGGGCGCCCAACCTGCCTGTTGTGGTCTTTAAAAACCTTTTCTCTTCACATCCTGACAGTTGTCTGCAGGGCACGGCCCTGGCCCTGTTGGAACTACGATGGTCAGAAATAATGGCTACATGGGACTTGATGAAAAGTGGATTGAGTAGGTGAGTGAAAAGTAGGTGAGTCTGGAGGTTGGTTTGGGGGATCTTCTTCCCCTTACCCGGCTTTGCTGACTCAGATGTTGATGCGGGAGCTGTGCTGCTGTCTGTGTTGTCCCAAAGGTGACAAAGCATTCTTGTACCCATCTGCTTTGCATTATTTTTACTTAACCTTCTCTGTCTTGTGATAGTAGTATTTGCTCCATCTTACAGATGAGGAAATTGGGGCTCGGAGTGCTTAAGTGGCTCACTCGTGGCCACATAAGCCATGCACAGCTGAGGCAGGACCATGAGGTTGATAGTTATCCCCATATTATAGATAAAGAAACTGAGGCTCAGAGAGGCTCACCAAGTACAAGGACACACAGTGAGCAAGGGTTGGAGCTAAGTCTTAAATACAAGTCTGTCTGACTTCACAGCCTCACTGAAATCCACCTGCCCTGAAGTCCTGTTCTCCCCACTCCCGTCCCTGTGAAGCTACCTAGAAAATGACTGATGGGGCCTCAGGATTGAGGAAGACAGCTGCTGCCTCCCTCCGCCACCCCACATAGATTGCTCTGGGCTCTCTTCACAATCATTCTATACATTTATTCATCCATCCATCCTTCAATCCATCCATCCATCCATCCATCCACTCAAACAATCACCAAGTGCTCATTGTGTCAGGACATGATCTGGGTGCTGAGGACACACCTGTGAATAAGCTGTAAACCCAGGAGTCATCCTTGATTCCTGTTTCTCCTTCCTTTCAATATCTCCACATCTTAGTCCGTTGCTGATCCTGTCAACACCACTTCCAGTTGGGAAGCCATTCCTTTCTCTCCTCTCCATGGCTCCATCCTATCCCCAAACCTCATCGTCTCAGCGATAGCCTCCCAACTGTTTTTTTGTTTTTCCTTTCTGTGTCCACCATTCCATTCTCTACACAGAAGAGTGAGTTTTTAAAAAGCTAGATCAGATCACTTCACTCCCCTACTTCAAATCTCCCAATGGCTTTTCATTGTACTTAGAAAAAAGACAGACTCTTTATCATCATGGGTAAGGCCTTTCATAATCTGGCCCCCCATGAGTCTCTGACCTCATCTCTTACCACTTCTACTCATTCTCTCCCTGCCTGAGCTCCAGCCAAGCTAGTTTTGCTTCTGTTTTTCACATACCTCATTCCTGCCTCAGAGCTTTGGCCCAACTACACCCCCTGCCTGGACGGCCATGGCCTGGGCCTGGCTCCTTCCTGCCCTCCTGTTTCATCTCTAGTATAGGCTCCTAGAAGTGTTTCTTGGCCTCCTAGCTTAAGAAGCACCCCCCCCATCTTCCTCCACCACATTTCTGTATTCTGGTATCACTTATCTCTCTCTAGTATCCTTTGTAATTTGTTTTTTTTTCTTTCTCTGCCCATTAGAATTCCATCCCAGTAGGCCAGGGACCAAGCCTCTCTCCTTCACTGCTGTGTTCTCAACACTTCAAACAGTGCTTGTGTGAGGTAGGCACTCAGCAAATGTTTGTTGAACAAACAAGATGGATAGAGACGATCCCTGCCTTTACAGAGCTTATAATCTAGCTGGAGAGATGAAAAATTGTAAATATTTATTAATACTACCGGATGCTTAAAGACCCATGTGATTTCAGAATCCCTAATTCTGACTGCTGTTTTCAGCAGCTGCCCTTTATCTCCGTGGTCCATGTTGGCTCCTAGAGCCCTTTGTCCACATTTTGGGTGTGAGGGATGGGGAAAGAGATCAGAGCACAGCTGTTCAACAAAAGTTTTGATTGGTCAGTCACTGGAAGAGACTTCTGGGGGTGATACAAATTAGAATGAAGACTTCTGTTATTCCTGTTCTGCAGGAAATTAAAGACCTGAACCTTGGCATCTTTTGTGAGTTTGCACCTAAGAGTCCTAGTTTGGCCCTCTGGAATCTTGCAGAATATGCCTGATGTCTTTTCTCCTTATGAACTGAAATATGTTCATTTCCAATATTTTGTAATTTACAGCCAAGTATAGAGAAGAGTATAAAATTACCTAAAATCCCATCCATGAGAGATAAAGGCTATTAATACACTGGTGGTTTTTTCTGCTTGTATTTTTGGTACGCAATATAGAAATCCATTCATCTCTATCTGTCCATCTAGAATTTTTTGCAAATTTGAGATCATAGAGTATGTATAAAGTGGCATGTTTTCAGAATAGGAAAAATCAATGAGGAGAGACTGGATGAGGGCTATGAGTGGGCAGGGCCAGGCTCCTGTAAGCCCTGTGAGGCACCATGAGAAGGTTGGCTTTTATGCTAAGTGTGATGGGAAGGCATTGGAGAATTTTAAGAATGGCAGCACCATGATGAGGTTCACATTTTGGTTAGCCCATTCCTACACTCCCCCCACACTGGAAGCAGGTGGGAAATTAGGAGGCTGTGTTAGTGATCCAGGTAAGAGATGGGGAGGGTGAAGAATAGGGAGATAGACAGGAGTGGCAAAGTGTAGAGGACTTGCTGGTAGATTGGAAATTGGTATGTGAAAGAAAGGGAGGGATTCTCTGTTGGTGAGCACATGTATACCAGGCTTTCACATAATGATGCTCTGGGTATCCTAACTATTTAAGAATTGCATCTGATTCAAGACACATTCAAAGACATTAGAACAGGTTTACAGACTTAACAGACAAGGCTAGAAACTGACGTGCAATAGTATGATATATTACCGTGATTAACTGCTTTCATAAGAAGAGCTGATGACTATATGATCACTTCATTTTAAGGAGGGGGAGGTGCCTAGGTGTCAGGAAGTTTCCTTCTGTGCAAACAAGAATGATTAACTTCAATTATGGCTGCCTTTGGAGAACTGTGCAGGTCTTTTAGTGTTCTTCAAACTATTTCATTTAGACATTTTGGAAAAACATACATCCTTATTCATAGCAATGGTTACTGTTCTGATTTATAAGTTCTGCTCCACTGTAAATCATTCAAAACTCAAAAATTAAATTTTGTTGCATAACACTTTGATGGGTCTATGCCTTAGCAAAGGGCAGGAGGAATGCAATTTTTCTTACTGCCAATTACGATTGGACCTCTTTTCATTATGTCTTTTTTTTTTTAATAGAGCAGATGGTTTAAGTCATATATATATATATATGTATATATATGGTACATTAATGCTCTGTTAAGAAATACATTCAGAATTTGACTTTAAAAAATGGTATGCCTTTCATCATTAGTTCAATCCTATTTAGTTCTAGAATTATGTATCCCAAGCATACTAAAAATTTAATATAAATTCCCATGTCTAAAGCATAGATGGATGTCTATGGGGCTTGGCCGTTTAATTGCCTTGGGTGCAAACATGAATTATTCAGTTATACTCACATGAGCAGGAGTGGGTCTTTTTACAGATGTACTTGATCTTTCTGACATTGCTCAATTCTCCTTTCATATATTTTTTTCCCTCTCTCCTAGTAGGATGGGATTAGTTTGGTTTCCTTATTTGGGGGAAGGAAGGAAGCCACACCTACTGAGTGGCTACTGTGCTCTGGGGCCTGGGGTACTCTATTGCACTTTCACTAAATCTCCCCTACGGTCCTTCATAGTCTTGATTTTACAGATGATAACCCAGAGTCAAAGAGGTTCAGAGACTTACGAAGCGTTACACAAATTCTAAATCATTGAGTCAGGATTCGAACTCAGACCCATTTGGTGCCACAGTGCGCTATTTCCTCTTCCTCATGGTGAAAAATGAAATGTATCCCTTGTAGCCTTTGTTCTCACTGTCAGCTAAAGACAACACATGTTCCTGCTTATTGGTCTGACACATAATATTTGAGGATTTCCCCCGTGAAGAGTCTTTGTGCTTTTGTTATCCAAGTAGTTAAAAGAAAGAAAAAGAGAACTGGAAAAAAGAAGATGATTTAGTAAGTATTCATGGAGCAAGTCCTGGGCACCATGCTGTCTGCTGAGGGAGGGTTCCTGGGGGTGAGTCAATGGTTCTGAACGATCTCTGCTTCCAGGAGCTGGTCAGAGGGCGTGTTGACTGTGAGGACAACGCACTGATTCTGTGATGGAGGCTGGGCACGAGGAGAAGGTTGCCGATGGTGCTGTCAGGGGTTGGGGAAGGAAACCTATAGAGGATGTGGCATGTGGACTGGACTTTGAAGCTGGGTAATAGTCAGAGAGGCAGAGCAAGCAGGACAGGATTTCATGCTCAAGGACCAGCATGAGGATGGTTCACCCATGAGAGGTCAGGAGGCATGTGTTTACCTGTCTGTGCCCTTATTTCCAGTCTCTTGCTCAGGGAGAATTTTCTGGCAGGTGCTTATCTTAGAACAGAAGGCCAGTCAGAACCTGGGGGCCGGGGTGGGATTCTGTCCTGAGGGGACATAGTTGTCTGGAGAAGCAGGCTCACCTGGTGAGCCTTTAGGACAGCCACAAGGAGAGCCTGGGTCCCAGCCTCAAGGGCTGAGCCAGAGACCCAGGGAATGGTATCATTTTACCCAGCCCTGACTATGTGTAAATTGTTTTACTGTAGCTTAGAACCACTGCTAGATCTTTTGTGAGAAAAGATTTATATAAATCTACTTTCCATTTTGATACACATAGAAAATATTATGCATTAAGTTAACCCTCATCTGATAAAGGGACTAAAAGCCAAAAAAAAAAAAAATATATATATATATAACCCTCATCCTCATAACCACAAGAACATACATTCATTTTGTTTTTAACATCTTTATTGGAGTATAATTGCTTTACAATGGTGTGTTAGTTTCTGCTTTATAACAAAGTGAATCAGCTATACATATATATGTATCCCCATATCTCCTCCCTCTTGTGTCTCCCTCCCACCTTCCCTATCCCACCCCTCTAGGTGGACACAAAGCACCAAGCTGATCTCCCTGTGCTATGTGGCTGCTTCCCACTAGCTATCTATTTTATATTTGGTAGTGTATATATGTCCATGCCACTCTCGCACTTCGTCCAAGCTTACCCTTCCCCCTCCCCGTGTCCTCAAGTCCATTCTCTACATCTGCGTCTTTATTCCTGTCCTGCCCCTAGGTTCTTCAGAACCTTTTTTTTTTTTTTAGATTCCATAAATATGTGTTAGCATACAGTATTTATTTTTCTCTTTCTGACTTACTTCACTCTGTATGACAGACTCTAAGTCCATCGACCTCACTACAAATAACTCAATTTCGTTTCTTTTTATGGCTGAGTAGTATTCCATTGTATGTATGTGACACATCTTCTTTATCCATTCATCTGTCAATGGACACTTAGGTTGCTTCCATGTCCTGGCTATTGTAAATAGATTTGCAATGAACACTGTGGTACATGACTCTTTTTGAATTATGGTTTTCTCAGGGTATATACCTAGTAGTGGGATTGCGGGGTCATATGATAGTTCTATTTTTAGTTTTTTAAGGGACCTCCATACTGTTCTCCACAGTGGCTGAATCAATTTACATTCCCACCATCAGTGCAAGAGGGCTCCCTTTTCTCCACACCCTCTCCAGCATTTATGGTTTGTAGATTTTTCGAAGATGGCCATTCTGATCAGTGTGAGGTGATACCTCATTGTAGTTTCGATTTGCATTTCTCTAATGATTAATGATGTTGAGCATCCTTTCATGTGTTTGTCGGCAATCTGTATATCTTCTTTGGAGAAATGTCTCTTTAGGTCTTCTTCCCATTTTTGGATTGGGTTTTTTTTTTTTTTTTGATATTGAACTGTATGAACTGCTTGTATATTTTGGAGATTAATCCTTTGTCAGTTGCTTCATTTGCAAATATTTTCTACCATTCTGAGGGTTGTCTTTTCATGTTGCTTATATGGTTTCCTTTACTGTGCAAAAGCTTTTAAGTTTCATTAGGTCCCATTTGTTTATTTTTGTTGTTATTTCCATTTCTCTAGGAGCTGGGTCAAAAAGGATCTTGCTGTGATGTATGTCATAGAGTGTTCTGCCTATGTTTTCTTCTAAGAGTTTGATAGTGTCTGGTCTTACATTTAGGTCTTTAATCCATTTTGAGTTTATTTTTGTGTATGGTGTTAGGGAGTGTTCTAATTTCATACTTTTACATGTACCTGTCCAGTTTTCCCAGCACCACTTATTGTGGAGGCTGTCTTTTCTCCACTGTATATGCTTGCCTCCTTTATCAAAGATAAGGTGACCATATGTGCGTGGGTTTATCTCTGGGCTTTCTATCCTGTTCCACTGATCTATATTTCTGTTTTTGTGCCAGTACCAAACTGTCTTGATTACTGTAGCTTTGTAATATAGTCTGAAGTCAGGGAGCCTGATTCCTCCAGCTCCATTTTTCGTTCTCAAGATTGCTTTGGCTATTCGGGGTCTTTTGTGTTTCCATACAAATTGTGAAATTTTTTGTTCTAGTTCTGTGAAAAATGGCAGTGGTAGTTTGATAGGGATTGCATTGAATCTGTAGATTGCTTTGGGTAGTAGAGTCATTTTCACAATGTTGATTCTTCCAATCCAAGAACATGGTATATCTCTCCATCTATTTGTATCATCTTTAATTTCTTTCACCAGTGTCTTATAATTTTCTGCATACAGGTCATTTGTCTCCTTAGGTAGGTTTATTCCTAGATATTTTATTCTTTTTGTTGCAATGGTAAATTGGAGTGTTTTCTTAATTTCACTTTCAGATTTTTCATCATTAGTGTATAGGAATGCAAGAGATTTCTGTGCATTAATCTTGTATCCTGCTACTTTACCAAATTCATTGATTACCTCTAGTAGTTTTCTGGTAGCATCTTTAGGATTCTCTATGTATAGTATGTCATCTGCAAACAGTGACAGATTTACTTCTTCTTTTCCGATTTAGATTCCTTTTATTTCTTTTTCTTCTCTGATTGCTGTGACTAACACTTCCAAAACTATGTTGAATAATAGTGGTGACAGTGGACAACTTCGTCTTGCTCCTGATCTTACAAGAAATGGTTTCACTTTTTCACCATTGAGAATGATGTTGGCTGTGGGTTTGTCATATATGGCCTTTATTATGTTGAGGAAAGTTCCCTCTATGCCTACTTTCTGCGGGGCTTTTATCATAAATGGGTGTTGAATTTTGTCGAAAGATTTTTCTGCATCTATTGAGATGATCATATGGTTTTTATTCTTCAGTTTGTTAATATGGTTTATCACATGATTGATTTGCGTATATTGAAGAATCCTTGCAGTCCTGGGATAAACCCCACTTGATCATGGTGTATGATCCTTTTAATGTGCTGTTGGATTCTGTTTGCTAGTATTTTGTTGAGGATTTTTGCATCTATGTTCATCAGTGATATTGGCCTGTAGTTTTCCTTTTTTTGTGACGTCTTTGTCTGGTTTTGGTATCAGGGTGATGGTGGCCTCGTAGAATGAGTTTGGGAGTGTTCCTCCCTCTGCTATATTTTGGAAGAGTTTGAGAAGGAGAGGTGTTAGCTATCTAAATGTTTCATAGAATTTGCCTGTGAAGCCATCTGGTCCTGGGCTTTTGTTTGTTGGAAGATTTTTAATCACAGTTGCAATTTCAGTGCTTGTGAGGGTCTGTTTATATTTTCTATTTCTTCCTGGATCAGTCTCAGGAGGTTGTGCTTTTCTAAGAATTTGTCCATTTCTTCCAGGTTGTCCATTTTATTGGCATAGAGTTGCTTGTGGTAATCTCTCATGATCCTTTGTATTTCTGCAGTGTCAGTTGTTACTTCTCCTTTTTCATTTCTAATTCTATTCATTTGAGTCTTCTCCTTTTTTTTCTTGATGAGTCTGGCTAGTGGTTTATCAATTTTGTTTATCTTCTCAAGGAACCAGCTTTTAGTTTTATTGCTCTTAGCTATTGTTTCTTTCATTTGTGTTTCATTTATATCTGATCTGATCTTTATGATTCCTTTCCTTCTGCTAACTTTGGGGTTTTTTTGTTCTTCTTTCTCTAATTGCTTTAGGTGTAAAATTAGGTTGTTTATCTGAGATTTTTGTTGTTTCTTGAGGTAGGATTGTTTTGCTATAAAATTCCCTCTTAGAATGGCTTTTGTTGCATCCCATAGCTTTTGAGTCATCGTGTTTTCATTGTTATTTGTTTCTAGGTATTTTTTGATTTCCTCTTTGATTTCTTCAGTGATCTCTTGGTTATTTAGTAGTGTATTGTTTAGCCTCCATGTGTTTTTATTTTTCACAGAATTTTTTCTGTTTTGATATCTAGTCTCATAGAGTTGTGGTCAGAAAAGATACTTGATACGATTTCAATTTTCTTAAATTTACCAAGGTTTGATCTGTGGGCCAAGATATGATCTATCCTGGAGAATGTTCCATGAGCACTTGAGAAGAAAGTGTATTCTGTTTTTTTTTGGATGGAATGTCCTATAAATGTCAATTAAGTCCATCTGGTCTAATGTGTTATTCAAAGCTTGTGTTTCCTTATTTATTTTCAGTTTGGATGATCTATCCATTGGTGAAAGTGGGGTGTTAAAATCCCCTACTATGATTGTGTTACTGTCGATTTCCCCTTTTATAGCTGTTAGCATTTGCCTTATGCATTGAGGTGCTCCTATGTTGGGTGCATAAATAGTTAAAATTGTTACATCTTCTTCTTGGATTGATCCCTTGATCATTATATAGTGTTGTTCTTTGCCTCTTGTAATAGTCTTTATTTTAAAGTCTATTTTTTCTGATATGAGAATTGCTACTCCAGCTTTCTTTTGATTTCCATTTGCATGGAATATCTTTTTCCATCCCCTCATTTTCAGTCTGTATGTGTCCTTAGGTCTGAAGTGGGTCTCTTGTAGACAGCATATATACGGGTCTTGTTTTTGTATCCCTTCAGCCAGTCTATGTATTTTGGTTGGAGCATTTAATCCATTTACATTTAAGGTAGTTATTGATATGTATGTTCCTATTACCATTTTCTTAATTGTTTTGGGTTTGTTCCTGTAGGTCTTTTCCTTCTCTTGTGTTTCCTGCCTAGAGAAGTTCCTTTTGCATTTGTTGTAAAGTTGGTTTGGTGGTGCTGAATTCTCTTAGCTTTTGCTTGTCTGTAAGGGTTTTAATTTCTCCATCAAATCTGAATGAGATCCTTGCTGGGTTGAGTAATCTTGGTTGTAGCCTTTCCCTTTCATCACTTTAAATATGTCCTGGCACTCCCTTCCGGCTTGCAGAGTTTCTGCTGAAAGATCAGCTGTTAACCTTATGGGGATTCCCTTGTATGTTATTTGTTGTTTTTCCCTTGCTGCTTTTAATATTTTTTCTTTGTATTTAATTTTTGATGGTTTGATTAATATGTGTCTTGGTGTGTTTCTCCTTGGATTTATCCTGTATGGGACTCTCTGCACTTCCTGGACTTGATTGACTATTTCCTTTCCCATATTAGGGAAGTATTCAACTGATCTCTTCATGTATTTTCTCAGAGGCTTTCTTTTTTTCTTCTTTTTCTGGGACCCCTATTATTTGAATGTTGGTGCGTTTAATGTTGTCCCAGAGGTCTCTGAGACTGTCCTCAATTCTTTTCATTCTGTTTTCTTTTTTCTGCTCTGCAGTAGTTATTTCCACTATTTTATCTTCTGGGTCACTTCTCCATTCTTCTGCCTTAGTTATTCTCCTATTGACTCCTTTTAGAGAACTTTAAATTTAATTTATTGTGTTCTTCATCATTGTTTGTTTGCTCTTTAGTTCTTCTAGGTCCTTGTGAAACATATCTTTTATTTTCTCCATTCTATTTCCAAGATTTTGCATCATCTTTACTATCATTATTCTGAATTCTTTTTCATGTAGACTGCCTATTTCCTCTTCATTTGTTTGGTCTGGTGGGTTTTTACCTTGCTCCTTCATCTGCTGTGTATTTCTCTCTCTTCTCATTTTGTTTAACTTACTGTGTTTGAGATCTCATTTTCACATGCTGCAAGTTCGTAGTTCCCGTTGTTTTTGGTGTCTGCCCCCAGTGGGTAAGGTTGGTTCAGTGGGCTGTGTAGGCTTCCTGGTGTAGGGGAACGGTACGTATGTTCTCGTGGATGAAGCTGGATATTGTTTCTTTAGTGGGCAGGACAGTGTCAGTGGTGTGTTTTGGGGTCTCTGTGAACATAATATGATTTTAGGCAGCCTCTCTGCTACTGGGTGGTGTTGTGTTCCTGTCTTGCTAGTTGTTTGGCATAGGGTGTCCAGCACTGTAGCTTGCTGGTCATTGAGTGGAGCTGGGTCTTCGCGCTGAGATAGAGATCGCTGAGACAGCTTTCGCCGTTTGATATTACATGGGGCTGGGAGGTCTCTGGTGGACCAGTTTCCTGAACTTGGCTCTCCCACTTCAGAGGCACAGGCCTGACTCCGGGCCGGAGCACCAAGACCCTGTCAGCCTCATGGCTCAGAAGAAAAGGGAGAAAAAAAAGAAAGAAAAAAGAAAGAAAGAATAATAAAATAAAATAATTAAAATAAAAAATAAAAAGTATACTATTAAAAATAAAAAAAAGTAAAAAAAGAAAGAAAGAAAGAAAGAAGAGAGCAACCAAACCAAAAAACCAATCCACCAATGATAACAAGCACTAAAAACTATACTAAAAAAAAAAAAAAAAAAAACGGACAGAACCCCAGGACAAATGGTAAAAGCAAAGCTATACAGACAAAATCACACAAAGAAGCATACACATACACACTCAAAAAAGGAGAAAAAGGAAAAATATATATATTATAAAAAAAAATGGAAGAGAGCAACCAAATCAATAAACAAATCTGTCAATGATAATAAGCTCTAAATACTAAACTAAGATAAACATAAAACCAGAGACAAATTACATACAGAAAGCAAACCCAAAGTCTACAGTTGTTCCCAAAGTCCACCACCTCAATTTTGGAATGATTTGTTGTCTATTCTGGTATTCCACAGATGCAGAGTACATCAATTTGATTGTGGTGATTTAATCCACTGCTCCCGAGGCTGCTGGGAGAGATTTCCCTTTCTCTTCTTTGTTCCCACAGCTCCTGGGCTTCAGCTTTGGATTTGGTCCCACCTCTGCGTGTAGGTCGCCTGAGGGCGTCTGTTCCCCGCCCAGACAGGACGGGGTTAAAGTAGCGGCTGATTAGGGGACGGGGACGCTGGCTCACTCAGGCCAGGTGAAGGGAGGGGTAAGGAATGCGGGGGTTGCCTGTGGTGGCAGAGGCCAGAGTGACGTTGCAACAGCCTGAGCACTACCTGTGTTCTCCTGGGGAAGTTGTCCTTGGATCACATGACCCTGGCAGTGGCGGGCTGCACAGGCTCCTGGGAGAGGAGATGTGGATAGTGACCAGTGCTTGCACACAGGCTTCTTGGTGCCTGCAGCAGCAGACTTAGTATTTCATGCCCGTCTCTTTGGTCTACCCTGGTAGCCATGGCTCGCACTCATCTCTGGAGCTCATTTAGGTGATGCTCTTAATCCCTTCTCCTTGTGCACCCTGAAACAATGGTCTCTTGCCTCTTGGGCAGTTCCAGACTTTTTCCTGGACTCCCTCCTGGTTAGCTGTGGCACACTAGCCCCCTTCAGGCTGTGTTCATGCAACCAACCCCAGTCCTCTCCCTGGGATCTGAACTCTGAAGCCCGATGCTCAGCTCCCAGCCCCATCAGTCCCAGCAGGTGAGCATACAAGCCTCTCAGGTTGGTGAGTGCGGGTCGGCACTGATCCTCTGTGCAGGAATCTGTCTGCTTTGCCCTCTGCATCCCTGTTGCTGTGCTCTCCTCTGTGGCTCCGAAACTTCCCCCCACCCCCCTGCCCACCTGCTGTCTCCGCCAGTGAAGGGGCTTCCTAGTGGGTGGAAACTTTTCCTTCTTCACAGCTCCCTCCCAGAGGTGCAGGTCCCATCCCTATATTTTTGTCTCTGTTTTTTCTTTTTTCTTTTGCCCTACCCAGGTAGGTGGGGAGTTTCTTGCCTTTTTGGAAGTCTAAGTTCTTCTGCCAGGGTTCAGTAGGTGCTCTGTAAGAGCTGTTCCTCATGTAGATGTATTTCTGAAGTATTTGTGTGGAGGAAGGTGATATCCATATTTTACTCCTCCACTGTCTTGAAGCTATCACCCAATCTTCTTCTTTCAAGGAAGAATTTACAAAGATTAGATAATATTTCTAGAGAGAATAAGTTTGAATTGAAGGAGAAAAATTAGGCAAAAAACAAAAAGGAAGGAAAGAAGATGGCACCATGAATGGGGTTGGGACAGAAAAGAAATGCCACAACAGCCTATGCTTTCATGAGAGAAAAAGTTACAAGGTGGGGACTAAATTTTTGGCAGCCGAGGATACCATTTCCTCTGATTGGTTGTTGAATATGATGCTTACCTCTGTCGACGAGAATATTATCTTGCATGTACATGTCTCATCTCCCCTCCTGACCAGGAACCCCTGGTGGGCAGGGTCTATAGTGCCTTCACCTTCATACTCAGTGTCTTATACATTAAAGTAATTGAATGAAACACACGACTAGCTGAATAAAGAAGTGATTTTGGCAACCCAAATATGTTAGTCCCATTTTACAGATGAGCAAGAGAAGGAGTGGATCCAGGTGGGAAGCAATGCCCTTTGACTCCTATTCCAATCCAGTGCTTGATCGTCTGGATCCTGATGCTCTTTTTTTGTCCTCATTCAGCCTTTAAAAATTCTGCTGATGTTGAGAAATGAGGTGATACTTGGATAAGGCTGAGCAGCCCTTTGCTCGCGTCTGCATTTGGCTGAAACGTGCATCATGGGACACACGGCCCTTTGATATTTTCATTTCCTTTTTGGTGTTTCTTTTCTCAGAACTGAGAATTTGATTTCTCCCAGCCTTTGTTCTTTGTCCACAATCACATCATTGCCTAATAGCTTTCCATTAATGACCATCGCACCAAATATCAAATAGTAAAGAAGGAGTATCAGTGAGTCTGTGAATCATGTGGGATTTAGGCAGAGCATTTTCTAAGAAGTCATATCACAGAGTCCTGCAAACTATTAAGGCTCTCTGGTGTAGTTATTATCTTTTAAGTCAGTATTTGGAGCCTGCTTTGACTTTAACGACTAGAAACGCCCTTACACAATAAGTACCTTGACACAACAGCCTGTGGCAGCTGAATTTTGCAAATACTCTCAGTCTCCGTGTTTGATTCTTCCAAGAAAATATCTGGACTCTGGGCTGAGGAATCAAAAGTTATTTTCCATGAGCAGAAAACACAGTGGAACTTTTAACCTTTGCTTTATACATTCCAAGCAAGGAGCATATCCATCTTTTTGTATTCTTAATACAAAGGAAGTATTTATTTTATGGAGACTATTAAATGGGTTTCCTATGCAATGTGCTTTCTAGAACACAGACTATGTATGTTACATAAAACAGACATATTTCCATCCCAGGGGAATCTCTGTTCTTCTCGCTTTTCTTCTCACCTCGCTGAGCTTTGATCTTGATGGAGTGATGCTTTTGCCTCTGGCTGGAAGATTCATAAATCTGAAGGGAGGAAGAGGTTGACTTCTTGGCTCTTTTCTCTCTTGGAGAATCATGCTCAATTTATCAAAGGCCTCATCTCTAAGAACATGCCTGTAACACCTCAACATCCTTGTAAGATTTCTGTGAGCTATTCCCCTCTGCCCTTTTGATTTTTAAAGGCTGATGCAGCTTCTGGTATGTGGGGGATTTGTGAGGTTAATGGGATACTTCTAGGAGATTCAAATTTTTGCCAGAGTGTGAAGTGAGAGTAGGATGTACTTTGGCTACAGGGGACCCTTAGGCTGAGATGGGACAAGATAAGTGCCTTTGTTTTCTATATCAGGAGGATGGCTCTCAGATAGTTGCCCAACAGGGTAGACCTTGACAAAGAATTCACAGACTCCTCACTCTGGAACTTTACCTTGGAGTTTCAAACATTTCTCACGAAGTCCACTGAAGTTCAGAGTCCTGGAATTAATAATAAACAAGCTAATTTTTCTGAATTTCCATTTTTTTGAAGGACATCAGTAAAACTCTCCTAAGTCAGACAGTAAGCAGAAACATTCCAAATTTCTCCTCTCTCTTGTTTCACTGAACTTCCCCTTCTCCTAAACTTAAAGGTTCATCTGCCCCAGTTAGTCTGGCTTTAGTATCTTCCTAATTCTGCACTAATGCTGCACCAAGACACTGAAGCATGGTATAGAGGGAAGAGTTTTGATGTCAGACAATTTTGGTCCCCGTTCTGACTAGTCACTTCCTAGCTTTGTAGTTTTGAACACGTTACTTAATCGTCCAGTTTTCTTATTTGCAAAAGGGGATTGGTAACTCTGACTTTGCTGGGTCACTGTATGGATTAAATGAGATAGCACATGAAAGCGCCAACACATAGTAGGCACTCGATGAATACCATTGTTTTGCTTTCTATGACATTGAAGGAAGGGTTTGAATCAGAGGAAGGGCATCATCAGGTTTGTGCATAGAACCTTCACTCTGGCTGTTCTGTTGAGTGTGCATTGGAGGGGTGTATTAGTTATCTAATGCTGTGTAACAAATTATCAGTTAGTGGGTTAAAACAATATACATTTATGACCTCACAGCTTCTGTGTGTCAGGAATCCAGGCACAACTTAGCTGGGTCCTCAGGGTCTCTTTCGAGGCTGCAGTCAAAGTTGGGGCTGGGATCTCATCTGAAAGCTTGACTAGGGAAAGATCCATTTCCAAGCTCGTGTGGTTGTTAGCAGGATTCAGTTCTTTGCAGGTTGTTGGACTTAGGACTTCAGTTCCATGCTGGCTTTCAGTGAGAAACCATCCTCAGTTCTTTGACACTTCGAGATTGTATGGGGGTGAAAACAATGAGTTTAGTTTCAGTCATGTGTTTTAGAGACTTTTGCTCTCATCTTTGCTACAGAGTTGGTTAGCCTGGGATTCTCTCCTGTTCCAATAGAATTTTGTGCAGAATCCAAGGGTATAAAACAATGAAAAATGGAGTTATTCTCGTTGAATCTAGGATGGGGATGCATGGGAGTAAAGCCCACCGAGGTTCCCCCTTACCTCTGCAGAAATTCCTTAGGGGCCATATTGGTTTAGAGTTTGAATATATTGACTTAGGGTTTTAGCCACTCCATAAATCCTTTTCTTACTAATAGAGGATATAAATACATATTTTAAAAATAGTACATAAGCAAGGGATAGTACTGAAAATTCATAAGGTCCTGTATAATATAATCTGCAAGTGTTGAGATTTGTATGGTACAGCACAGACTTTTCTGTGTAGAGTCTAGTGGTAAATAAGGCTCAATTCATGTGACCTTGAATGTCTCCACCTCTTCATTACTCCTGTGACCCTAAGGAGACCATAGGTGTCTGGAGAGGAGATTGGGAACCATAGCTTCCCTTCTCTGGATCCTGATTGTGATTCCTCTATCCAGCTTTATCTTTAGTTCCTGGATTCATCTTTTGCACAAAGATTCTTAAACTCTTCAGATAGCTCTGATGGGCAGAAATCATTCTCCTTTTATTATTGTAGTGTATCAGTCAGCTATTGCTACATGTCAAACAATATAAAATCTCAATTTATACCTGCTCATCTCTACCAAATTCTTGTTTTTTAGTGGAGTTTCCAGTAAATATCTAACTCTGGGCTTTACATGATAAAGGAGTGGAATTCACATTTATGCTGAAAAGTTCCATTTTGCCATTTACTAGCCTCCAAGCAGTTCTTAACTATTCAGTCTGTATGGGTCTAGAGATTGCTGTAAATATAAGTAAATAATAGATGTCACCACAGTCTGGTCAGTTCACGAACATGGATTGCCACTTGCACATACATATCTCATTATCAGTGATTCAAGTTATTTCAGAAAACATAAGGGGGTGTTTCTGACTATCAGAATCCCAAACAGACAGTGGGCCCAGGAAGGCCCAGGCCAGGTGTGAAGTGCTCAGAAAACAGAGAAGGTTATGGATTCCAGAATTTCTCCAGGGTTTTAAAAATGACCAGGGGCATCAGCGTGTGGGTGTTAGCTGTGGCAAGTCACTTCTAACCTGTGGGCTGCAGTTTCCTCTTCTGCAAAAATAAGAATGTTGGCTGAGGTGACCATATGCTTTACTGTCCTATCTGCGGTACTTTTGATGGTGAAAGGAATAATTATTCCAGGACAATAGTTCTAAACCAGATTTGCTCAGGTTATTTGGGTCATGAGTTCACACTAACACTGGGTAAGTTCTATGAGTCCATGAATCTCAAGGAAAGAATAACATTTACCAAGAACCTTCTGTATGCCAGGCCTCTTACTTATCGTATAGATTACATATATTAAAATGATCTGTTTTGCCTTTGCTTCTCCCATGGGTCTCTGCACACATCAAGGTCCAGGCTCTTTACAGTGATTGCATAGGATAGTCTTTCCATGAGTTACACTGAAGACTCTTAATTCTCATGTAACCCTGTGGGGTAGGTAGTCAGTCATATCTTCTCCCCAGAGATGAAGAAGGAGAAGCAGCCAGGGTTTCCACTGCAGGAGTAGGTGTGCTGGTGGCATTTGCTAGGCTGCTAGGTGGGACTGTGGTTCTGGGGGCTCCAGACCCGCTCCCCATCTCAGGCCCCAGGACTGGGTTTTCCCAGGCACATGTTACCTCTGACTGATATTAAGGGTCAGACAAGGTCCTTTATAGGCCACGGGAAGTGAAGCTTATTTCTTGCCAGGGGAGTTATTACACCTGATATCACAGGATTTATAGGCCTCGGGAACCATGTCCTGGGGCTTTTGAGTTTAAATGGAGGCAATTCATAGGCTCCAGAAGACCTGTAATGTTTATAAGAATGACACAGTTTCGTGTAACTCTCAGATGCCTAAAATTCAAGGCTTCATTTCTCAGTCATTATAAGATTCAGGCTGTCAAAGTGAGTATCATCTCTCAGTCCTGGGGGAGACCACAGAACTAAAGAAAATCTCAATATGAAGCTTAAAACACAACTCTCCAGACTAGTTTGAAAACATGAAACGTGTCTTTTATTCTTAAGGTTATCCTAGCTTTAAACTAAAACAAAGTTGTCCGCTGATACATAGAACTTGACAAATTACAGTAAAAATGCATTTTTTAAAATAGGACAAGTGAAACATCAAATTTTTAGTAAGAACCGGCCTGGAACTGCGCAGATGACTCTCAATTTTATGTTTATGATGGCTTAAACCTGTGTCCATTTGTGTGTGAGAGGGTCTGTGTGTGTATTTATGTATGTGAGTGTGTATGTATATGTGTGTGTGTTTGTCTTGCATGTGATTTTGTATGTATGTATGTGAATGTGTATGTGTGCAATTGTGTGTGTGTGAGTAGTGTGTGTGTCTATTTTCATCAGGGACATCAAGGAAACCTTCTCTGAGAAGCTGACACTTTGAACAAAGGAGATAGCCATGCAAGGACACAGATGATCCGGCTCAAAGTCCTTGAGTTGGAAAGTATAACATGTACAAGGAATAGAACAATGTGGTGTGGCTAGAACCTGGTGTTCCAGGTGGGGTGGAGGGTGATGAGATCAGAGGGGTAGACAGACCCAGATCACATAGGACCCTGGGGGCCACTGCAAGGACTTTGATTTTGGATTAAGGCTTATGGAGCACCACTGGAGGAGGCTGATCAGCAAAATGATATTTTCTGACTTACATTTTAAAAAATATTGCTTTTGTTGGAAGGCTAGAGAGAAAGCAGAAAGGCCAGGTAGGAGGTCATTAGGGACTTGGAGTAGGATGGGGTGGTGAAGCTGGTGGGGAGGGGTTGGATCTGTTTTATACTTGGGAGGTCGATGACTAGGCGGATGGAGTGGTTGTGAGGGGTGAGGGAAAGACGAGAGGAAGAGTGAGTGGAGCAAGGTAATCGATGGTACCCTTTGCAAATGCAGAGAATGCTGGAAGAAGAGCGGGTCTGTGCCTGGCAGGTGGCTCGCAGTTGCAGAATCAAGACTTCTTTAATCATGTCAACTTTGGGAAGCATCTTCCCTTCCCTTCTCTCCCTCGCTTCCTCACTCCCTCTCCTGTTTCTTTCTGTCTTTTTCTCCTTGCTTCCCTTCTCTGAAGGCCTAAGCTCCATATCAGGTACTGGTGATACAGAGGAGAAGGTGACAGAATTGTTGCTCTCAAGTAATTCACACACTAACAGGAATGGCTGGTGTATGAACAGTTACAAGGTATTGAGGCAAGTGCTCTAGTAAAGGTTTGCCCAATTGCCATAGAAACAGAAGGGAAGAAGTATCTAGTTCTGGCATCTTCAAGGAATCACGTAAAAGAGATAACATTTCTTGAATTGCCTAAGCTCTCCTGTCTTGTGCCTAAATTCTTATTCTGTTCTTTTTTTAAATTGAAGTATAGTTGAGTTACAGTATTGTTTCAGGTGTACAGCAAAGTGATTTGGTTATGTATGTATTCTTTTTTAATTCTTTTCCATTATAGTTTATTACAAGGTATTAAATATAGTTCCCTGTGCTATGCAGTAGGTCCTTGTTGTTTATCTATTTTATGTATGGTAGTTGTGTATCTGTTAATCTTATATTCCCAATTTACCCCTCTCCACCCTTCCCCTTTGGTAACCATAAATTTGTTTTCTATGTCTGTGAGTCTGTTTCTGTTTTATAAATAAGTTCATTTGTACTATTTTTTAGATTCCTCAAATAAGTGATATTATATTTGTCTTTCTCTGAGTTACTTCACTTAGTATGATAATCTCTAGGTACATCCATGTTGCTGCAAATGGCATTATTTCATTCTTTTTTATGGCTGAGTAATATCCCATTTTCTTTATCCATTCCTCTGTGGATGGACACTTAGGTTGTTTCCATTCCTGGTTATTGTAAATAGTGCCACTATAAACATTGCAGTACATTTATCTTTTTGACTTATTCTGTTCTCTCAGTTCTTAGCTTTTAACCTGGCAGACGGTCATTGATTCTTTGGTTATATGCACTCTCTTATATTTCCTTGATTGAGAAACTGGCTCCCTTCCTGGCTACTGTTTCAGCCATTTGACTTGATGCAATGATGGATTAGCCTCAGAGTAGCGGCAGGCTGAACATGACCTCCAGTCCAAGTACATGGTTCTGTGGGTGACCCCCCATTGGTCCTGACTGACCTGATGGGCAGGGCTTGCACAGGTTCTACTTGGGTTTGGGGAAGCCTTTCTGGAGGACGTGAATCTTGAAGGAAGGGTAGGAATAAACCAGGGAAATAAGGCAAAATCCTCATCTTTGCCTGGCTCCATCTTTAGGTGTAACAAAACCACATCTTGTTTCTCTTCCAGCAAAGCTTCTCTCAACCAGTTGCCAGGGAAAAACTGATCAAAGTTGTAAGAAGGTAAGATGGTCTAATCTGCTAGGATTTAGGCTAAATACAACAGGGTGATAATAAAGGTATATAAGATATTTCCTGTTTCTGAGGACCTCAAAATTCAGTGGAGGGAATTTTGTAAATCACAGCCTTGTAGATCAGTAATCCCTGTGACCTGTGATACCTGCTATAGTAGAGGCATTTACATGACTCCTTGGGTCATAATGGAGGGAAGAACTAAATCTCTCAGGGAAATCTGACGATGGTGTCACAGAGGAGCTGATAATTAATCTGGATATTAGAAGTGTAAGAAAAAGTCTAGAGAAGAAGTAGAGATGGGAGAAGGGGATGAATTCTAGGTAGAGGAAGGGGCCAGTGCAAAGGCACAGAGCCTGGAAGAGGTGCATATTCTAGGACCGGTGAGAAGCTGAGTGCTGATGGACTATGGGGCCGGTAAGGGGATGTAGACAGAAAGTAGGTTGTGATAAAATTGTATAGAAACTTGAGTGTCATGTTTGGGAAATAAGGCTTGGGGCCATTTGTAAAAAATTGTGACCCTGCTAAGCCTCTAAGCCAGCTGTGGGTATTATGCATCCTTGGTACCTCTCCCTGTTGGGTTCTTAGGGTAGGGCACAGGCAAAAGATGCTCTCCTACCTCCTGGGGACTTGTGTCAAGATGTAACACTGTTTGTTTAATTAATGAATTAATCTACCAATTGAACATTCAACTCTGGGAAGAAAAAAATCTGTTTTTCTTTAATTTATAGCTTGAAATTGCCTTGTATTGTGGATTTATTTAAAGTATGTTGTTTTCCTATTTTGGAAGGATTTTAGTTCTTTGCTCCCTCCCTCCCACCTTCCATCCTTCCTTCCTTCCTTCTTTCCATTTTCCCTTCTTCTTTCTTTTCTTTATTCTATAAACTTTAATTAAATACCGATTATACACAGTTTCAATGTTACCTAAGGACACATGATATGATTTGAAGGCCATGGTCTTTGGCATCAGGCATATCTGGGTTCACATCTCTGCTTCTTTACTTTTGAGCTGTCATTTAATCATTTCTAATCTTCACTTTCCTGATCTAAAACATGTGGATAATAATACTTTATTTTAGCCTTTGCTGGGAAAACTGAGACTTAGAGATATTTAGTGAATACTAATTAAATTGGTTACATAATGAAGAAATGTTTTTAGACCAACATTTTAAAATGCTATGAATTGGAAAGGTATTTTTTCAGGATTAATTCAGTCCAGGGTATCCTGTATGTGGTAAAACATCAATCTGGGATGTTTAAATAATAGTTCAATTAAATAAGATAATGAATGAAAAGAACCTGGAATGGTGCCTGGCACATAGTTAGCCCTCTTCTGAGCGCTCTTCTGATGGGGTGGTGAAGCTGGTGGGGAGGGGTTGGATCTGTTTTATACTTGGGATGTCGATGACTAGGCGGATGGAGTGGTTATGAGGGGTGAGGGAAAGACGAGAGGAAGAGTGAGTGGAGCTAAGAACTATGGATAACATAATTATAACATAATTATCCATAGTTGCAGAATAGCTTGCTTTTGGTCTCCTGAAAACTGTAAGACAGGTGAATTACTTCCTAAGGACGTTTATCCTCCTAAAATGTGCATTCCAAAAACTGGTCATATTTGATCCTCAAGTCAACTAAATACATACATACAAACATATATATATATATATATATATATATATATATATATGTATATATGTGCATATATATATAAAAGGATCATGTCAAAAAAGATAATGAGAGAAGGAGAGCTGTATGTGATGGTTTGATGACTGTTCAGCAATATTCACTCTCCTCTCTTCCCCCCCTTCCTCAATGTGGGCAGAGTATCCTTCTTAGACCATTTGATTTTGAACTTGGCCATGTGGCATGTTTTGGCCAATGGAATGCTAGAGGATGGAACATAAGCAGAGACCTTAACTGTGCTTTTGTAATTTAGCTTGGCTCTTGGCTCCAGTAATCATGAGAGAGAGTGCCCAGTGAAGATGAGAGACATGTGGAGGAGGCCTGAGTCTTACCTGTGGCCTGCAGCCAAGCCCAGCTCATGCTTGGTATGAAGTAGAGTTGACTCAGCTGACCTGTGGATTCAGAAGCATGAGAATGCACACTATTGATGGTAGCCACTTCCTTTTGGGCTGGCTTGTCATGCAGCATTATTGAGGAAATTGTTGACTGATACACTGTGCATGCATCCTCTTATCTAGCAGCCAGGAGCCTGTAACTCTGCATCCTTGTGTTCTCAGTCAGCCCTATATCACGCCATGCCTGTTGCTTGACTTCTGTAGACAAACTTTTCTATAGTTTCATATTGATCTAAATGGATTGAGCTCTTTAATTTTATAGGTAGAAGTTACTGTAGAGTCATTTAATTCAGTCTCATTATTTTACAGATGAAAAAGTCAAAAGAAAAAGCAATTTGGCTAAAATCTCACTTTTCTTAGAGGAACAGAGAAAGAATCCAGGCATCTGAACTTGCCCTTCTTGTTCATCTTTGCCTTTTGCCAAACGGTTGTGAATTGGATGGTTCAAGATACTATAATGCTGCTTTAGCAGAGGAGAAAGAGTTGATGAGCAGCTATGGAGGAAAGGTAAAAGCATCAGGGAGTGGGGCTGAGGAAGCTGAAATCAACAGGTTGGTCAAACATCTGCCGTGGCTAGAAATAAAGGCTCTTCTGAAGTGTGCGATCACTGGACTTGTTCAAAGAGTTTCTTTGGGAAGAAAGGGATGAAATTAAGCTATGGAAAGTTTTTGACAAGTCATGAAAAAACATTTTCCAAAAGAGCTGTTAATTTGATGGTGGAATGAGTCACAGTTCATGGGCAGGGCTGAAAATCCCATCAGCTGAATTACTCAGAACTTAACTGGACAGTAAAAAAATGTATGGTTGAGGCAAACATCCCTGCAGGGTTAGGCCAAAGAGACGCCGTGTCCCTGCTTGAACTTTTCCTTTGTATTTTCAGGCCAAATCTACATGGAAAATTACCTGGTACCTCAAATCATGAGAATGGCTGGGCCAGATTGTTTCAATACAGAAGGCTTTCCTCATTTCACTTGTCTTCAGGGTCAAATTCATTGAATGGAGACCAAACTTTCAATATTGTTATTGTGGCAGGCCTGGTGCTTACTAGTTGAGAGTTGGAAAATAAAGTTTCTCTGTGAATTTAAATCTTGAATTTCCCAATTTATAGAAAAATATGCTACTGTTTAATAACAATGATATCCCAATGGGGCTTGCTAACTAGAAGTACACAGCAGTGTGGTTTTACAAATAGAAACGTGGTTTTAAATGTGTTCACTTTTAGATGTACAGTGGTCCTTCCATAATCCTTTCTAAAGGTTCTGCACCCAATTCCAATGTGTGTGTGTGGGTTTTCCACAACACCAAATGATTCTCTGATACCAGCTGGGTGTCCTACAATTCAACTCAATTCTGACATTATCGACATGGAAAGAGAGGGTCAGATCCCACAGGTTAAGAGCTCAGTCATACAAGACTGTCCTCCAATTCAGATGCCAATCTTAAGTCCAGGTTGTCACCTGAACTTCTGACTAAGTAGCTTTAAGTCAGAGGTTGTCATGACTCCCTTCTTGGGTTTTCTTAATTTGCTGGAGCATCTCACAGAACTCAGGAAACCTGTTTACTCACTGGAGTACTGATTTATTACAAAGGATACGAATCAACAGCCAGATGAAGAAATACAAAAGCCAAGGTCCCAAACAAAGAAGATTCTGTCCTTGTGGAGTTTGGGGCCTAAAACATTAGCGTGTGGATGCGTTCTGGTTTACCACCCCGGAAACTCTCCGAAGCCTGTCACTTTGGGTTTTTATGGAGGCTTCATTACAAAGGCACGATTGATTAAATCATTGGCCATTGGTGACTGATCTAACCTCCATCCCCTCTCCCTTCCCCAGAGGTCAGGGGAGTGGGAGTAAAAGTTTCAACCTACTAACTGCAGGGTTGGTTCTCTTGACAATCAGTGCCCATCCTTAGGGGGGGGTGTTCCAAAATCATCTCATTAACATAACAAAAGACCCCTTTATTGCTCTCCTCACTTAGGAAATTCCAAGGGTTTTAGGAGCTCTGCGTCAGAAATGGAGAAGGAGACTAAATATATATTTCTTACTACAAATTATTGTATCACACCCTCCTTAATTTTTGTTTTAAAAGAAAATAATGAGATGGTCTCCACACTGTGACAAGCTTTAAAGTGTCTGGTGAATGCCAATACTACTTCACTTCTGAGCTCAAGGGCAACTCCTCAGGGAAGCCCTTCTTGAACACTGGTTTAGGACTGGCATGAAACTCACAGAACTGGTTCCTTCTTTCTCAGGGCATTTATTTCAGTTTGTAATTGTACATTCATTTATGCGATTGTTGTATTAACATCTGTCTTCCTCATTAATCTGTAAGCTCTTCATTTAGTGCCTGTGTTTCAGTGAGTCAGTCATTGAGGGATCAGACTGAGGATGGATACTTGGTTTTCATTTATTATTTCTCTTTCTTCTTGAAGCATCTGTTCATACCCTTTCCTGTGGCTCTTGTGAAATGGTCTCTTCAGTGGCTTGTAGTTATTCTCAGGTCAAGTTCAAATTCCTCCTTGTGGCCCTGAAGACTTCTCATGACATCATTCTTCCCATCCATCTAGACTCTTCCCTTTCTCCCCAGTTCCTACATGGAACACAACTTTCCAGCCACCATTAAACTTCAATTTCTTTAATAGAAGGTTCTGTGCTCTGTCTTTTCTTTCTTCCTCTATCTTGCCTGTGTTTCTCTTTGGGCTTGTATTAATCTCTGATGGTGACTGTAACAAATTATCACAAACTTGGAGTTTTGAAACAACAGAAATGTATTTATTCTCTCACAATTTTAGAGACCAGAAGTCTGAAATCAAGGTCTCCACAGGGCTGTATTCCCTCTAGAAGCTCTAGGGAATAATCTGTTCCTGGACTCTTCCTGCTTCTGGAACTGTTGGTATTCCTCGGCTGGTGGCTGTATCTCTCTGCTCTGTCTTCACATTGCCATTTCTGTGTGTCTTCTCTTTTGTATGTCTGTCTTATAAGGATCCTTGTCATTAGATAATCCAGGACAATCTTCTTATCTCAAGAGCCTTAACTTAACTACATCTGCAAAGACATTTTTTTCCCAAATAAGGTAAAATTCATAGGTTTTGGGAATTAGGATGGGGATAACTTTTTTGGGGAGGGGCCACCATTCAACTCACTACAGGTCTTGATAATTTTTCTTACGAATTTAAACAAACTGTTATTTTGTTCTCTATAATAGCTAATTACCCTTTGTCATATTTGATAAAGAATATTTTTGGCAAGTGGCCGCTTGTCTCTTAACACCCTTGGTATTGATGTATAGTCTTGTAGACTCCATGACTGACTAGGTTATTTTCTTGAGCTATCCTACAATAGCCCAAAACTGATGAAGAAGAATCCCAATCTTTATGCATGTCTCTAGAAGGAATTAAAGGGGATTGTCTACATAATGATTAGCAACTTGCTTCATATTCCCATTTTACAGCTTTCTAGTTTTCTTACATTCCACACTCTTCAAAATGTCTCATTCTCCCAAAACACCCTTCCCGCATCAAAGAATCCTCCTTTCCATTTTAGAAATAATAGGAACTTTGAATATAAACTGAGATTTACTTGATATAAGAACTTGTGGTGCGAATTGCATAAAAGAAGATCCGCAATGCAGATAATTGTAGTTAGGTGATGGATATGTGAGGATACATTGTACTCTTTACTCTTGAGTATGTTTGAAGATATCCTCCTGCCAGTCCCAGCTTTTACTCTGAAGATTGTTCTAACCTCTTCCCCATTCCTCCTCACCCTCTGGTCTTATTATTCCCTGTTCAGTCTCCCTTTCTGCACCCCACAGCCTCGGAGTAAGCCTGCCTTAGCCTCTTCCTCCTCAGGAGGGAGAGGAGAGGAGAGTGCAAAATCAGAACACAATTACCAGATGACCCTTTGGCAGGCAAGGAGCAGTCTGTGAACATCCTCACATTAATACATTTTTATCTACCACCCTCATCTTTTAACTACCTAATCACATCTCTAGATCTTACCTTTCAGTGTTTATTGATTACTTCAAAGCTTAGCAAGTTGTTTCCTCTACAAGCTGATACTTAATCATTTTTTTTGTATTAAGTTCAGATGATATTCTTTTGCACTTATTGATATTTTTAGTTTTAATTAATTAATTAACTTATCTTTTATTTTTATTTTTGGCTGCGTTGGGTCTTCATTTCTGCATGCGGGCTTTTTCTAGTTGCGGCGAGCCAGGACTACTCTTCATTGCGGTGCACGGGCTTCTCATTGCAGTGGCTTCTCTTGTTGTGGAGCACGGGCTTAGTTGCTCTGTGGCATGTGAGATCTTCCCGGACTAGGGCTTGAACCCATGTCTCCTGCATTGGCAGGCAGATTCTTAACCACTGTGCCACCAGGGAAGCCTTTCTTTGGTACTTTAAAGCCATTTATTCATTCAACACAAATTATTTGAGGGCCTGCTGTATTTTAGGTGTCAAAATGGGAACTAGGGATACAGAAATAAAGTCATAGGCAAGCCGTTAAAGATTGTGAAGGGGAGATAGAGAAGAAACAAATACGTAGAGTCTGGCATAGTAAGTGTAAAAGTGTAAGTATATACACCTCTCAAAGTAGGATGGAGGAGGAAAGAATTTATACTTTAAGTTTACAGTAGCTGATATTTGAGGCCCTGCAATGAGTTCTGTATATGCTTTATACCTCCTGCTCTCAACAACATTTCAAGATGGATATTATGATTATCATTTTGCAGGGTGGAAAATGAGGCACAGGAAAGTTAAGAAATTTGTCCAAGATCACATGCTAGCAAGTGGTAGATCTGAGGTTCCTTTCACATATTTCTTTTTTTAGCAGTAAGTCCCCTACATACGAGCTCCATTCCAAGAGTGTGTTCATAAGTCCAATTTGTTCATAAGTCCAATGAAGTTGGCCTAGGTACACAATTGGCTACATAGTACTCTAATGTAATAGGTTTATAATACTTTTCACACAAATAATATATAAACAAACAAACACAAAAAATAAAGAAAACCTTTTTAATCTTACAGTACACTACCTTGAAAAGTACAGTAGTACAGTACAACAGCTGGCATACTGGGGCTGGTATCGAGTGAATAAGCAAGAAGCGTTACTGACTGGAGGAGGCTGAGGAGGTGGGAGATGGTACAGCTGAAGGATCGTCAGCAATAGGAGACAGATGGCAAGCTGCAATTTCACTCATGCCTGACATTGATGGAACAGGCTCTGGTTCCTTGCTGGATTCAATTCTATCTACCCTCTTGAAAAAACAATCCAGTGATATCTGGGTAGTAGCTCTTTTTTTCTCATCATAGATGACACAGTAGCACTGGATTGCATTCTGAACAGCTGCTGCAACCTTCGTGTACTGTTCTACATTCCAGTCCTGTGCCTCAACAGTGTCTCCTCAAATAAAGAAAATCCCCTGGCCATTTCCTGCATCGTGAATCTCATCGGTTCTTCAGTTACTTCTTCTTCCTCTTGTCTCTCTTCTTACTTTCTCTGGGCCTCCAATTCCTGGCATTTCTTAGCAGTACCAGCTATATCACCGCTGCTTTTACACTTGTTTTGGACATCCTGGGCTTGATATAAAGATACTGTACTACTGTACTCTATACAGTACTGTACAGTAAAGTACACAAAAACACAATCACTTGTAGAGGATGCACGTGCGTGACAGTGTATGCCAGACAGGTGAACTAACTTATGTGATTGGACATGCGAACACATGTCTGCATCTTTGAAAGTTCCCAACTTGAAGGTTTGTATGTAGGGGTCTTGCTGTATTTGGGCTTTCAAATCTTTTATCTAGTGGATACCTACTAACTTTTATGAGGCCATTCTAGTTTTTAACTGTTCTTTATAGAGCAGGCTTGCTGTTGGTATGAATTATATAATTTTTATCTTTCAACAATATTTTAAAATTCAATTTAAATTATTATTTTCAACATAGTAGACTCAAAGAAACAGGTCTTTAAGACCAGAGAGACAGACTCTCTGGGATGAAAGAGGGGCCTTCCAAGGAGGTCATACATCACAGTAAATTCCAAACTTCAAAAAAACTAGAAGGAAATATAGGTAACTCTCTAATCTCCAGATGTGTAATAGTTTTCTGATCATAAAACAATGAAAGGAATTACAAATATAAAAGAACGCTAATTTCACAACATATTTAACATATTTAAATTTTCTACATGGAAAACTGACTACATAAATTTAAATGCAAATAATAGAGTGGGAAGCTCTTTGCAAAAAATACTTACAAAATTTTGATATCCTTAATAAATAAATCTTAATTGTTTTTACCACAAAAGGGAAATGATAATTATGTGACTATAGAGGTGTTTGCTAATGCTATGGTGGTAATCATATGCAATATTTAAATGTGTCAAATATCAACACATACACCTTAAACCTACACAATGTTATACGTCAATTACATCTCAATTGAAAAAAAAAAAAGAATTAATGCTGCTCTCTAATATGCTCCCCTCCACACTAACAGAGAATAAATAAACAACAACAACAACAAAAATAGAAATACCCCCTGCCCATTAAATTCAAAAGTGTGATAAACATAGAGGTGGGAAGGAAAAAACTCGTGGGAAGGAAAAAAACTCATGGGAGGGTCAGTATTTTTGTTTTATTCAGGTCTTCAACTGATTGGATGAGGCCCACCCACATTAGGGAGGGCAATCTGCTTTACTCAGTTTACTCATTCAAATGTTAATCTCATCCAGAAACATCCTTATAGAATAATGTTTAACTAAGTGTCTGGGCATCCGGTAGCCCAATTAACCTGACATAAAATTAAACATCACAGTTATGTAGAGTCACTTCTGCTGCATTCTATTGGTTAAAGCTCACTACCAGCGAGATTCAAAGGGAATGGAAAGATACTTCACTTCTTTCAGAGTCTGTGTGCTTTACCATAGAGAGGTAATGATGTCTCTGTGAAATGTGAATGACTGGATCTTATATCTGTTGATTTAGAATGAAGAAAGTGGGACCCAGGAATCTGATTTTTTCTTCTTCAAAAATTATGATTCCAACTACAGTTTAAGGACCCATGTCCTGGGCAATGGGAAACAATCTGACTATAAGTTTTGGATTTTTTTTTCAAATCTGATTGTTTTTCTTTAGGACTTAGACCCTTGTATCCAGTTGTATTGTTTCTGTCTTTATTTTTTGCTTTTCTAATCCTGTCTCAGTATTGTCATCTTGAAATGAGTCCACCTCATTACACAAAAAGATGGCACTTTCTCATATTTTTTGTTTGGTCATTTCTTTTAAACTTTGAAAATGTGCTAATTTGTTTCATTTTTAAGATACACTTTTTAATTTTAAAATAATTTTACATTTATAAGAAGGTTGCAAAGATAGTACAGAAAGTTACCATATGCTCCTCACCCATTTTCCCTTTCTCTAACAGGCAAACATGGTACATTTGTCAAAATTGAGTAATTCACATTGGTATAGTACTATTCACTGACCTACAGACTTTATTTGGAGTTTACTAGTTTTCCCATAGTGTCTTTTTCCATATTACAGGATTGAATCCAGGAAATCAATTTTATTTAGTCACCATGTCTCCTTAGTCTCCTCTGATCTATGACTATCTGTCACTTTTCTTGTTTTTTATGATCTTGATAGGTTTGAAGATTACTAGTCAAGCACTTTGTAGAATGTCCCTCAATTGGGGTTTGTCTGAAGTTTTTCTTTTATTCTATCAGTATCATTAGAATCAGGTTTTGTGTTTGGGAGAAGAATTCTACAGAGGTGAAATGCCCTTCTAATCATGTCATGTCAGGGAGGACATGGGGTCCATGTGACTTACTGAGGATGATATTAAGCTTCACACGTGGTTAAGATGGTGTCCACCAGGTCTTCTCATTATAAAGTCATGATTTATCCCTCTCCATACACTATTCTTTGGAAGTGAGTCACTGAGTCCAGTAACTCAAGAGGGTATGGGGGAAGGGGAAGTTAAGCTCCACCTCCTGGAGAGGGGACTATCAACATATATTATTGGGAATTCTTCTATGAAGAATGTTCCAAATATTATATTTGGTCCCTTAAATACAGGAATTTTTACATAGGGACATTGGATAAAATGGATTATCATAAACAGAAGTGCTCAGGACAAAAATAGGTCCACTTCCTCCAACTTGTACAACAATTACACATCTTCTCTTCTGCAACTAGGTCTACAGCAAGGGTACTATTTTGAGGATCTACCAAAATATCTTATGCTGCCTTGATAAATATTGTTTTCTGAATTCTGAGGGTCACTAAGTCAGCTGCCTAAACCAGACTTTTAAAAACCAAGTGAAAAAGACCATGCCATGAAAAATACAATTGCCAGCATTTCCATGGAAACTGGAGTACAAAGGGGCTGTTTGCCTAGAGAGGTCTGTTTATCTTATTTTATTTTTTAAAAACTATCAAGAATAACCCTTTGAGATGTGACATTCTGTTTTCACAAGCGCACTCAAGGTGTCAGACAGAGTCCAATTTTATATTCCTTGAAAATAAAGTGCGCTGCAGTGTTTGCCGGACTTTTCAACATGTCACTTTCAACCAATTTTATGTACAAATGGGTTACAGTCCCATGAAAATATTCAGAAAAAGAGGAAACTGTTTCAAAAGGAGTATTAAGTATTATTACATTGAAAGTCATTCAGTGGAAAACCTTCCCAACCAGCCTCCGTCTTTCAGAGCAACAAGGAACCAGCGTATTTGTGTAAAATGGGAGAATCCATCTTTACCAACTAGAGGTCTGAGGGAAGCTTAGTTAAATTGACCATTCATCTCTCCTATTCTAAAATCATGCTTGCTTTGGTGACATGATCTTGGAGTCACCTTCAAAGGTGCCCTTGGTCCCCTCCCGTTGCAGTTCTTATTTTAATTCTCCCTCCAATATGGCTCCAGGAGGCACTTGCTTATCCCAAGACCAGGTCTTCAGACCTGTGGAGAATTTGTTACATGAGATTTATTGAGAAATGTTGGATTACAGGGTAGTCCGGGAGTCGTTTCCATCTTTAAAATAATATAGTTATTTAGAGTGCTGAGGGCTTGCTTCTTAGATGTGTCATTTTAAAATATGCCCCTCTTGCCCCGATGCAGCTTTGGTGGGTCCAGGCCTGAGCAGCAGGTTTTCGAGGTTGGGTCAAGACAAGAAGTGGGGATAATTTAGGGTGACAGGGCCAATTTTAAAACAGAGACCCAGTGTTCCTTATTTTGGGGACTGGGAGCGGACTGAGCTACTTTGTGGCATCTAGAGCTTTTCAGAAAGCTTCTCAAGTTTTCCTCTCTGCTCCCAGGAAAATGAGGCTTTCCACCAACAGCACGGATGGAATCTTTGCCCAGAGCAGATTTCAGAGACTTGAAATCTGGGGACATCATGTGAATTTGACAGAGTTTTTATTGACTTCCCTGAACTTTCTCCCCCTTGAACTTTCTCTCCTTTAGCATTGAAAATATTTTGCACCCATGTATTCTGTACATAAATATTTTATACTTCAAAATGAAATGCCTCTACCATTTTATCTTGCTGTCTTATTCAGTGAGAACCTGAAGTGGCCAAAACTCTTGGAGAAATTATGACCTAGGTGAAGGATTCATTCTTCCCTTCCTGTGCTTTTTCCCCATTCTACCTTCCAGGTACCTACCCCACTGTTGTAGTGCCTTGATTGGTGGACTCCCCAAAACTATGTTCAAGTCCTAACTCCCAGTACCTGTGATTATGACCTAATTTGGAAAAAGTGTCTTTGCAGATATAGTTAATTTAAGGATCTCAATATGAGATCATCCTGGATTAACTGAGTGGACCCTAAATCCAGTGACACATGTCCTTTGTAAGGAGACAGAAGAGGAGGAGACACAGACACAGAGGAGACGCCAAGTGAAGACCCATGGGAAGATGGAGGTAGAGGTTGGAATTATGCTTCTGGAAACCAAGGAACAAACACCTGGAGAAGAGAGGAGAGGAGGAATTCTCCCTCAAAACCTCCAGAAGGAACAAATCCTTCCAACATCTTGATTTCAGACTTCCGACCTCCAGAACTCTGAGAAAATACATTTCTGTTGTTTTCGGCCACCATGTTGTGGAAATTTGTTATGGCTGCTATAGGAACTTAATACACCTGTGTTCTCTCATCATTCTTATCACCATTGCTCCTTGGAAAACCTATTTCATTCATTCTTTTGTACTTATAGTCTAGGCCCTGGAAGTACAAGGACCAATAAGACAAGCCAGTGTCTCTCAGGATTTTATAATCTGTGAGTGGAGGGCGAGGGAGACAGGTCTGTACTAGCCCTAATCAGCAATGCCAGATGCTTGCAGATCCTCAGGTTAACCTGTCCTCACACCTCTGTGCTTTGCTTATGGCAGGGCTTCTCAGCCTCAGCACTATTGAAATTTGGGACGTTAGATGTAGGGGAAAACAGAGATGCAAAGACACACACATCTTCTTGCAACACATTTGGGACAGATACATCTTTGTAGCTGGGGCTGCTCTGTGTGTTTAGCAGCATCCCTGGCCTCTATCCACTAGATGCCAGTAGCAAGCCCACCCCCCTCCATTGTGACAATCAAAAATGTATCTAGACATTGTCAAATATATATCCCTTGGGGGAGCAAACTTGCCCCTGTTTGAGAACCACTGGTGTATGGCATGTCTCTGTCTGGAGCACCGTTGACCTTGACCACCTATCAGGCAAGCTCTAGAAGTCTTTCTTGAATGGCACTCTTCACAAACCTTGATTAGAGCAATTGTTTTACCTTTCTGCATTTTTCTGTCTGCACCTCTGCTTTCCTCCAAAACTTGAAGTGTTGCAAGAAGATGTGTGTGTCTTTGTATCTTTGTTTTCCCCTACACCTAATGTTTGTTATGATAAGAAGGACTGGAATTACACTGTGAGGGCTCCACCGGAGACAGATGTGCAAGGCCTAGGAAACACTTTATTACTAGAAAGCACTTTATCCCCACACCTCAGGGTAGCCTCCTGGGGTGCTGGACTGGGCCTGTGTGGACCACAAAGGCTTCTTTTGAGCCCCTGGCCTGAGGCCAACAATTTGAGATCCCTTTTCCCTGGGCCAGTACCCCACAAGATTGTTCTTTGGTTCAGCAGCCCCTCGTGATGGTCCTGGAAGAAAACGTCTCATGGTCATCAATATTTAGGAAAACTTGCCTCCTGAACTTCCCTCTCAGAAATTCACAGTGCACATTAGTATACATTAAAGATTGAGATGAGAACTTTGTTTCACAGTATTAATATCACTGTTTTCTAAACTTATAGGACCATGGAACCTAAAACACCTAAGAAATTTGTAGTATCATAAAATATATTTTAGGAAATAATTTAAGTTCATACCCATATCTGTCTGAGGCACAGTTGCACACTGACCTACATTGTTTTTTTTTAAATATTTAAATTAACATTTATAAATCAGGATATTTCTCTGAAAAATGGGTTTGGGGGCTACTTTAATTTTTCTTTTCCTATTTGGCATGAATTGGCTGGGACAGAATGGTGTCTGCTCAATTTAAAAGTGAAAAGTGCTCTCCAGTAAACCCCAATCTACACCATTCCCTTTTATCTCCCTGATGGAAGCTGAGGGTCAGATGCTTTTTATTATATTCTTATACCCTTGTTTTTTTCTGTAAGTAAGAAAATATTGCTCTCTTAGAAATGGGGACCAAGAGAAATTAGACTTGAAATTAAGCTTGTGTTTCAAGAAAAATATGGAAGCAGTCATCTTGATTCTGTTATATTTGGGCAGCAGCCCCTCTTACATTAGGATTTGCATGCCTTCCATGGAGAGAAGGGGCAAGGGAAAGAAAATTCCAGGCAAAGCTCATCACGGGAAATAAAAGACCTCTTCCTTACAGGTCTCTACATTCAGGATTGCCACCAGCAGTGGGCCGCTCTTCCACTTCCTTTACGAGAGACACTCTAAAGAGAATCTTACCTAAATAGGGAGTCCCCCAGGAAGTGAGGAATCTTTGGGGTGGGTAAAGTTAGATAGCTGGATATGGGGAGGAGGCCTCCTTTCCTGCTGGACAGAATGGCATAGACACAGTGGAGAGATTGGAAAGTGTAAGGAGTGTCTAATATGTTTGTGGCAAAACCCATTAAGAAGTTTGTTACCACAGTTTTGGGGAGATGAAGTAGGGATTTGGCCACAGACAGAAGCATGAGAAATGAGGGACACTGAAACATTCTCGTGGACTCAGGCTCACTGGATTGGAAGGTTGTTAGCAGACTCTGGTTCACACCTTCCGACACCTAAAACTTGGACAGATTTATTCACATTAAGGCGTAATGACAGATGATCCCGATCAGGTATACTTTTCTTGAACCGGTAGAGAGAGAAGCACAAAGACTTGTGCCAATGAAAAGGTCTGTAAGGAGGCAGTGGTAGACACCAGGGGTTGGCTGGCAGGTGACTTGGGTGGGAGGGCTGCCCTAAATGCAGACTCATTTTTACACCCCTCTAAGCTCTCCTGGCTGAGGGACTATGGTGACACAAATACAGTGCTTTCGAGCCAGACAGGCATTTAGACCTGGGTGTCAAAGACAATGACCATGCTGTCTTCCTAATTCAACCCATCTTTGTGAAATTGTTCACTTTCCCCTGAAAGAGTTAAAGTGGCACCTCATTGTGACCAGTGCAATTAAAACATCATTTAGACACTTGAAGAATAATCTGGCTCCAGATTTTAAAGGGCCTCCAATAAGATCCTGTGGACCCTTTAGGGAATGAGATAACATTGTTATTGGTGTGAAAGGAGGGTGAGGGGGCACGGGGTCATGGTCTAACCCAGGGAAGATAAATCTTCCCGTGCTGAGTAGGGGCCCTGCCATCCCCTTGTGATGTGGACTTTATATACAGAATCTGACTTGCGATTCATTAAACCATTCCCATTTTAGCCACCAGTGCCCATGAAGGCAGATCTGTGCAGTCTCATATTCCAAGAAGTAAATGTAACGTCCCAGGCCAATGAAATTGACTAGGCTGACAGGAACACACAAACAACCAGGACTAAGGCGGCACCCTGTATACCCCCGCTGTGTTTATTTAGAAGTGGAGGTCCATTAAGTGCTCTGTGATGGCCTTCTGATAACATGCCCACCTTTGCAGGGCGGCCGGGACTGGATGTCTGCCCTTAAATGTGACAGCTGACATTTTTGGATACATTTAAAAATGGGCTTGTCCACCACAGTGCACAGGACAGAAACCACACATTTTAAAGTTATAGCCTCTCTCGCCCATGTTTAGGAAGGAACAAGTGGTTTTTTTCCAGGGCTTTCCATTTCTGTGGATGGTCTCTTTCCCCTGTGAAAGATTGTAAAACCTGGCACTAGAGATTGGGGGTCCATAGCTGGAGGGAGCAACATTTCAGCAAATATTTATTGGATGCGTAAGGAAGATAATGATGAGATTCATGCACTTTATCAACAGTGTACATTTTGAGGGATATGGAGGTGGGGCAGAAACCCCAAATGCTTTACCATCTTGAACTTTGATTCTTAGAATCCAAGTCACTGAATGTTTGGAGAGTGAATTGTGGCTTTCAAAGCCACAGCCTCCCTATTAAGTCACATTTCTGTTAGTTCCCTGCAAGGACCCATATGCTCTCCCACCCAAACTTCATCTCTGTGTCTGTTTGTTGCTCCCCATCTCCCACCCCGCTAATAATAACCTATCTTTGATCTTTTTATTTTCACTGATTGATTGATTGATTCATTCATTCATTCATTCACCAAACATTAAGCTCAGTGCCTGGCACTGCCCTGGTGCAAGGAATATTGCAATAAATAACTCAGAAAATTTAGTTTTTGTTGAGTGGACATTGTGGGGTAGGGCAAGGGGAGAGACAGATAATAAATAAGTATATCAACTAATAATGATGATAATTTTTGAGCGTGATAAATGCTATGGAGAAAGTGAAACAGGGTGATGGGGAAGACATTGGTGATGAAGAGGAGGCCTGATTGAAGGTGGGTGGGCAGGGAAGGCCTCACTGAGGAGAGAGCCCTGAGCTGAGATGGGATGGGGAAAGGGCAGCCACATGGTTTAGAGGCAGGTGGTCCATTTGGAGAGGTGGCCAAGGGCAGGATCAGGTTGTATTGGTTGAGAAACACCAGGAGGCCTGGGAAGCAGGAAAGGTATGAGCCAAGGAGGTGTGTAGGAAATCTGGTCAAAGAACTAGGGAGGGTCCAGGGTGTGTAGGGCTCTGAAGGTCAAGGGTAAGGAATTAGATTTGTAATAAGGAAGAACAAATCTGACTTCATATTGGATCTGTTTCTTTTGCTTTAACCTTTGTATTCTATCGGTTTTGCTACAAGTTAAGAATGTTGCCTATAGCCTGAAATATAGAGGATAGCCCATTCTCAAGGCTGTGACCTTTAAAGGTATAACACTTTTTAATTCACATAGAGATAAAAAGTTGCAGAACAGAGAAAAACATTCCTGACCTGACCTACATGAACAGCTGCAGAAACAAACGATTCTGACACCAAGAAATTTGCACCAACCAACCACATCAGCTCCCCACTTAGTATAAAAGAGGCTTGAATTCTAACTCAAGTAAGATGGTTCTTTGGGACCCTAGTCCACCATCTACTTGGTCTGCTGGCTTTCTGAATAAAGTCACTATTCCTTGCCCCAACAACTAGTCTCTTGATTTATTGGCCTGTTGTATGGTGAGCAGTATAAGCTTGGACTCGGTAACAGATTTAATTCAGTGTGTTGCAGGGGAAGCTAAGAGTATATAAGCAATGGTGTCATGTGATCAGATGTGCATTAAATCAGTGTTGTGTGTCTTATTGCTTTAGGGCCAATTCATATGTAGCCTGTGTTGTGAAATGTTTGCAGCAGAATGAACCCCTCCCGGGGTCCAGGACTCACAGTGTGACTGTAGCCTAATGAAGGGACACAGTCTTTCTCTCCCAATGCCTTGTGCTCCATGAGGGTAGGAATCATGTCCCTGGTTGGCCCTGCTACTCCACAGTGCATGCAGTGCCTAGTCAATAAATGTCTACTGCATTGACCTTAGTTATAAGCTCCTGGAGGTTAATAACATTTGTCCAATTTATTTTGTAAAATTCCAAAGGGTCCTTAAGAAAAGTTCTTTGATGATGAATTGGGCTCTTAAAATAATGGGATTAATGGATCATCACACAGATGTCGTCAACCAAGTTGGGAGCTAATTAAGGCAAACTCGACCAAAAGAATGTATTCAAATTACTTCCCTTGGTCAATTAGTTTCCCGCAGATGATTTTAGCATGTTTCTTAAACGCTTCAGTGTTTAGGCAAAGAAATCAAGATTCAAAGCCCAGACTCTGTGTTTCAGGTCCCAGAAAATAAAATGTCCATTTTTAACGGCTGCTCCCCCAACTTCAAAATTAAACATATTACATTCTTGGGAGTACGGTTTCAGCTTCTTTACATTTATGATACAAATGGAGCCATTTGCCCTCACTTCAGTCTATAAAGGCAAGACTCATTAGAAGGAGGAAATTTCCTTTATCATTAACAGGCCACACTCTCACGATAAAAAACGTCTCCACTCTTCCCACCTCCTTCCCCAGAACTTCGATTTTCATTTCAAGCAGTTCCCACATAAGCTATTTATCTTCCAACATTTCCCCAACTCTCAATGGCACCATTATATCCTTTATTTGGAATCATAAAACTTTGAGAATAAAAAAGAAGCAAATTAATCCTCCCAGGGGAGAAAAGGAAGACGGATCCTGCCAGTTTTTAAATTGTAGGATTGGACTGGCCTCGAAACACAGTTTTCTTTTTCAACAACTTAGCCAGTGGGGGGAAATCAATGGTCATGACAGAGAATCCCGAAATAAAATGCAGAATTATGCAAACACGTTCAAAACTGACATCTTGAAGTAAAAGCTGTTGAAAGCCTGAGGAATAAACAATGCGGGCTGGAAGGCGAACATTTTGAAGCTACGAATGGGTTACTCTGCTTTTATTATTCACAGCGGAAAAATAATCTCGATCATGATGTGAAAACCACAATTTCCTTTATTTGTGGATCCTGCCAGATTAAAAAGCATTCGGGGAAGAAGTGCGGCTGGGAGAATTGAACGCTGTCCGAAGAGACAAGTGCTCTGTGTCCGGGACCCTGTCGCAGACGCTGGCTGGCTCGGTCCAACTGCATAAGTCACTTAACCTCCTGATGACTCTTTTCTCATCATCGTGCTGGAATTAAGGAGGCGGCCTTTCCTCTGGGGCCTGAGATCTGAGTTTCCTAACTGCCAATTGGATAACATGATTTGCCATTGCAATTTGCTCTAAGGACTCTCAAGGTTGTGAAAACAAGCGATAGAAGTCAGTTAACAAGCCGGTTGCCACCAGAACAGCCAATGAGAACACCTAAGGCTGCAGAATGCCTCAAAGTGCATCTCCAGGTTTGGGGTTCTGGAAACAGATTCTAGTAAAGGCTTTATTATTTTATTTTATTGTATTATTACTTTTAAAATTGTGAGATAGAGTCCCTGGATAATTGATGAATATTGTGTTCTTATAAAGTAAAATGAAAATCACTGCATTGAGAAACTGTATGCAAGGGGGATATTACAGTTTAAAAGGATCTTAGAGATAATCTGGTCTAGCACTTCCATTTTGCAGAGGAGGAATTTTCGATGCAGAAAGCTTAAATGACCTACCCAAGCTCATGGACCCATAGATCTGGTAGTTGCTGTGGGCTTTGAAATCTAAGTTTTATGGTGGTTTAGTTAATCCAATAATTTGAACAGGAATCCTGAAGAAAGCTGACAATACCAGACATTTTTGCCTAAGTGTCAATTTGATGGTGGACTGGAGAGATCCAGAAGCAATGTTGGATAATGTCTTTTAATAAAAAAGAGGTCTTCTGAATCTAAAGGGGAAAATTTTTAGAAAAATGGTGGAGGTGTAGCTGTTGACTGCAATGTTTAATTGCAATATTTTAAAAGTTGAGTTTAAAATTTTCCTCCCTCCCTTCCTCCCTTTCTTTATTCTTTCCTTCCTCTTTCTCTCTCTGTCTCTGTGTCTCTCATCTTGACTTTTTTTTTTTTTTTTTAATTTGAAGAGAAGTTGTGGAGGAAAACTAGAGTAAATATAGGACTTGGTGACATAGAGTTGAGAGAAACACCGAGAAAGTGGAGGGAGGTTGATTCACATAGTAGAGAGGAAAAAGCTCCCTGCGATTTACTCTGACTTGCTAATTTTCAGAAGGAAATTAATAAAATTGATTCCAGCAAAAACTCTAAGTGGACA
The DNA here is from genome assembly GCF_028564815.1 of Eubalaena glacialis. Lineage (NCBI taxonomy): Eukaryota > Metazoa > Chordata > Mammalia > Artiodactyla > Balaenidae > Eubalaena > Eubalaena glacialis. The sequence goes on along the minus strand of NC_083720.1, from coordinate 41,358,586 downwards.
AATAGAAGAAAAACAGATTGAGAATTGTGAATATTTAGGGTAGAGAAAAAGTTCTTAGAGAAATCTTTCCCTCAGGGAGAAATAAATATTTAGGAGAAATCACTAACTCTAAGGGTCATTAAAGCGAAGATCACTCATAGGATGGAAGCAAACCCTCCCACCAACTATTAATTCCAATTCCTAGACTCGGTGGCAGTAACATGATTAGTTATTATGGGTTCTGGAAGAAAGCAGGACCTTTGGCAATAAAGCCCTGGAAATATGTATTTTTAAGTATATAAAAGATGAGGAAAGCAACTTTGCTTTTCATCCTGGAGACTAGAAATAATACACCTGCGAGGATAGATGAATGGCATAATGTTGGCATTCAATGGGGCATTAAACATTTTGCGTCACGTTTATGGGGCTTTCCTGTCATTAATTCTAGGTAAAATAAACTTTTAAAAAATATTTTATTGTGTTTTTGGATGGCGTTTATTTTTCACCAGCTTGCTTTTCTTTGCCATTTTTTTCTGCCAGGTTTTCGTGTCTATTATGTTTTCTTGTGTCTGTCATACTCTCATACTCTTGGCTAATTTCCTAACTGGCCTCCCTGCCTTTGCTATGGGACCTTTCTTTTTCCTTCACCTGCCCTGTCGGCGTTCTTTCTTTCAGTCTGGGTGCACGTGTTCGGACCCATGTCAGGGTCGGATGTGGTTGGTTCTGCTGGCCACGGTCGTGCGGTTTGCCTGTGGTGTCCTGGGACTGGCAAGGTCTTGGACAGACTTGGTCCAGAAGTCGCAAAGATTGGGGCTACCTGAATCTCTCCATTACCAGGGTATCCGTTCTACAATTGATTGTGATGGCAAGGCCTTGCATTTCTTCCCTGTTCAACGGCCCTCCTCTTAATTTTGCCTGCCTCCTTTAACAAAGTTTCCTTTCCTATTAGCAGTACACACTCCTTCCTTTTTAAATTAGGTCAGCTTTGCAGCTAAGGGAGAAAGGATGGTGTATTGGAGGGAGCAATGCAGTGGAGTCAGGAAACCTGGGTCCTTTGACCCAGCTGCCACTGACACAGTGCCTGTGAGACATTGGGCGGCCACTAAACTCTCTGATGTTCAGTTTTCTGAGAGGTTTGGATAAGATTGTGAGTCATCTTCTCCTGGGATCCACAATGTAGCTCAATTCTCCTCTGGGGCTCTCCAGGCACAATAGAGGCAGGCAGCAAGAAAGGAACCAAGCTGAACACACTGTCTTGATAAAGTGGACCTGAGAGACTTAAAGGGGTAAAATTTGTCTTGAGGAACTAAGGCTGGCGGCTTACAAAGTGTGGTTCAAGGACTAGCCTACTGGGACTCCTTGGAGCTTTGTGAAAATTGATTAACTTAATAAATAATTATGGAAGGCTTACATGTGCCAGGCTCTGTTCTAGGTGCTGGGCACACAGCAGCAGACAGACCAGACAGATACCTGATGTCATGGAGCTTAACCTTGGTTAGCATCTCAGGTGGTTATAAGGGCTAGAAAGAAAGTCTCACATGCTAAGAGAAGGATAAAAAGCTGCTGTTTTATGCAAGGTGGTTAGGGAAGCCTGCTTGGAGGAGATAGCATTGAAGCAGAGAATGAAGTAAAGGAGAGAACCTTGTGGCTGTCTAGGGAAAGAGCATCCCAGGTTGGGGGTAGGGGACAGTTAGTGCAGAGGCCTGGAGGTAGGAGGTGTGTTTGAGGAACAGCAAAGGAGGCTAGTGTGGCTGGTGCTGAGGGGGTGGGGATTCCTGGGCACTGCCATCAGGTCCATCACCTCATCCGCAGGCTTGGAGTTGAGCTAGAGTCCGATGATAAGCAGATGCCCCAAGGTTTGCCTGGTGATCAGGAGGTGGGTGAGGTATCTTCCAGCTCTGGATCCTGAGTCCTTTTGTCCAGTTAATGATCATCATATTGGAGATTGGTCATATATGATCTTAATAGTCTGTGGTAGCCTCTGTGGAGCCTGGCTTTGGTAGCTTGGGAACAATCTTCCCCTTGATTCCAGAGAATTCACCATCATCTCTCTTGGATGATCCTTTTACAGACCCTGGGCTATGTCTTGGGAGTAAGATCTTTTCTGATCAGCACTAGTGATGCAGGACAATGAAGACAGGGTCCCTCCTCACAAAAAAGAATGAAATAATGCCATTTGCGGCAACATGGATGGACCTAGAGACTATCTTATTAAGTGAAGTAAGTTAGACAGAGAAAGATAAATATATGATATCACTTATTTGTGGAATCTAAAAATGAACTTATTTACAAAACAGAAATAGACTTACAGACATAGAATACAATCTTGTGGTTACCAAAGAGGATAGACAGGGGGAGGGGGAGAGATAAATTAGGAGTCTGGGATTAACAGGTATACACTACTGTATATAAAATAGGTAAACAGCAAGGCCCTACTGTTTAGCACAGGGAACTATACTGAATATTTTGTAATAACCTATAATGAGAAAGAATCTGAAAAAGAATATATATTATATATAATATATAATAAGAATATATATATGTATAACTGCATCACTTTGCCATACACTTGAAACTAACACAACATTGTAAACTAACTATACTTCAATACAAAAAAAGAAAAAAAAATGCAAAAAAAAAAAAAAAGGAAGACAGGTTCCCTCCTGGCACTCAGAGAGGACTCTCAGGTTGGATGTAAGGAATGCTCAAGTAGTCATTTACATGCTCAAATCTACTGAGAAATGCAAGTCAAGACCATTTAACTGAACTGATCCAATCTTGTAAGGAAACTTTGCTGGCTTCAGATCATGGATAACCCACTGGTGCTTGTTATACAGGGAAGTAAGCTGAAGAGCTCCATGACTTACCCTACTTCACAAGGACTTTGAGGGTGTGGCAGTTTATCTTCATATCTTTGTAAGACACTTCTCTGACTCAGCAAAAAAATCCCTTTTAGTTCCTGGGCTAAAGCAACCAGACTTTGGGGAAAGAGTACATTTGTCACACTAAGAACATTAAGGATCAGAATTAATAGACCCCTCATTGGCTGGTTAAAGATACTGTCAGCTTAGTAGCCTTCACAAGGAGAAAATCCTGGAAAAGAGATGTTCACTTTCACCCAAGTGGTCTTGTTCTCATGGACCCCATCATAGTGGCCAGATTGCTCCGTGGACAAACAAATGTCTCTTGGGTCCTCATGCAGAAGATGTTTCACAGATGCACCTGCCACCCTTCTGCTCAAGGAGCTTGCTTTTGCAGCTGTGAGGTTAGCTTTGGACATTGATTCACAAAGCTTCTTAGCCAGAAATCCCACTTCTCTGCTTCTCCCCAAATCCCACAGTTCCTCAGGCCCAGCTCAAACCTTGTATCTTCCATGAAGATGCCCAGAATCTCCACATTCTCTGCCTCTTCTGAAGCCCTAGGGCACTCCCTGACTGCCCCCACTACCTCTAAATCACAATCCTTTTCATGCTCCATCTCTGCATTTTGGGTAGAAGTATCTTATAGTTGGTATTCAGAGTTTATCCTCCAGGGCCAAGCATCAGACTTTTTGTAGTCTCTGGGTTTCTTGAAGCCGTATATTTTTCATTTGCATGTCCCCATTGCCAGCATGGTGACACATCATGGGTGATCATCAAGTATTTGTTGCCAAAATCAGTATAATTAGGTGAATGAATTTAGGTCAGCACAGAGAGTATGCCCAGCACAGGATATACACTATATTATGAAGAACTAGTGCAAATAAACAAAAAAACAATCAGAAAACCAAGAGGTGCATGTATAAAAGACTAGATGGAATAATTCATAGCAGATAGATTAAAACCAGTCAGAATGGCCATCATCAAAAAATCTACAAACAATAAATGCTGGAGAGGGTGTGGAGAAAAGGGATCCCTCTTGCACTGTTGGTGGGAATGTAAATTGATACAGCCACTATGGAGAACAGTATGGAGGTTCCTTAAAAAACTAAAAATAGAACTACCATACGACCCAGCAATCCCACTACTGGGCATATACCCTGAGAAAACCATAATTCTAAAAGAGTCATGTACCAAAATGTTCATTGCAGCTCTATTTACAATAGCCAGGACATGGAAGCAACCTAAGTGTCCATCAACAGATGAATGGATAAAGAAGATGTGGCACATATATACAATGGAATATCACTCAGCCATAAAAAGGAACGGAACTGAGTTATTTGTAATGAGGTGGATGGACCTAGAGACTGTCATTCAGAGTGAAGTAAGTCAGAAAGAGAAAAACAAATACCGTATGCTAACACATATATATGGAATCTAAAAAAAAAAAAAAAAAAAAAATGGTCATGAAGAACCTAGGGGCAAGATGGGAATAAAGATGCAGATCTACTAGAGAATGGACTTGAGGATACGGGGAGGGGGAAGGGTAAGCTGGGACAAAGTGAGAGGGTGGCATGGCCATATATACACTACCAAACGTAAAATAGCTAGCTAGTGGGAAGCAGCCGCATAGCACAGGGAGATCAGCTTGGTGCTTTGTGACCACATAGAGGGGTGGGATAGGGAGGGTGGGAGGGAGGGAGATGCAAGAGGGAAGAGATATGGGACATATGTATATGTATAACTGATTCACTTTGTTATAAAGCAGAAACTAACACACCATTGTTAAGCAATTATTCTCCAATAAAGATGTTAAAAAAAAAAAAGAAAAGAATCTAAGATAAAAAAAAAAACTACAATTTTTTCATGGCTCTGCTCCTTATAATTTAAAAAACAAAGCTGCAAACTCCATATCCAGTATTAAGGGTTAAATAAAATCTGATACATAGGTATTCTGTGGAATATTCTACAGCCATTATATAAAGCACTTATGGAGGTTTTATACAAATTGAGCTACCACTTTAAATATAATATCTAAAGATAAAGCAAAATATTGTCATCATTCAGCAGCTTTACTGAGTAGGGGAAGAAGGGATGAGCAAGAATTAGAAGAGCTGGAATTCAAGGGAGGGGACATTTATTTGGTTTATATTTTACCCTTCCTGATCCTTGGATTCGCTGTCTACAAAATGGGCATGGAAATGTTTACCTCTTACCATGAGACATAATGTGTGCTAAATTCAGGGTCTGAGAATAAAGGGCATGCTCAATGAATGTAGATATTATTATTATTAGAAAAAAATTCTGCACCATAATCTAGAGTGAGGAACCAAGACTATGACAAATAGTTAAGAATGAACAGGTAACAAACCGGCTTTGGTGTTGCTCCTACTACAGTAGGAATTTTAGGAGGGATAGATTGCTGAGAAGATGAGGCAGGATTTTGAAGGATGGGCAGATGGAGTTGGGGGAACACGGTAGGAGGGTGAGAAAACCAAGATGGGGCAGTGAGGAGGCAATGTGCATGGATTATGGGGAAAGGCAGAGACTGGCCTGATTAGTAAAGAGGGGTGTTTATGTTAGCGAGAGGTGGATGTATGACGAGGACAAGATTCTTTGTGGTCTTTGCCGGTGTCTATTTTTTAAAGAAAGCGAATATTCGAATGGTAAGGTAAGTCTTGGTGGAAAACTGAAGCTTCTGACGGAATGGAAAGAGTTAACAAACTCAGACTTCATCCTCTGCCTTCCATTCCTATCCCAACACCCTGTCAAGAAATGACCCAGGAAAAATCATTTACGAGTTAGTGTGAATTCATGCCTACTTGTCCTTATTTTCAACAATCAATCAAAATTCATTGGAGAATTCTTCAAAGTATTTGCACTTTCAGTCTTATTCTTTACTAGAGAATGAAATACGTTGCTCCATGTGACAGGAATTCCAGTCACTGGGGACTCTGGAGAGAGGCACATATTTAGTGCTGACATTGAATGTGTAAATTGTCAGTAACTCTGTCTACACATAATGCCACTCCTACCATAAATTTATCACTTTGCTTATTTGCTCATTAATTAATTCAATTATTGGTCCATCCATCCATCCATCCACCTTCCATCTATCCTCTATCCACCATCCATCCGTCCATCTATCCTTCTAACCACTTTTTTTAGCAATCTTTCATCAAGCATGTATCGTGTGCAGGCAGAATGGCAGGCATTGGGATTATAAAAGTAATATGACATAGTTCAGGTCCTTGAGGACCTTGGAAGTTTATGCTTGAACAAAAGCCCTCTTCAAATATTCTGCAAAATGTTTTCTGTGTAGAATTAGTTAGCTAGATGAAAGATGGCAAAATAATAAAAATATGCATATCTCTTGTCCAGAGACTTTGAACACAGTGGGCAGCTGCGAATCAGCTCTCATAGGCCTCCAGTATAAACTCCAAGTGGGGTGTCCTGAAAAGCCCATCAATATTTGGCCCCCCCCAACCATTCCCTCCTCACCTCCTACCCCTCCCCACCACTCTCTAACCCACACTGCAGCTCTCCTGCACCAGCTCTTGCTCTTGAGCATGCCAAACTTTTTCACATCTCTGTGCTTTTGTGAACATGCTATATTCAGTCTGGAATATTCCTCTTCAGTCTCTCACTGTCCTAATATTCCTTCCTAGCCCCATTCTTATACCATTTTCTCTCTGAAGCACTTTCAGTCTTATTCTTTACTAGAGAATGAAATACGTTGCTCCATGTGACAGGAATTCCTGGTCTTCCCTAGGTAGAGCAAGCCACTGTCTCATTTGTGTCTAAGAGCACTTTAGAGATGCCTGAGACCATTGTGAGGTTTGTAAAATAGTAGGTACCAGGGTGCAGTGGAAAGAAAGCATGCGTGATTCCAAGACAGATGGTTGACCATGAATTCTGGCTCCATCCCTCACAACATTCACAAACTGCTTGACCTTGGTTTGGTTATCTGACATGTCTAAATTCCTGCCATTCTGACACTCTCATTATTTGCCTTATTGGAAAAATAACCCCTCACTGAGTTGATGAGGGGATTATTGAGGCATTGTGAGGAGAGGAGTTGGTCCCATGACTTGCACTTGGTAAGAGCTCCATATTTGCTCACTTGTGTCCCCTATTGTCGTGCTTGGTGAGTCAGACTCTGTCCGGACACTGTGAGTACCTCAAGGTCAGGGACTACTGATTACTCATGTATGCATCTCTCACAACATCCAGAGAGTGCCTGCTTCTCAGAAGCAATACAGCATGGCGACCAAAAGCAGGGATTCTGGCACCAAACTCCCCAAGAGAAGCCTGATGCTACCACTTCGCAGCTGTGCAGACTTGGGGAAATTATTTGAGGTCTCTGTGACTCGGTTTTATCATCTGACAGGTGGGGATAATAATAGTTCCTGCCTCATAGAGATGTTATGACATTTACATAAGAGTCTGGCTACAGTAAACCCTCATTAAGGTTGGCTATTATTAGTAGGTGCTCAAGAACTGTTTTTTGAAAGACCAATGAATAGACGTTAGTGTGTGATACTCTCAGGAAGTCTGGCTAACATGAAGGTGTTTATTTGGTTCAGAATGCCTGTTTCTTGACCTACCTATAATTAGTTTCTATTACTAGGTTATTATTAAGTTGAGAGGAATTACTTTCCTGTGATGGTCAATGTCCTGAAATCCTAAAGGTTAAATTCTACCGATGCTTCTAGAATCCAAGCAGAAATTATTTTGTCGGTTTTAGTAGTATGGATGAGTTCTAAGATGAGTAGTTTGTCAAAAGTAGAGGTTTTTATGTAAAGCAGTGACCAGAAATATCTGAGAATGTCAAGTCTTAATTCTTCCACCCTAAAAGAATCCATGTAGCTGGCCTTTTATGGGGAAATTCAACTAGATGGCAAAACCTTTGAGGAAAGACCCTTGTCATTTTCTTTGTAACCAATTCAGCTTCCAGAGCAGTGCTGGGTCCACAGCATTGCCCATGAAAGACCTGTAGGTTAATATAAAAAAAGGGAAAATTTTTTTCTTCCCAACCTAGACTTCACACACTCTGAATTTCCACATGATCATGTCTGGACCCGAAAGAAAGTATTAGTGTTGGTTTATGTCAGCATTTTATTTCTGATTATGAGATTTGAAAAAATATGCACAAACACCTTTTTCTGTAGAGACGATTGGCTTAAGGGAGCCCTGTGGCTGAGTGAGTGACTGAGTCACGTCTTTAACTGCTCTGAACTTCTACTTCCTCACCTGAATATGAAGCAGTTGGACATTAATGATGATGATAACAAGGGTGCCACTTTTGACTGATGGTTTACCATGTGATGATGCTGTGCTAAGTGCTTTAGAAGCATCCTCTCATTTAATTTCCATAGCAACCCTGAACAGTAGCCACTTTTACCCCCTTTGTGTTACAGGTAAGGAATCTGAGCTTAGGGCAGTGGAGTCATTTGCCAAAGGTGTAAATAGCAAGCTCAGCAGTTGAGCCTTGGCTTGTTTATATTTCACAAATCTATGAATAGTTGTTGCTTTGTGACAAAGAGTGTTAACATGATTTTTTTTTTTTTTTTTTAGGAAGGATTAAGAGGCGACTTTCCTAGTATATTAAAAAGTACATTCGTCCCTCCATCCATCGTTCCTCCCCTGCCTGCCTCCCAAGGCTTCTTCAGTCAAATCTCTGGCCTACCTTATAAAGCTGGAGCGGTAATGTTCCTTGGTTATCCTCCCTCCATGGTACCCTGTATTTGTCTTTTGATGTGCTTGTTATAAATTGCTGTTAAATAATCACTTACTCATTTCGTTGTTTAATGTATGTCTCTGGCTAAAATGTAAGCCCTGCAATGACAGGGCTGCCTCTACGTATTCAATGTGAATCCAACGTTCACCTCACCTAATGAAGATGGCCAATAAGAAGTGTTTGTTAAAAGGATGAAAGAATGAGCACCTACGATGTGACCTACGGTGGCGGAGGCCAGAATCAGGAAAGATGGGTAGGTGGTGAACCATGGTAATATTTATATTCAATGCCGGGTCTGTCTTTCTAATTCTATACTTCTCCAGCTGTGGGCAGTAGCGAGCTAGGTAGCATGCTTTATTGAGCACCAAATGACCATCCTGCATCAGGGCTCTGCAAGATCCACTCTGAACTGGATAGAAGTTATGTTTGGTAACTGTTAAGGTCCCTTACAACATTTATTATTAGTCCGTTCCTTCGTTCATTCAGTCACTAAGCCATCATTACTGCCACAAACATTTACTGAGCACTGTGCTAGTTGCTGGTGACAAAATTGTGAACAAGAGCTTATCGCCTAGTAGAGAAAAATGCTGAGTACCTCTCACAAATCAGATAGTATATATGCAGATTATCTCTAGTCTTCACTATGACTCTGCAGGTTATTATTATAATTATGTTGTGAAGGAGGAAACAGGCTCAGGGAGGGGAAGTGGCCTGGCTAAGGCCACGCAGCTAGGAGGTGGCAGAGCTAGGACTCGAGCTCAGGGCTGATAAGGTTCTAGAATTCTATTCCATGAGATAAAATAACATGTAACAGCAGAGTGGGCAGCATATTTGTGAAACTTTGCGCATTGTTAAAGAAATGCGTTCAGTCATTTGTGCAAAATTTGTTTTTTAATGCTCTGCACTGGTGCACAGAACCCTCACTCTCCACTTGAGGAGGTCACCGTGTGGAAGGGGACCCGTGTAGGCAACCACATAGGGGGTTGAAAGGACAGCTGTCACTGGGATGCATCCCTCAGGTGGCTTCACGGGAGAGGTAGCATGAAGATAGCCTGAAAGGAAACCGGAGCCCCACAGATGCATTGGGATTCAGGAAGGAGAGCATTCCAGACAAAGAACTGTCGATTAAAAAATATTGGGTTGGCCAAAAGGTTCGTTCATTTTTTTCTGTGAGATGGCTCTAGTAGCACTTAGTTATCTTTAACTTCATTCAAAACAATTTTGTTAGATTGTATGTGACAGCTGTCATATCAGTGTGCATTTAAAAACAGACATCAAAATTGGTGAATTTTTGTGTAGCCATTTTAATATTGAAGATGGAAGAAAGAAAAGCAACATTTTCAGCATATTGTGTTTTATTATTTCAAAAAAGGTAAAAATGCAGCCGAAATGCAAAAAAAAAATATTTGTGCAGTGTATGGAGAAAGTGCTGTGACTGAGCGAACGGGTCAAAAGTGGTTTGTGAAGTTTTGTGCTGGAGATTTCTTGCTGGACGATGCTCCACGGTCGGGTAGACCAGTTGAAGCTGCTAGTGATCAAATTGAGACATTAATTGAGAACAATCAACGTTATACCACGTGGGAGATAGCTGACATACTCAAAATATCCAAATCAAGCATTGAAAATCATTTGTACCAGCTTGGTTATGTGAATCACTTTGATATCTGGGTTCCACATAAGTTAAGCAAAAAGAACTTTCTTGACTGTATTTCCGCATGCGATTCTCTACTTAAACATAATAAAAACGTTCCATTTTTAAAACAAATTGTGATGGGCAATGAAAAGTGGATACTGTACAATAACGTGGAACGGAAGAGATCATGGGGCAAGAAAAATGAACCACCACCAACCACACCAAAGGCCAGTCTTCATTCAAAGAAGGCGATGTTGTATATATGGTGGGATTGGAAGGGGATCCTCTACTAACAGCTCCTTCTGGAAAACCAAACAATTAATTCCAACAAGTAGACCAACTGAAAGCAGCACTTGACGAAAAGTATCCAGAGTTAGCAGAAAATACATAATCTTCCATCGGGATAACGCAAGACCACATGTTTCTTTTATGACCAGGCAAAAACTGTTACAGCTTGGCTGGGAAGTTCTGATTCATTTGTCGTATTCACCAGACATTGCACCTTCAGATTTCCATTTATTTAAGTCTTTACAAAATTCTTTTAATGGAAAAAATTTCAATTCCTTGGAAGACTGTAAAAGGCAGCTGGAACAGTTATTTGCTCAAAAAGATAAAAAGTTTTGGGAAGTTGGAATTATGAAGTTGCCTGAAAAATGGGAGAAAGTAGTGGAATAAAAGGGTGAATACGTTGCTCAATAAAGTTCTTGGTGAAAATGAAAAATGTGTCTTTTATTTTTACTTAAAAACGGAAGGCACTTTTTGGCCAACCCAGTAAATGCACAACTTAAAAGTTGAGAGTTATGTTTTATTCTGCAGACATAGTGAGGATATCAAGCCTGGGAGGCAGCATCTCAAGTAACCCTCCAAGGAGGAGGAGGGGTAGCTAGGATATATGGGAGTTTTGCAACAATGGGCAGGTAGTCGGAACATCAAAAGATTATTGTTAATAAAAGAAAACCAGATATCTCAAGTTAAGGAATTTAGCGCTTTTCTATGTATGGGAAGTTGCAAGAGTCTGGGCTCACTGAAATCATTCCTTTGATATGCACCTCAGCTATCAGGGGCCAGTATCCTGTGTTTTCATATCCTGTGTTTCCTAGGGCTCACCATCAGGAGTGGCTGCAGTCTGATGGCTGCTAGATGACAGGTATTTTCCTGCCTGAGTTCCCTCAGGGCTCACCAGCCCACCATCGGCAATGGCTACAGTCACTGATGACTGTGACACCTTTTGTTTACCTATATGACAGGCAATATTTTATTTGTCAGAAAAATCTCACGCATGAATTTTTACTTTTTATGTAAAAGAGAAGGGGTCATATGTTTGCTACTTTCAGAGGATGCTCTAGTGAAAGTCCACCATATCCTTCCTCATTTCCCCTTTGGTGCAGGATTGAATGATGATATTCCCCCTGGCTGCAAAACAAGATCTCTTTAGAAGTGAGTAAAATGCATTTAGACAACTGTTACCCATGGTGATTGGAAACAGGACAAACAGAATTAGCCAGCAATGAGAGAAATTTTTCATCTCTGAAGCCAAAACACTGTTGTGTGATGGTCTGAGCATGGGTTGAGTGTAAAGAGCTCTGAGTTCTGGTTCTGGCACTTGCTGGCAGTGAGACCTTGGCCATGTTCCCTGACCTTGCTATAACTTTGTTCCTTATCCCTAAAAGAAATGGGATGGGTGAACCAGATCAGAATATTTCACCTACACTCTAAGGAGCTACAGAGATTTTGGTCAAATGCCTTGGGGAGTAATGTGGGGTCATAGGGGCACACTGAGTAGGAGAAGATCTGGGCCCCTCACTCCTGCTTCGACCTCAACATTTCTGCTCTTATTTGCCTTCTCCATTTGGAGATTTCATTTGAAATCAATTTCCTCTGTGTGGATGAAAAATGTTGCCTTCCATATCAGTAAACAAAGATGTTGTGGCCATCAAGCCATCAGCCACTGCAGTCACCCCCATCTATGTGCCCTGAGGGGATTCAGGATGGAGAATACAGTATACTGGCCCTAGATCGTTAAGGTACATAACAAAGGAATGATTTCAATGAACCCAGCCTCTTGCATCTCTCCATACACACACAGAAAAGCACTAAATTCATTAACCTGAGATGTCTAGATTTCTTTAATTAACAGTCACCTTTTGATGTTTCACTACCTGATTTTTGTTGCAAACTCCTATATATCCTGGCTCCTCCCTTACCTCTTTGGAGCAGTCCCTCAGAGCTATCTGAGAGGCTGTCTTCCAGGCTTAAACCCTCAGTTTTGTCCGCCGAACAAAACACAATTCTCAGCTTTTAGGTTTTTCAGTTGACATCTGCTTTGAAAGAGATACACTGGGCTCCAGTCACTGCAGCCCCTCCAAGGCCCCTTCCAGAGGGGTCCTGGCCACCAACTCTAGGTCTGGCTAAGGCCTCTGTGTGACCCTGGGTGCCTCAGTTACTTTGGAGACATGTAAGTCTGCTCACCAAGGGCTGAGAACTGGGATTTGGCTTCAGCTCAGGAATCCTGGTGCTATCAGTGTGGGCGGCAGGATGGAGCCACAAGACCTTGAAAGAGTGTGACTTTCTGGGAGGATGCAAGGAAATTTAGCAAGTCATTAAGGAAACGACTGGTGAGCAGTTCGTGATCTGCGGCCAGGATCAGCTTATTTGCATGGCTGATGGTTGAAATAGGATCCTACCTGTAGCTTCCTCTCCTCTGGCTACAAGCCAGTTCAGGCACAGTCTGTTGTGTCTCAAAAGCTTCTAGGTCTCTGTGCACAGAATTGCTGGGACAACTACAAATCAGGGGGGTGGGGTGGAGCCTCAGGGAAACAAATAAAAAAGGATGGAGCCAAAGAAAGATGTCTGTTGTGTCTTCCCTCTCTGACAGGAGAAGGGTAGAAAATGCTATTCTAAAGTGGTTTTCTAATACCATGTGAAGAAGTATTACACCATATAGGTCAATGGTTGGGCTGTGTGACTCTAGGCAAATTACTTAACTCCTCTGAGCCTCAGATTCTTCATCTATAAAATGGGGATAATAATTATATATATCTATACTCCACAAGCTTGTTGTAAATTTCCCGTGGTAGAGTTTGACACTTAGCATGGAGCCTGCCATGTAGAAAAACAGCTATTCATTCATTTATCATCTGATTGTCCGGAACTTCACTATTTCTATAATTCAAATGATGGTAAAGTAAAGTTAATGGATAAAGATGCCACTGATCTTCATGTTTGGGGGATAATGGCCATCTATGTGTGCACATGTGTTGATGCATGTACAATATGCTTAGATATTGGATAGATATATAAATATAAACCTAAATTTGGGCCACATGGTGTTGTGTCTATTCTAACCATGCCAAAGAGATCAGAAGAGCCTTTCAGATATGAACACATGCAGTCCTAACTAATGTCAAGTTCTGCTCGTTTATGTATTGAAAGAACACCCATTGAGGGTCTCCATCCCAGGTTAGGCATCCTCCTAGATGCTGAGGATGGGCACGGGTTCCTAACTCAGTGGAGTTTACTGGAAAAATGGAATAGACATTCATCCATTTAACAAATACTTAGTGTCTATTTTGTGTCTGGCATTGTTCTAGGTGTTATTTGAGATGTAAAGAAAAAGAAGACACAATCCTTGCCCTCAAGAAACCTGTGCCTTGCCAAGAGGAGGAGCAATTTGTAGAGGCAACAGACACACCCCTGCCAGCAGCCCACTGAGTATCTTCCTCCTTCATGTTCCTCTGGCTCTACATTTATATGACCCACAAAGTGGTCCTTCATGGATAAAAAGGTCACTTGACTGCTGTGATGTCAGAAATATCAAATGGGTATCGCTCTCATTCTCATTGTTTTCAATCAGTTAGAAAATGGACTCAATTTGGACAGGCCCTTTAGTCCCCACATGTCTTGTCTGCCTTCATTTCCAGTTCCATGAAATGGAAGCGACAGTCCTCATTATACAGATGAGGAATCTGAAGTTCACAGGCAATTTCTATCACTTGCCCCACGTGTGCCTGGCGTGGCTCAGAGCTCCCTGGGCAGAGCAGTGTCGAGGCAGCAGCACCCCAGGCGCTGTCTGGGAGCCTGGCCTCACATCAAGAAAATGATACTCCCTGACTAATCGTATTCTTGTTTTTCCTGCTTCTATCTGAAGCAGCAATTTTGAATCTCTTTTGTGTCATTGCTCATCGGTGGCCAATAACCTTTCTTCTGTTGGCTGTTTCCCAGTGTCGGTCACTTCTATCCCATCTGCCTTGTCAACTGTGGCTTGATAGATTGTCTCTCTCCAGCTCTCATCTCTTGAGATAGAGTCTTTTTATCCCTCTGTGTCTATTTTTTATTTTCCAAAAGTCCCGTGTGCTAGAATTTTAATACCGGAGTCTGTTTCCTGGTTGGGTCTTGTCTTTGTTAGCCAATGATATCATGTTTCTTTCTAACACATGGCCAGTGGTTTCATTCTCTGCCACATTTGGATTCTGTTTATGGCTTCTGTAAGTGAAAGGTTAATTTCCCTTTTTGGTGTCTGATTTTCTTCTTTTATGATGTAAACAGCTGACTCGGTTTGAGCTGGGGTCAGAAATCTCTGTGTTGACCCAAATCTCTTTGAGCCTCTGAACACGGCTCTGATATTTGACCAATAATGCAGTAAGCAGGCTTCGCAGTCATCACTCATATTTATCTTGGCTTTCAAAACCTGTTGTGTCTACCTCTGTAAAAATCCCTGGTGTCTGCTCTCTTCTCCTCATTCCCATCAGTCCCTTTCCCACTTAGGCTTCTGTGCCTCTCTCTGGGACAACCACAGTGGCCTTGTAAATGGTCTGCTTGTTGCAATTCTTTCCCTGTGTCCCTCTCACTCACTTCTGCCAGGCAATGTCTCCCAGAAGCACAACTCTGATCCTATCACACATCTGCTCAAAAACCCCCTATGACTTCCCATTCCTTACAACCTACTCCAAACTCCTTCCACAGATTAGTCCTCAAAGCTCTCAGCTCAACCTTGAGATTTCTATGAGATTATATGAGACTCAAAGCCAAGCAGAATGTCTGGGAACTCCATTACATCCTCTAAGAAATACTGTTCTCAAGTGGTAGCTCCTGCCCAGCCACGTATGTTTAAGCATTTCCTCTGCCCAGAATCTCTCCTTCTTTCCCTTCATCTCTGCTCAGCCTGGAGGTCCTTCAAGACTCAGATTGACCCCATCCTCTCCAGAATCCTTCCCATCTTCTCCAGGTCACCCTCATGTCTCTTGAGGCCTTTCTTGTTGAATTCCCCGTATAGTGACTACAGTGATGTTTACCAGCTCACTGGCCCCTGATCATTTCATGCATGAGCCACAAAATCTGACAATGTCTCTCCAGTTAGCCCAACTGTCAAAGTTGTATTCAGATTATAAACTGGCGGCTTTATACCTACACTTGACACTTAAACTTTCCCCCACTAGACCCTTGTGGTCTGGAGACCAGTAAAAGATTTTGGTTGGTGATGTAGGTGACTCACAAGAGTCTTATTTCCCATGTCCTGATCCTGATTAAAGGATGCCTATGAGTCCACGCATGAATCAGGTCCTCATAGGTCTCCACTAACCCTTCCTCCAAACTGCGACTCCTCACAGGGTCCAGGGTTACACAATCCCCTTTCTACCAGGCAGGCTGAACCAGGCATTTGTAAACATGATGTCTGCTCCCTTGGTGCCCCTCTGATTCACTGGTACTCTCTTTGGTCCTCCCACCTAAGGGCCATGGGCTCACTTCCTGGACAGACCCCTCCACTCATCGCGCGTGTTGGCATCTGTCTCCATATCCTCCACTTCCCAAGCATTTTTGGGAGCTCTTCTGAATTCACATGTGAACAGTTCAACGCCTTTTTCTTCTGTTCCTTGTCCTTCTCATTTCCAAGTCTCTTCATTCTCCCAATTTTGTGGTTACACCCCAGACTTGGTCATTTTCTGGAACAGCTCCACCTTGGAAGTCATAAAATTCACACTTCCCACTCTCTGACCACAGCCCTCCCCTGCTTCCAATTTCCTCACTCGCTTACCCTCAACTTTCCGGTTCTTCAGTTGGGCCCTCCAATTCATCGACCCTCTTCTTTGCCCTGTACAATCTGCTGCTCTTGTCTTTGCTCTCCTCCCTATGTACACAGACTCCACTTTTCATCACTTCAACAACTCTTTTAACTTTACGTCATGACTCGAGTCTAGTTTTGTCACACACACATCACAAACTAACCCTGGGTGATTCCAATCATCTGCTCTGTCTCTGCTCCTAGCCTGGCTGCTGACACTCTGTCAAGGTCAAATCAATTCTATCCTATAGATCAAGGCGACTATAAATGAATGCACATTGACTTCAACAGATGCCTTAATGACACCCAGAGACTAGATGCTGCTTCACTTTTCAAATTTCTTGTCTTTTCTCCAGGAGATAGTTCAAATATTCTCCTCTCTTCTCAAACCTCAATCTCTACGCTCATGCCCAGCACATAAAAAACAATCATCAGAGAACTTTCTTCATTTTCTATCATGAAACCTCTAAATCAGCATGCATCCTTGCCCTTCCTCCTCCTTAAAGTTTTATCATCCAGCTTTTCTGGCTCTCTCAGGACTTTTCTCTTTCACTTTTTCCTTCTCTTCAACATCTCCTCTTTTTAACAGCTATTTCCTATTGGTATTTAAACATATTTATTTCTTCCCCATCATTAAAAAAGGGAACAAATCTTTCTTTAACCCTATGTTTCACTCTATCAACCACCCCAGTTCCTTCTTCCAAACGTATGGAAATAGAAACCACTTGGCTTGAGTAACTGTGATGCTGGCTTGTGGGGCTGGGAGATGAGGTTGGAGCTTGATGCTTAATAAATATTGATTAAACTGAGTTGAATGAACAGAGGTTTATTGGGCATCTACATGTTGTTTAACAAATATGTCAAGAATTTGATAGCGACACGGAAATATGACACAGAACACTTGCCTTCAAGAAACTTATGATCTAGTTGGAGAATGAAGTTACCGATCATTGAAGAGGTGGTAGTACAGGATAGATGCCAATTGAACTGGCTCAGTCTTCAAAATATGCTCTAAATCTGAACCCTTCTTACTACTTCTACCTCACTACGATGGTCTAACTCAATATCATTTCTTTCCTGGATTATTTCAGTAGCCTCCTAGTTGATTTCCCCACTGATACTCTTCTCTCACTTTGGTCAATTCTTATAGCCAAGATTTGCCTTTTAAAATATACCACATCCTTTCTCTTCTTGGCTCCAAACCCACCCCCTGGATGCCAGCCTTCATTAAAGTTCAAGTCCTCACCATGATCTCTACCCGCCACCAACCCTCTGACATCATCACCTATGCATCTCTACCTTGCTCACTGAGCTCCAACCACACAGACCTCCATGCTGTTTCTTAAATGCACCAAGCCGACTCCTGCCTCAGGGACTTTGTACTTGATACTATTTCTACCTGGAGTCCTCCCCTAATTACACTTCTACCCTTACCCTCCTTTATTTTTCCTCAGGCACTTACCACCATCCAACAAGCAATTATTTTTTCATTCATATATTTTCATATATAGTCTTCCTATTAGAATGTGGACTCCATGAGGGCAGGGTCTTGGTCTTGTTTGTTGTCTAGTATGTATGTCCAGGTTCTGGCACACAATAATCACTCAATAAATAATGATTAATGAATGAATGAATAATGATTGAAGAAAAAGAACCTATTTCCAGCCCGCTCCATGTCCTCATTCATTAATTCAATAAACAGTCATTAAGCATTTAGTACATGTTAGAAGATGCTTACTAATATCTTCAGGGGGCTGGTGCTGTGCCATGAATAAACCTCCAAACAATCTGAGTGTTTCAGTGACAACTAAGGCAGATCAAAATGACCCAGATGTCTGTGGCTCAAAATCCATAGCTTGGTGTTCCCATTCTAGACCCCAAACCCCAGGGCTTGTTAAAAGCTAAAGTACTTCCGAGTAGCAGGTCGTGACACAAGCAGACATCACATCCTCCTGTTCTGCTTGGTGTCAAGCAACATTTTTCCAGCATTCAGAGGCTGGAAAGGACACTAAAACAATCTCAACCTAGACCCTCATTTTACAAATGGAGAGACTGAGATCCAAGAAGGAGAGACTTGCTTCAAATTAGAGAGTCAGCTGGCTGCAGAATTCAGCAAGAATCATGGGGTGTTGCTTCATGGATTGGGGGATCTTTCCACCATACCACACTCCCTCTCTTCACCACTCCTGCCCTTAATTCCCTCCTTACAATGTCCTCCTTTTCTTCTTGACAGTCAGAACTTTGTTAGGGAGCCGGGCAATGCATGCTATGAAAAGCAACTTTATAGCTCTGTGCTCTTATGATCATATTTGGGGGTGGGGTGGCGAGAGCAGGCGGGAAGGAGCCAAACAGCCTGGCCTGCATGACTGCTCTGTATTTTAATGGAATCCCCGCTGGTCACACCCTCTCCCGGGCTCCCTCACCCCGAGGGCCACATCGCGGTCACCAAGCAGTCGGGGAAATGAAAACAGTAATATTAGAGCTTGGAGTGGAGTTGAAGGCAAGCCTCCCACCCGAGGCCTAGAGCTCAGACAAGGCAGTAAAGGAAAGGAAGAAAGCAAGGGCAAGAACAGCAGGAACCCTCCTAAAGGAGAGATGGAGAAATTTGTTTTTCATGGAGGGGCTAAAAACAAGGGCCTGCCACCCACACCTGGCTGATTTTAGCTGCTGCTCTTTGGCTAAGTTGCAGAACATGGTAGGAGAAACAGGACAAAAAAGAACCTATTATGTGACAAACTCAGCTTATCTACATAGAAAATATTTGTCCTCAAAATTCATAGAGGTAGGGCTTATGGAAACTGTGTTACAGGAAAGAAATTGATGATCGCTTGGTGAAAAAATACAATTATAGTGCCCTAAAATAAAATATCATATCAATAACTAGCATTTGTTGAGTACCTACTATGAGTTAGGTGCTGTGTAATGTCTTATATGTATTCTCTAATTTTATCCTTCAATTAGATAAGGGATGTACTATTATTAGCCTGATATTGCGGATGAGGAAATCAAAGCTTAGACAAGCTAATAGTTGGCCTTACGTCACACTGCTAGTTAAAGGGTGGCATTAGGAGTCCAACCTGGAGTGTGACTTTAGATTCTGTGTTTTAAACACTATTGTTATACTTCCAGGTGCTATTTGCGCTGAGCACTGGGAATAAAGGAATCAGAGTAAACAAGGCTCTCATTCTCCAACGTGAAAAAAACTCTGCTAAAGTAGCCAGCTGGTAAGTAGCAGAGCTGAGGTTTAAAACAAAGGGAGTTTGACTACAATGCTGGTACATTTGCCATTTTGCAAGGAAATACTTCCACCCTCCACAACAAAGACTTGCTTGTCTACCCAGGCACACTCCAGTCAAAAGGATCCCAAACAGCTCCCCAAACAAGATCAGCATGTCTAAATGCCTGTGTACTCTCTCCCCTCTACTGACAAATCCTCCCATCCTTCCCATCTTACCTCCTGGAGGAAATGTTCCAGGACCACCAGAGCCCTGTGGGGTTGTCCTAAGTTTAGCTTAACTCTAGCCAGGAGCATGATCAGGTCCTTCTTACAAACAGTGGAGGACACAAAATATTTGGGTATCTATGCCAGCAGATTGGTGGATCTGGTCAGGGTGTGTGGAAGCTCTTTTTTATTTCTATTTTCTCAGTGAAACAAGACATAAGATGTAATGGACTAAATGTTTGTGTCCCTTTCAAATTTCTATGTTGAAGCCCTAACTGCCAATGTGACAGCATTTGGAGGTGGGGTTTTTAGGGGCTGATTAGGTTTAGATGAGGTTATGAGAATAGGACCCTCTCGATGGGATTATTGCCTCAAATGAAAGGGAAGACAGAGAGATTCTCTCTATGTACACACACCAAGAAAAGGCCATGTGAACACACAACAGGAAGGTGGCTGTGCACAAGCCAGGAAGAGAGCCCTCACCAAGCACTAAATCTGTCAGCACCTTGATCTTGGACTTCTCAGCCTCCAGAACTATGAGAAATGAATGCTTTTTTTTTTCTTTCTTTCTTTTTTTTAAGCCACACAGTCCGTAGTGTTTGTTACACCTGAGCTGACTAAGACAGTAACTGGTACCAAGAAGTGGGTGTTGCTGTAACAAATACCTAAAAATGTGGAAGTGGGTAATGGATAGAGGCTGGGAGAGTTTTGAAGTGCATGCTACAAAAAGCCAAGATTGCCATGAAGGGATTGTTAAAGGAC
The DNA here is from genome assembly GCF_028564815.1 of Eubalaena glacialis. NCBI lineage: Eukaryota > Metazoa > Chordata > Mammalia > Artiodactyla > Balaenidae > Eubalaena > Eubalaena glacialis. The sequence goes on along the minus strand of NC_083720.1, from coordinate 41,338,114 downwards.
AGTCTGTTGAGAACTCAGAAAAGAAAGAGGAGAGATGTAGAGAAAGCATCCTGGACCGGCACTCAAATTATGGGGTGACTGTTTTGATTTCTTGAGCCTTCCTGGCCTTCTTAGCTGTGGCATCCAGCTCCTCACTTACTGAAAGGATGAGTTAATAAATGAATGGATGGATGCCTATGAGCTGGCTCAGAACTGAATGGAACGAAAGATGGTGCTCATCTGTCTGCTCCCACTGAAGGTTGGGTTAACAAACACAAATGTCACTACCTGACTTTCAAGGCTCTTTATATTCTAGCCCATTCCAACCTATCCTATCTTATTTCCTACTCTTTCCAAATTCAGATTCTCTACCTGACAGTTTGGGCTCCTAGCTGTCCTGTCAAAACACCACAGTCATTCCTGATTCTTGGCCTTGGTTCAGGAATTTCCTTCTGCTAGAATGGCCTATTGTAATCTTGTTTCCCCAGCCAGTGCTTTCCTGTCCTTTAAGGCCAAGGCAAGACAAACTCATCCCTGAACTTTTCTGATATGAAAACCTGCCCTTCTCAGATTTTCTGCAGCTCTTAGCAAGGCACTACACACTATAGAGTGAGTTATATCTTGTCTTTTATTATTTGCTATTTTAAAAAGAGGATTAACCTTGCTTTTCCAGGTGAAATATTAAGTTTCTTAAAGGAAGGAGTGTTTTCTCTACTTGGTGGGCTGTGTTTCTTGCTGTCTTGGGCCCTTTGCCAAGCTCAGCATCCTGCAGACTCTGTCCAACTTTAGGTTGTTTCAGCTCCTTTATTAGTCCTTGTCTTTCTCCTTTGATTATCGTAAACCTGCCGATTTCCTCTCCTCCTGGGCTTTTTTCCCACTCCAGTGTGCCCGTTTTCCTTCTACCTTTGTTGTCTGGCTTGCCTTCCTTCTTCTTGAGTATGCAGTTTACACAATTCAGCTCAGGATCCTCTTCTTTTCTCTCTCTGTACCTTCCCCCAGATAGCTTAGCCATTTTAAAATCTTTACCAGTCACCTTCATGCAGCAACTTCAAAATTCATCTTTCAACCTGGCTACTTCCCCACAGACTAGAGTTATTTCCATAACTACATACCGAACATTTCCATGTGGATGACTTGGATGTCTCCTCCAGTTCAACATGCTTGAAATCAAAATTAACATCTTTCTTTTGATATTAGTTCTCAGTCTGAAGGCCCTGTTTCTGCTTAGAACACTGAAAGCCTTTATTGGCTTTCTTGTGGTCTAAGGGATAAAATTTAAACTCTTTGTCATGGTGCATAAAAACCTTCATGATTTGACCTCCACCGACCTCTCCAGCTTCATTTTCCTGTTCATACAACTTAAAATCCAACTACACTGAACTTCTCCACATTTCTCAAATATGACATTCAAGTTCATGTCTCCATGTTCTTGTATATGCTATTCCTTCTGCCTGGATGCTGTTCCTTTCTTTTCTATCTAGGGAATCTTTTAGATTCAGCTCCAATATCACCTTACCTCTGGGGGGCTTTTCCTGACTTTCCAGAGTTCAATATGGCCACATTCATATTCTCTTTGTGTGCAGTTATATATACAAATTATAAGACACATGTTGCATTTATTGATTTGCATGACTGTCAGGCTATTCTTTGTTTTTCTCTAGCACAGTATCTGGCAATAACAGCTGCTCATTAAATTTAGTTTGATCAGTAAATGAGTGAATGAATGAGTTTTCCTAATGCCCCAGGCATCACATTTCAAATTCAGATTTGACTTTCCCCTGTCCATTGCCTTCTCTTGCTTCCTGTTCTCTCATTTTTAATCAAATTGTAAATGCCCTGTCCAGTTCTGCATTCATGCCTACACAATTGCAATAAAACAACTATATCTCTACTCCTGCTTCACATTCTTTTTTTCTTTTCATTAAGGGACCAATTCCTGTAATAATACCAGCTTTGGTAATACCACTCACTGTCAAATTCAAAATCCATGCCTGTCTCCTCTTTGCTCTCAGAAAAGAGTCCACGGTTCAGCCTTTAAGGTCTTCTGTGATCTGGAAGTAGGCTGTTGTTGCCACATCATCTCTCAGTCCCCTCAACTCTGAATAAAGACTTGTGTCTCAGTCACCAAACACACTGTTTTGTTCTGTTCTTAATCCTCAAGACAACATTTTGAATGTTGAATTGGGTAGTGTTCTCTTCATTTGTATATGAGGAACCTAATTCTCAGAGAATTTAAGTAACTTGTCCAAGATTATAACCACTTTATAGATTTTACAGTTTCTACCTGGCACCTTTTTGGAAGAATTGATTTTTCTTTTGTATATGGCCTACTTCTCCACCTTATTATAAGTTCTTTGAGAATAGGCATCATTACTAACTAACTCAATCTTACTGATTTATGGAACAAAGATTAGGGGCTCACAACTGACATACTGAGTTTGAGGCAGACCATCTTCTGGGGGAGTGAGTTAACAAGTTCAAAATGAACATCTTTAAGCAGTCTGTACAGTTCTATGTAAAATTAAATGATAAGGAGAGGTCTCAAAGTAATTGTGATATCTAAATTAAGGTTACTGGGCTCCCTTTTTATCCCTCATTAATGCCTCATCCTTTCCCAAGATCTTGGGCTTTTATATCCTTTCTCATGTGGTGCAACCCAATGATGTATCAACCTGATTATCCCTCTTAAGGTTTGAGATTTATTAGGTGCAGGCCAGTGTTTCAGCTACCCTTTAATTTTGTTAACTGCAAATGCAATTAATTGTGTCACCTTTGGGGAAGAATTTCACAGCTACATTTGGGGGAGGGTGGTAAGCCCCTTATTAAAGTTGTATGTGTTGCAATTCTCAAGAGAAAGCCTGATTCTATGAATTTTGTGAGGCTTGACTATATCCTTTTTCTTCTTCTTTTTTTTTTTTTCCTTGATTGCAGTTCATCAAGGTGACTGGCAGCTGCTTGCTTGTTGCAATTCAATTTGGGGGCTATTAGCAAATGACAGTAATTTTACTTTCTGTACTACCGGCTGTCAAAATTAATACCCCATGCCTCCCACAAAACATAGCGGTACGTGTTCTCCTGACTTGATTTGCTTGTGCCCTGAGCTCTTCACCATCTCTTTTATTCAGGCTCCCTGCCTGAGACTGGGTTCCTTGGGAAGGGCTCAATGCCCTTTCCTGCTTCCAGCATTAGCCTGACTCCTGCCTGTAGTCGCTCTGGGTCCTCACATAATAAATCACTTTAACCTGTTTCTAAAACAAGCTCAGATTGTGCTGCGATTCTTAAAAAGGATCTAAAAATCTCTCTTTAGGTGCAATTCTCATGGTAGACCTTTTGGTCAAATAAAGGACAGTAACAGGGTTTATGGAGGGAGGGGGGGTGTTGTGTGTGTTGGGGGAGGGGAGCAAAGGAGGAAGAGAGACCTCTTGCTTCGGCCAAGGAATCTTTGCAATGTTTGAGTGGGCTTCCACGCCATAAACATCGGGGGCATTTAACATATCAAAGGCAAATAAAAATGACACGCAGATGGCTCACTTCTGAGGCCTCCTTGTGCAGTTTTGGGCACCCTCCATCCCTGTGGTTTTCCGAAATATTATAAGTATATATTCCCGATTAGGCTCACTGTTTTCTTCTCTAGGGCACTGCCTTTCAGCCCCAAACCATCTGGGCCCCACCTGAGGACTCAGGTCCTATCAGCAAACTCAAAACCCAGCCCCAGGCTCAAGAGTCTTTTAGGATTTTCTGTGGCGCAATTAAGCATGTACAGCACACCACAGCCACTGAGACGCTGTTTATTCAGCGAAAGTGCTCTGTAATTTATTTAAAATAATCCATCGTTCACAAATAAAGGGGCCATTGATGGCCCCCACTGAAGGCCTCTGCTGAAAGGCCTCCTCTTGATGGTCTGTTTTGCTGGTCACAGCTAAATACCTGACAAAGGTGATTCAGGCTTCTCTTTTTTTCCTACCCCTTCCCCCTCCTTAGTTCTCTCCCACTTTTTTTTTTAAATGAGATTTTACTAAACCTGCCTGTTTTCTTTTATACCAGTAATCAGACAAGGCTCCCCTCCCACTCATTTTTTTTAAAGTAAAAAAAAACACAAATTGGTCATTAAAAATGATTAATGTCAGCCAATTTGATAATCACCGTTTGAGAGGTGCCAGCCATTTTGGGATTTAGTGTAGCCTCGGAACTGGCTTCTTTATGGCCCTCTGCTAATGAGAGATCACATTAGGCTTTTTACTGTATATGAATTGATTAGCTGAAAATGAGATTATGGCCATGGTGCAACACCAGGGACAAAGAGCCCTTTCTTTGCAAACACTTCCCAGTGCCAGGATGCTGCTTGAACTTAAAAATGATTTTTTTCTCCTAGTTTTCCAGGAAATTTTGGATGAGCCCATATGTGGCCTCTATAGAAATGGGCTTATCTATGTAAATCTCCAAAACAAACAAACAAACAAGACTCACATTTGGGGTTGTAGGTTTGACTGTTTCCAAGGAAGCAGGCAAAGGTGAAATGGTCCCAGAGCTTCTGAGTTAATCTTGTCTGGGTGGGGAGCTGATCTCTGCCACTCATTTGCTCTGTGACTTGAGGCCAACCACTTAATCTCTCTTGTAACAGGCAAGAACAAATCTGACTCCATAGTAGATCTGTTTCTTATACTTTTAACCTTTGTATGCTATCGCTTTTGCTTAGAGTTAAGAATGTTGCCTAGAGCCTGAAATATACAGAATAGCCTATTCTCCAGGCTCCGGCCTTTCAGAGTGTAACACTTTTCCATTCATATAGAAGTAAAAAGTTGCAGAACAGAGAATAGCATTTGTTTTGTTAGGTTTACAGGAACATTGTGACCTGACCTAGTGGAGAAAGGATTTCTGCACCAAGAAGTTTGCAACAACCAACCTCACCCCTCCCTTACCTTGCCTTTAAAAATGCTTTGCTGAAACCCTTCAGGGAGTTTGGGGGTTTTTTTGGGGGGGGCGGGCACAAGTCACCGGTCTTCTTGCATGGCCCTTCAATAAACTCAAATACAAAGATATTCATATGCTGACTGTATTAGCCTCTGCCATTACTTTATATTCCTGTCATTGCCCTAAATGTAAATCTAATGTGATTCTAGCTCATTAATAGGAAGAAGAAATCAAGACTGGGGGAGGGAATATAATGAGAGGAAACAATTAAGTTGTGCTTTTGTTGACCCCATGACCTTCCTTCAATAGGTAACATTTATTGGAAATTAATTATATGCTCACAGTACAAGCAGTTTACATGCATTTTCCACTGGAGTGTAAGCTCCAGGTGGGTAAGGCTGCCATCTGTCCTATTCACCACTGTGTTCTTGGAACCTGGGGTTGTGCCCTGCGCTACAGCAAATATGTGATAAAACATGTTGACTTATTTATTTCCACCTCTTTCCCTCCTCCCCACTTTCCAGGTTAGGACAGCAAGGCTCACTCACCTTGCCAATTTGTCTTCACTGAGAAAGGGGAGGAGCCATATCTGAAGTATCACCTGTATCTGGGAGACTTTGGACAGCTTCCTCCACCTAAGTCAGCCTCTGTTTACTCTTTCCTGACATTGTGATAATAATCCCTGTCCTGGCCCCTCTCAGGCTGCCAGGCTTGAGGTCCAGTCAAGTATTGGAGGTGGATGTTTCTTACTGGGCAGTACTGCACATGTGTGTACACACACAGGTACACATGAGGGTCTGGGCTATTGTTTCCAAAATTCTGACCTCTCTAGTTTCCCCACTGTAATGGACTGAATGTTTTGTCTCCCCAAATTCATATGTTGAAGCCCTGTCCTCCAATGAAATGGTATTGCGATGTGGGGCCTTTGGGAAGTGATTAGGGTTAGATGAGGTCATGAGGGTGGGGTCCCCATGATGGGATTAATACCCTTCTAAGAGTCATCAGAGAGCTTGCTGCCTTGCTCTGCTCTCCACCACATGCGGATTCAGTAAAAAGAGAAGTTGGCAGACTGCAAAAAGGAAGTAGGGGGCTCTCACCAAACACTGAATCTGCTGGCTGCTTGATCTTGGATGCCTACCTCCCAGAACTGTGAGAAATGAACTTCTGTTGTTCATAAGCACGCCAGTCTATGGTATTCTGTTACAGCAGCTCAGTGGATTAAGACACCCACAAAGGTGGCTCTGGGCTCTGCGGTGAAGTAGACAACAATCAAATTTACTGCTTGGAAGCAACACTGTGTGCCTGAAACGTTACACACAGGATGGATGGTCCTCACAGTAATCCTATGAGGGAGGCATCACAAGCCACATGTTACAGGTGAGGATGCTGAGACTCATGAAAAGTCTAAGTGACCTCCCTGGGTTATACAGCTGGTTAAAGGAGGAGCCAGGATTTGGACACAGTTCTGTCTGACTTCAAAGCTGACCTTCTCAGGGCATCACATCACAATGCATTCCTGGTTTGTTGTCAACACTGTCCTACCCCTGTTAATGACACCCAAGCCATCAGGGGCCCCCAGGTACTCCAGGCCCCTCCAGGATTCTGCTGGTATTCTCCACCCCTGGCCACCAATATTCAGCTTGCTGCTGCACAGGGGCTGAGTAATCAGAGATGTGGGTCAGTACTGATGGACTCTGCATCTCCAAATTGCCAGATAATAAGAGCATCAGGTTTGGGTGTTGAAAGGCAAATTTCATACCACACGATTCAGAATAGCACCTTACAAGATTTCATGTCATTCTTTTTTCTTGAAATTAACTTATTACTCATTCAATCTCAAACAATTTCTTTTATTTTAATTTTTAAATTTTTAAAAAATTTTTATTGGAGTATAGTTAATTTACAATGTTGTGTTAGTTTCAGGTGTACAGCAAAGTGAATCAGTTATACAAATACATATATCCACTCTTTTTTTAGATTCTTTTCTCGTATAGGCCATTACAGAATATTCAGTAGAGTTCCCTGTGCTATACAGTAGGTTCTAATCAGTTATCTATTTTATATATAATAGTGTTTATATGTCAATCCCAATCTCTCAATTCATCCCTCCCCCACTTAACCCCTGGTAACCATAAGTTTGTTTTCTACATCTGTGACTCTACTTCTGTTTTGTAAATAATTCATTAGTACCCATTTTTTAGATTCCACATATAAGCGATATCATATGGTACTTGGCTTTCTGTGTCTGACTTTCTTCCCTCAGTATGACAATCTCTAGGTCCATCCATATTGCTGCAAATGGCATTATTTTGTTCTTCTTTATGGCTGAGTAATATTCCATTGTATATATGTACCACATCTTCTTTATCCATTCCTCTGTTGATGGACATTTAGGTTGCTTCCATGCCCTGGCTATTGTAAATAGTGCTGCAATGAACATTGGGGTGACAATTTCTTAACTTCTCTAAGAATCACGTTTCTTCATATAAAATGGAGATAATAGCACATGCAGAGGCCACAGGTGGGTGTGAAAACCTGTTGTGTGAAGGAGGTGAGCAGTTATCAAAAGCTCAAAAAGCATTGCTGGTGATACGAAGCCATCCACCGAGGTTTAGCTGCTTCTGCTCATCTTATCTCTAAAGAAAATGCCATTGCTTCTTCTTTAGGGTCTTCTAGGATTCTTCCTTTCCTCCCCCATCATCTGGGCCTCGACATCTCCCTCTCTTATTAGAGCAGTAAAGTCCTACCTTATCTCTCTATTTGGAGAATAAGCTCTATTCCTATTATTCTTCACTCTAGACCTTCACTTCTATGCTAATAATCTCAGTCTGATAATACAAACCTCTGGTCATAAGCTGTGCCTCTCTTTCTGCACCCACCTTTACCCTTCCTTAACCTGGTGGATCTTAGCAAACAGAACCTAGACCTATGAGAAGACATCATAATAGAGTGGTTACCATCCTGGCTCTGAGCTTAACTCTTGAGGTTAGAGTATTACCTGTCCTATTCCACATGCTTGAGATTCAATTTCCTTACATGTTAAATAGGCGCTAATTATTTTATTGCCCTAGTTATGACAATAAATTAGACAATGCATTAGTGAACTTTTTAATACAGTATGTGGTATGTAAAACACTCACTAAATTGGTAGCTATTGTTATAGTTACATTGTTCCCATTCAGTCACAATAATTTCTGATGAGGACTCAAGGAGATTTGAAGGAAAATTTGAAAGGAAAGGAAGGAAATTTGAAACCTTGGGGAGGTGACATTGGGAACCAGAGGGTCTAGTGAGTGGATATTGAATATGAGAGCAAGGGATTGGCTATAAGTAGGACAGATGCTTTTGCTAAATTTATTCATATTTTGACACTCTACATTGTATTGTCAATACAATGTCATGTATTGTCATGGTTGATTTTATGTCTCAACTTGACTGGGCCACAGGGTGTCTAGATAATTGGTTAACATTCTAGGTATGTCTGTAAGGGTGTTTTTGGATGAGATTAGTATTTGAATTGACAGACTGAGTAAAGCAGATTGCCCTCCTCAATGTGGATGGGCCTCGCTCAATCCATTGAAGGACTGAATTGAATAAAAAGTTGAGTGAGAAAGAATTTTCTATCTCTGCCTGACTGTCTTTAAGGTGGGATGTCAGTTTTCTCCAGCCCTTGAACTTGGACTTGAACTGGAACTAACACCATTGGCTCCCCTGCCTACCAAACTTCTGGACTTGGACTGAAACTATACCATTATCTCTCCTGAATCTAGACTTCCAACCTCCATAATCATGTGAACCAATTCCTTTATCATAAATCTCTGGAGAACCCTGATTAATACAGATTTTGGTGTCAAGAGTGACTCAAGGAATAGAATGTTGAGAATTAATTTTCTGAATTGGCTTTGGGGTTTTTGGAATTGGTGCTCTAATCTGATTAGATTGAAAGATGCTAATGACTCTGTCTCCAGTAGTAAAGAGAGCACTAATAGTCCATGGCATGATCTGGCAATGGAGATACAGAAAATATCACCAGTGGATACTCTTAATCAACTACTTATAAGAAGAAAGGATCTGGGTGACTGTGTATATGATATTTTCAAACATTTTGAGAACACTAACAAGTATAATAAAGTTGGCTGGTTGTTTCTAATATTGCTGGACAAAGTGGTGAAAGAATAGGATGAGCTCAGGGATTCAGATTCCCAGCTCAAGTGCCAACATAAGTAACCCAAAAGTTTCTATGTATGCCATGAAGGACATCTTTTCTCCTATAGCCACAGGGCTGAGATTTATAAAAATTAAATGCAAAATCTCATGTTGTACTAGGCTCAATTAAAACGCAAGTTGAATTCCCAGCCTCCCAAAATGTCTACTTTTAAATTGAAGGCACTGATTGGGAAAGAATGTGATCCTATAAGTTGGAATGGGGACGTGTGAGGAGACCCTGATGAAGCTGGGGTCATTGAGCTCCTAAATTCTGATAAGTCTTTTGTGCCAGTGGGAGAGTCTTCCCCACCCTCAGTGGAAGCACCCTCCTTCTCCCTTGTGGAAGAGGTCACTCCACTTTCACCTGAGGTGACTAACCTTGCACTGCCCCTGAGGCAGCCAGACAAGACAATGCTGATTTTCCTCAGGAACCACCCCCACTACTCCTGAAGTCCCAGAAAACCCCTAAAGGTGAGATACAAAGTGTGACCCATAAGGAGGTGTCTTACACGCCTAAAGAACTATTTGAATTTTCTAATTTATACAGACATAAATATGGGGAACAGTGTAGGGATGGATATTAAAGGTGTAGGATAATGGTGGGAGGACCACAAAGTTGGATTAGGCTGAACTTACTGATATGGGCTCACAATAAGCAGATATTCTGCACTTAATATTGTAGCTCACGGAGTTAGGAAGGGCTCAAATAGTTAGTTTCATTGGTTGACTGAAACACAGGACACAAAAAGGTGGCCCATGGTGGGAAAATTACAAATGCTGGACCTGCCTTTGTTTAATGTATATGAAAGGATTCTTAGGCTTAGGGAGATTGGCATGTTAGAGTGGATTTGTCATTTAAGACCTCCTCACCCATACTTTGAGGGTCCAGAAGACATAACTTTGACCAATACTTTGAAAAATGAATTGTGAGGGGGGCCCTGGTATCCTTGAAGAGCTTCGTGATTGCTCTTCTCTGTGCACCAGACCTCACAGTGGGAGCTACAGTCACTGAATTGGGAAATGTAAACGCAGTGGGAATACAGTTGTCTCTCAGTATCCAGGGGATTGGTTCGAGGACCCACTGAGGATACCAAAATTCAAGGATGCTCAAGACCTATAGTTGGCCCTCTGTGTCAGCAGTTACTCATCCATGGATTCAAACAACCACAGATCACGTAGTATTGTATTTATTGAAAAAAACCTTCATGTAAGTGAACCCATGTAGTTCAAACCTGCGTTGTTCAAAGGTCAACTGTAATTGGATCCTGGGGTGACGGGGACCAAGTGGCAGTGTTCAACCACCAAAGGCAAGGTGGACATGGTTGCTGTAATGGACAACAGGGTCAAAGCAGTAATCAGAATACACTGACTCACAGAGACTTATGGCATTGGCTGGTTGATCATAGTGTTACTACAAGTGAAATAGTTAGGAAGCTTATCAAATTCTTACTTGATCTGTATAAGCAGAAAAGTTCTAGGCCAGATGAACAAAAGTCTAACTCAAATCATAAAAACATAAAGTCAGTCAATTTCCATACTTGAGCCAGTTTACAGACCCAGAACCCCTTGAACGAAGGGGAGGCTTGTTCCCCTTGAGGAAGGGCCCCAGTACACTGCCAAAAATTTATAATCTTTCTCCATGTTTCCCCTGAATGGACCTATGGCCTTTTACCAGGGTAACTGCATTGGGGAAAAGGAAATAACCAGAACTTTCAAGGACTACTGGACACTGACTTTGAACAGTCACTGTGGTCCACCAGTCAGAGTAAGGGCTTATGAGGATCAGGTGATGAATGGAGTTTTAGCTCAGGTCCATTTCACAGTGGGCCCTGAACCCACCCTGCATTATTTTCTCTGTGCTGAATGCATAATTAGAATAGATACACTCAGCAATTAGCAGAATCCCCACAATGATTTCCTGACCTGTGGAATGAGGGATGTGGGATGTGGGGCTATTAGAATTGCAGGTACCTAGGAGAATACTAAACCAAAAACAAGACGAAATTCCTGGTGGTATTATGGAGATTAGTGCTACCATCAAAGATTAGAAAGATGCAGGTATAGTCATTTCCACCAAATCCTTATTCAACCCATCTATTTGGCCTGCACAGAAGACAGGTGGATCTTGGAGAATGACAGTGGATTATGGGAAGCTCAGCCAGGTGGAAACTCCAATTGCAGCTGCTGTACTAGATGTGTTTCTTTGCTTGAGCAAATTAACATGTCCCCTGGTGTCTGGTATGTAGTTATTGATCTGGCAAATGCATTTTTATTTTTTGATACCTGTTAGTACAGACCGTCAAAAGCAGTTTGCTTTCAGCTGGCAAGCCCGGCAATATACCATCACTGTTCTACCTCAGGGGCATATCAACTCTTCAGCCCTGTGTCATAATTTAGTTTTCAGGGATCTTAATCACCTTGCCTTTCCACAAGATATCACAGTGGTCCATTAAATTGATGACATTGTACTGATTGGACCTTGTGAGCAGGAAGCAGCAACTACTCTACACTTATTGGTAAGACATTCGCATGTCAGAGGGTGAGAGATAAATCCAGCAAAAATTCAGGGGCCTTCTACCTCAGTGAAATTTCTAAGGTCTAGTGGTGTGGCGTCAAGATATCCCTTCTAAGGTGAAGGAAAGTTGTTGCATCTGGCTCCTGCTACAACCAAAAGGAGGCACAATGCCTTGTGAGTCTCTTTGGATTTTGGAGGCAACATATACCTCATTTGGGTGTGTTGCTCTGGCCCATTTACTGAGTGACCTGAACAGCTGCTAGTTTTGAGTGGGGCCCAGAACAAGAGAAGATTCTGCAACAGGTCCAGGCTGCTAGGCTCTGCTGTTTGGGTCATATGATCCAGAAGTTCTGATAATGGCAGATTGGGATGCTGTTTGGAGTCTTTGGCAGCCCCTGTAGGTGAATCACAGCACAGATGCTTAGGCTTTTAAAGCAAAGCTCTGCCATCTTCCACAGATAACCACCCTCCTTTTGAGAAACAGCTCTTGGCCTGATACTGGGCCTTAGTAGAGACTGAATTCTTAACCCTGGGCCACCAAGTTACCATGTGACCTGAGCTGCCCATCATAAACTGGGTGTTATCTGATCCACCAAACCATAAAATTGTGCATGCACAGCCAATACTCCACAATCAAATGGAAGCAGTATATGTACAACTGGACCTCAGCAGTCCCTCTCAAGGCAGAGTCAGCTTCAAGAAGTGACCCAAATGCCCATGGTCCCCACTCCTGCCAAACTGCCTCCTCTCTCCCAGTCTTCACAAGTGGCCTCATGAGGAGTTCCCTATGGTCAGCTGACAGAGGAAGAGAAGATGATTCTGCATGATATGCAGACAATACCCCAAAATGGACAGCTGCAGCACGACAGCCCCTCTCTGGGACATCACCGAAGGACGGTGGTGAAGGGAAATTCTCCCAGTGGACAGAACTTTGAGCAAAGCTCCTGGTTATTCCCTTTCTCGGAAAGAGAAATGGCCAGATGGCCAATTATATACGGATTCATAGGTTGTGGCCAATGGTTTGGATGGATGGTCAGGGACATGGAAGGAATGTGACTGAAGAATTGGTAAGCAGGAAATTTGGGGAGGTATGTGGATAGACCTCTCTGAATAGGCAAAAAATGTGAAGGTATTTGTGTCCCATGTGAATGCTCACTGGATACCAGTCAGTTTCTTTCCCCAGCCACCCCTGCCATCTCCCAACGGGCTCATGAAAAAAGTGGCCATTGTGGCAGGAGTAGAGGTACACATGGGCTGAGCCACATGGACTTCCACTCACCAAGACTGACCTGGCTATGATCACCACTGAGTGCCTGATCTGCCAGCAGCAGAGACCAGCACTGAGTCCCCATTATGGCACCATTCCCCGGGTGATCAGCTGGCTGATGAATTATAAGTTTATATCTGCAGCCCAGACCTCTCTCTTAACCACAGACTCATGTCTCTATTGCCTAATTGACATCTTCACTTGGTTGTCTAACAGGTATCTCAAACACAGCATATCCAAAATCAGACTCCTGATCTCCTTCCTTTTCTCCCATCCTTTCCCAAACCTGCTCCTTCAGTGGTTTTCCCACTGTAATTGGTAGAAATTCCATTATTTCAGTTTAGAAAACCAAGTATACTTTGAAGCCACAGTTTACAGTTCTCTCTCTTCTCAAATAATTCATTAGCCAGTGCTATAGACTCTGCTCTCAAAGCATATCAGGATCTGACCATTTCTCTTGCATCCACCATCACCTCGTTCTTGGATTATCACAACAACCTCCTGAATAACTTATTGCCTACACTCACTTGTCCCTATTCTATTCTCAACACAGCAGCCGTCGAGAATCATGTTAAAACACAAGTCAGAGCATGGAACTTCTCTGCTCTAAACCCTCCAATGACTCCTATTTCTTTCAAGGTAAAATAAGGCTCTTTACAATGGCTTCTGTTTCCCTCCATGATCTGGCTCCCATTCCCTCTGGGACCTCATCTTCTCCTCTTCCCCTTGCTCACTCTCTTTCAGCCTCTGGCCAGTTCACTGGTCCTAAATTCCACCCAGGACCTCTGGTTCTCACTGCCACTGCTCCCTACCCCGTAACCCTCACCCCCAGTCCTAGAAGACCGCTCTACCAGCAATCCATAGCTTCTCTCTGACCTTGTTTAAAACCTTGCTCAAACATCCCCTTCTCAGTGAGATATTCCCCAGCCACTTAAAGTTGCACTTCTCTCCTGTCCTGCACTCTCCAATCCCATTCCTTGCTTTCTTTAGCACCACTCATCATTCTCCAGCAGGCTTATTTGGTTTATTTTCTGTGATCATAACTAGAATATAAGCTGTATGTGTCAGGAACTTTTGTCTGTTTTGTTCACTGCTCTATCTTCAGTGCTCACAGTTCTAGGATGGAGAAAACATTCAATAAGTAGGCATTGGATAAATGGATGAATGAATAAGCCCATGACATCATTCTGCTGGAGAACGTTATTGGTGCACAGATGCATCAGTGACCTAAGTTGACCCTATCGCTTTGCAGAGAAAAACTTACATATAGGGTGTCCTGATTTTCCTTGCGGAAGTTCTGCTTTAAGCCTTGTGCACTGTTTCAACTATTAATTAGTGGCCCTGTTCACGCTGAAAGCATTTTAAACGGCCATCTTGTTTATATTCCATGCTTGTATTCCAAGGAACCATGTTGTGCCAGGTGCTGCTGGCAGCTACATAACGACCAAGAGGGAAACTAGCCCTAGTGTATAGTGAATGTAGTGGATGGCAGAGAGGAGAGAGAGAAAGATTCTGAGTGTCCTGCTGATAGGGCTGAGCCACTAAATCACCCAACACTGAAACTTGCCCATGTTTTGCAAGAGAGAGTTTGGCATTTCAGCAGTTTGGCAGTTATTGGAGAGACTACATTCCCACATTGTTAAGTCCTGTTTCCATTTGAGTGCCTGTTATTTGAGTTAAGATTTTCATCTGATAGATAAACTCATCATAATCTGCTATAGTAAACTGTCAGATTACTACCAGTAGCTCTAATTTCAAGGAAATTTCAGTGTAGGGAATGGAGTAGGCAGCTTATAGAGTGACTCGCAGTGATCCCAGCTTCCGGGTATTCACACTCTTGTATAATCCCCTCTCCTCCAGGCTGGGCTGGACCTGGTGACTCACTTCTAATGAATAGAATATAGTAGAAATGATGGGATGTCACCTCCAAGATCAGGTTACAATGAGACTGTAGCTTTGTTTTGGGTGCCTGCTCTGTCTCTCTCTCTTTCACAGTTCTTAGTCTGGAGGGTGAGAGCTGTGTGTTGAGAATAAACCCTCGTGTCAAGGAACTGATGTCTCTGGAGGCCATGTGAGTGAGTTTGGAAGCAAATTCTCCCTGTTCTCCCTCACCATCCCTACCCCCGTTTTGAGCCAGAATGACTCAGGCTGCCCTGGCCAACACCTGTGAGACCCTGAACAAGGGGACCCAACTAAGCTGTACCTAGATTCTAGATCAGTAGAAGATGAGATAATAAATGTCATTGCTGTAAGCAGTTAAATTGTACATTAATTTTGTATGCAGCAGTAGATAACTGATATAAAGAAGGAGCAAGGAATGCCTTTAGTTTTATCCGTTGTGAATTCTAGACATGGATCACTTTCTGCTCAGGTGCCTCTGCAGGGGAGAGACAGCATCTGGGGAAGTACTAGCAGCAGAAACCTGTTTCATTCTCATGCCCCCAGAAATAGTCAAGTAAAAGACAGAATGGAACTAAGTCCTAGGATACTGAGAGATGCAGTTCTGATGGAACTGAAGTTGTCAGGGACAGGAGAAATACTAATCATGTTTTAGTCAGCTCGGGCTGCCATAACAACATACCGTAGACTGAAAGGCTTAAACAACAACCATTTGTTTCTCACAGCTCTGGAGGCTGGGAAGTCCAAGATCATGATGCTGGTTGATTCAATTTTTGATGAGACCCCTCTTCCTGGCTTGCAGATGTCTGCCTTCATGCTGTGTCCTCACATGACCATGGTGGAAAAAGAGAGAGACAGAGAGAGGGAGAGAAAGAGAGTTCAGACTCTCTGGTGTCTTTTCTTATAAAGACATTAATGCCATCACATTTGGGGTTAGGGCGTCAACCCAGGAATTTGGGGGGAGACACACATCCTTTCAGTCCATAACAGTACAGAATCAGAGATTGTAGGCAGGTGACTGGGGGTGGAGGGTAAGGAATCACGCTGCCCCTAAATACAGCAGAAACACTTTGTGCAATTCTGGCCTCCAACTAAGAGAGGACAGTAGAGCGTGGCAGTTACAAGTGCAGGCACTGGGGTCGCACTGCCTACATCTGAATTCTGGCTCTGCCACTAACAAGCTGTGGAGACTTGTACAGATTAGTTCATCTTACTTAATCTCTCCGTGCCTCACTTTGCTCAACCATAAAATGGGATAACAATAGAATTATTCTGAGGATTAAAAAAAATAATATATGAAACATGCTTAGCTTGGTGCTTGGCTTATAGTAAAATTTAAATAAGCATCATTGATGTTATTATTCTTACCGTCAGACTACTTGTATTTAAATTTTGGCTGAGGCCAACTGTGTATCTATTGGCAAGTAAGTTATCGTTTGATGCTTGCAGTTTCCTCACCTGTAAAAATGGGAACAATAAGAGCATATCCCATGGGTTTGCTGTGAATGTGAAAAAATCATGCATACAATGTGTTTAGCACATAGTAAGCCCTCAGTGGAGATCATCTGTTATTGTCTTTCCTCCTTGTTCCATAAAAGATTTTAGCTTATTTTCCCAATTTGGAGAGTCAATAGGAAATTTGAATTTGCTTTACAGAGATTTGCTCTAGAATCAGTTTTAACATGTCTACTCTAGAAAAGGAGATGCCCCAGTCCATTTCACATAGCTCTTTTTTCTATCACTAGGTGTTTCAGTTAAAACAATCTTGTTGAGTGGTCATGGATAGTAGTAAAAAAGCTTGGACTATGCAGAGCTGTTTTTGTTTGTTTGTTTGTTTTTTGAAATATAGTTGATTTACAATATTTTGTTAGTTTCAGGTGTACAGCAAAGTGATTCAGTTTATATATATATATATATATATATATATATATATATATATTCTTTTTCAGATTCCTTTTCCATTATAGGTTACTATAGGATATTGAGTATAGTTCCCTGTGCTATACGGTAAATCCTTGTTTTTTATCTCTTTTATATATAGTAGTGTGTATCTATTAATCCCATACTCCTAATTTATCCTTCCCCCACCTTTCTCCTTTGAGCTGCTTTTGATTTTCTTTTCTCCCCCATGTGAGTTGAGAAGTCTTAGAAAGTTACTTGCCTCCCTGACACTCAGTTTCCTCATCTATACAGTAGGAAAAATAATGCCTCTTTCACAGCATTGTCAGAATGATGGAATGAAGTAAATTATACAGACACTCCTTCCCAAGTGCTTGCCACAGGCTATGAACTGATGTGTCCTTCTGTCTTCCTATAGACATCTTCCTCGTCCATACCCACCACCTTCTTTTCCCCCTGCATGTAGTACCGTAACATTGTAAGCATTTGTAAATTCTGCCAGTTAATTAGTTTCATGCAGTGTTGCTGGGTGGCTTAATCCCCTTCCCTAGCACTCCTGGGACTGTATGAAATACAAGATGAAAATTCTTACCATAAAGTTATATTGAGGAATTTAATGAACAGAAAATGCTATATACCATCTGCATCAAAATTAAGTATGTAGCTTATGTATAGACACAGAATTCCTGAGCCACCTCATTCTGTGAAACCTGTTTGCTCTGCCTGCCAACAATTCTTGGAAGTGTGAGGCATTTCCTCATGTTGGCTTCCTGGCTTCTCTGGTATCAGTGGACATGGCTGAATGAAGGGACTTTGGTCTCCCCAGAGCCCACACTCATAGGGAATTAAGCTCTTGGGCTCAGGCTGACTGCCCGAGTTCAAATGCCAGCTCCAATACCGAGTAGATCAAGTCCCTGGAACTGTGCCCAAGTTTCTCCTCTGTAAAATGGGTTGCATTACCCAAGGTAATTAATGCCAGTTGCTGTAACGGGAACTCTTAGTGGCTTGACGCACTTACTCTCTCTTTCTCACTTTACTGTCTAATGAAGGAGAGTGTGGAAGATTGATGAGGAGCCACACCCAGAAATAGGTGCATCCCTTTTACCTACGTTCCATTAGCCAGATTCCAGGCAGAGGGTCATTTTTTGAATCAAAGGGAGTGGTGGTCGGAAAAGTGGCCTTGCTGTGTGGTGGGGGAAATGCAGTGTGAAGTGAATGCCTGACATTGTCTCTGCTACAACGAGGATAACAGTCCTTCTATCTCCTAGGGATGCTGTGACGATTACATGTGTGAATCCACATTGAGCACTTAGAGCACTGCCTTCCTCATAGTAAGCCCTCCATATGTAATATCTTACTCTACGCTTCCTCTCATCATCAGCATGACCATCAGTTTGTTTCATGGTCCTCCCACATTGCACGTTGGTTTCAGGGAATCCAAGGGAGGTAGGGATTACTCTTCTTGGAACCACAGTCTCAGGGCTACTGCCAGATCCTCAACTAGGGACACAGTTAAAATATGCCCAAATTGGCCTCTGTTGATAATTTATGCCTCTTGCCATTAACTTGGGCTGCTCAGTTGGCTTTAGTTGACTGGTAGTTCCAGGTTAATTTCTTACTGATTTCATGGGTATGGAGAGTGAGGAGGGAAACTTGATTAGCTTTTGGGGAAGAGTGGTCACCAATTTAAACCTTCCCCATGCCTCTCCTTTCCCTAAGGGTCATTTCCCATCTTCATTGTGTTCTCTGTTCTCCAATTAGTCTGCCAAAGAGTTTTAGGCTACACACGCTCCTCATTCATTCATCATTCCTAGATTCAAAAAGTATTTATTGAGTATCTGTTATGCAATAGGCATTGGTGGGGAATACATCAGTGAACAAAAGTTACAAACATCTCTATCCTCATGAATCCTGCATCCCAATATTGTGTCTGTGTCAGGAATGAGGTGGGGACCAACAATAAACATAAACCTAAGTATAATAATGTTATATCAGATAGCTATGATTGTCACACACACAAAAAAAACATTGTGGGCAAGATGTGTTATGGGCTGAATGTTTGTGTGTCCCCCAACATTCATATGTTGAAATCTAGCTCCCAATATGATGCTATTAGGTAATGAACACATTACCTTTGGGAGGTAATAAGGTCATCAGGGTGGAACTGTCGTGAATGGGTTTAGTGCCCTTAAAAGAAGGGACCAGAGAGCTAGTTCCCCCTTTTTTTGCCATGTGAAACAAAGAGAAGTGGGCAGTCTGCAACCTGGAAGAGGACATGGACCAGCTGCCTACCATGCTGATCTTGGACTCTCAGCCTCTAGAACTGTGAGAGATAAATGTTTGTTGTTTAAACCACACAGTCTATGGTAATTTGTTAGAGCAGCTCAAACTAAGACAGAAGGATATGTTAGGTGTGTTAGAGACAGGGAGAGTTGAAGTTTTTTTTTTTTTAATTAGTGGAATATTTTTAGGGCAGTTTTAGGTTTACAGATAAACTGAGCAGAAAGTATGGAGTTCCCATATACCCCTTCTTCCCCTGTATACAGTTTCCTCTATTTTTAATGTCTTATATTAGTGTGGTGCATGTGTTACAATTGCTGAACCAATATTGATATGTTATTATTCACTTAAGTCCATAATTAAGTTAGGGTTCACTGTGTTGTACAGTTCCATGGGTGAGCTGTAGTTTTACAAAAGGTAGTGTAACAGACACCTCTTATGCCTGCGTGGCATCCTCTCAACTCCCCTTCTTCTTCCACCTTGACTGAGTTGCAGCTCTTCTACCTACTTCCAGAGACACCTGCTGGACCACTCCACCGTTCTGATGAAGGCACGTGCAAGCCTGGATGTGCAAGGGTGTTAAGCATCTCACAGGGACACCTTCCATCAGTGGAGGGTGGGAACTGGTGTATGGCAGCCTAAAACCATTGACCACAAGGGCTGAGATGGATCTAATGTTCTTGTTGATCACATAACAGGGCCAGAGAGGCTAAAAGATTTCTCCAGGGACACACAACTCTTCAGTGGATGTTCTGGAGATGAGATCCTCAACCTCGGGCTCCCAGTACAGTTCTCTTTTAGGGTGGGGAATAAAGAAAGAGAGAGCTCGCTGTCGTTGGGCTCCAACTGAGAGCACAGATCAAGGATAATCACCCTGCTGTCCAATCCTCTCTCCTTGGTTTACACCACTGTTATTTTTTCCCTTGTTATTATTACTAAGCAATATATTCAAACTTTTATAAAAGGAAAATAAATACCTGCTTTTTAAAGAGCACTTTCCAGAGACTCATTAAGGAGAAAATCTCCATAGGAACAGGAATGAAAGATTGAACATTTTGAACTGTTTGTTTTTCTGTCCTGGACTTAGATTCTGCGAAGTTTCTGTATCAATATCTCAGGAGGTTGAAATATCATTTTCATACTCTTTCTGTGTCCCTGGAAGGGTCGCAGAGCCCTTACCTTCCGTCATCCTGGGATGCTGCAGTGTGACTTGAAAGTGACCCAGACTGACCACATCTCCAGGGTGTTGAAGCTGTTCAGTTTCCATATTCATTTAGTTACTGGGCTTTTTATGTGTGGATTTTTTTGTGACCATGAAATTGAGAGATGAAGAGGCCTGGATGCTGCCAAAAGCTGTGTGGCCAGGGCTCCGTGTGAGTCCCCCTGCTTTGCCAGCGCCCTTCATTCCTGATGGCCGCTCTCCTGTTCCTGTCCTCATCTTCCCAGAAGCACCAGCAAAATGTTCAACATGCCTAATTGATTTGCAAGGTCTAAGAGTCATGGATCTTAGGGATTAGGTAGAACAGCTGTCCCTTTGTTGTTCCAGAAGTGAATGTTAATTTTTTTGCTTTTGTTTATCACACCCTTATTCTGAAATATAAATGAGACAGAAAGAGTTAATAGTATGACCTTCAGAAATCATTTTTTAATTTTTATAATGTAATAGCCACTAACCTGTATATAGGGCTTACAATGGGTCAGGCCTTCTTTTAAATATTTCATATAAAATATGCTATTTAACTCTCACTCTAGCCCTATAGAGGCAGCATTTATCTACTTATCTATCTATCTATCATCTATCTATCTATCTATCTATCTATCTATCTATCTATCTATCTATCTACTTACCTATCATCTATCTAACAACACCATCTTCATCATCTCTATTTAACATCAAACAAAAGGCTGGAATTGGAACCCCAGCAGTCTGGCTCCAGAGTCCATATTCTAAACTGCTACATAAAAAATTAGAAGGGAAAGGAAACATCACAGCCAACCTTCTCATTTATACATGTGGAAATTTTTGCATGTAGTTCAGAGGGGAATTGACTCTCCTAAAATCACACAGCACGTTAGTGCCTGCTGAATTCCAATCTGAAGTTCTTTTCCTACTTGCACAGTGAATCTCTCTCCCTGAGGTTTGAGAGAGACTAATGCACTAAGCAACAGGGATTGAAACAGATACTGAATGACTTTTTGAGGTAGAGTAACCTGCCTAGAAAAGCAAGAAGGAGGCAGTGGAGCAAGTGGGGAGCATGTGTAGGGGAGAAGGAGTCTGAATTTAGAAATTGTGCTGCATTAGGCTCTGGCCAAACTCCAGTGATTTTTGTTCATCATTATTATTTTTATGTGAAAAGGAACCTGCAAAAGTTTAGGCTCAGCTATTTGCCTTCAGGCATGGTTTGTCAAATTTGGATCCAATGCCAGTTCAGCACAATGAGTGTTCATGGGTGGCATGTGTATGCATGTGTGTATGTGTACGTGTGCTCAGGTGTTTGCATGGGCCCATCTCTGTGTGTGTCCATGGTGTTGGCATAAAAGGCAGTCCATCCTAGGACTTGCTGGCTACTTCTTATCTCCAACCCACCTCCCTAATATGTCAAGAATTATAAATTAATCACCTGGCTGGTTTGCACTGAACTTACTAGTGTTTATGAAAAGGAATTCATTGGATATGCTTGTTAATGGAACACGTGTAATAATACTAAAGCCTGTGATTAAAAAGAAATTTAAGGCCCATGAGTTTTTAATAGAAAAACATATCATTTGAGTGTTTATTTTCTGGTGTAAAATGGCCGAGACTTTTTTAAGGGGAAGGGTGCATTTTTTAAATTTTAGAAGGATCATGGTATTCATACTGAAAGTTAGCAATATTTTGCAGAAGCCCTTTTAGGTTCTGTTTAGCAGAGGACTCTTCTGATAAAGCAGAAGCTGTTAATTGTTTCATTCTTTGATGGAAATAAATTGCAGAGTAATTCTACTCATGGGTTTTATTCATTCATTCATTCATCAAAAATATATTGCATACCTATCATGTGTCAACACAGGGCAACACTGGGATTCAGAGATGGAAACACTTGATCTTACCTTTAGATGACCCACAGTTTGATGGAGGGAAGACATGGGAAGAAAGGATCCCAATACTTGTCCTGATAGAGATGAGGAAAGGGCAGTAAGGATAGGCCAGGAGTCAGGGGCTGCCCAGAGGAGGCAGGATTTAAGCTGAGATTTATCCAATTAATCAAGGTAGGGAAGGCCAGTCCAAGGATATAGTATTACAAATTCATGGGGTCTTGGGAGCAAGTTGTGTTGGGGAGAATTATGTTGTTTCCAGTTTTAGAGTGTGAGTACCAGTTATCTAAAAAATAACTACTGCTTAAATTCTCTCATTCATCCATTTATTCATTCAGTTGCAAAGATGCTATTCTTGTTTACATGTGTGTTAACATATACATATACACAAGTAAATATCCATGCACACATATATGGATATATTAATATTCCTTGGTGAAGTGTGCTACCTTGATTTTCTTACATTTTAGTGAGATTTAATCCACATTATTTTATAGAGAATTGTAGAAAGTTCTGCATATAAAATGAAGCTAGTTGATTTTGGCTTTTCAGAAGTTTGCCTGTGGTTTTTTTAGAAATCTTTTATTTTCCAGGAAAACTTGCATAATTTCTCCACAAATCCTATTTATCTTTCAGAATGGCAAGGAGAACAAACTGTTTTGGGTTTCACAGAACTGGAAGACTGCAAAATCTCTGCACGTTTTTGGGACGTCTGAGTATAGGTTTAGGAGTTTGGAATGTCTTGAAGAGAAAAATTGTTTTAGTTTCACTTTTTATTTTTAGACTTACTGGTAGATTTTAGGAATGTCAAAATAAGACCCTGTGTATTTGGATTTTCTAAAACTCAAACAAATATGCATTCATTAACTGCTCATTCACTAAATATTGATAAAGCACTCATAATGAAATATCAAAGGAGATGTGAGAAAACCAATTCAACCTCTACTCTTAAGAAGTTCACAGTCAATTGAGGGTGGGGGACAAACAAAGGGGGTTGGGGGGGGAATGGTGGATTTTATTATGGAAAAAATATTGAAAAAGAAGAAGCATAAGTGAAGTCTTCAAGAACTAGTATGACAGAAGCAGATCTGTGTGTTTTAAGCAGAGGAATAATTATGGACCACGACAGGGAGGTGAGACTGAGCAATCATCTGATTTTTGAAGGATGGGTAACATGTCAGAATGAGACTTGAAGTTGTTTTGAGGCCACTCAATTCTACTGCTCACACGCATAGAATCGATAGATAAAATACAATAAAAGGGGAAAAAAGCCCTCCACAATAGTTCAAAAATAGGATACACATCTTTGTGGTTCAGAAAATAAAAAGACATATGGGACTGACAGCTGTGGTGGAAACCTAATGGGCTCTGGATTCCCAAGGAGTCAGGGAAAGCTTGAAGTATAGACCCTACGGTGTAATTAGGACTAAACTGCCTTAATGGTGCCAGGATCACTGCTTCTCAAAAGTGCTGGAATGTGGTTCTACCAGTTGGTGTGAAAAGTTGCTACTTTTTAGTTTATATGGAGGTGTGTACCTTTCAATTATGGGCTAAGAGAATCTCCTGGCTCAGTGATTGTATCTGTGAATGCCTCTGAGGGCAAGAGCTCCTTGATCCTAATATTAGACCTATTTCTGGCCAGGAGTTCCAGGGGCCAGGTGGAGGCAGAAAAGGCTAGATATGGAGGAGTACATAAAGACAAACATGGTCACCCCCACCTCAGAGAGAAAAACAATAACACTTCCATTCAAAATGTGCCCACAAACAAAAGTTATAAAACACATGAAAATATTAAAAGGTGGTCAATAAAATCCATGATTGGATGTGTCATGGCACATAAAATAAATTAATAAAACAGTCTGAAAAAGAACTGCAAAAAATATGTGAGGGATGATCAGGGATACATAAAGGAATATATATCATGAACAAAACCAGGCTATTAGTGGACCAAGAACATGTGTATGTTTAAACATTTCAAAAAATAAATTGAAAATTAAAAACATAATCATAGAAATAAAACAGTCAATAGATAGAATAAACTCCAGACTGGACAAGGCTGAAAAACAATTAATAAATTGGAAGATAGTACTAAGTACATTATCTAAGATATAGAAGGATCTATAAAGAAATAAAAATTATTGAAATGGTAGAGAAGAGATTTTTGAAGATCTAATGTCTGTGAATTTCCCAGAGATGAAGAAAAGACAGGAGAACTGGCTACGATAAATAAAAATAAATCTAAACCTAAACCATCACAGTAAAATTGTAGAACATTAAGTTTAAAAAGACCAATCCCAAGACTGAGTCAGGAAGAAATAAGCAATCTGAACAGACCAATCACTAGTAGTGAAATCAAATTTGTAATTAAAAAAAACTCTCAGGGACTTCCCTGGTGGCGCAGTGGTTGAGAATCCACCTGCCAATACAGGGGACACAGGTTCGAGCCCTCGTAAGGGAAGATCCCACATGCCGTGGAGCAACTAAACCTGTGCGCCACAACTACTGAGCCTGCACTCTAGAGCCCACGATCCACAACTACTGAAGCCCGTGTGCCTAGAACCCATGCTCCACAACAAGAGAAGCCACCGCAAGGAGAAGCCTGCACACCACAATGAAGAGTAGCCTTTGCTTGCCGCAACTAGAGAAAGCTCGCACGCAGCAACAAAGACCCAATGCAACCAAAAATAAGTAAATAAAATAAATTTATATATAAAAAAAAACTCCCAGCAAACAAAAGTTCAGGATTGGATGGCTTCACAGGAGAATTCTACCAAACATATAAAGAAGAGCTTATACCTATTCTTCTCAAACTGCTTAAAAAATTGAAGCAGATGGAACACTCTCAAATTTATTTTATGAGGCAACCATTACCCTGATACTAAAACCAGACAAAAACACTATAAAAAAAAATAAAATTACGGACCAGTATCTTTGATGAATATAGATGTAAAAATCCTCAAAAAATATTAGCAATCTGAATTCAACTATATATATAAAAGATCATACACCATGATCAAGTGGGTTTTATTCCAGGGATGCAAGGATGGTTTAATATTTGCAAATGAATCAATGTGATGCATTATATTAACAAAGGAAAAGATAAAAATCACTTGATCATCTCAATAGATGTAGAAAAAGCTTTTAACAAAATTCAACATCTATTCATGATAAAAACTCTCATCAAAGTTGGTATAGAGGGAATATATGTCAACGTAAAAAAGGCCATTTATGACAAACCCAGGCTAACATCATATTCAATGGTGAAAAGCTAAAAGACTTTCCTCTAAAATCAGAAACAAGACAAGGATGCTTACTCTCACAAGTTCTATTTAACATAGTATTAGAAGTCCTAGCCACAGCAATCAGACAAGAAAAAGTAAAAATGCATCTAGTTTGGAAGAGAAGATGTAAAACTGTCACTATTTGCAGATGACATGCTATTTTATATAGAAAACACTAAAGATCCCACCAAAAAACTATTAATAAATGAATTCAGTAAAGTTGAAAGATACAAGATTAATGCACAGAAATCAGTTGCTTTTCTGTACACTAATAATGAACTATCAGAAAGAGAAAACAAGGAAACAATCCCATTTAAAATCGCATCAACAGCTCAGTGGTTTGTGACCACATAGAGGGGTGGGATAGGGAGGGTGGGAGGGAGATGCAAGAGGGAGGAGATATGGGGATATATGTGTATGTATAGCTGATTCACTTTGTTATAAAGCAGAAACTAACACACTATTGTAAAGCAATTACACTCCAATAAAGATGTTAAAAAAATTGCATCAAAAAAGAATAATATACCTAGGAATAAACTTAACCAAGGAGGTGAAAAACCCATACTCTGAAAACTATAATACATTGATGAAGGAAATTGAAGACAATATAAAGAAATGGAAAGATATCTCATGTTCTTGAATTGGAAGAATTAATATTGTTAAAATGTCCATACTAACCAAAGCAATCTACAGATTTAATGCAATCTTTATCAAAATACCCATGACATTTTTTTACAGAACTAGAACAAATAATCCTAAAATTTATATGGAACCACAAAAGACCCTGAATTGCTAAAGCAATCGTGGGAAAAAAGAACATAGCTGGAGGTAGCATGCTCCTTGACTTCAGACTATACTACCAAGTTATAGTAACCAAAACAACATGGTACTGGCACAGAAACAGACACATAGTTCAATGGAACAGAATAGAGAGCCCAGAAATGAACCCACACACTTATGATCAATTAAATTTATGACAAAAGAGGCAAGAATATACAATGGAGAAAAGACAGTATTTTCAATAAGTGGTGCTGGGAAAACTGGACAGCTACATGTAAAGGAATAAAATTAGAACATTTTCTCACATCATATACAAAAATAAACTCAAAATGGATTAAAAACCTAAATGTAAGACCTGAAACCATAACATTCCTAGAAGAGAACATAGGCAGACCACTCTTTGACATAAATCAATATTTTTTGGGATCTATATCTTAAAGTAAAAGAAACAAAAGCAAAAATAAACAAATGGGACCTAATTAAACTTAAAATCTTTTGCACAGCAAGGGAAACCATTGACAAAAGGAAAAGACAACATACTGAATGGGAGAAAATATTTGCAAATGATATGACTGATTAGGAGTTAATACCCAAAATATAGAAACAGCTCACACAACTCAATATCAAAAACAAACAAACAAAGAACAATCCAATTTAAAAATAAGCAGAAGAACTGAATGGACATTTTTCCAAAGAAGATATCCAGATGGCCAACAGGCACATGAAAAGATGCTCAATGGCGCTAATCACCAGAGAAATGCATATCAAAATATATTTTGATTTATCAAAAGATATTACCTCACACCTGTCAGAATGGCTATTATCAAAATGACCACAAATAACAAATGTTAGTGAGGATGTGGAGAAAAGGAAACCCTTGTACACTGTTGGTGGGAATGTAAATTGGCGTATCTACCATGGAAAAGAGTATGGAGGTGCTAAAAATAGAACTACCATACGATCCAGCAATTCTACTCCTGGGTATACATACAAAGAAAATGAAAAAACTAATTTGAAAAGATACATGCACCTCAATATTCATAGCAGCATTATCTTCAATAGCCAAGGTATGCAAGCAACCTATGTGTCCATCAGCAGATAAATAGATAAAGAAGATGGGTATACACAGACACACACACACAATGGAATATTACTCAGCCATAAAAATATGAAATTCTACCATCTTCAGCAATGGGGATGGACCTGAGATGTTTTATGCTTAGTGAAATAAGTTAGACAAAGAATGACAAATACTATATGATATCACTTATATGTGGAATCTAAAAAATAATACAAATGAACATATATTGATTGCAAAACAGAAACAGACTCACAAATACTGAGAACAAATTAGTGGTTACCAGTGAGGAGAGAAAAGTAGGGAGCGGCAAGGATAGGGATAGGGGATTACAAACTACTATGTATAAAATAAATAAGCTGCAAGGATATAGCACAGGGAAATATAGCCATTATTTTATAATAAATTTAAATGGAATAGAATCTATAAAAATATTGAATTGCTGTGTTGTACACCTGAAACTAATATAATATAGTAAACCAACTATTCTTTAATAAAAAATATTACAAAGTGACCAATTTTAAAGTTAACAGAGAGAAGAGGTAAATTAACAACAAAATAATGGCATACACTGGCAGTGATTTCTCTTTATCAGAATAGATGTTAGAGGCAATGGTACAATATCCTCAAGGTGAGGAGAGAAAATAACTGTCAATTTATAATTTTAGACCCAAGTAAATGATCATTTAAGAGGGAGGCTTAAATAAAATTTCAAAGATTAAGAGAATTTACCATCTCTTACTAGAGGAACCAATAAATGATGTGCATAAAAAGTGAAGAAAAGTAAACCCAGAAGGATGAATAGCTGCAAGTAAAAACAGTGAGCACAGAAATTAATATGTTAGTGTACTTAATGAAGGTAAAAACAACTTAGAAAAATATAAAACTGAATGTCTATATAATATAGAAAAGAAGATAGATACTAGATTTTAAAAGGATAGTTAAAACATTACAAAGTCCTTGACTTATTTATAGGAGGACAAAATTAGTGAATAATCTTAGACTTGTTAGAAAACTATAAAAGTTTAATGTTAAATACTAAAATATAAACACAATTTATATATTGCAAACCAACAGTGAAAAAGAAAGAAATGTAGATATAGAGAATGCAAAAAATGAGAGCAAAAGAAGTCAAGAAATAGAATGGTATGATGGTTAATTTTATGTATCAGTTTGACTGGCTAAGGGATGCCCAGAGAGGTGGTAAAACATTATTTCTGAGTGTGTCTGTGAGGGTGTTTCCAGAAGCAATTAGCATTTGAACTGGTAAACTGAGTAAAGCAGATGGCCCTCCGCAGTGTGTGTGGGTATCATCCAATCCACCAAGAGCTTGAATAAAACAAAAAAGTGGAGAAAGTGCAAATTCACTCTTTCTGCTTAAGCTGAGACATCCATCTAATCCTGTTCTCAGGTACTGGTGTTCTTGACTCTTGGGTTTTCAGACTCAGATTGGGACTTTCACCATCAACTCCCCAATTCTCAAGCCTTCAGACCTGGGCTAAATTACACCACCAACCTTCCTGGGTCTCCAGCTTGCAGATGGCAGATCATGGGATTTCTTGGCCTCCATAATCGTGTGAGACGATCCCTATAATAAATCTCCTCTTATATATATATATATATATATAATATATATATATATATATAATATATATATATTATATATATATATATATATTATTGGTTCTGTTTCTCTGGAGAATGCTAGTACAATAATAAAAGAAAACATAAAAAATAGAGGAGATGATGTGTTGAATAAGATGGAAAATTCCTGAAAGTTTAAATATAAAAAGTCAGTTGTAGAATGAAATATAGAGTATAATAATATTATTTAAAATTTTACAAACTGTGCAAAACATTGTTATTTTAAAACAAATAAATTTATATCCTATATGTATAAACTTTGTTAAAAATGGACAGGAAAGACCAAGATCAACATCAGGATAGTGATTACATCTGGAATAGGATGGAGGATAATAGGATAAGGAAGGAGTACAAAGGGGGCTTCAATTCTATCTGTAATATTTTCCTTTATAATAGCAAATGAAGCATAGTTTAAGGTGTGTTCAATCTGGGTGATGGGTACGAAAGTATCACTATTCTCTGTATTTTGCTGTTGGTTTAAATATTTCATGCAGACCTTGATGGGAGGACCATGTGGGAAGTGTCTCTTTGTTTTCACTCTTCCCTGGCAGTGATTTTAAGCCATGGGGGGATTTCTGTAGAATCCTTCATCTCTGCCACTCTTCCTCATCTATCTGTCTAGGTTGTAGTTACCTAAAAGAGAACAATCAAAATTGTTCTTTTCATGATTGAATCAACCAACTTCTTAAAGGGGCCTCAGTTCCTATGGAATTTATTATGGTCCTCAATATTCACTGTTCTTATGGT
The DNA here is from genome assembly GCF_028564815.1 of Eubalaena glacialis. Lineage (NCBI taxonomy): Eukaryota > Metazoa > Chordata > Mammalia > Artiodactyla > Balaenidae > Eubalaena > Eubalaena glacialis. Next base: position 41,308,556 of record NC_083720.1, on the reverse strand, counting down.
CAGAAACTCCATGAAGACCAAGATTTCACCAGGATTGTTCAACACTGCATTTCCAATGCCTGTGCCTTGGCATAAATATTGGGTTAATAAGTGCATAAGTAAAGGAAGGGCAGCTAGATTTACCCAAAAACCAATTCACCACTCTTCCATATGCCTGACTCTTCCATGACTCTGTGTCTTTGCACTAGTCATCCCTCCCGTGCCCTTTAGGAATGGCCTTGCCTCCTAATTGGCTGTAAAAATTCCCCTTCTAATCTTCCTACTTCCTGGAAGAAGATAGAAGCTTTATTAGGTCAGAGATCCTGTCTTTTTCAGTGCTGAATGCCCATCACCTGTCGCATTTGTAGAGTATATGTATTCTATTTATGAGCCCAGGTGTTACTTCTCCTTGAAGCCTTTCCTGACATAGCTCTCATACGCCTCACAACTTCTATTCCAGACAGAGATAATCACGAAATTTTTTTTTTTCATGACACGATACCTAGTACATATATTTCAATAGTTGCGATTAGTATATTGTATTGTAAGTAATTGTTTCCCTCATTAGATATTAATTCTTCAAGGACCAGATTTATATCTTTTTATCTCTAAGTTCCTAATTACTTTTCTGGCAAGCATGTGGAACAGAGCAGCCTTTCAATAGGGACTTGCTGAATTGACTTAAATCCGTTGGTAAGTTGTGTTCTGTGCATTTTTTGAAACACTCAAAACCCTCCTGACGGTGCTTCCCTTCTCCAGAGAATGGCTAAGTGATCCCAGCACATAGTTAAATCTTCTGCCACTTCTGAGGGAGCCTAAAATAGTCATTAAGATGGATGCCTAGGAAAGGTTAAGATAATGTAAAAAGTGGGGAGAGGGATTGGTAGTTAACTTCATCTTTTCTAACCAGGGCTGTGACCAATGAGTCACCTGGGGATCGGCACAAGCCCTCCTGCAGGGAGGACTCTTTTGCTCTCTCAGTCCCCTACTGTTGCCATCTGTTGATAATTACTGTCCGGTCTCTGCAGAGAACGTGTGATATTTAATATTTCCTCACCACTTGAACAAACATGCGGCAATAACAGAAAGGTACTTGGCCACAGGAGTAGAAAGATGTATTTGCATGAAAGACTCAGTGTACACCTTGGGCCAGGCAAACAACTGCCTTCTCTTTGCAAAGTTAAGAGAAGCCCCCATGTTTCAGAGCCTGGAGAATAGGTACATTGGCTTAGGTTGTGGTTTTGGAAGAAAACTCTTAAAAGTCCAAACTATCAAGAAGATTAGAAAACAAAACATAACTTCTTTTGACAATTGATGTGATTTTTCTCTTCATGAGCCATTGTGAAATTTTCCCAGGTAGCTTTTCAGCGTTTTTGGAGAAAGTTGATGCTCTTGCCAAGTACTAAGAAAGAAGAAAAGTATTTTGTGTGTTTGAAAAAGTGTTCTTCCATTTGAAAGCCTTTTTTTTTTTTTTTTTTTAAACCATTCCTTTTGGGGGTGGGGAAAAGAGGTTTCTAGTTTCATTTGCAGGTGGGAAGTTCAACTTCCTGTTTCAAGAATAACAAGAAGATTCAACAGAGACAAGCTTTCTGTCCTGCTTTGCACATACAATAAACTATGGATTAGTGATGTGATAGGAAATAGACTGCCTTGGTTCATTGAGCTTTTGGATCTGAAGCTGAGAAAGGTGAGGTCACCAATGGCATGTAGATACACATGGTTCATTGGTCATCCATAGTGAAGTGGCAGCTGGGGTTGTGAAGTGAGGCAGGAGTAGACATAGTTTCTAGTATTAGAAGAGAAAATGAATCATTCTGGATCTTGTTCCTCATCATCATTCATTTCCATTTGGGCACAGTTAATATTTATCATGAATGCTTTTTTATCCCCAACATCTATTATGAAAATTTGTGGACATATTAGAGTTCAAAGAATTTTACAGTGAATACTAATATATCTGTGGTAGGTAGATTCTGTCATTAACAATTTGCTCTGCTTGCTTTATTATGTTTCTATTCATCTGTTTCTTCCTTCCTTGATAGATCTCAGTCCATTCATATTATTATTTTTGATGCATTTTACAATATGTTGCAGTCAGTCATGAATGCTTTTATGGTCCACTGTCATCCAAGATAAAAATGTCCGTTATTTTAGATACATTTTCCTTTACTCCAAGGCCTGCCCCAGCGATCATAGCAGGCATTGTGCTGGGCACTGGACAGTCTGTGCACAGATGTGGAATTTATTTGCCACAGCAAGGCAGAAGTTAAAAGAAAATGAAGACAAAGAAATATAAAATTTTACACTGTGATCATAATCATAAAATGGAAAACAGGTAGAATAAAATGCCATCTCCAAGGCAGTTTCTTTCTCTTAAATCCACCACCTTGTTATCAAAATGATTTTTTGAAACTCTGCTTGGATCTGCCATTGACTTCCCATAGCTTGTGGGATAAAGCCTACCCCTAGCTGGACAACTGCAGTATTTTTATGATATGGCTAGAGAAAGCTCATTATTACTCTAGAAATATTTATTGCCTCCCTATGATGCGCTGGGTGCAGGGATTAGGTGCTGTGAATATTAGAATAAGCACATCATGATCTCTAGCCTTGAAGAATTTACAGTCAGGTTGAGGAAACATAATTTCAATATGATGCTTAAAATGTTATGAACACAGAGGAAAGGCAACCCAGTATAGCTTCAGGTCTGGGTTAAGAAGGTCTTACCCAGGGGAAAAATGGATGCTCTGAATCCTGAAGACATATTCAGGTGAAGAAGGATGGGAAAGTATTCCAGCAAAGAAAACAAAATATTCAGGCAAAAGAACCCAGTGGGATAGAGAAACAACAAGCTATTTAGTATTTACTGGAGCATAAATTGTGGGCTGAGTGGGTAGTGATGAGGCCAGTAAGCGGGCTCATGGAGGGCTTGAAAAATGGCAAAGAGGGTAGGAACTTTACCCTGTATGGAGGGAGGAACCACTGAAGCAGTTAGAAATACAGCGTAAAGGATGGGTGGAGGGTAGTAGGAATGGGCAACACAGCAAGCAGGAAAAGAAGTTAGGAATGTGCTGCAGTAATCCAGGGAAGACAAGCTTGGGTAGGTGGTAGTAAATATGGAGAAAGAGGGACTAATTTAGAGAAGGTGCAAGAGGTAAAATCAGGAGAATTTAAAGAATGAAATGAATGAGCACAAGGTCAGTGAAAGGGAAAGGTTAACAATGAATCCTGATTCTCTGACTCGGATTGGTGAGTGAATGGCGCATCCAATAATTAAGATTGAAAATATTAAGAGAGAGAGGAAGATAATGAATTTAATTTTGGAGGTAATTTTAAAGTGCCTGGGAGACATCCAAGTGGAGGTGTCCACAGTGTGGTGGACATACATTGGAAGTTCAAGAGAAGACTTTGGACATCTAGGGGGATGCTGGTTAGACACACATAAGTGGATGTGGTACTTATGATTTATCCCATCTGAGGGATGAGGGAGTTGGAACATTTTTATATCATCTCTCACCAGTCATTGGTTGAAGGCTTCTGGGGAGTGGAGTGTGCTTCATACATTGTTACACATATGTGCTATGTGTCTGTGCTGCATACATCTGGCCTGCTTTATATTTAGATCTCAACAAGGAATTAAGGGTAAATGTCTTGATTTTACTGAGTTGTTGTGGCTAGAACCCAGGTCTTCTGATTTCTATTTCAGTTTTCCTCTGCATTCATCACCACTCCATTATCAATGGTACACTCTCCATCCATTCGTTCATGCAGTCACTGCCCATGACTTCAGCAAGCATTTATTAGGCACCTCCCATGTGCCAGGCTGGGCTAACTGCTATCTCAGAAGGTACTGGGAATAGAACCTTCCACATATGCATCCATGAAGAACCTCAACTTCACTCACTTCCAACTGTTTTCACTTCCTGAAAGAGGAGTGGTACTTAGACTTGGAGGAAGACCTGAGGGATAGGAGTGTCAGAATGACATCTCCCAAGGGCTCTTGGAACTTGGATGACTGGGTGTTGAGGTGGTATGGAAAATGATTGTTCTCTAAGACAGCATGCACAACTTCAGCTTATGCAAGACTTTAAAGGACCCCCTGTCTGCATCTACAAAAGGAAAATTCATGTTTCCTGTGGCCTTTAACTCCTAATCTTTACTGGTTACAAGAGGGTATTCCAGGCAGTAGAGTGCTTAATAAATATTATATTGTTTGCTAATGGCAATGTTATTTGGGAGTGATATTTCCTTCTGAATGTGCTAGCCTGGTTTAACAAATCTGCTGTGAGTAGTTTCACCTTTCATTGTGTTGGTTGAGATGTCTCAGGGGCACCTTAGCAGGGGCCAAGGAATGGCTCAGAAATGCAGAAGTAAATGAGTCTGCCGGATGCATTAATAGTTTTTGTCTGTGCTGACTTCCCTTTTGTTGTAAGAATGTAACCTATACCAAGGGGCTCTGCTATGTTAAGTAAATGTGTGCATTCTCACTGTGAAAATGTGAGATACTTGAAGGGCTGGCGGGAGCATTTTCCTACATACTCGTCTTGTTTTTATATCCTTTTGTATGCACAGATGGTCAGTTCTGACCTAACTCCTCTCTTATTCAAATCCAGCTTTTTAGGAATGGTTTAGTTGGATAATTGACAAATGGTACAAATATTTTTCAAATTTTCCTTTATTCCCAAAAGAACTGAATACCAGTTCTGGCTAATTACTACCTGTGAGGTACAAAGGCATGGGATTCATAGCATGATCCACTTGAAATCAGACAGACTGGATTTTAAATTATGTTTCTGATACTCTCTGTTCTCTCTCAACCTCAGTTTCCTCATCTGAAACATGGGTAACTACCATTATCTGGTGTAAATGCTCATAACTCCACCCATCCTCCCCCTTTTGCTCTCTCTCTCCCTTCCTTATCTCTCTCCCTTTATTCTTTCCAATATATGTTGAATCATTCTTTTTCTTTTGGATCATCTTTATCAGCTTTCAAATGCATTCAGAAGAAAATTCATCTTAAAATAAAAACAGATCTTTATGTGCTTTCAAATGCAACCAAAAGAAAATTCACCTTAAAATAAAAACAGAAAAACAAAACAAATTTTCTTGACCCATATCTTCCTTCTACTATCTTATTTTGCTTATCTCGTTATAGTAAAATTTCTTAAAGAGTTATCTACACTTGGGATGTATAACTCCTCATATCCTACATATTCTTTAACCTTCTACAGCCTGGCTCCAACCTCTTCTGTTCCACTGAAAATGGTCTCCTCAAAGTGAAACTATTTCTTGTACATAAGTTAACCATCACGTTGCAATTACCAAGGCACATTTGCGTTGATAGCATTTTCCATTCTTTATAGGTTTGTATTTGCTAGTTCATTCAGGATGAAACTTATTTTTTGCTGGATATTTTGCATGTAATTTGGGTTAAATCTCTTGTCTTAGACGGGTCACTAGTTATCGTTCTGTAATATGAACCCATGGGAATATCAGAATCTTGGTCAATGAGGAAATAAACTGCTTCCACACTCAACTGTGCTTTTTACTTAAAGAAAAAAAACTTATTAAGGGAACTGAGCACAAACATTAGAACATTAGCACAAACAATATATTTAAGTAGGACAACCAATTTAAAACAAAATACAAAGAAAAACATGCATTTGTAGAATTACGATTTGTTTTCACTGATCCTTTAGCATTCTCCATCATTGTTTAGTCTAGCTCAGGTTTTCATTTTGACTTAATTATTAACTATGAATATTTCCTTCAACCATCACAAACTATTTACACTTCTTGGTGAAACTTCTGCTTGGATATATAAACATGTGCCCCGTTATAAGCAAGATTGTTTTGAGTGTACAACAAAGGGTCATGAGAAGAAATGGATGTGAATCCATCTAGTTGATTCTCTAACTAATCTGAGATCTGTTGACTTTAACTCTCCTTGGATCTACCAAGAGTAATAGCTCTAACTGCTTTGTTATAGCATTAGAAACAGGGGTCTTATTTTCGACTGATTCCAGGTTTTAGTCATTGTTTTGGCTTTAAATTTAATTTTATTTTTAAATTTTTATTTATTTATTTATTTATTTTTGGCTGTGTTGGGTCTTCGTTTCTGTGCGAGGGCTTTCTCTAGTTGTGGCAAGCAAGGGCCACTCTTCATCGCGGTGCGCGGGCCTCTCACTATCGTGGCCTCTCTTGTTGCGGAGCACAGGCTCCAGACGCGCAGGCTCAGTAGTTGTGGCTCACGGGCCCAGTTGCTCTGCGGCATGTGGGATCTTCCCAGACCAGGGCTCAAACCCGTGTCCCCTGCATTAGCAGGCAGATTCTCAACCACTGTGCCACGAGGGAAGCCCTAATTTTAATTTTGATTATAGTTATATGGCAATGTAGTTTGAAGATGCACATAGGTCACTAAGACAGGAATAGAGTAGTTCCCCCACTGCATGTCCACTGGACCTCACTCTTGAAATACCTGTCACCATTTTTGTTATTCCTTTTGATATTTGCCTCCATCTATCTAGATAACATGCTTACCCTACTGTTTCTGGATTTGTCAGTTTCAGGCCTTACTGACTGATTTCCTACAATGGAAGATGGGACATAGCTCTCTTCCATGCCTCCCCTTGGTAACGTAGATACTGTCATCATCCTCCACCCACAACTTTCCATCATATTAGGTTGAACTCTATGAAGTTGCTACTATTCTCAGTCAAAAATGTTTGAATGTTCGCAATATCATGATCTAAAGTTATACCATAATTTTAGTTAAAACAAAATTAAATGTTTGTAATAGTTGAGTCATTTGGCATATTATAAATACTTTTCTTCTATTGCAGAACTTTTGTTTTATCTGTTTGTTTGATTGGTTGGTTGATTTTTAAAATACACTTATTACTAATGTTCCTCAAATCTCTCCCAATTTGTTGAATCTTCCCTCAACATAATAAAACCAATGTATCATTCAGTTTTTATCACCTGGGAGACATCTTTGTTGGAGTCTTTTGATTTACTCTAGTGGACTAGTTACTTTCTAGTACTGCAATCTGGGCCCTCTTAAATCTTGATCCTAGGGATACCCTTGTCTCTTGTGTTGGAGTCTCTGCTTACAATATTCATGACTACCACATTTTTGGCCCAGTCTCCTTGGTGGAGACCTTGCTTTTCTAGGTTTTTGAGAAAGGGAGAAAAGGAGGTAACTTTTTTGGGGATCTGACAAGTCATTATTCTCTGTTCACATTGAATTAATATTTCACTGCCTAAGTTGAAGTATTAGAGTTTTCTAGAGAAAGAGAACCAATAGGATACACAGATAGGTAGATAGATAGATAGACAGATAGATTGACAGATAGAGAGATAGATGATAGATAGATAGATAGATGATAGATTTATTATAAGAAATTGGCTCATGCAATTATGGAGGTTGGCAAGTTACAAGATCTGCAGAACGATTCGGCAAGATGAAGACCCAGGAAAACCAACGGTTTAGTTCCAGTCTGAGTAAAAAACCTGAGAAGCAGAAGAGCCAGTGATATGGTTACTGTCTGAAGGCCAGCAGGCTCAAAACTCAGGAAGAGTCTATGTTTCAGTCTAAGTCTAAAGGTAGCAAAAGAGCCAATGTCCCAGTTCAAAGGCAGTCAAGCAGGAATTATTCTCTCTTACTCAGAGGAGGGCAGCATTTTTGTTCTATTCAGGCCTTCAACTGATAGGATGAGGTCCATCCACATGAATAAGAGCAATCTGCTTTACTCAGTCTACCAATTTAAATGTTAATTTTATCTAAAAACACCCTCACAGAAACACTCAGAAAAATGTTTGGCCAATTATCTGGACACCCCATAGTCCAGTCCACTTGACACATAAATTTAACATCATAGTTGGAAATCACTTTCTCTGAGTAATTTGCAGGGATTTCTTCATTGTCTTCCAGCTTCAAGAATCCTGCTTGAGAAGTCTGACAGCTGATTCATTTTTTGATTTGTCTGAGACATGTGGCTGGGTATTTGACCCTGGTCCTCATTATTAGGTGCCATAGCTGGACTTTTTATAGGGGGAATCTCTGACATGAGTATCTTGAGATAATTTTTCCTGGGATGGTAAGATTTCCTTGAGAGTAAGCTTTTAGGGTCCTGCCTGGGACATAAAGTCCTGGCTTCTAGAGACCTGAGAGCCTAAGAGAATGATTAGAATGTAAATTTTCATGTAATCTTTTTTTCAGAGCACAATACCTAAACTTTTTGTGGTGTCCCTGGTCCATATACCATCTGTCTTATCTTTCCTAGACAATAAACCTGCATTTACTCACAGAGTTGGAGTAGTGAAGAGGATAAGGAGAGCCAATGGTTTTGTAAAAAGATTTTCAATCTAGGTACCCATTTCATCTCCACATTTATGCTCATCTCCATGGAGTCCTGAGGATGTTAACTCCGGACCCTTATAGAGGTACCACGGTGTTAGTTGACTAGCTCCCATCTCTATGGCATCTTCTAGGTCAATTATTACTCAACCTTCTGTTTCCTAGCTCCCCAAATTCTGTGGCTATTGTTTCCTTTCCAATTCTCTTTGTCCTTGTGTTCTATGCCTTTAAACATTCCTTTATTGTTCTTTTAGTGAGGTTTTCAGATGAAGTGATGCTAAATGTTTGTTCACTCTGCAATCTCCACTTGAAAGCTAGATCTTGCTTCTTTTCTTACTCTCTGGCCAAAGGTGATGGGGATGTGAGGAGAAATTACAAAGTAGTGTGACATTTTAAAAATTCAGAGTCATTGTCTTTCTCCTAACCCAAACGAATAATTTTTGATTTGAATCACTTGACTAAATTGCTCCATTCTTTGAGACAGACATTTATGAAAAAAATTTCCAGGTTTACTTATTAAATATTGAACTCTGCAATATAACTAGAACTTTTGTGAGTAATCTAAAAGTATTTCCTAAACATCATCATGTACAAAACCTTGTTATCTTGCTATATTCTCAAGAATTTAATGATGTGGTGTGAAAAATTTGTCTGTAAAGTAAAAATAAGTAATGAAGCAAGATAATAATACAAGCAGTTTTATTAATTTCTACATTTCTACATTCCATATACTCAGATGCAAACAAATCATCATTCAAGTGACTGTGTGATAACCTCCTCCAACTCTGATTCATTGATAACCATGAAGGAAGTATACTTTATGTAAGTGGCTTACTTAGGTGTATTTGTATTCTTACCTCTTTGGAGGTTTTAAAATTAAAGCTGTGTCATCTGTCAGAAATAAGTTAAGTGCGGCCCAATCTGGAAACGATGGTATTTTTAGTGATTTTTTTTTTATGACTAGGTTCATCTACATGTGAGAGCTGATCTCATATTCCCTAAACATGGTGATTTTATGAAGATAGACCAGTGTTTCTTGTTTAGGTAAACAGATAATTTTGTCCAGGCTCCAGCACCATAATTACCTGGTACCAGGATTCTCTGTCTTGCCACTTCATAAGACTTAGGATGCCGTCTTATTGTCCAAGATGGCAACATCAGCTTCAGCCTCCATTTCCTCATTCCAACCAACAGGAAAGAGGAAGAACAAAGAAGGGGTTATTACTTCACCCTGGAAACACTTCCAGGAAGCTACACACGTCCCAACAGCCAAAAGTTGGTCACATCGCCACAGTTAGCTGTGAGGAGTGGTGGAAAATACATCTATTCCAGGCAGCCTTGTATCCAGTAACTACCAGGGTTTCTATTTCTAAGGAAGAAAGGAAAAAGGTAGGACAGATATAGGAGGGAAAGAGCAATCTCTTTCACAGGCATACTTACATATATCCAACTTGTGATTCCACACATTTCACAATATAGAAAATACTGGGATGACAAGAGGTGGTGACAAGTGACAGAAGTGATGGACATTGTATCAATGGCAGGACCAAAAATCAGATATCTATTTTATGGCTATTGATGCTATGCTGGGATCCAGCTTGGAAGTAAATGAATATTCTTAAAAATTACATATTTTAATTGTAAAATATCTCAAACACACATACTCTGAAACCCCATGGTTTGCATGCAGGTTGTTTCCCAGGGAGTGTGAGAGAGTGGGGGAGGGGAAATTGAGCAGAAGGAGAGATTGGGCTGAGATGCAGTTGCAGCAAAGGTCTGAGCTAGTCCCACAAGGGCTCTGGAGCTGGGATGTCTCCAGAGTTGTCCCCTTGAGGCTGCTGTGGTCTTGCACAGGCTAGTGATTGGATGGGAACTGCTTCTGAGGAAGGAGTGTGACCTTGGAGGAAGGGCCTCTGTTCTACTTAAGGTTGTGGGACCTTAGAGCTGGGTGTGTGGAGCTAGGGGGCAAACCGCCCCCTCCACTTCCGGGTGGGGCACATTCCCAGTTCTTGTACCTTGACCAATCGTGGACTTCTTATATTTTGCTGGGTTGTTGGCCAATTCTAAATCAATCTAGTGATTCTAAAATAATGGTTCACTTCATTTTCATCACGCACACTGGATGTCTGGGTTCAGTGTAATATCATTCAAACTTCTTTGAAAAGAAATCTGGTAAGGAATCTCAATTTAAAAAATAGATATGGGAGATACGCTATTTGTGACTAAATTTTAAAAATATATTACAAATATTTTTTAATGACAAATCTTTTATTTTTTGGTGGAAAACACTTTATTGGTTTTGGAATCCCTGAAGCATCTTTTAAGAGGCAGCTCTGAGACTCAGGTCTAACAAAAAGAGCCCACTTTTGGAATCAGATGTACCTGAAATCGAACCCAGACAGTTAGTTGCTCGCTGTGTGATTTTGGCAAGTCATATGACCTCTCTGTGCTTCAATTTTTCTAAACAAAACACAGCACTTCTTCCAAGGTCTCTTTGGTCTCTTGAGAGTTCCCTGTTTATAAGAGAAAACAGCCAGTGCTTCCAGTGCAGTGAGCCTAAGAAGTGCTGTAGGTCTGACTAATTTCCTGGCCGTCTGTCAATAGGAGTAACTTATTATCGAAGGTTCCTTTGTGAGGCAAGTCTCACACCAGGAATGCCCTGGGAAGGTTGTTGAACGTGACTTCATGTCAGGGCCTCCCTAGCCAAGCCTGACTTAGGAAAGACTTAATTCTTTGGCACAAGGGATCAAGGGAAAGACAGAGAAGGGAAAAGGCATGTGCCAGCAACAGGAGGTACAGCTTCAGAGCCTGGGTCCAGCTCCCATTTCAAGCCCAGGGTTCCTGTAATTGGCTTGTCATTTGTCCTGCGCACACCCTCCTGGCCATCTCCAATGAGTGGCCCCTTTGCTCCATCAACGTGAGAACATAGGTGACTTTAATTGAGACGGAGGGACAGCTCACGGGGAAGGTGCTGGAGTCTGTTCAGCTTCTGAGCTCAGTAAGCATGACTTATCCCCCGAGCTGGGGCCTGGCACTTTAAGACTTGAGTCACTGCCATCAAGTCCCCTCACATGTATGTTCCCCTTTATTTCTTTGCATTTCTAATTGAGGGAAGATATGCTTTATTTGAAGTGAGAATTGCCCTGTGTCCATGAAGGTCCTCCACTCCTGCAAATTACCACAGAGGGAATCATAACTCAAGGAGGGCCGACAGAAGGCAGTTTAGTGATCTCATAGAGGGGTCCACTGGGCAAAGTGGGGGGCAGAGTATTATGAGAACTTGGCTGCAGAGCACGGAATCTGAGCTACATAAGCTTTCTCCTCCTTGCTCCAAGCAGGCAGGAGCAGAGCCTGTACTCTCCACCTCCTGGGGCTGTGGGTCAGGCGCTTGCCATGGGAGATATGAAGGGGGAGCTCAGTCCATGGAAATCCAGGATCAATCAATCTGTCAACAAACCCACGGGGTATTTACGGAACATCAAATATATGAGTGAGGGAAACCCAACATATATTAGGATTCATTATTTTCAAATATTCTTTGAAACATTCAGAGGAAAAAAAAAAAAGAATTTGATCCCTTTAAACACTGAGAGTGAGCAGAAGCAAGAAGAACTACAATCCTGAAGCCTGTGGAACAAAAACCATATTCACAGAAAGACAGACAAAATGAAAAGACAGAGGACTACGTACCAGAGGAAGGAACAAGATAAAACCCCAGAAAAGCAACTAAAAGAAGTGGAGATAAGCAACCTTCCAGAAAAAGAATTCAGAAAAATGATAGTGAAGATGATCCAGGATCTCACAAAAAGAATGGAGACAAAGATTGAGAAGATGCAACAAATGTTTAACAAAGACCTAGAAGAATTAAAGAACAAACAAACAGAGATGAACAATACAATAACCAAAATGAAAAATACACTAGAAGGAATCAATAGCAGAATAACTGAGGCAGAAGAATGGATAAGTGACCTGGAAGACAGAATGGTGGAATTCACTGCCACGGAACAGAATAAAGAAAAAATAATGAAAAGAAATGAAGACAGCTTAGGAGATCTCTGGGACAACACTAAACACACCAACATTTGCATTATAGGGGTCCCAGAAGGAGAAGAGAGAGAGAAAAGACCTGAGAAAATATTTGAAGAGATTATAGTTGAAAACTTCCCTAACATGGGAAAGGAAATACCCACCCAAGCCCAGGAAGTGCAGAGAGTCCTAGGCAGGCTAAACCCAAGGAAAAACACGTTGAGATACATAGTAATCAAACTGACAAAAATTAAAGATAGACACATAGTAATCAAACTGACAAAATTAAAGACAAAGAAAAATTATTGAAAGCAACAAGGGGAAAATGAAAAATAACATACAAGGGAGCTCCTGTAAGGTTAACAGCTGATTTCTCAGCAGAAACTCTACAAGCCAGAAGAAAGTGGCATGATATATTTAAAGTGATGAAAGGAAAGAACCTACAACCAAGATTACTCTACCCAGCAAGGATCTCATTCAGATATGACAGAGAAATCAAAAGCTTTACAGACAAGCAAAAGCTAAGAGAGTTCAGCACCACCAAACCAGCTCTACAAAAAACGCTAAAGGAACTTCTCTAAGTGGGAAACATAAGAGAAGAAAAGGACCTACAAAAAAACCCCAGGGCTTCCCTGATGGTGCAGTGGTTGAGAATCTGCCTGCCAATGCAGGGGACACAGGTTTGAGCCCTGGTCTGGGAAGATCCCACATGTTGCGGAGCAACTAGGCCTGTGAGCCACAACTACTGAGCCTGCGCGTCGGGAGCCTGTGCTCCGCAACAAGAGAGGCCGTGATAGTGAGAGGCCCACACACTGCGATGAAGAGTGACCCCCACTTGCCGCAACTAAAGAAAGCCCTTGCACAGAAACGAAGACCCAACACAGCCAAAAATAAATAAATAAATTAATTAATTTAAAAAAAAAACCAAAAACAATTAAGAAAATGGTACTAGGAACATACATATCGATAATTACCTTAAATGTGAATGGATTAAATGCTCCAACCAAAAGACACAGGCTCACTGAATGGATACAAAAACAAGACCCATATACATGCTGTCTACAAGAGACCCACTTCAGACCTAGGGACACATACAGACTGAAAGTGAGGGGATGGAAAAAGATATTCCATGCAAATGGAAATCAAAAGAAAGCTGGAGTAGCAATACTCATATCAGATAAAATAGACTTTAAAATAAAGAATGTTACAAGAGACAAGGAAGGACACTACATAATGATCAAGGGATCAATCCAAGAAGAACATATAACACTTATAAATATATATGCACCCAACATAGGAGCACCTCAATACATAAGGCAAATGCTAACAGCTATAAAAGAGGAAATCAACAGTAACACAATAATAGTGGGGACTTTAACACCTCACTTACACCAATGGAGAGATCATCCAGACAGAATATTAATAAGGAAACACAAGCTTTAAATGACACAATAGACCAGATAGATTTAATTGATATTTATAGGATATTCCATCCAAAAACAGCAGATTACACTTTCTTCTCAAGTGCACATGGGACATTCTCCAGGATAGATCACATCTTGGGTCACAAATCAAGCCTCGGTAAATATGAGAAAATTGAAATCACATCAAGCATCTTTTCCGATCACAACGCTATGAGATTAGAAATCAATCACAGGGAAAGAAACGTAAAAAAACCAAACACATGGAGACTAAACAATACGTTGCTAAATAACCAAGAGATCATTGAAGAAATCAAAGAGGAAATCAAAAAATACCTAGAGACAAATGACAACAAAAACACGATGATCCAAAACCTATGGAATGCAGCAAAAGCAGTTCTAAAAGGGAAGTTTATAGCAATATAATCCTACTTCAAGAAACAAGAAAAATCTCAAATAAACAATCTAAACTTACCCCTAAAGGAACTAGAGAAAGAAGAACAAACAAAACCCAAAATTAGTAGAAAGAAAGAAATCATAAAGATCAGCACAGAAATGAATAAAATAGAAACAAGAAAACAATAGCAAAGATCAATAAAACCAAAACCTGGTTTTTTGAGAAGATAAACAAAATTGATAAAACTTTAGCCAGACTCATCAAAAAAAGAGGGAGAGGACTGAAATCATTAAATTAGAAATTTAAAAGAAGAAGTTACAATGGACACCACAGAAATACAAAGCATCCTGGGAGACTACTACAAGCAACTCTATGCCAATAAAATGGCCAAACTGAAAGAAATGGACAAATTCTTAGAAAGTTATAATCTTCCAAGGCTGAACCAGGAAGAAATAGAAGATATGAACAGACCAATCACAAGTAATAAAATTGAAACTGTGATTAAAAATCTTCCAACAAACAAAAGTCCAGGACCATATGGCTTCACAAGTGAATTCTATCGAACATTTAGAGAAGAGCTAACACCTATCCTCAAACTCTTCCAAAAAAATTGCAGAGGAAGGAACACTCTCAAACTCATTCTATGAAGCCAATATCATCCTGATAGCAAAACCAGACAAAAATACTACAAAAAAAGAAAATTACAGACCAATATCACTGATGAATACAAATGCAAAAATCCTCAACAGAATACTAGCAAACAGAATCCAAAAACACATTAAAAGGATTATACACCATGATCAAGTGGGATTTATCCCAGGGATGCAAGGATTCTTCAATATACACAAATCAGTCAATGTGATACACCATATTAACAAATGGAAGAATAAAAACCATATGATCATCTCAATAGATGCAGAAAAAGCTTTCAACAAAATTCAGCACCCATTTATGATAAAAACTCTCCAGAAAGTGGGCATAGAGGGAACATACCTCAACATAATAAAGGCCATATATGACAAACCCACATCAAACATCATTCTCAATGGTGAAAAACTGAAAGTATTTCCTCTAAGACCAGGAACAAGACAAGGATGTCCACTCTCACTGCTATTGTTCAACATAGTTTTGGAAGTCCTAGCCAAGGCTATCAGAGAACAAAAAGAAATAAAAGGAATACAAAATGGAAAAGAAGAAGTAAAATTGTCACCGTTTGCAGATGACATGATACTATATGTAGATAATGATAATTATCTTTAGATAATTAGATATCTAATAATAGATATTTAGATAATTAGGTATCTAAATTTAGATATCTTTAGATAATCTAAATATGTCACCAGAAAACTACTAGAGCTAATCAATGAATTTGGTAAAGTTTCAGGATACAGAATTAATGCACAGATATCTCTTGCATTCTATACACTAACAATGAAAGATTAGAAAGAGAAATCAAGGAAACAATCCCATTCATCACTGCAACAAAACGAATAAAATACCTAGGAATAAACCTACCTAGGGAAACAAAAGACCTGTATGCAGAAAACTATAAGACACTGATGAAAGAAAACAAAAATGACAAAAAAAGATGGAGAGAAATACCATGTTCTTTGATTGGAAGAACCAATATTGTGAAAATGACTATTCTACCCAAAGCAATCTACAGATTCAATGCAATCCCTATCAAATTATCAATGGCAATTTTCACAGAACTAGAACAGAAAAATCTAAAATATGTATGGAAATACAAAAGACCCAGAATAGCCAAAGCAATCTTGAGAGAAAAAAACAGAGCTGGAGGAATCAGACTCCCTGATTTCAGACTATACTACAAAGCTACATTAATCAAGACAATATGGTACTGGCACAAAGACAGAAATACAGATCAATGGAACAGGATAGAAAGTTCAGAGATAAACCCATGCACTTATGGTCAACTAATCTATGACAAAGGAGGCAAGGATATACAATGGAGAAATGACAGTGTCTTCAAAAAGTTGTGCTGGGGAAACTGGACAGCTATATGTAAAAGAATGAAATTAGAACACTTCCTAACACCATACACAAAAATAAACTCAAAATTGATTAAAGACCTAAATGTAAAGCTAGACACTATAAAACTCTTAGAGGAAAACATAGGAAGAACACGCTTTGACATAAATCACAGCAAGATCTTTTTTGACCCACCTCCTATAGTAAGGGAAATAAAAATAAACAAATGGGACCTAATGAAACGTAAAAGCTTTTGCACAGCAAAGGAAACTGTAAACAAGATGAAAAGACAGCCCTCAGAATGGGAGAAAATATTTGCAAATGAATCAACGGACAAAGGATTAACCTCCAAAATATATAAACAGCTCAGGCAGCTCAATATTAAAAAAACAAATAACCCAATCAAAAAATGGGCAGAAGACCTAAATAGACATTTCTCCAAAGAAGACATACAGATGGCCAAGAGGCACATGAAAAGCTGCTCAACATCATTAATTATTAGAGAAATGCAAATCAAAACTACAGTGAGGTATCACCTCACACTGGTTAGAATGGGCATCATCAGAAAATCTACAAACAACAAATGCTGGAGAGGGTGTGGAGAAAAGGGAACCCTCTTGCACCGTTGGTGGGAATGTAAATTGATCCAGCTACTATGGAGAACAGTATGGAGGTTCCTTAAAAAACTAAAAATAGAACTACTATATGATCCAGAAATCCCACTACCTGGCATATACCCAGAGAAAACGATAATTCAAAAAGACACATGCACCCCAATGTTCACTGCAGCACTATTTAGAATAGCCAGGTCATGGAAGCAACCTAAACGTCCATCAACAGACAAATGGATAAAGAAGATGTGGTACATATATACAATGGAATATTACTCAGCCATAAAAAGGAATGAAATTGGGTCATTTGTAAAGACATGGATGGACTTAGAGACTGTCATACAGGGTGAGGTAAGTCAGAAAGAGAAAAACAAATATCGTATATTAACGCATATATATGGAATCTAGAAAAGTGGTACAGATGAACCAGTTTGCAAAGCAGAAATAGAGGCACAGATGTAGAGAACAAACATATAGACACCAAGGGGGGATAGCCGGGGTGGGGGGTGGTGGTGGTGGTGGGATGAACTGGGAGATTGGGATTGACATATGTACACTAATATGTATAAAATAGGTAACTAATAAGAACCTGCTGTATAAAAAAATTAAATTAAATTAAATTAAAAAAATAAAAATAAACATTGAAAGTAAGTTTCTGGAATTGTTGAGAATGTGACATTGGCTGGAAAGCTACCCCTGAGTAGTGTGGCAAAGAAAAAACTTAAGAGATGTTGTTTTCCGGAAGTAGACTTTCCATGCATTCATTCAGGTATTTATACTATGAGTCACAACTGAGCTAGATGTAGCAGCTTCATCTGCACTGCTCTGACCTCTCACCTCAAGATCCCACCCAAAATGCAAATCAAAACCACGAGATATCCTCTAACGCTTGTTAGAGTTGCTATCATCAAAAAGAACACAAACAACAAATATTGGCGAGGATGTGGAGAAAAAGGAACCCTCATACACTGTTTGTGCGAATGTAAATTGGTGCAGCCACTGTGGAAAACAGTATGGAGGTTTCTCAAAAAAACTAAAAATAGAACTACTATATGACTCAGTAATTCCACTCCTGGATATATATCCAAAAAACCCCCAAAACACTAATTCGAAAAGATACGTGCACACCAATGTTCATAGCAACATTATTTACAATTGTCAAATCATGGAAACAACCTAAGTGTCCATCAACAGATGAATTGATAAAGAAGATATGGTATACACATACAATGAAATACTACTCAGTCATAAAAAAGAATGAGATTTTGCCATTTGCAGCAACATGGATGGGCTTGGAGGGCATTATGCTAAGTGAAATAAGTCAGACAGAGAAAGACAAATACTGTGTGATATCACTTATATGTGGAATCTAAAAAATATGACAAACTAGTGAATATAACAAAAAGAAGCAGACTCAGAGATATAGAGAGCAAACTAATGGTTACCAGTGGGGAGAGGGAAGGGGAAGGGACAACATAAGGATAGGAGATTAAGAGGTACAAACTATTAGGTATAAAATAAGCTACAGGAATATATTGAACAACATGGTGAATATAGCAAATATTTTAAAATAACTGTGAATGGAATATAACTTTCAAAAATTGTGAATTACTATATTGTACACCTGTAACTTATATAATATTACATATCAACTATATTTCAATAAAAAAGAGACCCCACTAAATTTTGGGGCCCTACTTCCACCTAACCCCCCACTTCAGCCTTTGTCCTGGCTTTGTACCTGCTGTACCTGTGAGACAAGCTAGAGGCTGACAGGTGTGCATTTCTTACCTTGCAAATTATTGCACCAATCCCTTTGTCCTTCCCATCGTAGAATAAAAATGTTCTGTCTCCTGACCAAGGCTAAATCCTTCACTCAGGACTGGCAACAGAGTTTGCTGGGCTCAGGGCAAAATGAAAATCCCAAGGAGATAAGTCTGTCTCTCTCCTCTGGCCCACTGCCTCAATCCATAATGGACTGGCGACACCTTCGTGATTGTAACCTCTACAATGGAACACACCCAGCACCTGGGTTGGCAGTGGGAGAGAGTCCTTCACAGCACTGTGCACTGAGAAACCTCTCATGCTGCCAGCCTGGGTCAGAGCTGGCCACTACTTTGCCCTGCCCAATGAGGCTGTGGGGTAGGCCCCCGCTGGGACAAGAGAATGACGGAAGACAGGGCTTTCTCTTGCCAACACAACCCCAACCCTGCCTTGTGGGATGGGCAGGGGGATGCCAGGAAGCACTCAGGACCCCAGCAGGCAGCTGAGAATCCATCCCAGGGATGTGGAACAGCGTGTTTGCCTCCAGCATATGCTCCACTTGCAAAACAGAAAACCAAAGATAAAATTATTAAGAATTTAAAGACGGCAACCTCAGCACTTTAAACAAAGCACAGGACTCTTCTGAACTGTACGGGTCACATTCTCACAAAGTCTGTCCTGACACTGCCTTTCTTCTGGAAACCACCCTCTGTCTCTTATTCTCCTGGAAGGTGCTGTGCTCTCTTCTCCTGAATCTCATTCCATCTCTTCTCACTGATTCTACACCCTTAAAATATACATTCAAATTCCACCTATTTTTTAGATGCTTCTCACCTTTTCTCTCCATCTTGCTTCTGATCGCTCTGTCTCTCTCTCTCTCTTCACAGGCAGACTTCTTGAAAGAGGAGTCAACATTTATTGAGTGTCTCTACTGCTTCCAACGAGGCAAGCTGTTTTCTCATTCTGTGAAAACTCCCCTTGCAAAGGTCATCATCAAACTCCTAACCACTCAGTGAGCGCAAAGGTCAGATTTTCAGTTTTTCACCTTCACTGACTAAAGATATGCTATTACTTAGCAAGATTGAGAATGCCTCCTCTTGGTATCCATGGCCATCTCTCTTCTGGCTCTTTCTCCTGAGTTCTGGAGGCCAGAAGTCTGAAATCAAGATGTTGGCAGGACTATGCACCCTGTGAAGCCTCTAGCATAAGATCATACCTTGTCTCTTCCAGCTTCTAGTGGCCCCAGGCATTCATTGGCTGTGGCAGCATCATGCCAATCTCTGCCTCTGTCTTCACATGGCCATCTTCTCCCTGTGTGTCCCTGTCTCTTTGATGGCATTCTTTTCATGAGGACTCCAATCATCTTGGATTAGACACCCATCCTACTTTAGTATGACCTCATCTTACTTTAACTGATTACATCTATAATGACCCTATTTCCCAATAATGTCACATTTTGAAATATTGGTGGTTAGGTCTTCAATACATCTTTTTTCGAGGATACAATTCAAGCCATAACATATCGTAAAAGTAAAGTAATATTGATAAAAAAATGCATTTCATTTAATTTCTCCAGCCTCAGTTTCTTCATTTATATAATGGCTAGAATAACACTTGTTCTGCTTACCACATGTCTTAAAGATCCTATTAATAGTGAATATAGAAACCAGTAGGAACTCAAGCACGCTTTGTAAGTATGAGGGCTTATCATGATTATGAATCTGATCCTCTTTCATTGTTTTGTGATCGATGGTCTGTGCATTCTCAGAAAGATATTGCTTAGGGATGGTAGCACACCCGGGGCTTTGCTTCTTCCAGAATGTATTGGCAACCGCATGTTTCTTTTTTTTTTTAATGTTTTTGTTTTGTTTCTTTTGTTTGTTTGTTTGTTTAAATTAATTAATTAATTATTTATTTTTGGCTGTGTTGGGTCTTCGTTTCTGTGCGAGGGCTTTCTCTAGTTGCGGCGAGCGAGGGCCACTCTTCATCGCGATGCGCGGGCCTTTCACTGTCGCGGCCCCTCTTGTTGCGGAGCACAGGCTCCAGATGCGCAGGCTCAGTAGTTGTGGCGCACGGGCCCAGTTGCTCCGCGGCATGTGGGATCTTCCCAGACCAGGGCTCGAACCCGTGCCCCCCGCATTGACAGGCATACCCTCAACCACTGCGCCACCAGGGAAGCCCAACCCCATGTTTCTTAACTCTGACTATGTTTTCTCAGCCACAGGTACTGAAGGACTGTGAAACGGGGTGACATTTTATGCCACATGGAAGGACACATTGGAGGAGCAGCGAGGAAGGTGTGCAGAGGGACCAGGGCTGCAGGAGTTTAGGGAGTACAAGGGCCAGAGGCTCCCTGCCCCCACTACCTCCTGCCCTCACAGCTCAAGGCACTTGACCAGCCAGCCCTGGCTCTGGTCCTTGGAAGTGTCAGGCCCTTGGACAGTCAAATTTGAGATACTTTAAGAGCCCACATCAAGTTGGCCTTCCTGATTTTGCCAGGAATAATCCCTGCCTCATGGCTGTTGTAACATCTTACGTAAAATCCTGAAAGAACTTTTTGGCCAACCCAATAATAAGATTACTTTCTAAGCTCTCAGTAATCAGCCTCTTGCACCCAGAGCCCTTTCACTGTATTCCTTTCCAAAAGTCCCTCTCCTGTTGGCCTTGTTGTGGTGCCTGAATTCTACCATTACTCACACTTGAGTTAAGGCACTGAACTGCCTTGTTAAACAGCAAGACAGAGGAAGAAAAGCTTTATCAACCACAGAGCCCACAGCTTGCTCACTTCAGCTCCTGATCAAGCAGAGTCTATGTATTGCAGTAATGTCTGTCCAAAGTTTCCCATGGAGCAATAATCTAAGATGATCTGGGGGGAAATGGCTCTCTGGTAGCACATGGAATAGGGTGTGAGAACACAGCTTCAGGTCCTGGCTTGTATCACTTACTAACTGAGTCATCTTGGGCTTAATCTTGGTTCCTTATCTGTAAAACAGAGATTTTCTGACTTGAGCAGAGCTCAGTGAGAGGTGATGAGGAACAAATGAGATCAAGGACACAAGGTACCTGTAGAGTGTGTAGCATGCACGGGTGTGAGTGCCCACACACAAGTTCAAGAGTGTGTGGACGTGCACATGGAAAGCAATATATTCATCACTTTTAAAAGAACAAAGTGAAAGTATAGCCTCTTGTTCTGCATTCTTCTCCCCATGTCTAATCCCTCTCTGCTGCTGACCTGTTCCCTTATGTAAATAAGTTCTCTAATACAATTGGTTATTATTTATTTATTTGTTTATTTATTTATTAACATCTTTATTGGAGTATAATTGCTTTACAATGGTGTGTTAGTTTCTGCTTTATAACAAAGTGAATCAGCTATACATACACATATATCCCCAAATCTCCTCTCCCTTGCCTCTCCCTCCCACCCTCCCTATCCCACCCCTCTAGGTGGTCACAAAGCACGGAGCTGATCTCCCTGTGCTATGCGGCTGCTTCCAACTAGCTATCAATTTTACATTTGGTAGTGTATATATGTCCATGCCACTCTCTCACTTCGTCCCAACTTACCGTTCCCCAACACCGAGTCCTCAAGTCCATTCTCTACGTTTGCATCTTTATTCCCGTCCTGCCCCTAAGTTCATCAGAACAATTTTTATTTTTTTTAGATTCCATATATATGTGTTAGCATTTTCTCTTTCTGACTTACTTCACTCTCTATGACAGACTCTAGGTCTATCCACCTCACTACAAATAACTCAATTTCGTTTCTTTTTATGGCTGAGTAATATTCCATTGTACATATGTACCACATCTTCTTTATACATTCATCTGTCGATGGACACTTAGGTTGCTACCATGTCCTGGTTACTGTAAATAGAGCTGCAATGAGCATTGTGGTACATGACTTTTTGAATTATGGTTTTCTCAGGGTATATGCCCAGTAGTGCACTTGCTGGGTCGTATGGTAGTTCTATTTTTAGTTTTTTAAGGAACTTCCATACTGTTCACCATAGTGGCTGTATCAATTTACATTCCCACCAATAGAGCAAGAGGGTTCCCTTTTCTCCACACTCTCTCCAGCATTTATTTTTGGTAGATATTTTGATGATGGCCATTGTGACAGTTGTGAGGTGATACCTCATTGAAGTTTTGATTTGCATTTCTCTAATGATTAGAGATGTTGAGCATTCTTTCATGTGTTTGTTGGCAATCTGTATATCTTCTTTGGAGAAATGTCTATTTAGGTCTTCTGCCCATTTTTGGATTGGGTTGTTTCTTTTCTTGATATTGAGCTACATGAGCTGCTTGTAAATTTTGGAGATTAATCCTTTGTCAGTTGCTGCATTTGCAAATATTTTCTCCCATTGTGAGGGTTTTCTTGTTGTCTTGTTTATGTTTTCCATTGCTGTGCAAAAGCTTTTAAGTTTCATTAGGTCCCATTTGTTTCTTCTTGTTTTTATTTCCATTTCTCTAGGAGCTGGGTCAAAAAGGATTTTGCTGTGATTTATGTCATAGAGTGTTCTTCCTATGTTTTCCTCTAAGAGTTTTATAGTGTCTGGCCTTACATTTAGGTTTTTAATCCACTTTGAATTTATTTTGTGTATGGGGTTAGGAAGTGTTCTAAATTCATTCTTTTACATGTAGCTGTCCAGGTTTCCCAGCACCACTTATTGAAGAGACTGTCTTTTCTCCATTGTATATTCTAGCCACCTTTATCAAAAATAAGGTGACCATATGTGAGTGGGTTTATCTCTGGGCTTTCTACCCTGTTCCATTGATCTATATTTCTGTTTTTGTACCAGTACCATACGGTCTTGATTACTGTAGCTTTGTAGTATAGTGTGAAGTCTGGGAGCCTCATTCCTCCAGCTCCGTTTTTCTTTCTCAGGATTGATTTGGCTCTTCAGGGTCTTTTGTGTTTCCATACAAATTGTGAAGTATTTTGTTCTAGTTCTGTGAAAAATGCCATTGGTTGTTTGATAGGGATTGCATTGAATCTGTAGATTGCTTTGTGTAGTGTAGTCATTTTCACAAAGTTCATTCTTTCAATCCAACAACATGGTATATCTCTCCATCTGTTTGTATCATCTTTAAATTCTTTCATCAGTGTCTTATAGTTTTCTGCATACAAGTCTTTTGTCTCCTTAAGTAGGTTTATTCCCAGGTATTCTATTCTTTTTGTTGCAATGGTAAATGGGAGTGTTTCCTTAATTTCTGTGACAGATTTCTCATCATTAGTATATAGGAATGCAAGAGATTTCTGTGCATTAATTTTGTATCCTGCTACTTTACCAAATTCATTGATTAGCTATAGCAGTTTTCTGGTAGCATCTTTAGGACTCTCTGTGTATAGTATAATGTCATCTGCAGACAGTGATATCTTAACTTCTTTTCCAATTTGGATTCCTTTTACTTCTTTTTCTTCTCTGATTGCTGTGGCTAAAACTTCCAAAACTATGTTGAAAAATAGTGGTGAGAGTGGACAACCCTGTCTTTTTCCTGATCTTAGAGGAAATTGTTTCAGTTTTTCACCATTGAGAACATGTTGGCTGTGGGTTTGTAATATATGGCCTGTATTATGTTGAGGTAAGTTCCCTCTATACCTACTTTCTGAAGAGTCTTTATCATAAATGTGTGTTGAATTTTGTCAAAAGTTTTTTCTGCATCTATTGAGATGATCATATGGTTTTTCTCTGTCAATTTGTTAATATGGCTTATCACACTGATTGATTTGTGTATATTGAAGAATCCTTGCATTCCTGGGGTAAACCCCACTTGATCATGGTGTATGATCCTTTTAATGTGCTGTTGGATTCTGTTTGCTAGTGTTTTGTTGAGGATTTTTCCATCTATGTTCATCAGTGATATTGGCCTGTAGTTTTCTTTCTTTGTGACATCTTTGTCTGGTTCTGGTATCAGGGTAATTGTGGCCTCGTAGAATGAGTTTGGGAGTGTTCCTCCCTCTGCTATATGTTGGAAGAGTTTGAGAAGGATAGGCTTTAGCTCTTCTCTAAATGTTTGATAAAATTCACCTGTGTAGCCATCTGGTCCTGGGCTTAGGTTTGTTGGAAGAGTTTTAATCGCAGTCTCAAATTCAGTGCTTGTGAGGGTCTGTTTGTATTTTCTATTTCTTCCTGGTTTTGTCTCAGAAGGTTGTGCTTTTCTAAGAATTTGTCCATTTCTTCCAGGTTGTCTATTTTATTGGCATATAGTTGCTTGTAGTCATCTCTCATGATCCTTTGTATTTCGTCAGTAACAGTTGTTACTTCTACTTTTTCATTTCTAATTCTGTAGATTTGAGTCTTCTTCCTTTTTTTCTTGATGAGTCTGGATAATGGTTTATCAATTTTGTTTATCTTTTCAAAGAACCAGCTTTTAGATTTATTGTTGTTTGCTCTTGTTTCCTTCATTTTGTTTTCATTTATTTCTGATCTAATCTTTATGATTTCATTCCTTCTGCTAACTTTGGGGTTTTTTTGTTCTTTTTTCTCTAATTTCTTAAGGTGTAATGTTAGGTTGTTTATTTGAGATGTTTCTTGTTTCTTGAGGTAGGATTTTATTGCTATAAACTTCCCTCTTAGAACTGCTTTTGTTGCATCCCATAGGTTTTGGATCATCGTGTTTTCATTGTCATTTGTTTCTAGGTAATTTTTAATTTCCTCTTTGATTTCTTCAGTGATCTCTTCGTTATTCAGTAGTGTATTGTTTAGAGTCCATGAGTTTATATTTTTTACAGATTTTTTCCTGTAATTGATATCTAGTCTCATAGCGTTATGGTCGGAAAAGATACTTGATATAATTTCAATTTTCTTAAATATACCAAGGCTTGATTTGTGACCCAAGATATGATGTATCCTGGAGAATGTTCTATGAGCACTTGAGAAGAAAATGTATTCTGTTGTTTTTGGATGGCATGTCTTATAAATATCAATTAAGTCCATCTTGTTTAAGGTAATATTTAAAGCTTGTGTTTCCTTATTTTATTTATTTTGTATGATCTGTGCATTGGTGAAAGTGGTGTGTTAAAGTCCCCTACTTTGCTTGTGTTACTGTCAATTTCCCCTTTTATGGCTGTTAGCATTTGCCTTATGTATTGAGGTGCTCCTATGTTGGGTGCATAAATATTTACAATTGTTATATCTTCTTGTTGGATTGATCCCTTGATCATTATGTAGTGTCCTTCTTTGTCTCTTGTAATAGACTTTATTTTAAAGTCTATTTTGTCTGATATGAGAATTGCTACTCCAGCTTTCTTTTGATTTCCATTTGCATGGAATATCTTATTCCATCCCCTCACTTTCAGTCTGTATGTGTCCCTAGGTCTGAAGTGGGTCTCTTTTAGACAGCATATATATGGGTCTTATTTTTGTATCCATTCAACCAGTCTATGTCTTTTGGTTGGAGCATTTAATCCATTTTCATTTAAGGTAGTTATCAATATGTAAGTTCCTATTACCATTTTCTTAGTTGTTTTGGGTTTGTTATTGTAGGTGTTTTCCTTCTCTTGTGTTTCCTGCCTAAAGAAGTTCCTTTAGCATTTGTTGTAAAGGTGGTTTTGTGGTGCTGAATTCTCTTAGCTTTTGCTTGTCTCTAAAGCTTTTAATTTCTCCGTCCAAGCTGAATGAGATCCTTGCAGAATAGGGTAATTTCCGTTCATAAGTTTTTCCATTTCATCACTTTAAATATGTCCTGCACTCCCTTCTGGCTGGCAGAGTTTCTGCTGAAAGATCAGCTGTTAACCTTATGGGGGTTCCCTTGTATGTTATTTGTTGTTTTTCCCTTGCTGCTTTTAATGTTTTTTCTTTGTGTTTAATTTTTGATAGTTTGATTAATATGTGTCTTGACGTGTTCCTCCTTGGATTTATCCTGTATGGGACTCTCTGCACTTCCTGGAGTTGATTATTTCCTTTCCCATATTAGGGAAGTTTTCAACTATAATCTCTTCAAGTATTTTCTGAGTCCCTTTCTTTTTCCCTTCTTCTTCTGGGACCCCTATAATTCGAATGTTGGTGTATTTAATGTTGTTCCAGAAGTCTCTGAGACTGTCCTCCATTCTTTTCACTTTTTTTTTTATTCTGCTCTGCGGTAATTATTTCCAGTATTTTATCTTCCTTGTCACTTATCCGTTATTCTGCCTCATTTATTCTGCTACTGATTCCTTCTAGAGAATTTTTAATTTCATTTATTGTGTGTTCATCATTTTTTGTTTGCGCTTTAGTTCTTCCAGGTCCTTGTTAAACGTTTCTTGTATTTTCTCCATTCTATTTCAAAGATTTTGCATCATCTTTACTATCATTACCCTGAACTGTTTTTCAGGTAGATTGCTTATTTCCTCTTCATTTGTTTGGTCTGGTGGGATTTTGTCTTGCTCCTTCGTATGGTATGTGTTTCTCTGTCTTCTCATTTTGCTTAACTTACTGTGTTTGGGGTCTCATTTTCACTGGCTGCAGTTTCATAGTTCCTGTTGTTTTTGGTGTCTGCCTCCATTAGGTAAGGTTGGTTAAGTGGCTTTTGTAGGTTTCCTGGTGGAGGGGACTGGTGCCTGTGTTCTGGTGGATGAATATTGTCTTTCTGGTGGGCAGGACTGTGTCCAGTGTTGTGTTTTGGGGTTTCTGTGACCGTATTATGATTTTAGGCAGTGTCTCTGCTGATGGGTGGTGTTGTATTCCTGTCTTGCTATGTTTTTGGCATAGGGTGTCCAACACTGTAGCTCGCTGGTCATTAAGTGGAGCTGGGTCGTAGCATTGAGATGGAGATCTCTGGGAGAGCATTTGCTATTTGATATTTTGCAGAGCTGGGAGGTCTCTGGTGGACCAATGTCCTGAACTCTGCTGTCCCATCTCAGAGGCACTGGCCTAACCCCTGGCCAGAGCACCAAGAACCTGTCAGCCACACGGCTCAGAAGTAAATGGTGAGGAGCTCTGCCCACCAAAGCAATAGCCAGCTCTACCCACCACGAGTCGCTCCCATCAGGAAACTTGCACAAGTGTCTTAGATAGCCTCATGCACCACAGGGCAGACAGCAGAAGAAAGAAGAACTACAATCCTGCAGCCTGTGGAACAAAACCCACATTCACAGAAAGATACACAAGATGAAAAGGCAGAGGGCTATGTACCAGATGAAAGAACAAGATAAAACCCCAGAAAAACAACTAAATGAAGTGGAGGTAGGCAAACTCCCAGAGAAGGAATTCAGAATAATGATAGTGAAGATGATCCAAGACCTCGGAAATAGAATGGAGGCAAAGATCGAGAAGATGCAAGAAATGTTTAACAAAGATTGAGAAGAATTAAAAAACAAACAAACAGAGATGAACAACACAATAACTGAAATGAAAAATACACTAGAAGGAATCAATAGCAGAATAACTGAGGCAGAACGGATAAATGACCTGGAAGACAGAATGGTGGAATTCACTGCTGCGGAACAGAATAAAGAAAAAAGAATGAAAGGAAATGAAAACAGCTTAAGAGACCTCTGGGACTACATTAAACACAACAACATTCACATTATATGGGTTCCAGAAGGAGAAGAGAGAGAGAAAAGACCCGAGAAAATACTTGAAGAGATTATAGTTGAAAACTTCCCTAACATGGGAAAGGAAATAGCCACCCAAGTCCAGGAAGTGCAGAGAGTTCCATACAGGATAAACCCAAGGAGAAACATACCGAGACACATAGTAATCAAATTGGCAAAAATTAAAGGCAAAGAAAAATTATTGAAAGCAGCAAGGGAAAAATGACAAATAATATACAAGGGAACTCGCATAAGGTTAACAGCTGATTTCTCAGCAGAAACTCTATGAGCCAGAAGGGAGTGGCATGATATACTTAAAGTGATGGGAAGACCTACAACCAAGATTACTCTTCCCGGCAAGGATCTCATTCAGATTTGACAGAGAAATCAAAAGCTTTACAGACAAGCAAAAGCTAAGAGAGTTCAGCACCACCAAACCAGCTCTACAAAAAACACTAAAGGAACTTTTCTAAGTGGGAAACACAAGAGAAGAAAAGGACCGACAAAAACAAACCCAAAACAATTAAGAAAATGGTCATAGGAACATACATATCGATAACTACCTTAAACGTGAATGGATTAAATGCTCTAACCAAAAAACACAGGCTTGCTGAATGGATATAAAGACAAGACCCA
Organism: Eubalaena glacialis; assembly: GCF_028564815.1. NCBI lineage: Eukaryota > Metazoa > Chordata > Mammalia > Artiodactyla > Balaenidae > Eubalaena > Eubalaena glacialis. The sequence goes on along the minus strand of NC_083720.1, from coordinate 41,279,854 downwards.
TATACATGCTGTCTACAAGAGAACCACATCAGACCTAGGGACACATTCACAATGAAAGTGAGGGGATGGAAAAAGATATTCCATGCAAATGGAAATCAAAAGAAAGCTGAAGTAGCAATACTCATATCAGATAAAATAGACTTTAAAATAAAGAATGTTACTAGAGACAAAGAAGAACACTACATAATGATCAAGGGATCAATCCAAGAAGAAGATATAACAATTATAAATATATATGCACCCAACATAAGAACACCACAATACATAAAGCAAATACTAACAGCTATAAAAGAGGAAATCAACAGTAACACAAAAATAGTAGGGGACTTTAACACCTCACTTACACCAATGGAGAGATCATCCAAACAGAAAATTAATAAGGAAACACAAGCTTTAAATGACACAATAGACCAGATAGATTTAATTGATATTTATAGGACATTCCATCCCAAAACAACAGATTACACTTTATTCTCAAGTGCACATGGAACATTCTCCAGGATAGATCACATGTTGGGTCACAAATCAAGGCTCAGTAAATTTAAGAAAATTGAAATCATATCAAGCATCTTTTCTGACCACAATGCTATGAGATTAGAAATCAATTACAGGGAAAAAAACGTAAAAAACCAAACACATGGAGGCTAAACAATACGTTACTAAATAACCAAGAGATCACTGAAGAAATAAAGAGGAAATCAAAGAATACCTAGAGACAAATGATAATGAAAACATGATGATCCAAAACCTATGGGATGCAGCAAAAGCAGTTCTAAGAGGGAAGTTTATAGCTATACAAGCCTACCTCAAGAAACAAGAAAAATCTCAGATAAACTATCTAACCTTACACCAAAAGTAACTAGAGAAAGAAGAGCAAACAAAATCCAAAGTTAGCAGAAGGAAAGAAATCATAAAGATCAGAGCAGAAATAAATGAAATAGAAACAAAGAAAACAATTGCAAAGATCAATAAAACTAAAAGCCAGCTCTTTGAGAAGATAAACAAAATTGATAAACCATTAGCCAGATTCATGAAGAAAAAGAGGGAGAGGACTCAAGTCAATAAAATTAAAAATGAAAAAGGAGAAGTTACAACAGACACCACAGAAATACAAAGCATCCTAAGAGACTACTACAAGCAACTCTATGCCAATAAAATGGACAACCTGGAAGAAATGGACAAATTCTGAGAAAGGTATAACCTTCCAAGACTGAACCAGGAAGAAATAGAAAGTATGAACAGACCAATCACAAGTCATGAAATTGAAACTGTGATTAAAAATCTTCCAACAAACAAAAGTCCAGGACCAGATCATTTAAAAGGTGAATTCTATCAAACATTTAGAGAAGACCTAAAACCCATCCTTCTCAAACTCTTCCAAAAAATTACAGAAAAAGGAACACTCCCAAACTCATTCTATGAGGCCACCATCACCCTGATACCAAAAGCAGGCAAAGATACTACAAAAAAAGAAAACTACAGACCAATATCACTGATGAATATGGATGCAAAAATTCTCAAAAAAATACTAGCAAACAGAATCCAACAACATATTAAAAAGATCACACACCATGATCAAGTGGGATTTATCCCAGGGATGCAAGGATTCTTCAATATATGCAAACAATTTCATACACTATATTAACAAACTGAAGAATAAACACCATATGATCATCTCAATAGATGCAGGAGAAGCTTTTGACAAAATTCAACACTCATTTATGATAGAAGCTCTCCAGAAAGTGGGCATAGATGGAACCTACCTCAACATAATAAAGGCCATATACGACAAACCCACAGCAAACATCATTCTGAATGGTGAAAAACTGAAAGGATTTCCCCTAAGATCAGGAGCAAAACAAGGATGTCCACTCTCATCATTATTATTGAACATTGTTTTGGAAGTCCTAACCATGACAATCAGAGAAGAAAAAGAAATAAAAGGAATACAAATTGGAAAAGAAGTAAAACTGTCACTGTTTGCAGATGACATGATACTATACATAGAGAATCCTAAAGATACCACCAGAAAACTACTAGACCTAATCAATGAATTTGGTAACGTTGCAGGATACAAAATTAATGCACAGATATCTCTTGCATTTCTATACACTAATGATGAAAAATCTGAAAGAGAAATTAAGGAAACACTCCCATTTATCATTACAACAAAAAGAAAAAACTACCTAAGAATAAACCTACCTAGGGAGGCAAAAGACCTGTATGCACTTGGATTGGAAGAATCAATATTGTGAAAATGACTATACTACCCAAAGCCATCTACAGATTCACTGCAATCCCTATCAAATTACCAATGACAGTTTTTACAGAACTATAACAGAAAAATCTTAAAATTTGTGCAGAGAGACAAAAGACCCTGAGTAGCCAAAGCAGTCTTGAGGGAAAAAAACGGAGCTAAAGGAATCAGACTCCCTTACTTCAGACTATACTACAAAGCTACAGTAATCAAGACAATATGGTACTGGCACAAAAACAGAAATATAGATCAATAGAACAGGATTGAAAGCCTAGAGATAAACCCACGCACCTATGGGCAACTAATCTATGACAAAGGAGGCAAGGATACACAATGGAGAAAAGACAGTCTCTTCAATAAGTGGTGCTGGGAAAACTGGACAGCTACATGTAAAAGAATGAAATTAGAAGACTCCCTAACACCATACAGAAAAATAAACTCAAAATGAATTAGAGACCTAAATGTAATATCGGACACAATAAAACCCTTAGAGGAAAACATAGGAAGAACACTCTTTGACTTAAGTCACAGCAAGACCTTTTTTGATCCACCACCTAGAGTAATGGAAATAAAAACAAAAATAAACAAATGGGACCTAATGAAAGTTAAAAGCTTTTGCAAAGAAAGGAAACTGCAAACAAGACGAAAAGACAACCCTCAGAATGGGAAAAAATGTTTTCAAACGAATCAATGGACAAAGGATAAATCTCCAAAATATATAAACAGCTCATGCAGCTCAATATTAAAAACAAACAAACAACCCCATAAAAAAATGGGCAGAAGACCTAAATAGACATTTCTCCAAGGAAGACATACAGATGGCCAAGAAGCACATGAAAAGCTGCTCAACGTCACTAATTATTAGAGAAATGCAAATCAGAACTACAATGAGGTATCACCTCACACCAGTTAGAATCGGCATCATCAGAAAATCTACAAACAACAAATGCTGGAGAGGGTGTGGAGAAAAGGGAACCCTCTTGCACTGTTGGTGAGAATGTAAATTGATACAGCCACTATGGAGAACAGTATGGAGGTTCCTTAAAAAACTAAAAATAAAATTACCATATTACCCAGCAATCCCACTACTGCACAAATACCCAGAGAAAACCCTAATTCAAAAGACACATGCATCCCAATGTTCATTGCAGCACTATTTACAATAGCCAGATCATGGAAGCAACCTAAAAGTCCATCAGCAGGCGAATGGATAAAGATGTGGTACATATATACAATGAAATATTACTCAGCCATAAAAAGGATCGAAATTGGGTCATTTGTGGAGACGTGGATGAAACTAGAGATTGTCATACAGTGTAGAGTAAGTCAGAAAGAGAAAAACAAATATCACATATTAACACATATATGTGGAACCTAGAAAAATGGTACAGATGAACCGGTTTGCAGGGCTGAAATAGAGACACAGATGTAGAGAACTAAAGTATGGACACCAAGGCGGGAAAGCAGTGGGTGGTGGGGGTGGTGGTGTGATGAATTGGGAGATTGGGATTGACATGTATACACTGATGTGTATAAAATGGATGTCTAATAAGAACCTGCTGTATAAAAAAAAATAAAAGAAAATTTAAAAATAAAAAGAAGTTAATGGTGAAAAGAAAGAAAGAAAGAAAGAAAAATAAAATAAAGTTATTTAAATAAAAATAAAGATTATGAAAAATAAAAGCAATTAAAAAGTAATAAAAAAATAAAAAAGAAGAAAGAAAGAGAGAAAGAAAGAAAGAAGAGAGCAACCAAACCAAAAAACAAATCCACCAATGATAACAAGCACAAAAAACTATACTATAAAAAACAAAAACAAAAACAAAAAAAGGACAGACAGAACTCTAGGACAAATGGTAAAAGCAAAGCTATACAGACAAAATCACACAGAGAAGCATGCACATACACACTCACCAAAAGAGAAAAAGGAAAAGAAAATATATATCTTATATATAAAAAAAAGGAAGAGAGCAACCAAATCAATAAACAACTCTACCAATGATAATAAACTCTAAATAGTAAAGTAAGATAAACATAAAACCAGAAACAAACTAGATGCAGAAAGCAAACCTGAAGTCTATAGTTGCTGCAAAGTCCACGGCTTCAATTTTGGGATGATCCGTTGTCTATTTAAGTATTCCAGTGATGCAGCGTACATCAAGTTGATTGTGGAGATTTAATCGCTGCTCCTGAGGCTGCTGGGAGAAATTTCCATTTCTCTTCTTTGTTCTCACAGGTCCTGAGGTTCAGCTTTGGATCTGGCCCCGCCTCTGTGTGTAGATCACCTGAGGGCGTCTGTTCCCTGCCCAGACAGGACGGGGTTAAAGGAGCAGTTGATTAGGGGGCTCTGGCTCACTCAGGCTGAGGGGACGGAGGGGTACAGAATGCAGGGCTAGCTTGTGGCGGCAGAGGCCGGCATGACGTTGCAACAGTGTGAGGTGTGCCGTGTATTCTCCCAGGGAAGTTGTCCCTGGATCACGGGACCCTGGCAGTGGTGGGCTGCACAGGCTCCTGGAAGGGGAGGTGTGGATAGTGACCTGTGCTTGCACACAGGCTTCTTGGTGGCTGCAGTAGCAGCCTTAGTGTTTCATGCCCGTCTCTGTTGTCCACACTGATAGCCGCGGCTCACGACCATCTCTGGAGCTCGTTTAGGTGGTGGTCTGAATCCCCTCTCCTCACACACCCCAAAATAATGGTCTCTTGCCTCTTAGGCAGGCCCAGACTTTTTCCTGGACTCCCTCCTGGCTAGCTGTGGCTCACTAGCCCCCTTCAGGCTGTGTTCACACAGCCAACCCCAGTCCTCTCCCTGGGATCTGACCTCCAAAGCCCGAGCCTCAGCTCCCAGCCCCCACCCACCCCATCCGGTGAGCAGACAAGCCTCTCAGGCTGGTGAGTGCTGGTCGGCAGCGATCCTGTGTACAGGAATCTCTCCACTTTGCTCCCTGCACCCCTGTTGCTGTGCTCTCCTCCGTGGCTCCAAAGCTTCCCCCCTGCCACCTCCCATCTCCACCAGTGAAAGGGCTTCCTAGTGTGTGGAAACTTTTCCTCCTTCACAGCTCCCTCCCAGAGGTGCAGGTCTTGTCCTTATTCTTTTGTCTCTGTTTTTTCTTTTTTCTTTTTTGCTTTACCCAGGTATGTGGGGAGTTTCTTGCCTTTTGGGAATTCTGAGGTCTTCTGCCAGTGTTCAGTATGTGTTCTGTAGGAGTTGTTCCACATGTAGATGTATTTCTGATGTATTTGTGAGGAGCAAGGCGATCTCCATTTCTTACTCCTCTGCCATCTTGAAGGTCTCCTTACAACTGGGTTTTTGGTTGGCTTAATAAAAGGAAAACTTTTCTGAGGCCAGAGCTGCTTAGAGATGGAGTTGAATGTCTCACAAGATGCCTATTATTATAAGGATGTGTTAGCATGAGCCTGGATAACCACTTGGCAGAAATGTCCATTTTAAATTATTTATTTGACTAATATTTACTGTACACTCACTATATACCAGGCATTGTATTGAGCACTGCAGAAACAAAAACAAATGAAACTCGTAGATCTAAAATTTGGCTGGAATTTTAGGCTGGGGCTATAGCTAACTGCCCAGCACACATAATGCTCTTTCTCATTCCAGTGCCTCTTTTTATGCTTTTTTCCCACCTTATTCTGTTTACAGCTTAGTGCAAGTGTCCCTCCATCTAGAAAGTGTTATCTAAATTACACTGGTTTGGGTTTAGTCCCTTTTCTGTGTGTTCCCAAAGTACCTGGCTTTACCACTGTGTGCTATGATTCTTGATATGCTGTGGATTCTTTGAGGTCCATTGGGATGGTATTGTATTAACCTTAGTGTCTCAGCAGCTAGCAACAATGCTTGGCATCAGGTAGATGTACACATTGCATTTGTTGATTAAATGTAAAATGAGAACATACCTACCCAGATAATGACCAGATTAGGAAGGTTATTTTCTTTTATCCTTATGGCATCCCACTTTTTAAAAAGCTTTTCCTCTTTAAGTAATTTCTGAAATTATAAAATCAACATATGTTCCTTCGAGAAGATTTGAAAAATCCAAAATAAAGAGAGGATTAAGGAAATGAAAATATACTTGCAATTCCCACCACCTAAACACACTGAAAACATATCTTTCTGGCTATATTTTAAAATATTTTTTATACATGGATTTTAAAAACTATTGTGTATTAATTAATGTATTGTATGTGACATAATAGAGAAATCTCCAAATATCAATATGTTAGCATGATAAAATTTTATTTCTCTTTTGTGTAAAGTGCAAATGGGTGTTTCTGATTGGAGGTTGTCTCTCCTCCCAGTGATGATCCAGACGCCCAGGCTCCTGCCATCTTGTGGCTCTGCAATCTTTGATCCAGGGTTTCCAAGAGTGTTGGCTTGGGGGAAAAGGGCTGAAGGATCTTCAAGGGAACTTCTCTTTGGAAGACCTGGAAGTAGCCATGACACTTTCCCTTATAGTCCATTGTCTAGAACTTAGTTATAAGTTAGTATTATGTTAAGTAATGAGCTCGTAATATGGTCACAGCTAACTCAAGAAAGTCTAAGCCGTGTTGTATGTTTGAGAACCCAGAAGGAAAAAGACATGCATTTGATGAACTTTTAGCAACGTTTCGTCAAATTCAAATACTTCTTCTCTGAGTACATATTTTATAGGTTATATTTTTAGTAAAAGTAATCATAAGCCTTTTCTCATTTTATTACATAATCCTTCTAAAACAGGATAAATATGTTCCTAATGTTACAGATAAATAATGTGAGGGGTGAAGTAACTTGCCTGAGTCCCCTCACTCAATGTGTGGCAGAATTGGTCCTCAGCTCTTTATCTCCATACTTCTCTTGCAGTGCTTTGTAATTATATGCCTTCAGAACTGCAAAGTGAAAGAGGATGATAAATTGATTGCTATGATACAAACCAAGAAGATAATCTACAGAATATCTTAAAGGTTGGCTGAGTAAGAGAGACCACTGATCAGATATTTCAAACCAGATACATACATATATATATATATATATATATATAAAGAGAGAAAAAAGTAAACCAAAAAACTCTCAGCAAAGATGCAGTATGGAGGAGGCTTGGTGGTTGCAAGTGTTCAGAGTGTTCATCACTTACAGTAAGTGGTTGGTTTGGCCCATGGCCACTGTTCTTTGAGTTAGCGTTGACCCTTGACAACTTAGATGACTTATTGGCAGCATGCAAGACCATTCAACTCATGCCTGAGATTTCCAAGAAAAGAGAATTGGCCTCGCTTGTTTGTGAATGACAACATTGACTCTTGGAACCAAGAAAATGTTTTGTTAGGCTGACTATTTCTCTTTCTCACAATATCCCACTGAGGGTCATGGGTTCTTGAGGTGTGAAAATAACTGGAAAAATTCAGAATTCAGCTAATATCTATTTGCTGCATTCTGAGCATACATAAGGCTTGTGGAAGCTGAGAACGTGTTTATCAACACACGGGGCAAAGTTTCGTTCCTCCTGTAAAATGACCTCTTGATGTGATATATGTATATTGAGTGCCCTGCTGTGACTGAGAGCTATCTAAAAAAGAAAAAAATATAGCCACCTCCTGAAGCATGTATAAATTGCTTTTTTAGACCCTATAAAATTTTAGCTCGCACCAAACATAGAACTTCATTCATCATCCTACAAGTGCGACTGCCAAGGGAAGCCGGCTCTTCCTGAGTCGAAAGTGGCAACACTCCAGGATTGGCAGAAATCAAATGAATCATTTCCTGCTTTTAGTTTTAGATAAATAATCAGAAAAGATTGTCTAGATTATGATCCAAAAGCCATTTTTCATAGCTCTGAGGACCCAGAATCCTCAAAAACTTCATGTGGAAGCCCCTTTTTCTAATTACTTTATCACACAGTATTAAAGAGATGGTAGATAAATCCACCAAGTCCAAGCTAAATTTTTAATGCAGTAAGGACTTATGATATCAGTGTGGTGAGTATGTTAAGCATGTTTTTTTCTGTCTGTATTTTGATGCTTTGACATTGGGGCCTTGCTGACCGTGGAGGGACTGCCCCTCCCAGGATTGATTAATTCCTAGAGATAGAAAACAACTCACCTGAGAGGGCAACTTTTGTATGCAAACTGACCAATTCAAAGCTTATATCCCCAAATCCTCAACAAAATACTAACAAACAGAATCCAACAGCACATTAAAAGGATCATATGCCATGATCAAGTGGGGTTTATCCCAGGAATGCAAGGATTCTTCAATATATGCAAAGTTTCTATCCCCAGTCACCTCCTCTATAGGGTTTCACACTCTGGGACACTATCCATCTGCCTAATCACTCCAGAGCCAGGTACCAGATGCCTAGGGACAGCACCCATGCCCCAGCCCACTGAAATTATTCAAACTAGCCAATCCTAAGCCTGCTTATTCTGCCTTACCTGTTCTTTTCTGTGGAAACCACAGTAAAGGCTCTCTCACATGTTACTCAGCCTCTGCTTCCTGACCAACCCTGGTGCTCCCCTTGAGACCGCCCATGCCATGGCATGCCCCCTTCTTTTCAGATCTGTGACTATAATAAACTGTCTTTACAATGGCAGTTGTTTCCATATCTGTTGGTCTCGTCATACCTAAATCATAATAAAACCTACATTATAAAACAATGAGGTGGAAGAGCATAAAAATAAGAATGAAGGACTTGTATTCCAGTCCTGATTCTGTAACTACTCTCCTGGGAGATCTTGAGCAAGTCTCCTAATTGCTCTGGGCCTCAGTTTTCTTGCCTCTAAAATGAGGTACCTGGATTCTCCAGATGCATCCTGAAGTCTCTTTAAATGCTCAAATTCTATGAATTTATTCCTTTAACATGTGAGAGGCTGTTTATTACACAGACTTGCAAATGATGTGGTTTCTTCATGGAACATTTACTGAGTAGCTGCCATTTGATTAGCACCAAGTTGGGCACTAGGCATCCAAAGATGGATAAGATAAAAATCCTACTTTCAAATGCATCATGCTACTTTCACATCTTGGGGATACCTGTAGAGTTTCAAGACACATGCCTGCTGGTTCTCCTGAGAAGTACTGCTATGCCCCAGAGGTACTGGAAAACACACATGTTAAAAGATTAAACATCAGCTGAGAAAAAACAGAATTAGCCTAGAATATATAGACTAGATATGATGAGGAAATGCCCTCAGCTTCCTTTTTCCATTGCATGTGTGCAAACATTCCTAAGCTGCATAGTCAAATAAGAGGTAAAAGACATCATTTGGCCACAGAGGTTTCCATTTTGCTAAGCTTCAATATGATTTTGGAGGTTCTTAATGATTGAATCTCCATAACAGCACTCATTGCTCAAGCACTTCAGTTTCCTTGGGGAGATGTTTTTCATACTGGTAGTACCTTCCACCTATTGCTTCCACAAATTATCATATGTTCTTTCAACACTGTATTTGAGGAGATTTTCTGGGATTTCTGGTTTCTGAGGTTTTTTTTTTTTTTTTTTTTTTGGCAAGAAGAGGACAAATTCCATTCTGAATTCCACTTTTCAGAGTTTTCATCCGTTGCATTCATCTCCTCCTGATTTTATGTTTTCTTTATCTTCTGTGGCCTCCCCACTGGCACTCACCACAGTTAAAACTTTCTATTGCTGTCTCACTGGGATTTTGCTGTTCCCCCTTTTCAGGTATACTTTCCGATGCCTCTAGCAGGGATAATATTTTCAAAAAATATTAAAACAAGGTATTTTTCCTTCCCCATAAACTATGTTGCCTAGCAATTCCCTCTGCTCAATGAATCAATGCCATTCATTGCTTTGGGGAGATTGTGGCTACCAACTAGAACAAAGAATTCATTGCTCGATTTTGAGTTTCATACTAGATATTTTTTTAAAGTACACAGAGAGATAATAGTCTTGACAGCCTACCTTTCATGGAGATTTTTTTCTTTACTTTAAATTCCCCAAACTTCCATTTACATATAAAAAGCAAGGCTGAGTATCTGAGCTATATTTGCCCTTAGCCAAATATAGATTCAGAGTCTGTGCTCTCTGAATCTCCACTCACTTTGGGGAACGCACTGGACATATCACTGATAGGCTGAGGGAGAAGCTATAAAGGGAGAGGGTGTCCTTCAATTTCTATTTGAAATTCTGGAAGGAGAATATTTAAGTGTCCAACATGCACAAATGGTGATAGCAGTCAAGCAACAGTAGGGGTTGGCCGAGGGCGGAGAAGGGAATCTACAAGGACACTTCCGACTTCAGGTGACATGGAAGGACTCTAGACATTCCAAGGTGACCCTATGTGGGACAAGGAAAGTGGGGAGAAGTGAAAGAGACTAGAGGGTTGATGTAGGCATGGGCACGGGGCTCTGTAGAGAGTCTGCAGGGTGAAAAGGCCCAAATAACCCAGCTAGATGGATAAGGCAGGGGTGTAAGAGGGTCCATCATGCTGGCAAGAACAGAGATGGAGAGCCTGCCATCAAGGAAAGGTGGCTGAGCTTCCCACGGCAGTCACTCTGAAGGAACAGCAGGTATCTCCTCTGCAGAAGCTCTGAGGGCAGAAGTCAAGGGTTAGAATTTAAAATAACCTTGAACTGGGAAGTATGAACTCTCCTTAAACCAGAGGTTAGCAGGAGCCAGTGAAGAGTGGTAACACACAGCCCAGACACTCCTCTCCTGTTTTCATATTTTCAGCTTCCTCGAGCATCCATCTATATGGAGAGGTGAGAAGCAGAACAGCTCTGGGGGAGTAACACTAAAAATTCAGCATTTACCCCAAAGAGTTCAAGTTTACCTACATGATACTTGTCTTATATTCATTAGTTGTCTATCACTTGTAGCATAAATGCTTTTTTAAAAAATCTTGTATTTAGTGAAAGACAAAAGGGTCTGAAAGAGCACGTGAAAATACACATCTATACATATAATTGTAATGAAGTCATTTGGTCCAAGAGCATCATTCTACAGGCATGAAAACTATAGGCATGACTTGCTCTAGGTGACAGAGCTAGTTCACAGCAAGGCCAAGACTATATCCAGATCCTGAGGAAGTCAGGATTGGACTGGGAATCGTTCCAAGACATTGACTTCTCTGAAATATTGTACATGTTCATTTTGGTTATGGCAGGTCTGCTATCATTTTTAAAAGATTTTATGAATTCTTAGAATGTTTTATCATGTCTACCTCCATTTTCAATCCTTAGAAGATTCTAGACATAACTAAAATGAAAGCCTTTGATTATCACAGTGCTTTTTAACATGTGGTCCCCAGACCACCAGTATCAGCATCAGCTGGGCATGGGTTAAAATTCTCAGGCCCCATCCCAGACCCACTGAGTCAGCAACCCTGGGGCAGGGGTGGGCCCTGATATCTGCATTTTAACAAGCCTTCCAGGTGATTCTGAACAATCCACTATATTATGTTATAGTCAGCAATGTATCCAGAAATTTATCTATTTTCTTATTAAGGTCATAAAGAAGATTCATTTAGATACTTTTAAAACAGAGATATAGCTGCCTGTTAAACTTGGTATATGAAAAAAGCATTTCTTTTTCTAGTCTTTTCCTCAAAACCTACTGGAAACCATAAAAGAAGGTAAAACAGAGAAAAAACTGGAAGCTTAAGTGGAAGCATATATGCTAACTACCGGGAAATGTGGATGGGGTCAAGGAAGGGTACTGAGCTAAGAGAGATGCATTCACTCTCATACTTTGAGCAGGACACAGGTTTCTCTAGAGGTCAGTGTCAAGGTCTTAGAAAGTCCAATCAGTGAACTTCCCATTGGTGCTATATAAGTTGTAGGGCTGTGGATGGAGGAGGTCCCTGCAGACACTAATGCAACAGCAGGGAATAAAACAAGCAAAAGCCAAGGAGCTCTTAACTTAATTGGAAGAGAGAGACAGGAAACGAAATGAGTAAATAACATAGGATATTAGAAAACGAGAAATGCAATGAAGAAAATAAAGCAAAGAAGGAAGATAGAGAGTATTAAGGGTGAACGAGTTACCAGAATTGTACATGGAATAATTAATGAAGTTGTCTTAGTCCATTTGGGCTACTATAACAAATTACTAGGAACTGGGTTGCTTATAAACAAGAGAAACTTATTTCTCACAGTTCTGGAGGTTGGAAGTTCAAGATCAGGGTGTCAGCAGGGTTGGGTGAGGGCCTTCTTCTAGGTCACAGACTTCTTATATCCCTCTTTTTCAAGAGCACCGATCCCATTCATAAGGCTGCACTCTCATGACCTAAGCTCCTCCCGAAGGCCCCACCTCTCAATACCATCACATGGTTAGGATTTCAACACATATTTTGGGGGAACACAAACATTCAAACCATAGCAGATGTCCTCACTAAGAGGGTATTATTTGAAAAAAAGACTGGAAGAAGGAGAAGGACATCTGGGCAACGAACTTATCAACAAGAGTGAACAGTATGTGGTGCCGGTGCACCTGGTGTGTTTGAGAGGCTACAAGGAGGCCAGTGGGGCCAGGTGGTATGAGCAAGGGGGGCAGAGTCGGAGCAAGTCACAGAAATGACAGAGGCCAGGACCTGTAGGCCTTGAAGCTCACTGTAAGGCCTTTGGCAGGTACTGAGTGACCTGTGGCCCCCAGAGGTTTCTGAGCAGAGACGGACACGATGTAGTTACAGTGTTGAGAAGAGACGGTAGAGATGGATTCAGAGGCCATTGCAATAATTCGGGTGAGAGACAATGGCATCAGTGGAGGAGGTGATGAGAAGGGGTCAGATTCTGGATATTCAGTTTCACCTCATAGCATGAATATTCAGTTTATGACTTTTCACTGTAAAAGCTCGTGATCTAGAATCCCATTTTTTAACATGTCTCCTTTTTAAAAACTTTATAGCTTTTTTACTTAAAAATAAACTAAGTAAATGTGTTATAAGTAGTGATATTGCCACATTACATTTCAGGCAAAGACAAGCTCAACATTTACTCAACCAGCAGTCTCTAGTCAGAATTACCCTTCATGTTTGCTGATGTGTGAAAGAAAGAGAGGAGTTAAGGATGGATCCAAGACTTGCATACTGAAAGAATGGAGTTGACCTTAAGTGAGATGAAGAAAGGTATAAAAGGAGCAGGGGGAGTGCGGACAGGGAGGTGATATAGGGCCTCATTTATGGAAGCATTAGGTCTCAGACATAGATAGATGGATGGGTAGATAGATAGCTGGATAGATAAAGATATATGTTGAGTGGACAGTTGGATAGGTAATCTAGAGTTAAGGGAATTGGTCTAAACTAGAGATACAAATTTTGACGTCATCAAATATAGATTAAAGCTATGGATCTGGATGGAAGTGGAGAAGGGAAAAACAATTTTGAATGAGCCCCAGTGCTTTCCAACGTGAAGAAACTGGGAAGATGGAGAGGCGACAGCCAATGAGACCAAGGAGCAGCAGTTGGTGAGGGAGGAGGGAAGACAGGGAGGGAAGATGGTTCCAGAAGATGTGAGCACCCACTGCTGTTGATAGGCCAAGGAAGACGAGGACTGACATTTAAACATAAGATCTAACAGCTGGGAGGACTGATGGCACTTTAACAAGTTAGTTTTGGAGAAGGTGTGGGGGTGAAAGTAAATTGAAGTGAGACTATGAAGACATACTCAGAAGAGTACAAATGCTTTGATTCTATTTATAGGCTGTTCTAGAAAAGGTAAATCTACTGGGACAGATCACTGGTTGCCAGCCTAGGGGCAGGGGGAGAGATGACTACAAAGGGGCATGAAAGGATTTGGGGGATGATGGAGCTATTCTACATCTTGTTGTGGTAATGGTTATACGGTTATGCCCACATGTCAAAACTCACAGAAAGGTACCCCCAAAAGAGTGAATTTTACTGTCTGTGAATTATAAATAAGAGATACTGTGAATGATCAAAAAAATAACAAGTAGAGAATCCAGAAACAGTGAGCACAGACACTCTTTTAAGGAGTTTTGCTCTAAAGATGAGCAGAGAATTGAAGTCAAAGCTTGAAAAGAAAGTAAATTCAAGGCATGTTTTCTTTCAATTAGACAAAGGAAGGCCCTGGAGGAATTTGAAGTCGATGGGAATAATCCAATAAAGACAGGACATTGATGATGTGGGGGAGAGAAGGGAGGCTTGCTAAAGTGATGTCCTTGAGGAAGCTAGAAGGATAAGGTCCAGACTCTGGAGGAACGGAAGCTGGCCTGAAACGAATGCTGGGATTGGGTAGACGTGGTGGGAGGCAGGGGGCATGTACAAAGTCTCTTCTAACTGCTTTTATTTTCTCAATGAAATAGGATGCCAGAGAGTGAGGAAGGGAGAAGGTTTTGGGGTTTTGAGGAGAAAGGAGAAGATAGGAAGTGGTTGTCTTGGAGGGTGGGAAATGGATGGTAGGAAAATGTACTGTGATCCCCGGGACATTGGAGCTAGGAGTTAAAGTGAGTCCAGGGGACACGATTCTGTGATTTTCTCTAGCCACTGAGAAAGGTGAGAGCTGGGTAGAACCTGGGTTGAGGCTTTGCCAGGTGAGTACAGCATACAGTGAGATGTGCGAGAAGTTGAGGGTGACTTCAAGTGGGTGATTTTAATGACTGACTGGCTTCTACAGCTCCAACTGTACTAGTCTCCTGCTATGGACTGAATTGCATTCCCCGAAATTTATGTGTTGAAGCCCTAACCTCTCAATGTGATGGTATTTGGAGATGGGGCCTTTGGGTAGTAACTAGATTTAGCTGAGGTCATGAGGGTGGGTCCCCGGTGATGGGATTAGTGCCATTTTCAGAAGAAACACCAGAGAGTTTGCCACGTGTGGATATAGTGAGAAGGGGCTGTCCGCAAGCCAGGAAGAAAACTCTCACCAGAAACCAAATCTGCTGGCACCTTGATCTTGGACTTCTAGCCTCCAGAACTGTGAGAAAATAAATTTCTATTGTTTAAGGCACTCAGTCTATGGTATTTTGCTACAGCAGCCCTCTCCTATTTACCAAACATGCCAAGTATACTCCTTCTCAGGACATCTGTTTTTTCTTGCTCCTTTGCTGGGAATGCTTTCTAATTCAGTCATCTGCATCTCCTTCAAGTGTGTGCTCAAATGTAATGTTTTCAGTTGGGTTTTCCCTAGTTATCTATTTAGAATTGCAGTCTCCTCCCTATAGGATATCTCTGTATCTGCTATCTCCCTTACCTTCTTCTCATAGCATGTAAACTTCCTAATATTCTGTATACCTTACTAATTTCATTTTAATTGACCATCTCTTCCCATTAGATTATAAGCTTCGTGAAGGCAGGAGTTTTGGTCTTTAGCATGTTGCTACATCTCTAATATCTCCAACAGTGCTTGGCATATCACAGGCACTCAGTAAATATTTGCTGAGCCAATGAATGAAGTCAGGACATTTTTACTATTTGACATTATGTCTGAATTGGAAATTAACATTCAAACATTCCACACTGTTGTCAATGTCTCTGTTGAATTTTGGTTTCTCTTCTTGGGTCCTGAAGCGTTCCTTGCCTCTGCGGCTAAAGTCTCCTAGGTATGATTTGAGGTCCAGACCTCCTAACTTCTTAAGGCTGTATATTGAGACAGTATAATATGTGGTTCTTGTACAGAGCTCTCATTAGAGAGAGTATCCAGGGTTCAGTTGATTCCAATTCCATTTTCATCTGTGGTTCTTTCTTGCAATTCCAAACCTGAGGTTGACTTTGGAACATCATCTTTCTTGAGTTCCCACAATATTTGCTCTAGACTAATGAAAAAATGAATGATCATAAATATAATTACTCTGAAGGCCTGAGGATATTTTTGGTACACTTGGAAGGAAGATGGGTTTGAAGGAAAAGTAATTGACAGCAGAGGACTTTAGGTATTTTTTCTCTGTTGGAACTTATAGGTACTGAAAATAAATAGCATTTTTGCATCCCCATTTAGGTTCTGAACAAATGGAGAAATAAAAAATAAGGAATATGACATATGTGGGTCAAAATATTACCTTAATTACTGTTAAAAGTTGAGGGGATAGGTTAGTGTGAGGGTCAAAGGGGTCTCTGCACAGGATGAGCTAGACCTTAGCACACTACCACTACAGTGGGCAGAGCTGGGCTCCTCCTGCAGAGGGGGGCGGGTGTGCTCCCCTGGTGACGGCCAAGGCCACTGTCTCCCCACAGTCAGCCTGCTCCAGAGGAGAAATAAGGAAAGCCAAGGCTACTACACTCAAGGAGCTCTCAGGATATTTCTTTCCTGTGGAGGGAGCATTTCCCAAACTTATCTGTTCATGGGATCTTTTTATCATGTAGAATCTCGTGGAGCTGGTAAAGCAAGGAATGCACTTTGAGAAATGCTGGTATGGGCAATTGTGGTGGCTATATCTCTAAATATCACATGAAATAGCAGGGGTGTCAGTTTAGTTCTCTTTGTGACGTTCTATTGATTCTTCCTATTGGCAAACATTTAATGAACCCCGTAATATGCCAGGCACTGTGCTAGGCATTGATCAGGTAAGGATAGGAGAGAGGAAGTCACAAAGACAAATAAGACAAGCCCTGGCTTTCAAAGAATCTCTAATTTAAGTGGGTGAGGTGGATACATAAACTCGTAAGACCACCTTGGACATAGTTAGAAAAGATATTACCATGCGATGTGAAGGATGCCTCCGACTTTAGGTCATGGGCTAGATGACTTGAACCAAGGGGAGAAAATTTTCTTGAGTTTGTTTCTTGGTATGATCTTGACTCTAAAAATGGAAAGTAACATTGGAAAATATCCACTTATTTAGCTGTACCAGTGAGTTGAATTTTACTTATTTAAGATTCTTACCAGACTGAAAAAATAATCAGATGGAAACACCAAGTCACACATGGGCTCCAACTCTTGTAATATGTGAGCCAAACTAATGTAGAATAAACAAAGGAATCTGAGTTCAAATTCGAGCCTCACGAATAACTGGTTATGTGACTTGGGACAAATCACTCAACCTCTCCCCAAACTTTGCTTGCTTATCTGTAAGATAGTGGTAATTAAGACAAGAGCCTTCTTACCTTCCAGCATCCTGAAAGGCAGGTAGGAAAGGGATGTGAAATTTAGCCATTAACTGTAATATGCTAAAGTAGATATATTATTATACGCTTATGAAATTTTCTGGGACTGGGGGGGGGGAGTATCTACAGCCTATTTAATATCCTTGATTCTGAATTGTGATACAGTCTGCAAATACATAGATAGTACTCATCTCAGCCAAGTTTCATTTCTCTCCTAAATTTTGAGGTAAAGTCTATGACTTTTAATGAGATGCCTCTAATATGTGGATTATTTGAAAAGCACAGAGAAGATCACACTAAAATCCTATGAGAAAAATCTTTGTTTTATGCCCAATTTTATAAATTCAACTTTTTAAATGCATTAATATTAAAAAACAAACCACCAACAACTAAAAAAGCCTTCTGGAAGGAGAGATATTTTACCCAAAATATCAGTATGAAGAGATTTTTATGGCTGGTTTAAAAACCCTTTAAATTAGGGGGTCGTAATGGAAAGTCTGACAGGCTTAAATAAGGCAGTTCAAAAATATATTCTTAACACTTAACACATACCATACATGAAGTGTGTTTTTAACATGCTATATGTTTATTACAGGTTAAATACTCAAAAATGGAGAAACAGCCCAAATGTTTCTTAAATATTTGCTTAATATAGTCAGAACACATTGAGAATTGTAACCGTGAAGGGTACGTGTTAAGTGTTTAACTAACATCAAATGCAATAAAATGTTTCATTTGAGATGTTAAGCAGGTGATAAAAATGTCATGTGAGGCAACAGATTACAGTGTCACCCCAAATTTTCTCTAATTAAGGTGAAACTATGGAGAGACACTTGGTTGGCTGGCTACAAGTCCTGAACTTGTGAATATCTTGGGCTGATTTTGCCTTGATCCATTTCTCCTCTGAGGGACTCGTTTACAATCATCTGAAACATTGCTTTTCTGTCAGGATGTTGCCTCCTCTTGTTGCCATTCCTGACTGCTTTCAGGAGAGGTTAGGCACATCTTTTCTGTACCTTGTGCCAATCTGTGCGACGTTATATGGTAACACATTTTTATCACATTAAGTTGGACAGAGAGTGCTAACTCTATTGTTGCTAGTTGTGTGACCTTGGGCAAGTTACTTAACCTCTCTGTGCCTCAGTTTCTTCTCTTGTAAATTGGAGATGATCATAGGACCTCGTTCACTGGGTTGTGAGGATGAAATGAATTGAAATGGGCTTAGAACATGTTCCAGCACAAAGTGTTAGTTCAGTACTTAACATGTACTCTTCATTCTAAAATTTGCAGTGTGTTCTGGTTACAGGAAGCAAACAGTTAAGAAATATTTGGCATTCCCCTCATTTTAAATTATTTAATGTACAATAAGCATATAACATGTTAAAATACTTTTTAATGTACATGTTAAGTGTTTGGTTTTTTTTAAACAGTTTTGAGATTATCTGGTTAAAATTTCAGTGCATCTCCCCCAGTAGAATGTCATTTTCATCATGATATTTTCTTCCTGTATTTCTGTTGGTAGTAAGATGTAGGGGCTCAATTACTGTGTACTGAAAAGATAAGTGAATGAATGAATAAATGTAGACACCCCACTAGATACGTATTTACCTAAACAATCTGACTAGCTTCCTTTTTTTTTACAGTTTCTAGAGCTTCAGAGATTCCTGATTTTTTAAATCAGAGATTCCTGATTAAACACCATTAATTAGAGAAACCACTTCTAAATTGCAAAAGGCCTGCCTTTTGAACAAAAAACCCAATGTAATTAATGTGTCCATAAATTGATGTCTCAAGCAAGGCACACTGAAATGAGTTTTGGCAACTGATGCAGATATTGGGAAATTACTTCCTTGTCCTGTGACTCTGGGCAGTTATGTAAATCCACTGTGCCTTCATTTCTTTATCTGCACTGTGAGAGTAATAAAGTATCTAGTATACAGGCTAAATGAATTAACGTGTAGCAAGTGCTTAAAATGGTGCCTGCCATGTAGTAGGTGCTCAACCAATGTAGGGTAATGTTATTAAAATAATCATTATAATTACTTATAATTCTGTAAGTAGTAATTATCAGTATAATATATTAAATGCATTACTCCATAGTGCCCTTACTATTGTTTAGCATACTGAAGATACTCTGTCTTGGTTTTGCTCCTGTATATTTTCATACTTGTTTTCCATTTCTGTCTTTGTCCATACGCTCCTGGAAGGAGAGGGACTGTGTACTTTAGTCTCACTGATAACTCTCCACAGTCCGTCCCCACAATTCTGATCAGCATAGCTTCTTGAAAGGTGGCTACGTTCCCCTGACTCCTCCACCCCCTGGACAAATACTGCCACGGAGTGAAAAGCCAGAATGTCATCTTCTTAGATGAAAAAATCTTCTTAATATAACTGATGAAAATTCTCCCTCCCTTTTTTTGAAGGAAAATATTGGTGGCTTAGAAAAATTAAAAATGAAACAGGTAATTGAGTCCAGCTGGCTCAGCTGCCAACAAAAGTCTGTCTCTCAGAGTAACTGTGGCTCAGAGCACTTGGAAATTGTGTGGAATTTGAAGTTTACAGCAATTTCGTACACGAGTGCTTTTAACACTAATCTCAAATTTGGAGATTGTTGTCATTGCCTCTGACCTCATCCTTTTATCTCTGCATCACTAATAGGTCCATTATTTTATTTAGAAAATTTCAGGATTTACCCTCATTTTTGATAAATGATCACAGTTTATAACTGAACCCCTTCTTTCCTCAAATTCCTGTGTTGTTGTTGTTTAATTTAAGAAGATTTTCTGTGCCTTTATTTCTTTATCCTAAACATGTGAGTGATTTCTAGGACTGTGGGCAAAAAGTCAAACAGTTTCTGAAATCCAACTAATAATTGCTCCAACTTGTCTGCTTTTAAGGAAAATATAGGGAAGGCTGTGGGCTTAATTTTAAGCACTTTACCTAATACACACTTGATGCAATTAATGAAAGATCTTTGGGAACTATGGAGCATATACACGTCACAGATTTTTTTTAAATAACGGTTTTATTGATATATAATCATATACCATAAAATTCACCCTTTTGAGGTGTACAATCCAGTGGTTTTCACTCTATCCACAGAGATGTGCAACCATCATCATTATCTAATTTCAGAGCAACTTCGTCACACACAACAGAAACCCCATAAACATTGGCAGTCACTCCCCAGGCCCCTCTCTCCGAGCTCTTGGCAATCACTAATCTATTTTCCATTTCTCTGGACTTGCCTTATTCTTGACATTTAATATAAATGATATCGTACAATATGTAGCCTTTTGTGTCTGACTTTTTCACCTAGCATGTTGTCTAAGTTGATCCACAGTATAGATGTCTCAGTAACTCAATCCTGATTTTCATTGCTGAGTAATATTCTGTTTGATGGATATACCACATTTTGTTTATTCATCAGTTGATGGCATTCAAATTGTTTTCTTTCTTTTTTTTGGCTATTGTGAATGATGCTATTGTAAGCATTTATATACAATTTTTTTCTGTGGACTTACATTTTTATTTCTCTTGGGTAAATACCTAGGAATAGGATGCTGAGTCAGATGTGGGAGACTGAATATACAAACAGAAAGTGGCCAGAACATATATAAAAACAGAACTCAGACCCATAACCTTTAGCGATCTGCCCAGGAAACCAATCTCTTCAACAACAATAAACAGCTCAGAAAGCCAGCTTGATCTAAGATGGCTAACTGTAGCAACAATCTAGGAAGCTAAATAATAACTTCTGTAGTAATCAACACCAAACAACCAGGACTTGATTAATAGCTAACAACTACCCAATTGTTTTCCTGCCTTACAACGTAGGACCAACCAGAGAAAGCCGTATTATGACCCTGCCAACAAATCACACAGACTGCTAGGCTTCTAGTTATCCTTCCTCCAGCTTCCCCATGTAAACAACTTCCGATCAGGGCACACCATTTTTCCACTATAAAGCTTTCCCACTCCTCTGCCTGCCTTTGAGTCTCTGCCAAAACACGAGTGATGTTGGCTGACTCCCTTGCTATACCAACCTCGGAATGAACAGCCTTTGCTTTTCCCATTTCGTTGGTCTTTATTTCCATATATGTTAACTATCTGTTTACCATTTTGAGGAACTACCAAACTGTTTTCGAAAGTGGCTCACACGCCACAGATTTTAATTCTCCTTTGCTTAATTATTGGTGCAAGCAAGGGGTGAAAGAGAAAGAATGCAGAGTGACTGAGTTTGCTGGAGCAAATGGTTTTATAGTGGTTTTGTTTCATTCATAGGTGGAAAACAGAACTGGTGTCAGACTTGGGAGTCATAGTGGAGCCTTGGGGAGCTTCAGGTGGAGACGGTTAGGAGTCAGTTGAAAATTCAGTATTGGAGTTCAGAAAAATAGTCCAGTGTGGAGAGAGTCAGTATCTTCTACATCTTTCTTATAGTCACATTTGCTTTTCCAAAATCTTTCCTTTTGCCTCTCACACCTTTTCCTGGAGAGTCTTCCTTGTTGAAGGTCATTCTTTCAATATGCCTTCCTCTTGGCTCATTAAGAATTGTAATAAGCCTTTTTTTTCCCTTAATAACTGAGTACAAGTACAGTGATTTGCAGCTTTTGGTAGGAAAAGTCGGGGACAGGACAATAAACCAGGGAGATACCATGGCACCATGAAAGTCTGGAGCTTTTAAAAAAATCAATGACTTTTTGTTTGGTTGGTTTGTTTGCTGTTATTAAGAGCTAACAACAGAACAGGTGTTTCAAAACTATCTCCCCTGTGGTGTGTATATATATATATATATATATATATATATATATTCCATTTATATATATATATTATATATATATATTCCATTTATATATATATATAAATGGAATACTACTCAGCCAGAAAAAGAATGAAATAATGCCATTTGCAGCAACATGGATGGACCTAGAGATTATCACACTAAATGAAGTAAATCAGAAAGAGAAAGACGAATGCCATATGATATCACTTATATGTGGAATCTAAAATAAGACACAAATGAGAATCCCTGGCAGTCCAGTGGTTAGGACTCCAAGCTTTCACTGCCAAGGGCCTGGGTTTGATGCCTGGTCAGGGAACTAAGATCCTGCAAGCTGTGCTGCATGGCCAAAAAAAATACATAAATAAAAACACTAGTTAAAAAAAATAAAATACGACACAAATGAACTTATCTATGAAACAGAAACAAACTCACAGACATAGAGAACAGACTTGTGGTTGCCCAGGGGGAGGGGCAGTGGGAGAGGGATAGATTGGGAGTTTGGGATTAGCAGATGCAAACTATTATATATAGGATGGATAAACAACAAGGTCTTACTGTATAAAACAGGGAACTATATTCAATATCCTGTGATAAACCATAATGGAAAAGAATATGAAAGAGAATACATATATAAAACAGAATCACTTTGCTCTACAGCAGAAACTAACAAAACATTGCAAATAAACTATATTTCCATAAAATACGTTAAAAAACTACCCATAGAAGCCTCATTTTAACTCTAAGATTTGCATTTGTATTTGCATCCCTATTTTATGTTAGGGATTATTTTGGCCCTTGTATGTCTGCTGATATATCCCAAGTGATCAGAACAGTGCCTGGCACTTAGTAAGTGCTCAAACAATTCTTTTTGAAAGAGGACTCTTTTATTTGCCTACATCATATGGTAGCTCCTACATGGTAGAGTTGGAATCCAGTGTTAGGTCATTTAATTCCAAAGGCTGTGTGTGTTGCTCTATCTATCCCACATCGTCTCCAGTTTCCCTGTCACTCTAATGAAGGGAATATGCCAGGTCAAGCTAAAGGCTACTTTACCCTTCTTAAACCTCTCTTTCTTCCATTGTGATTATCAATCTATCTATCTATCTATCTATCTATCTATCTATCTATCTATCTATCTATCTATCTATTTATCATCTATCACATGATATATATGATATTGCATATAAATTGTATATATTTATTGTGATGTATATATTATATTATATATATATACACACATGACGTATACACATCACTATATATATAATATATACATATACACATGATATAAATAATCAGTATATATATATATATGAAATAAAATTTCATGGCAATGATTAAATGAGATAGTGCATGAAAAGCCCCAAGTCCAGTGCCTGTCTGTGAGTGGCAACTGCTTTTACTATGGGGTTAGACCTGCAGGCTCCACCATGGCTGCTGGGCTCCCCTGTGCCCAGTCTCCTCTCCAGGTCACCTGGTGTGACAGAGCAGGAGTCTGAAAGCTGGCACCTCTGAGTCACAGCCCCCTTCCCTTTCTGATTGGGTCATTTTGTCAAACTAGACTTCTGCTTGTTTCTTCTTGCTTTAGTTTCTCTGTGGTTATCTTGTTAGGATCCCAGCCCCTCCAGACCAGAGTTCTCTGCCAAATGTGGGTTAGTACTCATATCAGGCAGGGTTCTTTTGGTTGTAAGTGACAGAAACCACTCAAACTGGCTTAAGTAAATAGTAATCATAGTAATAATGATGATGACGATGATAATGATTGTGATGATGTTAGGAAATTGAAGATATAGAACTGAGAAATCATGGCTGCATTGAGGGATGCAAATTAGATCAGAAAGACTCTTTCCCTCCAATTTTTGGCTCTGCTTCTTTTCTGTTTTAACCTCATGTTTAGATTTACTCTTTCCCCCAAGGTAGCAAAGATCATTTCTGATAGCTCTAAGCTTATAACATTTCAACTAATAGCAATCCCAGAGAATAGAACGCAGATCTCTCTTTGCCGTCATCTATATCAATTCCCTAAAATTACTCTAATTGGCCCAACTTGGGTCCCCCCAGATTTATCATTATTCCCAGTTTTGGCCAATCATGGCTGTGCCTCCTACAGCTGGGAAGATGAAGTCACATAATTGACAGCCCCATCAGGATCACACTGAGCAGGGAAAGGACAATTCCCCAAAGAAAGGGGAGCAGGACAGAAAAATAGCAGGTGTTCATGATACAGATACCACCTTATCTAGCTTTTGCACTGATTTGGAGTTTTAAGTGTTTGGATTTCTGGTGATGAGAATGATTTGAATCCTATAATAGCTGTGCTTTTTGGATATCATGGTTTGAGCCTGCCTGGCTGGTCTTACCAGTTTTGCATGGGTATCTTTGCATGGGAAGAGGCCCTTCCATGGCTTTCATTAGATCCTGAAGCATGTTCAGGACCTGACATGTTTTAAAAACACTGCCCTAGAGAGTAGATCTCCACATGAATCCATAAGTACTGTGTGTCAATTTTGTTCCTGGGTGCTAAGGATGTGTAAGACAACACTAAGGGACCTGGGCCTGGTGGGATTTCCCCCTCCCTGCTGACCCCCTGCTACTTATGCCTGATCAGCAGGAGACTTGAGGAGAAAGTTGGCTTTAGGGAGACAGAAGGGAATTTGCCCCCAGGTTAGAAAGTCCAGTGGGAGTTTGTGACAAAAGAGTCTGGGAAATAAATAAAGGTATGGGATTGGGGAGGGGAGGACCATCCATACGATGTTAGATCAGGGGCAGGTAAATTGTGGTCTTATTGTGGGGAGACCTGAATGCCCACAAAAGGCTCATAGAACAGGATTTCAGAGCTGTGAAGGTCCTTCAACTGAGGTGCAAAGAGGTGAAATAACTTACTTCAGGACCCATAAGCCAGGAATGCAGAAGCCAAATGAGAATTCTTCTCACCTCACAGCACAGCTCTTTTTGCTATAAGATTCTTTGTTGGGATCTCCTAGCAAAGGTCTCTATGAGCCTTTGTGTACCTGTCCGAAGCCCACTATTCTTTGATTCTCCCTGCAATCACTCTTCCATGTGGCCAGCTCCTGAAGAATGGGTGAATTCAGCAGAAACAAATGACCCTGGAGTGAAGTGTGTAGATACCACTGAGAAGCTGACCAGGAATCCAAGCACTCAGTGAGGCTGGACCAGCATCTAGAAGCCTGTGGCTTCTCCCACAGGTCCCCCATCTGGCAAACCTCCCTGGATGCTTCCCATCCAGCAGGACCTCTCTAGACACATTTCCTCCAAGGTCCTCCAAGGGACTCAGAGAAAACAGCATGCATTTTTGATAGTCCTGGTCTTGTTCCAAATAAGAGCACCTGCTGCAGAGAAATAACGATGCCTTCTGCCTATTTGTGCCAAAAATGTATGCCCCGCCTACAAAATTACAGAATTATTAGTCCTTGAAAATGTACTACTTCTGCTCCTTCTATAGAAATTCAACCCAACTCAATTAAAACATCGTGTCAGCCTCCATGAGGGCACAGATGCCCTGGAAAATGATTTTGGGGGTGTTTTCCCTGGCCGTGAATAGTTCTTCAACGTGGAGGTGATCACACACATGCTTAAAAATGAAAACAGTCCTGATGGTAATGGAGTGATTCAATAATACTAACTTGCATTTCCAGAGCAACTTTCTTTTAAGGTTAAATTTTGGTTGGGTTGATCATGAGCAGCTATAACCTGGGCTTTATCTCAGCTCTAAGCTCTCTCTTCCTCTTTGCTCACTTCTCTCCCCACAATGCCTTTCCTCCGATGTCTGACTGTTTCT
Source organism: Eubalaena glacialis (assembly GCF_028564815.1). NCBI lineage: Eukaryota > Metazoa > Chordata > Mammalia > Artiodactyla > Balaenidae > Eubalaena > Eubalaena glacialis. Next base: position 41,254,012 of record NC_083720.1, on the reverse strand, counting down.
CTCTCCCTCCTTAAGGCCCAAGTGTTACTGATTCACAAATAAGTCACTCTAATGGCAGAATAACTGAAGCTGTAGAGATTCTCCATCTAGGCTGTGTTTCCAAGAGGCTGTAGACCAGGCTGGTGACCTCACACTGGCGTTTACACCAACTCCCTTTGGATCAAGGCTCTATCTCTTTAACAGACTCACTTATCACAGAACAGAGTGCCATTAGCTAGGAAATCTGGGGTATCCACACCAAACCTCACCCATCCTATCTCCTGTGTCCCACTGCTTCAACCAAGCCTGGCCATTTCCTCTTCTGCCCTAGATTCAGAGCCTGAGTGACCGTCTCTTTTCCATCCATTAAAATCCATCCCATTAAACACTGCCTCGTGCATTCTCCTTGCTCTGATCCTGGAGCCCTTTCTGAAGTTTCTGTAACTCTTTGCCATATATTCCTCACTGCTCCATACTACTGGGCTTGTTTTGCATTGCAGAGTGTGCCTTGCCTCCAGCTGAGTGTGAGATCTTTGAATCAGGGACAGTTTATTATATGGCCTGATATTCTTCACGTTTATGTTTAATGCATAGTAGGTATTCAATGGCTATTTGTTGATTCATGGATTTTCATGAACTGAAATTCTCACCTCAGTAAGCAAAGTGTTTTGGAGGTAGATTTAGGCACACAGGGGTTTGTGTGACTTGGTTAAAACCCCACAAGGCCAAAAACCCACTTAGAGGACCATATAAGAGCATAGGCCCTGGAATCTGTAGGCCTGTCTTGTAGCAGCTGGGTTCTGACATAAACAAGCTATGGGATGCTAGCAAAGGCACTGCTCTTTGAACCCATTTGCTCACCTGTAAAATCAGAGAATAATAATAACAACAACTATAATATGCCTATCGCAGGTTGATGGTGAGGATTTAATGAAAACGTTCTCAAGACAGCTTTCTCAAGACAACATGAGGTCTGAAGTTAAACTGCCTGGGACCAGCTCTGCTACTTTCTAGCTGTGTGACCTTGGGTAAATTACTTAACTTCTCTGTGTCATAGTTTCTTTTATCTGTAAAAGAGGAATTAAAAAAAAAGATAATACCTACCTTTTAGGGTTTTTATGAAAATTGAATCACAATGTTTTTTAAAGTAATTAGAATGGTGCTTGAAACGTAGCTTGTTAAATGAATAAATAATAATAATGCACAGAAGTCATTTATGGCATGCAGGCACACAGTCAGTGCTCAGTTCCTGTTGCTTCTTCTATGGGGAAAGCTGCCACCACTATTACTGCTACTGTTAATGGCAAACCCTTGAACCAGCTTGTGTAGTTCAACACACTCAAATCCCACTTTAAATTTCTGGGTTTCCATGTGATAACATATACGTGTTTGGTTCTCCTGTATTAGTAAAATTGATTCAGCTCTTTAATAGTTTCATTTTATGTTTTCGTGGGTTTTCCTTCTATTTTAGCCTTTTCCCGTCTGGACCCAATTGGGTAATCTAGACTCAGTCATATAAGAAACTTAGCATACTTTCAGATTCTATTCAATGGTGGGGTGTTTCAATTTCTCACCACCTGACATTCTAAATCTCCATGCATTTTCAATGCCATTTCTCTTCCAGAAAAGTCACCTCTGCCCCTTGTCTACTAACAAAGTTCACTTGTTCCTCAAGACAGCTAAGCCATCTTGTAATTATCCTTTTCACTCCTTGCAGAATAATTCCTCCCGTATCCACCTTTTCAAAAATTTAAAAAAATTTTTTAATATCTTTATTGGAGTATAATTGCTTTACAATGTTGTGTTAGTTTCTGCTGTACAATGAAATGAATCAGCTATATGTATACATATATCTCCATATCCCCTCCCTCTTGAGCCTCCCTCCCACTCTCCCTATCCCACCCATCTAGGTCATCACAAAGCATCGAGCTGATCTCCCTGTGCTATGCAGCAGCTTCCCACTAGCCATCCATTTTACATTTGGTAGTGTATATACGTCAATGCTACTCTCTCACTTCGTCCCAGCTTCTCCTTCTCTCCCTGTGTCCTCAAGTCTCACCTTTTTTTGTAGGAAGTTTTTATATGTCATTGACTGAAACTCCAAGAAGAGTGGGACAATTGTTTACCATTGCACTCTCTGCATGAATAAAAAGGTTGTCATAAAGTTAGCACATGTATTAGTCAGGAGAGACTAGGATATGCTGAGTAACAAACAACCCAAATTTCAGTGACTTAACACACTAGTTTATTTCTTACTTTTGTTAATGTATCATGAGTAACAGCAGTAGGCACTTCTCCACACAGTCACTTAAGGGGCCCAGGCTGAAGGAGGCTTGTGCATATCTCCTAGCTGTATGATCTGGAATTCGTAACCTCCTCAGTGCTATGTCAGTGGAAGAAAGGGAGAGAGACTCAAGATTTATGCATAGACTTTTCATGGTCCCAACCTGGAACTGATACATGTAACTTCCACTCATGATTTATTGGAGATAATCAACCTCATGGCTACACCTAACTGTGCAAGGAGGATGGAAAATATAGGGAGGAGATTCAATATTCGGTGAATATGACAGTCTCTCCTATAGAACTCAATAAATATTTGTTTAATATGTGAAAGAGGCATTGTGGCCCCATGGAAACTGTACCTGTCATGTGTCAAATAGCAAGATGAGACTGGACAGTATAGATTTGGAAAAGCCACTTTATGTCCTGAAGTCTCAGCTTCTTCTTTTGAGAAGTGTGGGGAAATACACATACCTTATTCTCAGTTTTGTTTTGACTGTGAGAGATGATTTATGCAAAGCAATCAGCACAAGCACTGATGTATAGTAAAATGACCATGGTTTGTTTCTTGTGCCAGTTAACCTCCATTTCCCCTTACCTGTATACACTCTCCCTTCTTTCCCTCTTCCCTGCCCCAGAAAGTTGGCTCTGAGAGCTGCTCCACACAGGCTCCTTTGCTTTCCGCCTTCTGGTTGAGTCCAGCCAGTGGGAAACACAGAGAGGATACAGGAGAGAGGGAAAAGATGGAGGATGATGCGTTTATTTCTTTCCCTCCCTTCCTGATTCAGGATGCTTCTGGCTGTGTCAGATGATCCCTTTTCAAGGGTTCTCATCTTAGCTGGGATCCCTCTAGTACCACTGTTTCCTTTCTTGCCCCTTCAAGCCTATGTGTGGTTATACTTTCCTGCTTTGCTGGTCTCTGGGTGATTCAACATCCCAGGTGGTTTCTTCAGACCTGACCATACCTCTGTAAATAGTCTCTTTTACAAAGTCTACTCACAAATCATACTGGGAATATTGTCTGCTTTCTGCTCCTGATCCTTGCTGATACTTTATCCATCTGGACTCTGAACTACTTGGGGGTGAAGGGCAGCTACTCATTTCACTTTATAATTCTCAAACCCATCACAAAGTCCAAGGTAGGGGATATATTCCATTTTTTTAAAAGAAGCTATTAACATAAAATTAATAAATAATAAAATAAATAATATGAAATTAATAAATAATAAAATAAATAATAATACTAGCTAACATTCACTGAGTGCTTTCTATGTTGCAGACACTATGCAACATGATATACAATTTGAACCATCTGTGAGGTAGGTACCATCATTGCCCTCCAATTTCATTTGATGATAATGAGGTCCAGGAAGGCTGAGCTATCTGTCTTGCATCCTCTAGCTAGAAAGTGGTGGACCTGGGACTTGAACCCCAAATGCCTGATTATGAGTCTCCTGCTTGTAACTCCTATCCTATATCAGTTGCTAGCTTTTAAAAGGAGGTTAAAATGTTATGGCGACATTTCCAGACTTCTGAGATCTTTTGGGTAGACAGCACAAAGACTTATATTGACAATTACTCAGAAAACATGGAAAATAAGGCCATCTTTGTTTCTTGTGGGGTTTTAGGTCTATGGTTTAATTGATGTACAAATGAAATTTCAGTGAAAGCACAGGACACATTTAGCCTGAGGCCTTTCCTTTGCCTTCTCCAAGGTGCTGCCTGGTTAATGAGGCCATTGAGAGAAGGAAAGCCTCTAAGTCTGTCGGTGGGATTTGGGGATATAGGCGATAGCCCATAATGAAAGTCTGAGTATGCAGCTTTCATGGTTTGGGGCTAAGGGTGGAAGGTGGTCATTTCAGTCAAGATGGGAAAGCTAATGAGAAGAGGGCTACCTGTGTGGCTTAGGGATAGAGATGCAACTTAGAGTCTGAGAAAATGCTTTGAGACCCTGCTTTGAGACTCGCCCTCTCCATGCTGATCTTAAGTGTACCCTTCACTTTAGTGCTAGAATGAGCTCTCTAAGTCATAACTCTGCTCACATCATTTCCTGCAAAGGCTCTCTCAATATCTGCCCACTCCTGATTCCAAGCTCAACCAGATCTAGGTGATCCCCTCCTTCCTATCTCCCTAACTCCCTCTAAATACCCCAATTAGAACTGTTATCACTCTGTATATCTATGCCCTGCCCTGCCTTCTCTGTTCCAGACTTGGATCCTATGAGAGAAAGGACTAGGATTTTTTTTTTTTTTATCACTAGCATTTAGCACAGAGCCTGGCATAAAAAATTAATATTAACCTAATCTTACAGATGAGATACCTGAGACTTAGAGAGATGCAGGGTCTTGTCCAGCCTTCACAGAATTAACAGATGTTAAAATAGGATGGAATCCAGGTACATCTGCTATAAAGCACCCACACCAACTCTGGGAAACAGAATTGTTTTACAAAAGAAATCACACTGAATTCATCTCACTTCCCTGTTTAATGGGATCACTTGACTGTTTTGAAGGGAACATAGCAGGTGTTCTGAAACAGAACATCTGCTTTGGGTCTTTCGTGTTATCCTCTCATCTGAGGTGGAGCTACAGTCAAGAATCAGATGCTGATACAGACATGCAGAAAAACTGTTGGAGAGTGACTACATTCAGAAGTGCTGCTTGGCTTGTCTAGAAGTGTGTGTGTGTGTGTGTGTGTGTGTGAGAGAGCGAGAGATGGTGGGAGGGATGGGGGCAGGGAGAGGGAGGAAAGGGAAGGGAAGAAAAGAAGGAGGGAGGAGGGAGGGGTAAGGAGGGAGAGAAGCTCTTCTGCCATCTTCTTAGAGAAGAAAAACCTGAATTGCCAGAAACATATTAGGGCATGGGAAAATCACATAATATCAGCTACATAAAATAAAAGTCATAGTTCCATTTTCTGTGGTTACACAAAACCAGTGATAGTTTCATCAAAGTGAGAAAAATAAAAATTGAAAGCAAAAAAGAAAGTTTGTATAGGAGTCATTCAGTGCACCAAGGTTTAAAAATTTTTTAATTTAGTACTCACTTCTGGTCAGACCCACACAGCCCAGGAATGCTCCTGCTCCTTAAACTAATGCCTAAGGAAAACTATCAATACAAATAAGCTACTAGGTTATGTCACTAGTGAGTCATTCATTCACTCAACAAATATGTGTTGAATACCTACCTTGGATCAGGTGCCACAGGGCACTAGAGAGGCATCATGATGTAAACAGCATACCTCAATGTTTCACATTCTAGTCAAGACAGTCAATAACTTGACTGAAATGAAAATTTAAAGTGAACTTGATTTTATGTCAGAAGGTGATATTGATATGGGCTATGGAGAGAAGCAAAGCAGGGCACAGGGATGGGTGTGCCAGGAGAGTGTAGCTTTACATAGGTTGGCCAAGGTAGTCCATAATGAGCAGGTGGCATTGAAATGACTTGACGTGGTGAAGGATGAGTCATGGAGGATCTGACGGAAGGACCAGAAGGAAGAGCAAGTGCAAAGGCCGAACGGACAGAGCTTGCCCAGTGTGTCTGGGGATCAGCACGGGGGCCAGTTGGGCTGAGCTGAGTGATTGAAGGTGAGCATGGCAGTAGGTGAGGTGGAGGCTGAACGGTGGACTTTGCCAGCCATTGAAAGGACTTCAGCTCTTACTGAGATTGAGAAGGGAAGCTATTAGGGGATTGATAGCAGAAGAGAGATGATCTGGCTCAGTGCTAACAGAATCTCTCTGGCTGTAGTGTTGGGTATGGACTATGGGGGGAGCAAGGGCAGAGGCAGGGAGGAGGGTTAAACTTTGTGTTTATACTAGTCCTGTTGAAATATGATGATAGCTTGGAAGAGGGTAGTAGAGGTACAGTTGGTATGAAGGAGGTGGATTCTGGGAAGACTTTTTCCAGGGCAGAAGGACTGTTCTTGCAGTGTGTTTTAGAGCTTGTCCTTAGCCCTGTCTTCACTAACACATCAACTGTAGCAAATCTGCTAGACATATTGGTTCACAAGACCTAGATGGAGGAAATGGACTAGGCTGGAAGGTTAGGTGACAGAATGGGGATACAGGATTAGTAAGACAAACTGGATAGGTGGGCTCAATATAAATTATTCTGTGGCAAATGGTTGGCTTCTCCAAACCAACCATAGAGATAAATGAATCTTGTCATCACATGGGCACTCTTAAAGATTTACTTTGCTGTAAGCTCCATATGTATGATGTGGCTCTCAAAACATTGAATGTTGTTTCACTAAAATGCAGTACTTAGGAAAAAAGAGGTGTGAGTCAATTCCTCTCTACTTTAATTAAACCACATCTCATATATTGACATTTTTTTCATATTCTCAAAAGAGTAGGCAATTTGAAAATAATTAAGAGAAAAGTGAACAGAATAATTATGAAGAGACATAAAACTATGTAACATAAAAATGATTCAAGGAATTAGAGAGATCATGACTGAAAAAGAGAAGAATTTTATAGGAGTACAGGTGACAAATAGTTTTAAGTAATTGATGTTCAGCATGACTAATAGAGAATACTTAGATTTTCCTAAGAGATTCTAAAGTAAACCTATTGGCAGATGGCCCAAATGGACACATTACAATTTTATGTAAAATGTGTTCAGAGTTGTTCAAAGATGAAATGATTTGAACTAAAATGTCACGACTTGCTTCACTCAGTATGACAATATCTAGGTCCATCCATGTTGCTTCAAATGACATTATTTCGTTCTTTTTAATGGCTGAGTAATATTCCATTGTATATATGTACCACATCTTCTTTATCCATTCCTCTGTTGATGGACATTTGGGTTGCTTCCATGTCCTGGCTATTGTAAGTAGTGCTGCAATGAACACTGGGTGCATGTCTCTTTTCGAATTATGGTTTTCTCTGGGTATATGCCCAGGAGTGGGATTGCTGGATCATATGGTATCTCTATTTTTAGTTATTTAAGGAACCTCTATACTGTTCTCCATATGATATTCGCTTGTATGTGGAACCTAAAAAAATGGTACAAATGAACTTATTTACAAAACAGAGATAGAAACAATGTAGAAACAATGTAGGAAACAATCTTATGGTTACCAGGGGAAAGGGTGGGGAGGGATAAATTGGAAGATTTGGATTGACGTATACACACTACTATGTATAAAATAGATAACTAATAAGGACCTATTGAATAGCACAGGGAACTCTACTCAGTACCTTGTAATGACCTATATGGGAAAAGAATCTAAAACAGAGTGGATATATGTATATGTATAACTGATTCACTTTGCTGTACAGCAGAAAGTAACACAACATTGTAAATCAATTATTCTCCAATCAAAATTAAAAAAAAATGTCACGAGTTCTCTGTCACTTGAGATGCTCAAGCAGAGGCAGTTTAGACTGTTAGACTGGGTGATCATTGAGAAATCTTCCAGCCCAGAGATCCCAGTCAGCTATGATTCTGGATTTGCTGGGGCCAAAGTACTAGTATCTTAATTCCTCAGCTGGGTTGTAAATTCTATAAAGACAGTACACATTACTAATCTTTGTTTTCCTCACAGCACCCAGAACAATGTTTTAGTTATTTTCAATGTTAAAATAATTATTGTAATGACCTACATGGGAAAAGAATCTAAAACAGAGTGAATATATGTATATGTATAAGTGATTCACTTTGGAGAGAGAATAAGCATACGGTTTGTAAAACTATTGTAGACTTGATTTCAACATGATTTCAAACTCACTAGATTTCTAATATTTGTGTAAGCGTAGTATCTAGGAACATATTACCTTTATTTTTGACTGAAACATACCAGGAAGGGGGAAAATGGTTCATTTTTAATTTTAATCTTGTAGTGGAATTTTTTTAAGCCTCTACCTGCTTTCCTTTTGAACACAGCTCTGCTTCTGAAGAGTGTTCCCCAAGCAGAGAGCCAGATGAGCTGAGGAGACAGTGCAAGTATGTGGTGGTCTCAGTGAGGCAGGCAGGAGTGGGGGGAGCCAGGAACAGCACTCACGTTGCAGTCCTTAGGGCTTGTAGAGAGTCAGAACTGCAGGAAACAAGTCAAAGTCTCAACCCATGAAGCTGGAGCAAGGCCCGAGCTAGATGGGCCTAAGGTTGATGTGCCAGATGGACCTGACTCAGAAAGGGAACAGACTTAAGGAGGGACCTGCAGTTGCTGGGAACAGCTGTCAGTGGTGTATGGGGATCACAACTTATGGTATGAGTCATCTTTGTGGATTTCCTTCCGTCTTAGGTTCTCAGATACCAGCTACTTTGTTTAGTCCCCTGAGGACCACGGGCCTGGAGCGAACTGGTGGTGCTCATAATGGAACACAGGTCTTGTTCTGTGTTCTCTCTGTCTTGTTTCTTCCCGGAGTTAACAAAAGAGGACCAAGTCTGTGACTGTACTTTCCCTATGAATTGATTCTAGTTTAGAGAGACGACAGATGCAATGCAGCATCCAAAATCATGTCCCTTCTTGTTTCTTTCTTCTTTTTGAGCATAATGAGAATCAAGAACTACTGGAAGACGGTCTTCTTGGTTCTATCCTGCCAGGGGCTTGAACTCCACCTTGCCCACTCACTGAAGTCCAGGCATCTGACATCTTTCAGGATTTCCCTTCTCTTGACAAGCATGCGTTATTTAAATGAGCATCTCCAGCATTTGGGGGCCATACAGTCATGACTGCTCAGCCCTCACAGGGCGCCTAGAAAAGAATCATTTCTGGGTCAGGCTCGTCGACAAGGCTGGGACGTGAGGGTTGGAGCCAAGTGTTCAGAGCCTCATTATCACCACAGACCATGTCTGCTAGCAGGGAATGTTCTGTTTATTTTCCCCAGGGTAGGTCTGAGCGATTCTCTTCTGCTGTTGCACCATTTCCCTAAAGTTGAATGATGGACCCTGAGAAGGCCTACTATTCGTCTAACATCTGTTTCTCCGATCTTCTAGGCTCCTTGTTTTTTTGAAGTGCTCAGAATCAGTGTTTTAAGTGCATCTGGGCATAATATTCAGTATATTAATACACACTAGAGACAATTCTGCCTACTAGAAAGCCAGGTACTACAGGGTTATAAAAGTCATTTGATACCTTGTAAAGCCCAAGACACCTCACCAATGACCAGGCCCAATTACTTGATGTAGTCAGGTGATAACATGTGTACACTTGTACAGCCTTCTCCAGCAAGTGCCAAAAGTTCATGCTAAGTAATACATAAATTATCACCTAATTAAGTACTGTTATGATTTGGATCGGGGGGGGAAGTGTAAACTCGATTCTCCTTGGAGAGCAATATGCAGAAATATGAGGTGGAATTAATTGCATGGGTCCAGGTCAAAGATTAAAGTACAGTGGAGTTGCCTTTGTGAAGGGAGAATTTGAAAAGGACTTTCGTCAGCTTCTCTATAATTTCATGTTTTGTTATTAGGTTCCTGACAGCCTGCAACCCCATTCCCCTGCCCCTTTTTGCCTTAGTTCTCTGTAAATGGGTTAATTAGGCATCCTCCCCTTCCCTTTTGCAGTTTCTCTCCACCCTAGTTTCTTGGCCAATCCAAACTGAGGTAGGAAGGACTTAAGCTAAATTAGAAGGCTTTGGGTTTGAATTTTGGCTTTCCTAATTAGTGTTTGACCTAATTACTGAGTAAGTTACATGACTCTGGGAGCCTTAGTTTCCTCATCTATCAGATGGATATAATAATAGTCCCCATATCATTAGGTTGCTGTGGAATAAATGAGATAATTCCCATAATGCACTTGCATGATGCTGCAATGGCTCAATAAACATTAGTCATCGTCTTCTACCCATCATCTTCTTTTCCTTCTTAGGCTGACAGGGGCACAGAGCCCTTTGATGAAGGAGAGTCATCCCTTTTAGTTTTGGGGTTGAACATTTTTCTCCACCCCAGACAGTGTTCAACTTAAAGAGCCCATTCATCTATTAGTTCAATAGATTAATGTATTAAACACTTTATATGTACCAGGTGCTGTGCTATTTGCTAGTTCCTAAGGCTACACATTTTCTGGGCTTGAATCTGGTCCATGATTCTGTTCTTGGAACAAGGTCCATTTACTTTGGTCCCTGGGAAGCTGTCCCTGCCCATTGCCCTCTCTATCCCCCAACTCTCCTCAACTGAGTTAATGTTCCCATGGCACAGCACTATTTCTCCATGGGTTCTGGAATTCAACTCTGTGATTTTGGGCAGGTAATTTCATTCCCCTGTGACATATAGTTTTCCTATCTGTATAATGAGCCTTATAATAGCACCCATGTCATTGGTTTTGTGCTGGTCACTTACCAGTTTGGTCTCAGATCCATTACTCACCTTTCCTCTCAAAATTTAATTCCTAGGCTCTCTTGCTCTTGCTGTGTTCAGTCAACGGTAGGCACTGGGAAGAGATTGGAGTGCCACAGAAGGGAGAAATCATGTGGTTGGAGTCATTCTTCCAGGGTCCCAGCCCCTGATGGGTAGCCTCCATTGTGGATCCAGTTTCTTCTGTTGTTCTGGCTCCTCAGCTCTGATAACATACACCCTGGTCCTGTGTCTCCCACCCTACAACACCCTAGGTGTGGTTGTGTCCTCATATTTCTGCTAATCTATGGGTTGCCTTCTCATTCTCTATTTGATTATTCAGATTTCCCAGTACATTTGTAACTAGATTTCTGTATTAAATTCTTTCCATTGGACTACCTATCAATAGAATGAGCCCTAAGTTCTTCCCTGATATACAGTTTTTTGAGACTACAGTGGATTCATATATATGTATAAAGCTCTTTAGGTAGTTAATGGCACACAGTAAGCATTCAACACATTTCAGTTATTTCATTTTATTGGAGAATTTACCATGTTATACTATAACTGTTAGTTTATTTGATATGTATCTCCTCTGTGAGTTCCCTCTGTGAAGGACCCTGTACCCCCATGTTCATTCCCCTCAACATCTTAAGGGCACTCCTTACTGAAGCTGAGATTTTTCTCTTTTTTCAATTGATTTATGATACTTTTTAAAACACTAAGATGTCCTCTGAACTTTGTAGGTCCTGCTTGAATGACCGTGTAATGTGAACTATGTGATTATGCACTGAGACATAATGTTTTCTATGTTTATTATAGATGGACTCTACCTATAATACCTACCTATTCCTTGAGAAGAGTAAAACTTCAAATATCAGAGCCTAGGCATTTGAAATTACATTTGACCAGAGTTTTACCGTTCCTTATATTCTGTAGAAGGAGACAAATAACAAGGAGAGTCAGTTAAGTGCAATGGTTTTTATTTGAACTTTTACTATTAATATGATCTAGGTACTCTGTTGAATGCCTGAAACACCCACATGAATAGGACATGAATCACAGTCTTCAAAAGGCAACTGTCCAGAGGAAAGACAGAAATCTCTACAGTTATGACAGAGAACTGTGCTCATATCAAAAGTGTTTTGTGAGCAGAGGGAGGAAGTGATGATTTTGCCAGAGTAGAGATTTAGGGAATTTGGAAATGAGGCTTGAAGGAGATGACAATTGAGTTGATAGCAGAGATTTTTTACAACTACACTTCAGGTACCTTATCTCTGAGGTTTCTTTACCTCAACTTCTCTGATTAGGTTAAAATCTCCCATAGCATTCAGTTACACACCTGTAAAAAGAGCATTACTACTTTTAGTAAGGACTCTAAGATTTTGCATGGTTCAGGGCCAACAAAGCAAAATTATATTTTGCTTGGTATGTTACACTTACTATAATACTAATATTACTGTAACTACTACTATACTGCAATAAATACTGCTACTGCAACTACTTCTACCATTGCTACTATTACTATTTTTAGAAATACTTTCTATTACTACTATTACTGCTACTACTACTACTACTACTATTTTTACCAGGCATCATTTTAAGTTTTTGTATATTTAATATAAGAGATTGTATCAGTTTTTAAGGAGGAGTTTCAAGAGTACTGATGAAAAAAATGATCAATTCAGTAGAAAAACTCAGTCAACAAAATTATTCCATTTTCCAGAGAATTCTAACAATTCCAGTTCAAATTATGAGTGGTTGTCCTGTTTCTCCTTTCTTTATGTTTCTTGGTAAATATTATTTTATTCATGACAATCATCTGTCCCAGCAAAATGGTAGTCTTTTTTGGGTCAATAACTAAATCTTTTCTTTGTATCTTTCCAAACTACTATACAGTATTTTGCATACTAAATCATGCCAATTATCTGCTGGAGGATAAACTATTTATGTACAGTTCTCTCTAGTCATGAAATTTTCTTCTAGTTCCTCAAATGTAATCTAATGACCTGCCATTTGATACCTCAGTGTCTTGCACATGTTCTTCTCTCAAATGGGAACCTCCTTTTCTCTTCTGACTCGTCAACCCCTGGGCATTCTAATGTTCAGTTCAAAGGCCTTCTCACCTGAAATCATTTCCTTAGCTTGAGGTGTGGGTTAGATGCCAACTTTCCATTTCCTGCACGTTCTGTGTTCCCTCTTTTATATCCTGTATTACATGTTCAATGCATGAAATACAGTAGAGCCTTGAACAACATGGGTTTAAACTGCATGGGTCCATTTATATGCAGCTATTTTTCAATAGTAGATACTACAGTATTACACGATCCACGGTTGGTTGAACCCACAGATGTGGAACCGAGGCTATCAGAGACACCGTGTATATGGAGGGCCAACTATAAGTTATACGCAGATTTTCAGATGTTCGACCATGTGATGGGTCAGTGCCCCTAACCCTGGCATTGTTCAAGGATCAACTGTATAACGATTTATCACATATGATCATATACTCAATGATTTACTTGGGTATCAACCCCTCTATACTATAAACTCTTTGGGAGAAAGGATTCTGTATTCTTGGTACTAAATGCCCTCCTTGGCACACAGTAAGTATTTGTGGAATGAATGAATGAATAAATGAACTTATGTCCAGAGACCACACCGAACAGGGATAAATTTTTTTTTTTTCCCAGTCTGGATCTTTCTATGGGTGGAATTCATCTGGTTGCATTGCAATTGTTTTGTTCATTTCCAAATCCGGCTCCACTAAAATATATATAAATACATGTGTATGTGTATGTGTCAGTCTGACCCACCCTATTTGCTATAGGCCTTAGGGACAGTGTTGAAAACATTTCACTCAATTTGGCAGAGCAAGAAGAATGAGATTGGAGAACACATCAAACATTAGCAGCTCACTGAGGGAGCTGGAGTCTTGATTTCCAATCCAAGAACTAGATATGTTCTCAGGATGGGAAGGATACAGTGTAATAATTTTATGTGAGAATCTCAGTGGCAACATTAATGAGAAATGGTCTTGCTCAGGTTTGAATGGCATGAGTTCAGAAAGGCCCTGTGAGGTTGAGTCTGTTTTAAATATCTCTCTGCTTGAATCATCTTGGTACCAGCTCCTCCAAACTCAGGGTGACTTGGAGAGTTTTCTCTTTCTGGAATGAAGTGGGTATGTTGGCCAGGGTAGGTAAGGCAAGGGCAATCCTGGCTTAGCTATTCCTGGAGGAATGTTATAATTAATTGGGTAAGAAAGTTTGAAAGAAGTGACTCAGAAAAACAAGATGATGCCTTCAAACAAGTTACTTTCAAATGAAATTACCTTCATTTTACCTAGAAGCCATCTTTTGGCTTCTAAACAACTAAGAAGTTTGGACTGAGGTCTGCAGTGCAGAAGAAATGTCATAGTCCATAACAGAAAAACAAAAGCTGAGGAGTACTAGGGTTCAAGAGATGGGATAGGAGCAGTAAATACTACTTTTCCCCTCCCCCACCCTGGTTTCACTATCTGGGTTGAAAAATATGATAAAAGGGTAAGGCAAATAAGGTCTAAATATCACCTGTTGATTGATAGTGGCAAGATTGGTGGACATGGCTTAGGGAGACAGCTAAACACACTGCCTAATTGACTTAATCATAAACAATGCTGGATTGCAAGACAGAAGCATCCTCTCTTAATCCCATCCCAGCATTAAGCACCTACCACGTGTCCCACACATTGTTTAAATGATCCAAAGTGGTCCTCACTACAACCTAATGTGTTCTAGATACCACTCATATCCTCAGACTCAGGCACAAATCCACATCCTGATTATCTGAGTTTGTAACTGAGCTCCACCATTTGCCAGCTTTGTGACCATAGGCAAATATGTAATTCTGTGACTGAGTTTCTTAAATAAGGCATAAAATGGAGATAATAGCAGTACCTACCTCATAGAGTGTCATGAGGATTAATTAATTAGAACATGCAATACAGAACATAGTTTATATATTACACTGCACTTAACAAGCAGTGTGTGTGATATTATTATTTTCACAGATTAAAAAGGAAGAGAAGAAAATCCTGCACATCCTTTTCCCCTAAACCAGCCACTGTTTTGATCTATCTCACTGTTGGTTTAGCTTTGCCTAGAACTTCATATAAATGGAACCATACAGTATATACCTTTTTGTGCTTGTTTTTATTTCACTCAGCACAATGTTTTGAGATTCATTCCAAATTGTTGCATGTATCAAGAGTTTGTTACATTTCCAAAAGAGTTTGTACCATTTGACACACTCACCACAGTGTATGAGAGTTCTGATTGCTCTTTAAACTCAACACTTGGTATGTTTGGTCTTTAAAATTGTAGCCATTTTAGTGTGTAGCAGTATCTCCACGTGACATTAAGTTCTATTTTTCTGATGACTAATGATGTTGAGCACTTTGTCATGCACTTTATGATCATTTGCCTATCTTTCTTTGTGAGATGTCTGTTCAAGTATTTTACTTTCCACCCACCCCTGCCATTTCTCTATAGGTTTCTTGACTTTTTATTTTTGAGTTTTAGATGTTCTTTATATATTCTGGATACAATCCTTTATCCAATTTATACTGCAAATATTTTCTTCCATTGTGTGACTTTAGTCATTTTGTTGATTGTGTCTTTTGATTAATAAAAGTCCAAATTTCTAAAAAAATCTTTATTGGAATATAATTGCTTTACATTGTTGGTTAGTTTCTGCTGTATAACAAAGTGAATGAGCTATATGTATATATATATATCACCATATCCCCTCCTTCTTGCATCTCCCTCCCACCCTCTTCATCCCACCCCTCTAGGTGGTCACACAGCACCAAGCTGATCTCCCTGTGCTATGCAGCTGCTTCCCACCAGCTATTTTATATTTGGTAGTATATACGTCAATACCACTCTCTCATTTCATCCCAGCTTAACCTTCTCTTTCCCTGTGTCCTCAAGTCCATTCTCAATGTCTATGTCTTTATTCGTGTCCTGCCCCTAGGTTCTTCAGAACCATTTTTTCTTTTTTTAGATTCCATATATATGTGTCAGCATATGGTATTTGTTTTTCTCTTTCTGACTTATTTCACTCTGTATGACAGACTCTAGGTTCATCCACCTCACTACAAATAACTCAATTTCGTTTCTTTTTATGGCTGAGTAAGATTCCATTGTATATATGTGCCACATCTTCTTTATCCATTCATCTGTTGATGGATATTTAGGTTGTTTCCATGTCCTGGCTATAGTAAATACTGCTGCAATGAGCATTTTGATACATGACTGTTTTTGAATTATGGTTTTCTCAGGGTATATGCCCAGTAGCAGGATTGCTGTGTCATATAGTAGTTCTATTTTTAGTTCTTTAAGGAACCTCCATACTGTTTTCCATAGTGGCTGTACCAGTTTACATTCCCACCAACAGTGCAAGAGGGTTCCCTTTTCTCCACACCCTCTGCAGCATTTATCGTTTGTAGATTTTTTGATATGGCCATTCTGACTGGTGTGAGGTGATACCTCATTGTAGTTTTGATTTGCATTTCTCTAATGATTAGTGACATTGAGCATCCTTTCATGTGTTTGTTGGTAATCCGTATATCTTCTTTGGAGAAATGTCTACTTTGGTATTCTGCCCATTTCTGGATTGGGGTTGTTTGTTTTTTGATATTGAGTTGTATGAGCTGCTTGTATTTTTTGGATACTAATCCTTTGTCGGTTGCTTCGTTTGTGAATATTTTCTCCAATTCTGAGGGTTATCTTTTCATCTTGCTCATGGTTTCCTTTGTTGTGCAAAAGCTTTTAAGTTTCATTAGGTCCCATTTGTTTATTTTTGTTCATATTTCCATTTCTCTAGGAGGTGGGTCAAAAAGGATCTTGCTGTGATTTATGTCATGGAGTGTTCTGCCTATGCTTTCCTCTGAGAGTTTTATAGTGTCTGGCCTTACATTTAGATCTTTAATCCATTTTGAGTTTATTTTTGTGTGTGATGTTAGGAAGTGTTCTAATTTCATTCTTTTATATGTAGCTGTCCAGTTTTCCCAGCACCACTTATTAAGAGGCAGTCTTTTCTCCATTGTATATTCTTGCATCCTTTGTCAAAGATAAGGTGACCATATGTGCATGGGTTTATCTCTGGGCTTTTTATCCTGTTCCATTGATCTATATATCTGTTTTTCTGCCAGTACCATACTGTCTTGATTACCGTAGCTTTGTAGTATAGTCTGAAGTCTGGGAGCCTGATTCCTCCAGCTCCGTTTTTCTTTCTCAAGATTGCTTTGGCTCTTCAGGGTCTTTTGTGTTTCCATACAAATTGTGAAATTTTTTCTTCTAGTTCTGCGAAAAATGCCATTGGTTGTTTGATAGGGATTGCATTGATTCTGTAGATTGCCCTGGGTAGTATAGTCATTTTCACAATGTTGATTCTTCCAATCCAAGAATATGGTATATCTCTCCATCTGTTGGTATCATCTTTAATTTCTTTCATCAGTGTCTTATAGTTTTCTGCATACAGATCTTTTGTCTGCTTAAGGTAGGTTTATTCCTAGGCATTTTATTCTTTTTGTTGCAGTGGTAAATGGGAATGTTTCCTTAATTTCTCTTTCAGATTTTTCATCATTAGTGTATAGGAATGTAAGACATTTCTGTGCATTAATTTTGTATCCTGCTACTTTACCAAAATTAATTGATTAGCTCTAGTAGTTTTCTGGTAACATCTTTAGGATTCTCTATGTATAGTATCATGTCATCTGCCGACAGTGACAGTTTTACTTCTTCTTTTCCAATTTGGATTCCTTTTATTTCTTTTTCTTCTCTGACTGACGTGGATACGAATTCCAAAACTATGTTGAATAGTAATGGTGAGACTGGGGAACCTTGTCTTTTTCCTGATCTTAGTGGAAATGGTTTTAGTTTTTCACCTTTGAGAACAATGTTGGCTGTGGGTTTGTCATATATGCCTTTTATTATGTTCAGGTAAGTCCCCTCTATACCTACTTTCTGGAGAGTTATTATCATAAATGAGTGTTGAATTTTGTCAAAAGCTTTTTATGCATCTACTGAGATGATCATATGGTTTTACTCCTTCAATTTGCTAATATGGCTTATCACATTGATTGATTTCTGTGTATTGAAGAATCCTTGCATTCCTGGGATAAACCCCACTTGATCAAGGTGTATGATCTTTTTAATGTGCTGTTGGATTCTGTTTGCTAGTATTTTGTTGAGCATTTTTGCATCTATGTTCATCAGTGATATTGGCCTTTCATTTTCTTTTTTTATGACATCTTTTTCTGGTTTTGGTATCAGGTGATGGTGGCCTTGTAGAATGAGTTTGGGAGTGTTCCTCCCTCTGCTATACTTTGGAAGAGTTTGAGAAGGATAGGTGTTAGCTCTTCTCTAAATGTTAGATAGAATTCACCTGTGAAGACATCAGGACCTGGGCTTTTGTTGGAAGATTTTTAATCCTAGCTTCAGTTGCAGTGCTTGGGATTGATCTGTTTATATTTTCTATTTCTTCCTGGTTCAGTCTCAGAAGGTTGTGCTTTTCTAAGAATTTGTCCATTTCTTCCAGGTTGTCCATTTTATTGGCATAGAGTTGCTTGTGGTAATCTCTCATGATCCTTTGTATTTCTGCAGTGTCAGTTGTTACTTCTCCTGTTTCATTTCTAATTCTGTTGATTTGAGTCTTCTCCCTTTTTTTCTTGATGAGTCTGGCTAATGGTTTATCAATTTTGTTTATCTTCTCAAAGAACCAGCTTTTAGTTTTATTGATCTTTGCTATTGCTTCCTTCATTTCTCTTTCATTTATTTCTGATATGATGTTTATGACTTTTTCCTTCTGCAAACTTTGGGGACTTTTGTCCTTCTTTCTCTAATGTCTTAAGGTGTAATGTTAGGTTGTTTAATTGAGATGTTTCTTGTTTCTTGACGTATGATTGTATTGCTATAAACTTCCCTCTTAGAATTGCTTTTACTGCATCCCATAAGTATTGGGTCATAGTGTTTTCATTGTCTTTGTTTCTAGGTATTTTTTAATTTCCTCTTTGATTTCTTCAGTGATCTCTTGGTTATTTAGTAGTGTATTGTTTAGCCTCCATGTGTTTGTATTTTTTACAGTTTTTTTTCCCCTGTAACTGATATGTAGTCTCTTAGCGTTGTGGTTGGAAAAGATACTTGATACGATTTCAATTTTCTTAAATTTACCAAGGCTTGATTTGTGATCCAAGATGTCATCTATCCTGGAGAATGTTCCATGTGCATTTGAGAAGAATGTGTAATCTGCTGTTTTCAGATGGAATGTCTTATAATTATCTATTAAGTCCAACTTTTTAATATGTCATTTAAAGCTCGTGTTTCCTTATTTATCTTCATTTTGGATGATCTGTCCATTGGTGAAATTGGGGTGTTAACGTTCCCTACTGTTAATATGTTACTGTCAATTTCCCCTTTTATGGCTGTTAGTATTTGCCTTATGTATTGATGTGCTCCTATGTTGGGTGCATAAATATTTACAATTGTTGTATCTTCTTCTTGGATTGATCCCTTGATTATTATGTAGTGTCTTTCTTTGTCTCTTGTAATAGTCTTTATTTTAAATTCTATTTTGTCTGATATGAGATTTGCTACTCCAGCTTTCTTTTGATTTCCGTTTGCATGGAATATCTTTTTCCATCTTCTCACTTTCAGTCTGTATGTGTTCCTAGGTCTGAAGTGGGTCTCTTGTAGACAGCATATATATGTGTCTTGTTTTTGTATCCACTCAGCCAGTCTGTGTTTTTTGGTTGGAGCATTTAATCCATTTACATTTAAGGTAGTTATCAATATGTATGTTCCTTTTACCATTTTCTTAATTGTTTCTGTTTTGTTTTTGTAGGTGTTTTCCTTCTCTTGTATTTCCTGCCTAGAGAAGTTCCCATAGCATTTGTTGTAAAGCTGGTTTTGTGGTGCTGAATACTCTTAGCTTTTGCTTGTCTGTAAAGTTTTAATTTCTCCATCAAATCTGAATGAGATCCTTGCTGGGTAGAGTAATCTTTGTTTTAGGTTTCTCCCTCTCATCGTTTTAAATATGTCCTTCCACTCCCTTCTGGCTTGCAGAGTTTCTGCTGAAAGATCAGTTGTTGACATTATGGGGATTCCCTTGTATGTTATTTGTTGCTTTTCTCTTGTTGTGTTTAATATTTTTTCTCTGTATTTAATTTTTGATAGTTTGATTAATGTGTGTCTTGGCATGTTTCTCCTTGGATTTATGCTGTGTGAGACTCTCTGTGCTTCCTGGACTTGACTGACTATTTCCTTTCCCATGTTAGGGGAGTTTTCAACTATACTCTCTTCAAATATTTTCTCAGTCCCTTTCTTTTTCTGTTCTTCTTCTGGGACCCCTATAATGCGAATGTTGTTGCATTTAATGTTGTTCTAGAGGTGTGTGAGACTGTCCTCCATTCTTTTCATTCTTTTTTCTTTATTCTACTCTGTGGTAGTTATTTTCACTATTTTATCTTCCCCGTCACTTATCCGTTCTTTTGCCTCAGTTATTCTGCTATTGATTCCTTCTAGAGAATTTTTAATTTCATTTATTGTGTTGTTCATCATTGTTTGTTTGCTCTTTAGTTCTTCTAGGTCCTAGTTAAACGTGTCTTGTATTTTCTGTATTCTCTTTCCACGATTTTGCATCATCTTTACTATCATTACTCTGAATTGTCTTTCAGGTAGGCTGCCTATTTCTTCTTCATTTGTTAGGTCTGGTGTGTTTTTGCCTTGCTCGTTCATCTGCTGGGTATTTCTCTGTCTTCTCATTTTGCTTGACTTACTCTCTTTGGGGTTTCCTTTTCACAGGCTGCAGGTTTGTAGTTCCTGTTGTTTTTGTTGGCTGCCCCCTGTGGGTAAGGTTGGTTCAGTGGGTTGTGTAGGCTTCCTGTTGGAGGGAACTGGAGCCTGTGTTCTGGTGGATGAGGCTGGATCTTGTCTTCCTTGTGGGCACAACTGCATCTGGTGGTGTGTTTTTGAGTGTCTGTGAACTTATTATTATCTTAGGCAGCCTCTCTACTAATGGGTGGGGTTGTGTTCCTGTCTTGCTAGTTGTTTAACATGGGGTGTCCAGCACTGGAGCTTGCTTGTCATTGATTGGAGCTGGGTCTTAGCATTGAGTCAGAGATCTCTGGGAGAGGTCTTGCTGATTGATATTACGTGGGGCCAGGACCTCTCTGCTTGTCCAGTATCCTGAACTTGGCCCTCCCACTTCAGAGGCTCAGGCCTGACACCCAGCTGGAGCACCAAAACACTGTGAGCCACATGGAATTATCAAGATAGTGCTCATTGATAAGTGAAACCACAAGAGAAGAAGACCGTGCTATGTCTTGTCCTGTTGAACAATTTTCAGACTTCAGCTCATTCCGGCAACAGGCCGACTGTGTCAGTGACACGAAGCAGGATGGGGTCCATGAGGTGGGCATCAATCAGCTAGTGTGCAGCCTGATGCGTCCAGTCGAAGCCCTTTTGTAAGGCTGACAGTGGCCAGGACTCTGGCTTCCTGCTGCATTAGCCTCTTTGGGGTGTCCCTCCCGGCGTCAAGCTGCTCTCACTCCTGCTTTGGCGGCCATGCCTTTACCCTGAGCTTCTTCACGAGGCAAGCACTCCCTTAGGCGATGCGTGAAAAACACAGGCCTCGCCAGTTATGAAGGGATCTTTATAGTCCTTTCTGGTGTCTAAGTTCTTCTCCTAGTTTTCAGATGGTGTTCTGTGAGAATTGTTGCATCTATAGATGTATTCCTGATGTATCTGTGGAGAGAGATGAACTCCATGTCCACTTACCCCTCTGCCATCTTGAACATCTCCAATAGAAATCCAATTTTGATGAAGTCTAATTTATCTTATTTTTTTTCTTCTTTTATGGTTAGTACTTCAGAGTTCGGCCCAGAAATCTTTGTCTACACCAAGGCTACAAAGATAGTCTCCTATACATCATATTTTGCCTTTTACCTTTAGGCCTGTAATTTATTTTGAGTTTGTGTGTGTGTGTGTGTGTGTGTGTGTATGGTGTGAGGTAAGGGTTTACATATTTTCCCGCATATCTAGTTATTCCAGCACAATTTATTGAAAAATATTCTTATCTCATTGAATTGCTATCAACATTTTTTCAAAACTTAATTGACTATATAAGTTACTATACCACTTTGAGTTGGTCCCATTCTTGGGGAAAAGCTTTACATTAATTGGGCTGTTAATCTTGCATTTCTCAGATGAACTTCTCTTAATCATGATACATTGTCCTTTTAATATATTGCAATATTTGAATGGCTAAAATTTCAAAATATGTTTTCTATCTATATTCATGTGTAATATTGGTCATTAGTTTTCTTATAATGTCTTTGAGCAGTTTTGGGATCATGGTTTTGCTGAGCTTATAAAATAAGTGTGCAAGATTGCTATTGTTTTTTACTTACTTATTTGATAGAATCTGCTAGTGACACTATCTGGCTCTGGAGTTTTCTTCATGATATCCTTTTTATTTACTAATTCAATTTCATTGATAAATATAAGACTACTTAGATTTTCTATTTTTTCTTAGGTCTATGAGATTATGCTGTTATTCCCTCTTTCATTCCAGAAACTGATAATTTGTGTTTTCTCTGTTTATTTCTTGATTAGTTTAGGTAAAGATTTATCAATATTATTGATCCTTTCAAAGAACCAAAATTTGGGTTTATTGATTTCCTCTATACTTTTTATTTTCTATTTTATTGGTTTCTATTACATTTATTTTATTTATTCCTTCTACTAACTTCAGATTTAATTTCCTCTTTTTTTCTAGCTTCTATAGTGGAAGCTTAGATCACTGATTTTCAACTTTTGTTCCTTTTTTTTTCTTGGTTGTGCCATGTGACTTGCAGGATGTTCCCTGACCAGAGATTGAACCCAGACCATGGCACTGGCAGTGAAAGCCCAGAGTCCTAATCACTAGGTCACCAGGGAACTCCTTAAACCTTTATTCTTTTCTAGTATTAGCATACAGAACTATAAAATTTCCCTTAAGAGGTGATCTAGTTGTACCCTAGTGCACTTTTAGGTATGTCTTAATTATCATTTAATTCAAATTATTTTCTAATTTCGCTTGCTATTTCTTCTTTGACTTTGGTTAATTTGCAGTGTGTTGCTTAATTTTTAAGTATTAGAAGATTTTCCAGGTCTATTTTTGGTATTGATTTCTATTCTTATTCTGCTATATTTATAGAATATGCTCTGTATGATTTCAATCCCTTAGAATCTGTTGAAACTTTTATGGCCTAATAAATGTTCTATCTTGGTGAATATTCCATTGACAAGTGAAAAGAATGTGTATTCTGGAGTTGATTGTTGTAGGGTTCTGTAAATAAAGAATAAGTTCAATTTGGTTGATAGATAGCACTGTTCTGATTTTCCAGATAATTTTTAAATTTTTATATGCTTTTTGCACCAAATACTGGCACAATAGTGTTGAGATCTCCAGATACTATTTTATGTTTATCTACTTGTCCATTTAGTTCTTTAGTTCTTGCTTTCTGTGTTATAAAGCTTTCTTATTTGGTAAATATATATTTAGTTAGTATTGCCATTTTTTCTAGATGAATTGACCATGCTATCATTTTAAAATATCTCTCTTTATTTCAGATAATATTCCATGTCCTGACATCTATTTTGTCTAAGAGTAATATAGACATTCATCTTTCTTATTAGTATTGGCATGATATATGCTTTTCTATTTGTTATCTTTGATGTATTGTTTTTCAATTTAAAGTGCATCTAAAACTATACAGCATATGGTTGCACCTTGCTTTCTGTTTTTAATTCAATCTGAAAATTTCTGCCATT
The DNA here is from genome assembly GCF_028564815.1 of Eubalaena glacialis. Classification (NCBI taxonomy): domain Eukaryota; kingdom Metazoa; phylum Chordata; class Mammalia; order Artiodactyla; family Balaenidae; genus Eubalaena; species Eubalaena glacialis. The sequence goes on along the minus strand of NC_083720.1, from coordinate 41,230,617 downwards.
GTTTAGTGTTTTTAATTCATTTACATGATTACTGGTATTGTTTTACTTTGTTTATCATTTTGAATATTTGTTTTATTTTTGTTTACTATGAATTAATACTGTCCTTCACATAAGATCCTTGCAAAAGTATATTTCCATTTGTCCTTCCTATGCTATTTTTTCTATACAGTTTACTTTTGCATATTATGTGTGACCTGGTTTCCTACACATTCAGCTCAGTACCATTACCTTCGCAGCTCTGAGAAGGAATGGGTGTTTGTTTGGGTGCAGCCTGAGGTATTACATGCTTTTGGGTCATTAAGCTTAGTGGCAGTAATCTTTAGTAAGGTGGTAAAGCAGGTCACACATAACTCAGGCTTGACTCAAAGGGGTTTTAAATTTTATTTTATTAAATAGCACATTAATTTAACCAAAAAAGAGTCAATTATTTTTTAAAATAAATTAAGGAACAAGAACAAAAATATTTTATATTTACCATGTCTTTTCAGGTGGGGAGTGCAGAGAAGTAAACTTACTATTATAATACAGTTTAATAAGTGTCTTGAGAGGGTAGGACAGGACATTATAGGAACCCTGGTTAGAAGTGCTTACCACAACCACTTGGTACAGAGCAAATATTCAACAAGAGCTTGTTAAATTAAATCCAAATGCCTTACTTTGTTCTATGAGATTTCAAAAGTACTTCATTAGTTTATTTATTTAACAAATGTTTACTCAGTACCTACTATGTGATAAGCTCTGTTTCAAGAATACAGGAAACAGCTTCAAACAAGAGAGCCCAAAATGTTTCTTAAACAAATTCATAGATGCAAAATACCTTATTAATACATTCATTACATAGACATTGGTTAAGTGCCTACTATGTTGCAAGTACGGTTCTAAAAATCTTACATATTCTCTAAAGCAATTGATAAACATGATCTATCACTGATATTATTTGGGAACAGAATTTTAGGCATAAAAATGTAATAAATATGATAGATTTTGATAAAATGATTATGAGACAGACTGCCCTGGGGGAATCTTCCAAGGAGATAATCAGGAGCCAGTTCCATGATTCTTGTATTCTGTCATCTACTTTGAGAATATAAAAGGTTCAAGAAAAAGGAAAAGAAAGAATGATGGTGGGTTTTCTTTGTGGAGAGTTTCTCCTGCATATGAATTCCAATCCTTTCTCCTGCTGAGAGTGATGGGTTGAGGGTGTACATCTTTCTCATGCTCAGAAGGCTACAACGGGACCAGTCACAAAGTTTCAGTTGTGTTCCCTGCAGTTGGTAGACACCAAGAATGGAGACATACTATCACCTCAGAAAAGGTATACCAACCTGTGACAGGCCAGAGGAAGAGTACAGTGCTTGGGAGTTAACCAATGGAAAAAGAACAAGAGAATGTTTCATGGACCAGATGGTGACAGAGCCAGCCTGGAGCCATTTCATGTCGCACCCAAGAGGGCTTCCTGGGAGTGCATTTAGGCTCAAATGCCACAGTGGATGTGAACTTCATCCCCAAGAAATTTAGCGGTGGGGGAAGCCAACTGAAGGAGAGACATTGTCCATGTCAGAGAAGTTATAGTTGGAGGCTCCAGCAGAGAAACTTCTAAACAACTTTCAAAGTATCCATGAGCAAAGTTACTGCTGGGTGTTTGCCAAGTCCAGAGAGTGTAAGACATTCACACCCACAAAACTGCCCTTCCTCCTTCTCTTCTCCTTGGCAGCCCATTCTCTTTGACTTTTATGAAATGTGGAGCAGCAGCTAGTGAGTGGGGGAAGAAATGGAAGATAGAGGATAGAAGCCAAATATACCTTCTCTAAGGACAGTTACCCACCTCGCCTTAGTGGGGGGTGGGGTGGGAGAAGGAGTCTAATCTTGAATGAAGATTGACATGGGAATAGTGCCTTGGGCAGATACCTTCAGTAACTGAATTGAGATTGTGTTTTGTGACTTAATAAGGCAGAAGAACTACAAGAGTGAAATAAAAAGATGATTCCACAACTGTTTTCAGATATCGGACAACATCATGCAGTGCAGGACCATGATCCCTGAGAAAAAGGAAGCAAATGAAGTGAGCCCTAAAACTGCCACTATTTTCTCCCTAAAGATGATTTCTAGACTGTAGGAGCAGGAAGAGGGAATCCAAATAGACCCTGGACATCTCGATAAAGAACAGAGACAGATAATGGCATTGAGGGAAGCCAAGTTACATGTGACTAGTGGCTACCATATTGGACAACACTACTCTAGATTGACGGGCGAAAATGGAAACGAATCCACTGAAATTGGACAGTGGTTGTCTCCGGCTGGTAAGATGTTGCTTTATTTATATCTATGTTTACCAAATTTTTCTAGAATAAGTATATATTCCTTTAAAATATTTTTTAAAACCCTATTTAAAAATGTATACATTAAATTCCTAATACCTAAAAAAATTTATTGTTCCAGACAATATTTCATCTCCCTCCTCTGAATAAATTTGAAAAAGGTCCTAAGAGAAAAAAAAAAAAAAATCAATGTTTTTGGTCACATCCAGTGTGTGCTTGTCTAATCAACTGGCTGCACTTTGAAAGTTCTTTTCAACTACTGACAATGATTTCTGACATCTCTTCTGTAATCCTCATACCAGGTGAGTTCTGTCAATACTGTCCACACAGATTTAAAGCACATTTCACTTGAAAAATCAAGGATTTTATAATATGCTTGCCAGTGTTGTCACAAGACTCAAGTTTGAGTGTTAAAGAAACTAGGTGTCCATGAATCCCTTTCTCGTCTCAAAGACTTTTGTCAGCGATCTTGGGAGGGATTGCTGTGTTTGGTGAGAGAAAAGCAATGTTGATTAAATGACTTGGAAGTTCCCTTTCAATGTTGAGACATTTTATCCCCCAAGGGCAGGGATGGACGGAAAGGGGGCAGAAACTAATAAGCCCACTTGTGATGATGGACAGGTAGTCATGAGGGCTATACCAGCAGCTACTTTTTGGTGACTCCTGTACACAAACTGCCTCTCTTTGCTATTTTTGGGGTAACTGCCCCCAGTTAGTTCCCCTTGGAAAGACAAACAACATTAAAACTAAAGAAAGTTTCACAGCTCACTCTATGGCATTAGAATTATCACCCAACAAAATCACTGTCTGCAGCCAAAGGACACCTTGTCACAGTCAGAGCAAGTCTGGCTGAAGGCATCTTGGGGAAAAAAAGAAGCCTGTCTAGACAGATTGGAATGTCTCATGTGCCTAATTAAACAGTCCCTCTTAGAGCCCGTGCTGTGTGAAAAGTTTGCTTGTTTATTAATGACTTGTGGAACATACCTTTAAAGAGGTGCCATGTACTTCATCTCCTTCCATGGATTCATGGGAATTGGGAGCCCAAAAGGGCCGTAGGGATCAAATAATCCAATCTTATAAGTTTCCAGAAGAGAAAAACTGAAGATCAGAGAGATCAGAGAGAATAACAAGGCCGAGCAGAGAGTTGGTGGCAATGACAACATGAGAATCCAGGTTTCCGACACCTGGTCCAGTGTTCTTTCCACCATGCCAGCCTACCTGTTAGGTCAACAGATGATGTGACCACCCCCAAGGATGCTGCTGGGAAGACCCCATGTGGCAAATTATTCCGCTATAAGACTATATTATTTATTAAAATTCCTGGTATCCTTTTGGGCTATCAGTCTGGCTTTTTGCTTTAAAACTATAAATGCCCCTGAATGGAGTAACAGAACTCAGTCTTGTATTCTCCTAGAAGCAGTTTATTTTGGAGATGATTCTGGGGAGCACTAGTGTGGGAAAGGGGAGGAGACAGTTAAAAGGAAACCAAGAGAGGTTTGCTGTTGAAAAGGTGACTGCTATAGGCAACCAAAGCTCAAGCCCTTTGGGGAATTCTGAAGTATATTCAACATTTCCTCCAAAGTTGTTCCATCAGAAGGGTGAGGAAGTTAGGGCAGTTATCTTCCCACTCTTATCTGTCATTGGTTGACAGCCACTCCCAGGGACCATAGACTCCCACGTCTTGTCTGTCATGCTTGAGCCAGGCTCTAAGGCAGAGCTACCAGTGTTTGCGGTAGGTTCCCGTGGACACATCCTGGACAGGGAATACAAGGAAGGCACTGACAATAACTGTGCTGAGTTACCTATCAGTCCTCAGCTTAGCATCAACTATACTGATTGCTTGCCCCCATGATATCTAAAGATAGAACAGTGAGGAAAATGGTAGATTTGTTGGGGGTGGGAAGAATTGTGACAAAGACTTTGGGTAAAAAGAGCAGTGCCCAGAAAATAGTAGGCTCATATGGTTTCAGATGAGTTTACAACACAGGGTTCTGGGGGTCTGAACTGTTTATAGGTTACTTGACACATTTTAATGAATTAAAGCCAGTGATTTATAATCACCAGCCTGCCTACAACCTTCCTCCCCACTTCTACTCCCAGCACCAATTTTAGACAAAACACGGGGAACCAGGGAGTAAAAGATACCATAAAACTCACTTTAACTTAAATTATCTCAGTCTATTTTAGTTCAAGCCAAACATTTCCATTCTATTTTATTTTATGTAATTCAATTCAATTCAATTCATTTATTGATTACCTTTTGTGTGCTTTATAAATGTGTTTTTAAGATTTTTCTTTGAGTAAATCACCTCACAGTAGCTTTGTTAAATGAATGGGGCATCTTGTGTCTGTTTACTATTCTCAATCTCCAAATATGTTCCTACCCTGCTAATCAATCAATCAATCAATCCATCCATCAATCCATCAATCGATCAATCAGTATTGCTTAGGGGGAAGCAAACTGGACTCGAAATGAAATTTAGTTCTGAGGCATCACTCAGTACCTATTTAGTCAGCAAGTCATTGGGAAATCCATATCACTAAGCTTTTCTTTCTGAAAAATAAGGTAGTCATACCTAGTATGTAACTGTTTGTATTCTGTGAGGGATTCATGGCCTAAGAGCTAAGAGAGCACTTTGTAACCTGTAATGCACTTAATATTTGTATTTATTCTGCAAACATTATCTCATTGCCTGCTATGTACCAGGCACTGTGATAGTTGCTGGATACAAGGTGATAAAAAAAACTCTGATCCTCACTTTCATGAAATTCACAGTCTAGAGATACTCATTGACATTGTGACTATTCACAACACAGTGTAGGAGGCACAAATACATACAGCATACCATCCCTGTTTTTTTTTTTTTAAACTGATTATTATTATTTTATTATTATTATTATTATTATTTTTGGCTGTGTTGGGTCTTCGTTTCTGTGCGAGGGCTTTCTCTAGTTGTGGCAAGCGGGGGCCACTCTTCATCGCGGTGCGCGGGCCTCTCACTATCGTGGCCTCTCTTGTTGTGGAGCTCAGGCTCCAGACGCGCAGGCTCAGTAGTTGTGGCTCACGGGCCTAGTTGCTCCGTGGCATGTGGGATCCTCCCAGACCAGGGCTCGAACCCGTGTCCCCTGCATTGGCAGGCAGATTCTCAACCACTGCGCCACCAGGGAAGCCCCCATCCTTGTTTTTATGGATTTTATGATCTAGGGAAGAGGAGGGAAAGTTGAGGAAAAATAATAAGGCAGTATGTGTGGTTCTAGTGTAGTGCTAAGGTACATAGAGAAAGAATTATTTGGGGCATGAGTAGGATTTCAATAAAATAAACTGGGGAAAATACGGGTGTAGGATTCCATAACTCGCTCTTTGCTCCCCTCTCCCAGTTTCTGAGCTCCTTTGCCTCCAAAGCCTGTACCTGTGTCTCTTCATTGGAGACCTGCCTTTGGCTCTCCCCACACTTGCAGACAGCTACAAGTACCTGGGAGTTTACATCCCTGGGGCAGCCCTAGTTGATGATGAATTAGCATGGGAGTATGAAAGCTTGACTCTTTTGCCTAGGATTGGGACTAAGTTGGAGGCATAACTTATACTTAAGAGCTCCCCAGTGGGAATAACTGAAGTTACCCTCTCTGGGACTCTGCCTGAAATCACACCCTTGCCTGGCCTCTTCTCCTTTTCTGTAGTGCTTCCCCTGCTCTTACTGGTTTCTCTTGGGCACACATTCTTCATAAATTGCTTGCATACAAATTCTTGTCTCACAGTGTGTTTCTGGAGAATGCAACCTAAGACACAGGACATTTCAGGTGGAATTGATGGCCTTGGGGAGACTGCAATTTTAGGAAGGTGGAAAGTATGAGTGAGGGAGAGCGTGGTTTACGGCTTGTGACTGGAAAATGTGAATTTGACATTAAACCATGTCAAATTCACTCATTCATGAAATATTTTTTGGGCATTTTCTATGAACTTAGCACTGGTTTTAGTCCTTGGGATATATAAGTGAAAAAAAAAAAAAAGATGAAGGCTGTGACCTGGTAGAGCTTATAGTCTGATGGGAGAAAAAGAAAATAAAGAATAAATATGATAAGTAAGTCAATTTTATATGCAGTGTTTTAGAGGATAAGAGTTGTATAAAGAATACGGAGGTTTATTGATTTCAAATAATTTGGGGGAAGATTTTGTTAATAAGTCATAGGGAGATGATTTGTGATCTTGGGTTTTCAATTTTTAAAAAAAATATTTATTGAAATATAGTTGATTTACACTGTTGCGTTAGTTTCAGGTGTATAGTAAAGAGATTCAGATACATATATATATGTTTTATTTTAGATTCTTTTTCATTATAGGTTATTACAAGATATTGAATATAGTTCCCTGTGCTATGCAGTAGGTCCTTGTTGGTTATCTACTCCACCTACAGTACTGTGTATATTTTAATCCCAAACTCCTAATTTATCCCTCTCCCACATTTCCCCTTTGGTAACCATAAGTTTGTTTTCTACGTCTGTGAATCTGTTTCTGTTTTGTAAATGAGTTCTTTTGTATCATTTTTTCAGATTCCACATATAAATGATATCATATGGAATTTGTCTTTCTCTCTCTGGCTTACTTTACTTAGTATGATAATCTCTAGGTCCATCCATGTTGCTGCAAATGGCATTATTTCATTCCTTTTTATGGCTGAGTAGTATTCCATTATGTATATATACCACATCTTCTTTATCCATTCATCTGTGTTTTTTATCAGTGATCTTATTTCAACAGCTAGAGTTTTAGAGTAGACCTTAGCAGTGACTTAGAGACACTGTCTTAAAGTTGGGAAGAGGGTTATTGTATTATTTATGTGTTGTTGTATAACAAATTATTCCCAAATGTAAAGAAAATTTAAAAGAACAACTTAAAATAACACTTATTACCTTGGAGTTTTGTGGGTGAGGTTTCTCTGGCTCGGGGTTTCTCACAGGCTTCAGTCTAGAGATTGGCCAGAGCTGCAGACATTTCAAGGCTGGACTGGGAGAAGATTGGAGGATTCGCTTCCAGGCTCACTCAGATGCCTGCTTGATGTAGACAGCAGTTCCTTGTTACATGGCTCTATCTATAGGGCCTCTCACAACATGGCAGCTTATAGCCCCCAGAGTAAGGGCCCTGGGCAGGAGAGAGACAGAGAGAGAGAGTCACAAGAGAGGGGAGCAAGTTACAGTCTTTTTGTATCCTCATCTGGGAAGTGACATCTCATCACTTTTGCCATATGCTATTCGATAGAAGCAAGTCTCTAGGTGCAGCCTATAAACAAAGGATAACGCAAGAGGATGAATACCAGGAGACAGGCATCACTGGGGACCATTTTATAGACTACTTACACAATGATATTTTGTTTATATTCTAAATACTAGAGAATTTACTAGATCCTTGTTTTCTGAGAAATGGGGACTTGATATTCAGTTATCTCCAGCATAATTACTGGACTGATTATTGCACAGAAGTTTCAAGACAAGTTATCCCAATTCAACTCAATCTTATAATAATACTTGACTTCAGGAAACCTATTTCATTCTCTAAAATGTAATGTTTGTCATACAGCTAGGCCTTTGCATTGGAGTATGCAAAGTTGATTACTTAATATAAAATTTAAAAAATCTTATGTTCTTTTGGTAAACATTGTAGTGTAGGCTTTACTGGCTGCTACTTCTCAAAGTAAGAGAATAATCAAGTTTAGAATAGAACTGGATTCTTTCTTGATGAAAATTGCCATTCCTCCTAGGGATCTCCTGTCCAAGCATTACAATGTGGTCAGCTGGTGCTCCATTCTGTACTTTCTGGATTGTTAGTTTTGATAATTAACTTGGTGTGGGCTTAAGCATCACATTGGTATTGGTTCCAGGTATTTGGTGGTTGTAAAAAGGTGAATTTGGGTCATTTCTACAGAGGTCTTATTTATAATGAAAATGATAGTAAAAGCTAGAGATTGAAAGATAAACCACTGAAAATCAGGGGTTCCTGAAACCCCAAAATCTTGTTTTAAGACTTACAAAGGTTTAATGATGAATGTCATATTATCAATAAAGTTGCTAAAAAATATACACTATCCCAATCTCATCACCCAAGCGACATTTCCTTTGGAAATTATCCTTCTTTTCCCAAGTTTACCCAGATAGAAATAACTTCAAATTGTGGAGCAGTTTTGAGGTACAGATTTTGGGAGGAGGACTTGCGATTGGGAATTATTTTCCAACCTAATCTTCCTTTTAGCGAATACACATTTGGAACCAGTGACCAATAGAAGGGTCATGTAAACGAAGGAGAAATATTAAGGTAGGCAAGGAAAACACAGCCACACGGAGTAGAAAGGCAGGGAGCATTTCTGAAGGAAAAGTATAAATCAAGGGTTTCTTTTTTCCTTTTATGAGAGGCCACCCGGATGGTCAGGGTGCCAAGCAGGCCATGATGTTGTGAGAAATAACAATGGAGGTGGCAGGATGTCATAACGCACACATCATCTTGAATAGGAGGGAGGGGAGGCAGCCTCTCCCCCTGCCCCGGGTCCTCACTGTCCTCTCCCCACCCCATACCCCTCCTCTGACAGTTTCTTCACATGATCCTGGTTGGTCCTGGATGGCCCCTGACACCTGGTTGAATGATAAACACAAATGACTGTGGTGGTCCTGTCAGCCCCAGCTTTTTGTAAAATAACCGCTGATCTATAGCACAGGATGGAATTGTTTTCCCATACTACCCCACATCTTTGCAGGGACGTGCGTTGGAGTCTACCTTGCACTGTCCTTCCCCACATCATTGTCAGATCTTAAGTAGCCTGGAGTCATGAGAAACACATCTTAGCGCTCCCCCCAGAGTCAGTTACAAATCAAATACTATGCTTACAAACTCTTACATTTTGAAAAGAACACTTTACAGTGATTAAATATTTATGCATGGCATGCACTTGGAACTTTGATGATTTATTCAGGTTTTATAACTTAGAGTAAAATATAAATTACTGTTCAGTGATATATGCATGTGTGTGTGTGTGTGTGTGTGTGTGTGTGTGTGTGTGTGTGTATTATATAAAAGATTTCTTTTCCCTGCATATGGAATGTCCAAGAAACTGGAAGAAAAAATGCATCAGTTTTCTTGCATGTTTGCTTTTTTTTTTTTTTTTTAATGGTGTCCATAAATCCAGGGAACTCCTTCTTGGACCACTAGCCTCTTTCAATAGAAGCATGTTTTCACTGGGATTTCCACGTTCATAATTATTCCTCTCATTTCTCTGCTGTGAGAAGACAAGCTGGTATTTCATTGCTTTGGGGAAGTTAATAATATGGTAGGCAAAACATCAGGAAAAATTATAATGAATGAAGCTACACAAATCAGGGGGAAACACATGTCGCTGTTCTAAAATGTTCTTGTCATAAATCCTGGAAATTTCACTATGGTCACAAGCAAATAACTCTTTAAGGCATAAACACTCAATTAATTAAATGTAATATGCTGTATAAGTTTGGAGGAGTTCTAAATAGAGAAATGGTCAAATAATGGTACTTGAAACCACTGGCAAATAGGAGTTCATCTCTTATTTGAAATTTCTCAACTGGAATGCGACCTTTCCACAGCCCTCGTTAAAAGAACTGCATACATAGTTTATAAATATAGTATTACTTACTCCTTATTTAGTAATGGTGATCAAACCTCACACCCAGACTTAAAAAAAAAATCTTTTCTTGTCTTAAATGTCTATCTCTTGGGATGTCTCCTGAGAAGTTGTTTGGAGAGTTCTGTTTTCTCCATTATTTCCGATTTATGGAAGCTTGGGTTTTATTATCCTCCTGCTCCTCTTAAGTTTCTTGAACCATTTTTATATGGTGCTTAAGAGGACACATCTCACCTGACTGATATTTTGTAATCCTTAAATAGCTACTTCTCAAATATGACTCTGAAAATATTCTTAATAGAGGGCAAACATTTCAAGAAGCAAAAAGCTTTTTTGGACACCAGGCTGAGTTAGGTGGCTATTCTGTGGGGATTCATATCACTTCGTGCCTCTCACTGTATTCACTGTAATTAATTGAAGGTAGTTTTTAGTATATCTCTGCTTCCTACATATTTGGGACTATATCTCCTTCATCCTTGTGATCTTAATGGCTAGCACTTTACCTGGAAAAGAGTAATGTTCAATATATGTTTTATACTTACACTTATTCATTCATTCAGAAAATATCTATTCCATGCTTGGTACTGGGCCTGACACTGGAGAGCTATGATGAACCAGATACAAAAGGATCCACTGGATCTGGGTGTTCACTATGTTTTTATATGTTTAGGTGAGTAAAATAAAATAATTCTATAAAAGGAAGGACCTTGGAGATTTGTTCTTCAGCTCCTTCACTGTATAACAAGGAGACTTCGACCTGAGTCAGAGTGTGTCTTATTTTTAGTGTCAGAACTGATTAGACCTAGTTCTTTTTCATTGTGTTTCCCCCAAACCATGCAATCTCTACTTACTATCTTTTAATTGTATAACAACATTTATAAAAACTATGCAAATATCATGGAACAGATGAAACAACAGGCCTCTTTTGGGAAGAGTTTTTGGGCCAATTTTCTTCTTTTAGAAACCAGGAAAATCAAATCCATTGATACAGAAGCATTGACTTAGCCTTAAATTAAGAAAAAATTAAAGTAATTATAGAAGTGATAGCTCTTAGTATTAAGCTTACTGCATAATACTGTATAGAAGTTTTAGAATTATAGAATATTTTTCTATGAGGTAGAGAGAATAAAGAAAGGAAGATTTGTGTGATTCAGTTTTGCTGCATTAAAAACAACAACACCTCCCCCACCCCTCAAATCTCAAAGGCTATAACAACACACGTTTATTTCTCACATGTTGGCGACTGTGGGTCAGTAGAAATCCAGGAAGCAGGATGAAGGAGCAGCTCTTCTTGGGGACATGCTGTCTTCCTGGCAGAGAGAATGAGTAAGAGAGAGCCTGTAGAAATGCATGCAATGGATTTGGAATCTTCTGCATAGAGAGGGCGTGCATCAGGTCAACTTGCAAATGACATGCCCAAACTCAGCATCCATGTGTGCAATCCACTTGCAGGAATGGAGAGAAGATGTTTAGGAATGACAGTAAAATCCACCTCAGAGGAATAGAATGTTTTTGAGGTGGAGTGCTGTCATTTTGGGCCCTCTTGCTTTTTCCCTGCCCTGAATAGCTTCAGCTTCTTTGCTACACAGTGGACTCCTTTATAAAAAATACAGTCATTTGAGGAGGCAGGATTAGCCTCTCACTCCTCAGGATGCTAGGGATCCAGACCTCTTGTGAAATTTGTCATGTTCTCTTGTTTTCTACTCATTTTGTTTCCTAAGAGCTTAACATTGTCTCAAATATAATGTGGGTTCCTCAGAAATGGGTGTTGTATAGAGTATGGTGGAAAGTTTGTAATTCAGAAAAGGCTTAAAAGTAAGCATACTGTGGTTGTAGGGAATAGAGATGATGTTTACAGGCAATTTTAAAAACTAATATCCATAGTTTTAATTCTCTGTACTAAGAAATGGTTTCCTGTGTGACTGTCTTCTTGTAATTCCCCTTTTACTAGAAACACAAGCACTGCAGAAGCCGAAACTTCTTCACATATATTTCTGTCATGTCAAGTTAGTATCTAAATACCCTGAGGTACCCAGAGAAAAATCACCCCAAAGTACTAACCATGCTGCTTTGAACATAGTAGGTCCTTCATAGATTTCTATAAGCTAATTTACATATGATTTTAAAAAGGAGAGAAGCAGGACCTTTACTAATGAGTCTATTACTATATTCTGATATCTCTTGGCAGGAGGAGCTAAGATACAATGAGCATTTCTGAGGCTAATTCCTCTTAAAAATGAAAAAAAGAAGAAGTATCAGAAGGAAGAGGAGTAGGAGGAAACAGAAGGAAAATATTACATGGAAGAAGCCTGAAAATTTTAGTAATTAACTGATCACTGAAATGGATTGTTGATATCAAGCATGTTCTGAGCATCTGAGTGACTATGAATATGAAAAGAGAGGGACCAAGAAGTCCATCTTCCTCGTTCTTTGACACCTGGAGAATCATTCCAGAAGTCTTCAGGATGCTCAGTACTGCAAATCCTGTCTACTACTGGACTCATGCTCTATTTCCTGAATTCTCCATCCTATCTTCTGCTGAGAGTTCTTGAAGACCAATCTTTATGGGCAGATGTTTTTTCTCATGTCACAGATGCTCTGTAGTTTAAAGAGGTGCTGTCTTAGGAAGAAGAAAGCAAGCAAAAAAGAAAGAGTAAAGTAGGTGAAGGGAAGGGAAGGGAAGGAAAGAGGTCACCAGGAGAGAAAGAAACGAAAAAGATAAGGAAAGGGATAGAGAGGAAAGGAATAAAGATGCTGATTCTGAATTCAATGAAATGAAGTTCTGAATGATGTGTGTACATCTATTGTATATGGACAATGAAAAGAAAGAAACTCCCACTTCTTGAAGACTTCCTGCTTGCTAAGTACTTTGCTAGGTGTTCTACATCTATTGCCTTACTCAGTTTCTCTTTTCTGATATAAGTATTATGACATCCTCTTAGAGGTGAACACATGGTGGCTCAGGGAGGGTGAGTGACCAGAGGGCTAGTGCGTGGGTCACAGATATTTTTCCCACTGCCATGGAGTTTGAACCCAACTGCTAGTCAATGTCCTGATTAAACAGACAGGACATAAATTATTTAAATAGGCATGTGAGCCTGAAAGGCAGGTAGGAGATGCTAAGTGTCCTTGCTGATTTCAAGGAGCCTGTTTGAGAAAACTGGGTCCAGAGTTGAGGGCTATGAGTGATGACTATTAGAGTCAACCTGGTTTAACTGCAGGTCTCCAGTATTTGGGGTGGACATTAGTGTTCTAAGAAGAGGTAACCTGTGGTCAAGACTTGGTATGTGCTAGGTTATCTGCAGGGCTTCTCAGAGCCTTTAACATGCTAACCTGTACCGTTGCTCTCTTAAAAGGAGGTGCAGCCTGCAGAGATTCTCAAATTTATCTTACTCTAGCCCCTTTCCATCCATCTCTTGAGACTACTTGTTCACAAAACATATATTGCATTATAGTCCCTGGCTGAGACTTACAGTGGGAACTTGTCAAAACAGCTGCCCAGGACTCCATGCTCCTCCCTGGGCACTGTCTCCATCTCTTAATCCCTCCACATAGTTTCCATGACACACGCCAAGTTCATGTCATATGGTCCTGAACCTTTGCAACATCAATTGTTTCAAAAGTTAACACCTGACCAAATTTGAGCCATTCAGGATGTTTCTTCAGGAGTTTTACAACAGAAACTGAGCTTAGTATCTCTCTGGGTGCCTGGAAAAGAAGCAACTCCCCTTGGATCTCACTGGCTAGAAAGTGAGAGACAAGGATGAAGCAGATGCACCAGGGAAAGTGGGCGGTGAGGCAGGAATAGTCTCCAGCCCTCTGCAGAGCACCAGCCCCAACTCTGTTCTCTTCCATTGCAATAATTCCCAGGTCTGGAATCCCATAAGACACCTGACATCCTTCCATGGAATCCCCTTAATGTTTTAAGCTACTTTACTCAGAATTTCCATTACATAAATAACAAAGTAATACAATGGAATCAAAATGAATACCATGTAATCAAACAAAATATATCTCTATCTATCTATCTATCTACCTATCTATCTATCTGAATTATTTAAAGGAAATACATCAGTTTTGCTTGCATGGAAGAAGTAATAACAACAACAACAACGACAACAAAAACAAAAATGAAAGAGGGACATAGAACGATAACAGTAAAGTGTAAGTGGGACGGGGAGAGAAAGCAGTTAGTAAGCCATCAGTGAGGTTCTAAAGATTTAACAGGAGCAGATTGCATTTCCTCCGACAGACTGAAAAATCCTTGTATTATTCAAAAGTATTATCACATATATTTATTCATAACTGTTGTAGTCTTCTTCCTCTCCCTCTCCTTCTCATCCTCTTCCTCCTTCTTGTTTTACTTATTCACAAAGATCCAGGTGAAGAAACTGTCCTTGGTGTTGAGGACATACAGATGTGTAAGGCATGGTCTCTGCCTGAAGGAGGCTCGCTGTTCATATGTAAAAATAACAAAAACTATACAACTGCACGATGGTGTGGTATTTTCTGCTTGTTGCATTCAGATCCATTCCACACCTTTCCCCTAATCTGCTCTGTATCACAGGGAGTGACCTCTATAAACTGCATGGCCAGCCTCCCTCATCAACTGGCCAGCAAAGACCCTTTCAGGAGATTGGACAGCAGGGAAAGTGAGAATGGCAGTCTGTCTGCTCTCCTCTCTGCTGGCAGTATTTGTGGCTTCCCTGGTGTTCCAACTCTTGTGGGCAGCTGCCCACTTCAGGGTGGATTGTAGATTCTGAGTTCTGGTGACACAGCCTCCAGCATTTGCTCCTCTGGCTCAGCATGGATAATGGCTTCTGGCATTGTTAACCTCTGCATGGTCTCACTGTGTCCTGTTTGCTCTTCTAGCCCTTCCAATGACATGGTAACTAGTTCCTTATATTAAATGCCCCATTGTGATCTCTGGCATGGCTTGCTTTTTCTCTGACTGGGCTCAGATTGATACATCATCTGAATGAGCTAGGAATTCTAATAGAAGAAACCAGAAAGGGGGGCAGATCAGAAAATTCATCGTAGTGAAGGTGACTATGAACTGGCTTTTGAGAAATCATAGACATTGAGCACACAAAGAAAAAAGAGACAAACTAATAGTAACTGTATTTTACCTTGACTCTGAGGTTCATTGGGTAAAATTTTTTATATAGAAAAGCTGGGGCCAGGCTGTGAGCGTCCATGCATATGATACCTGTCCAATTATAGTTTGGATGTACTCTAGGTACAATGAGAGAACCAACATACCAGGGAAGCAGGGAAAGGTGACCTCACGGGACAATAAATAAATTTTGCTGATTGGAGCAAAAGGAACAGCCAGAAACAGAAAAGATGCAGAAGTATAAAAGACTTTCAAAGACCAGAATCAATAATACTGTTTGTGATGCTTTGTTATTACTTTGGAGAGTTTACCCATCTGCCAGCTTATGTAATGTGTTTATTCCTTCATTTATTCTTTCATTTAGCTGACATCCACTGAGCCCAGGCCCTACATCAGGCTCTGTGCTAGGCGTGGGCACATAGTGACCAAGGAGACTCAGCCTAGCCCTCACAGCACTCAGAGCCTCGTGTTGGAGGAAGGAAGGTGACGGGGAATGAAATGCGGGCATCGTGTGCTGCGGAAAGAGGGCTGGGAAGTTTTGAGAGGTATGCAGACAAAACTGCCAAAACTTGGTAACAAGTTTGGTATTGATGGAGAGTGGAGAATCAGGAATAAGTTTTCAGAGCTTCAGGATTGCCACAGGCTGGGTAGGTAGTGGCACGTGGCAATCCTATGACAGGTATGGATCAGGGAGATGAGTGAACCCTGGGGCTGACAGGTGTGGTGGTCATTGAGCGACTGAGGAAAGGCTAGAATTCACACCAAGAGGCAGAGCACTGATAGCTAGTTGCTTTGTTTTCGTTTTACAGATTATTGGGGGATGAGAAAGGGATGGAGACTCAAGGCCATAGGTGCTTGTGAAAATGCATATTCTGTTTTGAAAGGGCAAGGGTTTTGTGTCTTACCTTGTGGGGGTTAAAACCTACTTTCATCACTTAACTATTACATGGCTTTGAGCAAATTGCTTCTCAGCCCCAGTTTCTTCACCTCCAAAGGATGATGTTCCTGGATAAGATGAGTAATAACAACACTGTCCAAGAGCTGAGGTATGGTTCACTGGGATATTGAAATGAAAAGGGCCTGATTACCTGCCTGGTACATTGTAGGTGTTCCCAAAATGTTAATTTTCATTCACCACTTGCTTTGTTAACCCTGATGTAAGGTTTCATATTTTAAAACATCAAGGGAATAAACTATTCTCTTTTTTTAGAAGATGATAGCTATGTGCCTCATGAGTACTCAATTAGGGAGGATTTCAATGGAAAATTCCAGATTTTGAATGAAAAAAATAAAACAACAAAGTCCTTAAGTGTGTCCCAGACATGCAGGCATAACTAGAAATTAAATACATTAAAAAAAAAAAAAGCTCAGTTGGCTCCTCAAACACTTGGAGATATTTTCAGGTATTTGAGTTTCTTCCACGTATAAAATATACAATCTTTGTGTAATACTGGCAATTTGGTGACAGATGCTGCTGAAATTCCATATAATAGAGTATGTAAAAGCGAGGAAGCAATTAAGGCATTTTTAGTTCCCTCTGAGGCTTGCAAAAATTGCTTAAATATAGCTATCCAAAACAACATACATTTTTTATCAAAGCCAAATTTAAATGTTATTTAATGCTCAACCTTTTGGCCGGGAATAGATGTCAAGTTTTCCTTTTTATTGTTATTTTTAATTTAAACAAATGTTGCCTTGGATTGCTTTCCCTTTAGTAGAACGTTTGTGGGTCTCGGAGGAAACTCCAAGCATGCTTTTTTCTTGCTGTAACGTTTACAAAGAATACTGGCTTCTCTAGTTGAAGGGAATGCTGCAAATATCAAATGCATGCCATAGCAAATGGTTTGGTCATTTCCCACTTTTTTCTCCTTTATGTCTCTGCCATTTGGAATCCCAGCCACCTTTCAAGGCCCAGCTCAATTTGCTTGTAGTGGAAAGAGCCTAGAGTTTGCCGCTACAGGGACAATTGTAATAGTGATGCTCTCAGGCTCCAAACTCAGGCAAGTTCTTCGTTCAAGTTCCTTGGGCTACTTGCTTAAACTTGCCGAGCATCACTCTTTCCTTCCATGGTACTTCATAGGATTGCTGAGAGGAGAACAAATGTAACGGTCAGCTCTTGTTATTGCGGCCCAGCATCTACTCCTCCTTTGGGAATAGCACTACAATTGTACTTTGGATATCTCCATGATGAGACCGTCCATCAAGGTGACCTCCCTCTCCTGGCCAAGAGGTGGCCGTGTGACAAAAGTGAAGCCTATCAGAGGTTCTCTCCCTGGAATTTGAGCCTTAAGGGGTGGGACACTAAGACGGAAAACACTTGGAGCTTTTCCTGTGGATGACTGTGCCTTTAAGTCATTCGTAGGCCCTACCTGGATCTCTAGAAAACACCCTGGGTCCTGCTCTTTGCTAAACCTAGTTCTTCAGTTTTTCCTTCAATTTGATGAGCTACTCCCTGTATTTCCAGTCATTTTTCTTTTCTTAAATTATACATAATTTATTTCTATTTCTTACAAAGAACTGCCAATAAATATTAGCTCCTTCACCTTTTTCTTCCCTTCAACAAAAAAAATTTGTGTTCCTCTCAAATGAATAGGCATGCTTTCCTTCCCAGTGTCAGAGAGGGTTGCTTGTATCACTATCGATTCTTAGTCCATTATGCCTTGTGGGAGCAGGGACTCTGTGCTCAGTGTCAGCGCTGTGTTCCTGCTGGAGCCCTTGCCTTACTGAAGTGCTCATCTTCCCAGGTGTGTGGCCCTGCATGAGAACACAAATCCTGAAGGGCTGGTTTCCCAACAAAATGGCATCCAGGCCAAATGTCCTTGGGAAATCCCGAGCTCTGCAGACTCTGGTGCTGGGTAATCCCAAGGTAAATACAAATCAAATCAAATGAGAACAAAATGTTTCACACTCAGAATTTTCTAAATTAATTTGACCAGAGATACCACCCCCTACCTTTAATATTTCTTTGGGTAAGGATGCAGGGAGGATGGGTCTGCTGAGAACACAGTCACAGATGTGGCATTTTCTGGTCTTCTAGAACCAAGGTGCATAGTACCGATGTTTTTGGATCACCCAGTTTTCTCAGTACAGTCCAATTTGATTCACTATCATTTCAACTCAATATTTTTTCAATAAATGTTCAATGAGGATCACTTTACTCAACAGCTAAATAGCTACTTTGTACTAGGCTTTGCTCTGGGGTCTTGAGATACATGGATGAATAAAATGCAGTTTCTGCCCTCTCGGGGTTTACACAAAGTGGGGAGCCCAACACAATGGTGGTGATGTCAACAAACTACAGCAGGTGCTGGCACATAGCAGACATGGGGATGAAGGGAGAGCAGGAAGCGTGTCATAGCTGGGTAGGGATGGCTGGGGGAAGGCATTGGGGTTGGCACCACGACTGAGCTGAGATGATGAATAGGGGGGATGAATAAGAGTTATTGTCTCAACTCACAGATATAGAGGACAAACCAGTGGTTACCAGTGGGGAGGAGGAAGGGGCACCATAATGGTGGCGGTTGAGAGGTACAAAGTATTGGGTGTAAGATAGGCTCAAGGATGTATTGTACAACATAGGGAACATAGCCAATATTTTGTAATAACTGTACATGGAAAGTAACCTTTTAAAATTGTGTAATAGCTGATTCACTTCATTGTACAGCAGAAACTAACACAACATTGTAAAGCAACTATACCCTAATAAAAAATATTTTTAAAAATCTAAAAAAAAGAGTTACTGTCTTTAGTAATAATGATATCATACATATATACTGAGGGAGGCCCTTTATGTGTGTTTGTACATTTAATCCTTACAGCAACCTCACCACTAGGTACTGTTGGTATTGCACATTTTACTCATGGTTACCAAAGGGAAAAGGAGGGAGAGGGATAAATTAGGATTTGGGATTAACATATACAAACTACTGTATATAAAATAGATAACCAATAAGGACCTACTGTATAGCACAGGGAATTTTATCAATATTTTTTAATAACTTGTAAGGGAAAAGAATCTGGAAAAGTATATATATATATATATATATATGTGTGTGTGTGTGTGTGTGTGTGTGTGTGTGTGTATATGTGTGTGTATATATATATACATATATATATATACATATATATATATATGAATCACTGTGCTGTACACCTGGAACTAACATGACATTGTAAATCAATACCAACTGTGCTTCAATAAAGTAATAAGAAACTGAAGTGCAGAGAGAAATCTATATTTGAGCCCCCATGCCCTCAGGCTCAAGACAGAGTTAAGTATTTTCTCTTTCATTGTACCTCACACCCACGTTTACTATGAATCTTACCCCATGGTTTTAATTTTTTTTTTTCTCTTTAACAGGATGTTTTTGTCTATCTAGGTCATAGGGATAATTCCTCAAAAGAAGCAGCCCTGCCCTTTCAGTATTTGCTGCACCAAGAGTACTGCCTCGTATTTGTCAGACTTTTCATAATTGCTTGTTTAATTATTTTCAACCTTGTAAAAACTGGTCTTAGAGCAGTTATAGACTTACATGTCCTAAATTCTGAATTAAGATAGATTCTCCATATTTGAAGCCTAAATCTTGATTGATATTTGGCCAAATTTCAGCCAATATTAAGCCAAATATATATATATATATAATATATTTATATTTATATATTTATTTATTTATTTCAGGCATAAATATTTGTTGGGTGGGTCTGAACTAAGGAAGTCTGTACAAGGCTCACATCCAGAGACGATAGAGGCCTGGTTTCCAAAGCAGAGAGAAGAGGATGTGAAATTCTGGGGCAGTGGTGGCACTAAGGCCCATGTGACTGTCATCACAGGGACCTTCTCCAGGCTGGGCTAGACCTGGCATGGCTGCTGTCAGTTGTGAAAATTTGGGGTCCAATTTTAATGATTAGCACTGCAGATGGTGACATATTTTTCTATTTGAGGTTACCATCTGAAATATCTTACCTCTATTAAATCTAATGATCTGTAGTCTAGTAATTGTAGTTTTCCACTAATTAGATTGCTTAATTGAGGACACGGATATTCAGAAAAATAAGTTGACTTCCTTGACCAAATGTTGGGCTATGATGATTTGTAATACTTCTCTTCTCTAGTATAAATTGCTATGCTATGCCGATCTTACCTGACACATAATCTAGAAAGTGTAACCAAACAAGAAAAGAAATAAGTGACCGAGGGCATTGCATGGCAGCTGAGCTTTAGCCTAGAGCAAGTTGGGAATGGATTCTACATTTTCCATGCTGACCTCCTTTGAGGTCATGTCAAGTTGGACATCAAGAATCTCAACTCTAAGTTTTATAACAAAAAAAAGAAACATATTCTCTATTCCTCTCCAACGTTTTAGGTTTCTAATGTTCATAATGTCCTACAGTCTTGGATTGTAATTACCAAGATAAATGACAAACTTATGTTAAATAAGTATGTTTCCTGGTAGAGGCAGCCTGACAAGATGTTTTGGTCTATTTTCATGTGTCCTCGATGAGGTGCTTTGGCAAGGGCCTCTGAAGAAATTTTCATCCCTCTTGAGCACAGACGCTAATTTTCTGAAAAATGTTTCTACATCTTCTATATGGATTTTTCACATGTTCCATATCATCTTGGGCCAAAGAAGTCCAAGTTAAAAACCTAGATTAGCGTTTTTACCTGAGAAGTTGGTACTGCCATCATCATTGGGTTCATTACCTTCTCATTATCCTTGGCTTCTACCTGAACTGCTTTACCCATGGCCCTTTTTTCTGGTAGTTGTTTGATATTTAAAGCGTGCACACACACACACACACACACACACACACACACACACACACACGTAGTGAGCTTAGAAAGTTGTAAAGGGAGTCAAGTTCAATGCCCAGATTCGTACAGTGGTAATAAAATGTCCTTGAGCATCAGATGACGCTTATCTACCCCACCCACTGGATGACCTGGGAAGAGACTTTACCCATAAATATTCAGTGTAACAAAGACCAATGTTGAGGAGGAGTCAAGATGGTGGAGGAGTAGGAGGATGTGGAGTTCATCTCTCCCCACAAATGCATCAAGAATACATCTACAAATGGAACAATTCTCAAAGAGCACTGGTTGAACACTAGCAGAGGACCTTGGACACCTAAAAGGACAAGAAAGATCCCAGCATAACTGGGTAGGACAAAAGAAAGAAGAAGGGAAAAGGAAGAAGACAGGAAATGGAATGGGACCTGTGCCTCTGGGGGGGGGGAGCTGAAGGAGGGGAGAGGTTCCTGTATCCAGGGAAGCCTTCTCACCAGCAGAGAGATCAGTTGGGACAGAAAGGGAGCTTCAGGTATCAGAGGAGAGAGCAGCAACCAGTCTGTGGCAGGCAAGACAGAGTGAGACATGCACAGATGGTCCATGCCACAGCCCTGAGTGCCCCAGCTTGAGACATGTGTCCGATGGTGTGGATGGGGGCTGGGTGCTGGAATGTGGGGTTTGGAGAGCAGACCCAGGGAGAAGACTGTTGTTGGCTATGAGACGATCGCCTGAGGGGATGGGAGTGAGGAAATCTGCAACTGAGAATGCTTGTGGAGGAAAATCCAGAATGCCATAGAAGTGAAGAGCTACTGCTGAGTTATGTGCAAGGAGTGGGGCTGCCACTACCCTTGCCCTTGCCCATGCACTGGCCCCTGCCTCCCTGGGCACTAGGAAGGGCCCTCACGAGGGCTAGGCTCCCCCTCACGCCCTGTCGTCACCTGGACTGGCTCTCTTGCACCCATGGTAGGACACTAGGAAGTGCTTCCACCAGGGCCAGCTCTCTTATGCCTGTGGCTGTCAGCTACCCCATACACTCCATCCCCAGTGGGGTTCCTATGACCCTGGCCATCATGGCCTCCACAAGGATAGGGCTAGGTCAGAGTCTGAGCTGCCTCCATAGCGCCCACAGCAGGTCCAGATCCATGATTACTGCAATCCTGTGACCTGACTTCAGTGGATCTATGCTGGTGGCCTGGTGAATGGTGAAAACACCTGAGAGACACCAGGGTCAATTGCTGGCATACCTAGGTAGGTTAAGGTAGGTTAAGGTAGGGCTGAGAGCAGTGCCAAAAACAATGTAGTCTGAGAGCTCACACAGTGGGTGAAAGGTGACAGAACAGAGCATACCCACTGGTGAACACTTCCAGAGGAGGAATACTCAGTGGCTTCCGTCCCAGTGGGAGTGCTCCAATCCCACCTACCTTTCACTGCAGATCAGAAACACAGGTAAGAAACAGATCTGGGGGCCTCTACTCCAACAACTAGGGAGCAGACCCTACCCCTGAAAGGGCAGTGACAACCACAGAGCAAGGAGGAGGCCCTGGTCAATATCTGGTCACCACAACATCAGTCACACCTCTATAAAGGGTATAACAGCCAGCATACACTGAGGAAAGAGGTGGCAGATATCTACACTAAAAACAACCCTTGCACCAAATAATATTAAACCCATGCAGGCTATACAGGGATATTTCCACATAAAATAGCCCTCCAAGAGAGTCTGAGGGTCTGGCATCAGGTGGAAGAACTCCCAGAGCATTTAGCCTTGAAGACCAGCAGGATTTGAGTGCAGGAGCTCCACAGGGCTGGGGGAAACAGAGATTCCACTCTTGAAGGGCGCACACAGGCCTCATGTGCACTGGGACTCAGTATAAAGCTATACGTCCATAGGAACCTGGGCTGCACCTACCTAGGGGTCTTGGAGGGTTGAGGGGAGGCAAAAGTTGACTATAGCTCACTGTGAGGGTAAGGACACTCGTAGCAGAAGCCCCAAGGAATATTGATCACAGTGAACTCTCTTGGAGGTCCACATTTTGGCACCAAGTCCTGGCCCCACCCAACAACTTGCAGGCTCTAGCGCTGGAAAGCCTCAGGCCAAACAACCACCAAGATAGGAACACAACCCCATCCATCAGAAGACAGGCTGCCTAAAGTCATACTGAGCTCACAGTCACCTCTAAATGCACCCCTTGGCATGGCCCTGCCCATCAGAAGGATAAGACCCAGCCCCACCCACCAGAGGGCAGGCACCAGTCCCTCCCACCAGGAAGCCTGTACAAACACTGGACCAACCTCATCCACCAGGGAGCAGACACCAGAAGCAAGAGGAACTATGATCCTGCAGCCTATGGAAAGGAGACCATAAACACAGACGTTTAGACAAAATGAGATGACAGAGAATTATGTTGCAAATGAAGGAACAAGATAAAAACCCACATGAACAACTAAATGAAGACGAGATAGGCAATCTGCATGAAAAGGTTCAGAGTAATAATAGTAAAGATGATCCAAAAATCTCAGAAAAAGAATGGAGGCACAGATCGAGAAGATACAAGAAATGTTTAACAAGGAGCTAGAAGATTTAAAGAACAAACAGAGATGAATAACACAATAACAGAAATGAAAAATACACTAGAAGGAATCAATAGCAGAATAACTGAGACATAAGAATGAATAAGTGAGCTGGAACACAGAGTGGTGGAAATCAGTGCCACAGAACAGAATAAAGAAAAAAGAATGAAAAGAGATGAGGACAGTCTCAGAGACCTCTGGCACAATATTAAATGTACCAACATTCACATTAAAGGGGTCCCAGAAGGAGAAGAGAGAGAGAAAGGGCCTGAGAAAATATTTGAAGATATTATAGCCAAAAACTTCCCTAACATGAGAACGGAAACACTCACTCAAGTCCAGGAAGCATAGAGAATCCGATACAGGATGAACTCGAGGAGAAACATGCTGAGACACATATTAATCAAACTGACAAAAATTAAAAACAAAGAAAAAGTACTAAAAGCAACAAATAACATACAAGGGAATCCCTGTAAGGTCATCAGCTGATTTTTCAGGAGAAACTCTGCAGGCCAGAAGGGAGTAGTGTGATATATTTCAAGTGATGAAAGGGAAAAACCTACAACCAAGGATACTCTACCCAGCAAGGCTCTCATTCAGATTTGATGGAGAAATCAAAAGCTTTACAGACAAGCAAAAGCTAAGAGAATTCAGCACCACAAAACCAGCTTTACAACAAATGTTAAAGGAACTTCTCCAGGTGGGAAAGAGACCAGCAACTTAAAAAAACTTTTTACATATATAGACTGCTATATGAAAACCTCCTGGGAACAGCAAACCCAAAAACTACAATAAATACACACACAAAAAAGAAAAAGCAACCCAAACACAACACTAAAGATGGTCATCAAACCACAAGAGAAGAGAACAAAAGAGGAAAGGAAGAAAAAAGACCTACAAAAACAAACCCAACACAATTAAGAAAATGGCAATAGAAATATACATATCAATAATTACCTTAAATGTAAATGGATTAAATGCTCTAACCAAAAGACATAGACTGGCTGAATGGATATAAAAACAAGACCCATATACATGCTGTCTACAAGAGACCCATTTCAGACTTAAGGACACATACAGACTGAAAGTGAGGGGATGGAAAAAAGTATTCCATGCAAATGGAAATCAAAAGAAAGCTGAGTAACAATACTCATATCTGACAAAATAGACTTTAAAATAAAGACTGTTACAAGAGACAAGGAAGGACATTACATAATGATCATGGGATCAATCCAAGAAAAAGATATAACAATTGTAAATATATATGCACTCAACATAGGAGCATGTCCATATATAAGGCAAACGCTAACAGCCATAAAAAGGGAAATTAACAGTACTGCAATAATAGTGGGGGACTAACCCCCCCACTTACACCAATGGACAGATCATGCAGACAGAAAATTAATAAGGAAACACAAGCCTTAAATGACACATTAGACTTAATTGATATCTATAGGACATTCCATCCGAAAACAGCAGAATATATTTTCTTCTCAAGTGCATGTGGAACGTTCTCCAGGATAGGTCATATCTTGGGCCACAAATCAAGCCTTGGTAAATTAAAGAAAATTGAAATCATATCAAGCATTTTTTCTGACCACAATGCTATGAGATTAGAAAACAATTACAGGAAAAAAAAACTGTAAAAAAACACAAACACATGGAGGCTAAACAATATGTTATTAACAACGAATGGATCACTGAAGAAATCAAAGAGGAAATCAAAAAATACCTAGAGACAAATTTCAATGAAAACATGACAATCCAAAACCTATGAGATGCAGCAAAAGTAGTTCTAAGAGGAAAGTTTAGAGCAATACAATCTTACCTCCAGAAATAAGAAAAATCTCAAATAAACAACCTAATCTTACACCTAAAGCAACTAGAGAAAGAAGAACAAACAAAACCTAATGTTAGTAGAAAGAAAGACATCATAAAGATTAAAGCAGAAATAAATGAAATAGAGATGAAGAAAACAATAGCAAAGATGAATGGAACTAAAAGCCAGTTCTTTGAGAAGATAAACAAAATTGATAAACTGTTAGCCAGACTCATCAAGAAAGAAAGGGAGAGGACTCAAACCAATAAAATTAGAAATGAAAAAGAAGATACAATGGACCCCACAGAAATGCAAAGTATCAGAAGAGACTACTACAACGAACTATACACCAATAAAATGGACAACCTAGAAGAAATGGACAAATTTTTAGAAAGGTACAGCCTTCCAAGACTGAACCAGGAAGAAATAGAAAATATGAACAGACCAATCATAAATACTGAAGTTGAAACTGTGGTTAAAGAACTTCCAACAAACAGAAGTCCAAGGCCAAATGGCTTCACAGGTGAATTCAAACATTTTGACAAGAGTTAACACCCATCCTTCTCAAACTCTTCCAAACACCTGCAGAGGAAGGAACACTCCCGAGCTCATTCTATGAGGTCACCATCACCCTGATACCAAAACCAGGAAAAGATATCACAAAAAAAGAAAAATATAAGCCAATATCACTGATGAACATAGATGCAAAAATCCCAAAAAAATACTAGCAAACTAAATCCAACAACACATTAAAAGGATCATACACCATGATCAAATGAGGTTTATCCCAGGGATGCAAGGATTTTTTAATATCCACAAATCAATCAGTGTGATACACCACATTAACAAATTGAAGAATAAAACCCATATGATCATCTCAATCGATGCAGAAAAAGCTTTGACAAAATTCAACACACATTTATGATAAAAACTCTCCAAAAAGTGGGCATAGAGGGCGCCTACCTCAACATAATAAAGGCCATATATGACAAATGCACAGCAAACATCATTCTCAATGGTGAAAAACTGAAAGCATTTCCTCTAAGATCAGGAACAAGACAAGAATGTCCACTCTCGTCACTGTTATTCAACATAGTTTTGGAGGTCCTAACCATGACGATCAGAGAGCAAAAAGAAATAAAAGGAATTCAAATTGGAAAAGAAGAAGTAAAACTGTCACTGTTTGCAGATGACATGATACTATAAATAGAAAATCCTAAGGATGCTACCAGAAAACTACTAGAGCTCAGTGATGAATTTGGTAAAGTTGGAGGATACAAAATGAATACACAGAAATCTCTTGCATTCCTAAACACTAATAACGAAAATCAAAAAGAGAAATTAAGGAAACAATCCCATTTACCATCACATCAAAAAGAATAAAATACCTAGGAATAAACCTACTTAAGGAGGTAAAGACCTGGACTCAGAAAACTATAAGATAGTGATGAGAGAAATAAAGATGACACAAATAGATGGAGAGCTATAATATGTTCTTGGATTGGAAGAATCAATATTGTCAAAATGACTATACTACTCAAAGTAATCTACAGATTCAATGCAATCCCTATCAAATTATCAATAGCATTTTTCACAGAACTTGAACAAAAAATTTTACAATTTGTACAGAAACACAAAAGACCCCAAATAGCCAAAGCAATCTTGAGAAAGAAAAACGGAGCTGGAGGAATCAGGCTCACTGACTTCAGACTATACTACAAAGCTGCAGTAATCAAGACAGTATGTTACTGGCACAAAAACAGAAATATAGATCAATGGAACAGGATAAAAACCCCAGAGATAAACCCATGTACCTATGGTCACCTGATCAATGACGAAGGAGACAAGAATATACAATAAAGAAAAGGCAGTGTCTTCAATAAGTGGTGCTAGGAAAACAGGACAGCTACATGTAAAAGAATGAAAGTAGAACATTCTCTAACACCATACACAAAAAGAAACTCAAAATGGATTAAAGACCTAAATGTAGGGTCAGATACTATAAAACTCTTAGAGGAAAACATAGGCAGAACACTCTCTGACATAAATCACAGCAAGATCTTTTTTGACCGACATCCTCGGTTGATGAAAATAAAACCAAAAATAAACAAATGGGACCTAATTAAATTTAAAATGTTTTGCACAGCAAAGTAAACCGTAAATAAAACGAAAAGACAACCCACAGAATGGGAGAAAATCTTTGCAAATGAAATGACCAACAAGGGATTACTCTCCAAAATATACAAATAGCTCATGCAGCTCAATATATTAAAAAAAAACAACAACTCAATCAAAAAATGATCAAGAGGCACACTAAAAGATGCTCAACATCACTAATTATTAGAGAAATGCAAGTCAAAACTTCAATGAGGTATCACCTCACACTGGTCAGAATGGCCATCATCAAAAAAAATCTACAAACAATAAATGCTGGAGAGGGTGTGGAGAAAAGGGAACCCTCCTACACTGTTGGTAGGAATGTAAATTGGTACAGCCACTATGGAGAACAGTATGGAGGTTCCTTAAAAATCTAAAAATAGTGCTACCATATGATCCAGCAATCCCACTCCTGAGCATATACCCAGAGAAAACCATAATTCGAAAAGATACATGTACCCCAGTGTTCATTGCAGCACTATTTACAATAGCCAGGACATGGAAACAACATAAATGGAATTGATGGAGGAATAGATAAAGAAGAAGTGGTACATGTGTACAATGGAATATTACTCAGCCATAAAAAAGAACAAAATAATGGCATTTGCAGTGACATGGGTGGACCTAGAGATTGTCATACTGAGTGGAGTAAGTCAGACAGGGAAAGACAAATATATGATATCACTTATATGTGGAATTTAAAAAAATGGTACAAATGAACCTATTTACAAAACAGAAATAGTCATAGATGTAGAAAACAAACTTATGGCTACCAAGGGGGAAAGGGGGAGAGGGATAAATTTGGAGATTGGGATTGACATACACTACTATATATAAAATAGATGACTAATATGAACCTACTGCATAACACAGGGAACTCTACTCAAGACTCTGTAATGGCCTATATGGGAAAAGACTCTAAAAGAGAATGGATATATGTATATGTATAACTGATTCACTTTGCTGTACAGCAGAAAGTAACACAACATTGTAAATCAACTATAATCCAATAAAAATTAATCAAAAGTAAAACCCAAAGACCGATATTGAAACAAAGTGTACCTACCCTTTCCTCCAAGTCTCTCCATGTAGCCATAGGGCTATAGGGCTATACTATATTGCCATAGGGCTATACTATAGAAAAGTATGCTGCATGAGGCGTCTGGAAGACAGAGTCCCCAACTCAGCCTGTGCATTGCTGCCTAAAGTGCTCTGTGGACCTTGGTGAAGTCTCTTGATCTTCCTACCAGTTCCTTCAACTTTCAAACAGTCCTTGTTTTACCTGTTTCAAAGATGTCGCATTAAAATGTCAATTCTCTTGGGATATGTCAAATATTACACATTAACACATTTTTATCTCACCATGAGCAAGTAATCATTTAAACATCAGAGATTTTGCTGCTTATCAGAAATTGAAATTCTCATCTCTCCTTTCTTAATTGTGTTCTGTACGCTGGCCAGAAAAAAACAAATTCTTTTAGGTGGTGCAGCAAACTCAGGCTGTTTGTATACAATGACTGTCATTTATCAAGAAGTACAATACATAAACCAGAGAGTGCTGAGTAAACAATAAAACAGAGAAACATTTTAGTTTGCCTTTTCTTTCAGTTAACCTTTTGCCCTCATTCTTTTTGATTAGTTTAGCATTTGAATAGTCTATGTTCACAGACTTAAATGTGTTCTTGACTTTACATAGTGCATGAGAGAGTGACCTGGGCAGGATATTTTTCCCTACTGAGTACCAGTTTGATTTGGCTCCTCTCATTGACTGGGAGGATGGTTGCTTCATTGAGGTAGTGACACGCCTCACTAGAGAAATTTCTAAGTCAGTCAGATGCGTGTGAGTGCAATGTATCTTCCAATGGGTGAGATTTCTAATGCAATTGTCTGCTTTTTGCTTAGAGTCGTCAAACTACAACCTGCATTGGTGTTCTTCTAAGAACTATTTCCTTTTGGAGCAACCCCCATTTGGTACCAATTTGAATAGTAGTGTTTGTTATGGGTTGAATGTGTCTTCTCCAAATTCATATGTTCAAGTGTAACCCCCAGGACTTCAGAATGTGCCCTTTTTAGGAGATAGGCTCTTTACAGAGGTAAATGTTAAAATGAGGTCATTAGGGTGGTGGGTCATAATCTACTATGACTGGTATCCTTATAAAAAGGGAAAATTTGGATACAGATATCCAAGTAGAGGGAAGGCTATAAGGGACATAGGGAGAAGACGCCATCTACAAACCAAGGAGAGAGGCCTGGAAAAGATTCTCCCTCATAGCCCTCATAATGAACCAATCCTGATGACATCTTGATTTTGGACTTCTAGCCTCCAGAATTGTGAGACAATGAATTTCTGTTTTTTAAGCCGCCAAGTTTGTGGTACTTTGCTACAGCAGCCCTTGCAAACTAACACAGTGTTAATAGTGATATAATTAATAGTAATGGTTAGTTCTAGCTAATAAATGTTGAGTGCCTACTACATTTCAGGTCTCCTACATATATAGTAATGTCACTATTACCTAGGGTAGTAAGTGAAGATCTCTATCGGGGGTGGCTTTAGAGGATAGAAAATAAAAAGGAGATAACTTTTGAAATTGTGAAGAGAAGAATAGTCTTAGAAAGGGAATAGTAAATTCAAAGACTTTGGCAGGATATGTAACTCAGCATATTAAAGAAACAGGAAGGCTAGTGTGGTTAGATTAAAATTACTGAAGAGGAAACTGACACCAGAGATATCAGAGATAAACCTGCTCAAATCAGTAGGGCTTGCTCTGCTGTACTAAAATATAGCTTAACTCACTGGTATCAGCTAACATATGGAAGGTCTCTTCTTATAGGATGGTTCTCAAATCAACACATTTCTACAAAATACTAGGTTTAGATTTGAAGAAAATCTTACACATTTTTGAAGCACCTTTATATTCAATACCTCAGGGACTTCTTTCCCAAATCCTGTGGTAGGTTGGAGGTAAGGGAAGCAAAGATTAAAGAGGAAAAGGATGATTCCTATTTCAAATGAGAAAACAAAGTCTCTGAGAATTTAAACATAGCTTAGAGACTGAGTCAGGCCTGGAGCACATAAATCCTGACCCTCAAATCAGTATGATTATCCTTCCTCACACTGTGCATAAATAAGCACACCACTGGGGATTTAGCATAAAAAGATCTGCATTGGAAATGTCCAGCTATTGAAATCCTGTTTATTCTTCACGGTCTCTACACAAGTGCTACTTCATCCAGAAAGTCTTCCTATTTTTCTACTGAACCCAATCTCTCCACCTCCAAATCCACCTCTCTAGGACACCACTTTATATGTTTCTGTGTGCATGTCTTATTTCCCCCACAAGAGAATAAATTTCATTCCCTTAATATCCTTCCACAGGGTATGGCCTACTTTATATATATATATATATATATATAGACAATGAATTAATTTGTGTGGAAGGATTGAATAAAAGGATTAAATCGACCAGAAATTTCACTTCTAGGTATCTACCCCAAAAAAGTGTTCACACACAGACTTGCATGCAAATGTTCACAACATCTTTATTCAAGATGGCTCCCAAACTAGAAGTAACTTTTTCATGCCCATCGACTGGAAAATGGATAGACAAAATTTGGTGTATTCATGCAATGGAATAAGAAGGAATAGGCCACTGATGTATGCTATGTTATGAATGAACCTCAAAAACATGCTAAGTGAAAGAAGCCAGACACAAGAAGCCACATATTATGACTCCATTTATATGAAGTGTCCAGAAAAAGAAAATTTATAGAGACATAAAGTAGATCAGTGGTTGTATGGAGCAAGGGGTAGGAATAGAGATTACTATAAATGGCACAAGGGATCTTACTGGGGGATGACCATTTTCTAAAACTGACTTATGGTAATGGATGTATCACTCAGTAAATTAACTACAGATTATTGAATTGTACATGTGAAGGGAAGGGATTTTATGATACGTAAAATATACCTCAAGGGCTTCCCTGGTGGCGCAGTGGTTGAGAGTCTGCCTGCCAATGCAGGGGACATGGGTTCGAGCCCTGGTCTGGGAAGATCCCATATGCCACGGGGCAACTGGGCCCGTGAGCCACAACTACTGAGCCTGCGCGTCTGGAGCCTGTGCTCTACAAAAAGAGGGGCCGCAACAGTGAGAGACCCGCACACCGTGATGAAGAGTGGCCCCCGCTCGTCACAACTGGAGAAAGCTCTGGCACAGAAACGAAGACCCAACACAGCCAAAAAATAAATAAATAAATAAAAATGGTAAAAAGACCATAACTTGCGCCCACATATCTGAGGGGTGAGACTAGACTATAAAAAAAAAAACAAAAACAAAAAAAATTCCTCAAGAACCTGTTTAATATTTATTTATTTATTTATTTATTTATTTTGGCTGCACTGGGTCTTAGTTGCAGCACACGCAATCTTTTTTTTAGTTGTGACCTGTGAGCTCTTAGTTGCGGCATGCATGCAGGATCTAGTTTCCCGACTAGGGATCGAACCTGGGACGCCTGCATTGGAAGTGTGGAGTCTTACCCACTGGACCACCAGGGAAGTCCCCAAGAATCTGTTTAAAAAATAAAAATGGTATCCAAGTCTATGGTAACTATTCTAGAATTTAAAAAATTACAGAACGGTCTGTCAATTCATGTAACTATCAGTAGTACCTGAAATCAGCTTAAGAAATTGTGACTCAGTTATCCTGTTTCTACTTTGTCTGTGGTGGGATAATATTCACATTTCCTCTTAATATAAAGAGTAAATACTTGTCACACCACATCAGAGTGACCTGTGGTCTCCCTTCAACTATTTTTTTTATGTAAAATTATGAATACAAGAACAATCAATGAATCCTGATAACACTTGAAAAAAACCAGAGAGATTAATTCTACCAATGAGAGGTCCACGGCAGAAGATGGCATTGGAGTTGGCATTCTTGCTCTAAATTCATTCATTGAATGTTTTCCTAGAAAAGACTGTAATGTGGTATGCCCTCCTAGAAATAGCTCATTAAGGTTTTTGCATAATGGAAGGTGGAGTAGTTTGCAAAGGAAAACATAATTAGTCACACAACCCCGTCCTTCAACCTGAATGACAGGACCGTTTCCTAAAAAACAAGGCCACTCAAAATAGCATTAGGGTGTTCCCTCTTCTAGAGGAAAGGAGACTGGATCTTTTCACTGCAGTGCGTTTCAACTCTCAGAGACAACATCCTCTTAGGCTTCAAGAATTGCTCCAAAAATCTACAAACTGTGTATCATATTAGGTTTTGAGCTATGTAGAAAAGGAAACACTTGCAGCCAACTGGAAGAAACTATTTACTACTATCAGGTAATGGTGCTTATTATTCTTGAGAGTATCAGCAGCAATCTTTGCCATGGTTTACCAGCCAACCTCCCCATGATATTGAAGGGAAGCTCTGGCAAAGTACCCAAGTCTCTGGCACACTTTGCCTGGTCACTTTCATTTTCAATATTGGGGTGAGAGTGTAGTAATTATGAGCATTTTCTGGTGGAGACATGATTTTGGCTTTTTTTCTTCATAATTTTTTGTGTGGTATTATAAGACCTACTACTTCAAAAATAGTTTAGAATATCTTTTGGATAACTTGAAATTGAAAATTACATATATACAATTATATATATAACATATTACATGTTATATATATAATGAAATAATCAGAATGTAGCCAATATCAAAGAGATTTGGAAGTCTTGGAAAGTAAGAGCTGGTAAGGGTTTTAGAGATCAAAGTCCAACTCCTTCCTTTTTGAGAAGAGGAAATTGAGCCTGGAGAAGTTGATTGCTATCCTAAGGTCACACACATCACATTAGTAGCAAAGCCAGTACAAAGTGAAATCATCCAGACTTTCATCAAGAATCATCATCCCCACCACACCAAGCACCCTGCAGGCCAAGTCCCTCCCACTTCTTCCTAATGCACTTCCTCCGTAGATGTGGCACTGTCTTCTAATAAAATCTAAATGCGTTTACCCATTCATTCATCCACATATTTATTCAATGAAGATATATTTAATGATGGCTATGAGTCAGATGTAGTGTTCGGGTCAATTCATAGACACTTTAAATGTATAGTAAAATGTATAGTAAACATTTTGCCCCTTGCCAACCAGCTTGTTATAAGGAGTCATTGGAACTGCTTATTTTGTCTATGAATCTCAAGGTTGGTTTTTTGGATTTAACACTTAGCTCACGCATGATTAAAAATGCCTGATATTTTTTAAGGAAAGTTTAGAGAAATTGCCTATAAAATATTTGGTTTTGTTTTAATCTTTTTGAAATACTTGCAATTTTCTTCTGTCATCAGAACAAATTATACACCATAAGGGTCACAATGTAATACATTTGCATTTATTTGCACAACAGATATTCTGGAATGCATTGTATGGGCCACTGTGATAGGGTCTAGACACAATGGAGAGAGAAAGCAAACCTGATCCCTACCCACCTGGTCCTTACCTCATGGATTTTAGGGGGGGAGATTAATTTCATTCAGATAATCACACAAGTGAATGGAACATTGCAATCATAGTGCATTCCCCAAGCAGAATTCAGGTTGCTCTGGGTCTCTGAAAGGTACAAGGTGCTATAAGAGCTGATGATGTGGGATTTGACATGGTCATAGAGGTGAGATGTATTTCCCCTGATGTAGAGATGGCTGAAATGAGAAGTAGGAATTAACATCTTTTGCAAAGGTCTTGTTCTGACTATGGCAGATGCTCATGAGCATGAAAAAGAGGGTGACATGAAATGAAGCCCAAAGCACTGTAGGACTTTTGCTTTATTCAAAGAATTATGGGAAAAGATTGGAGGATTTTAGCTATGAGAGTGAACTGTAGGAGAGCAACAGTGAATGCAGGTAGATCAGCTGGGAATTTTTTGTAGCCTAAGCTACATGATAAATAGGGAGAAAAATGGAGATAAATAAGGAGAAAATGATAAATAAGGTGATAAATATGGAGAAAAATGGAGAGAGTAAAGAACTATTTAGGAGTGATTATAAAAGGAGCAAGTGATAGTGGGGTTTGAGGGGTATGGGAAGGAAGGGACCTAAGATAAATCCTGTTTCTGGCTTGCATGATTAAAAGTGGGTTAGTGTGTTACTCATTGCAACAATGAACTCTGACAAACAATCAGGTTTGGGGCAAAGAGTATGAGTCTGGCTTTGGACATATTGTGTTGTACTAGCTTTGAGATATCTAAGAGGTGATGGCAATTAGGCAGTTAGATATAGGGGGCTCTAGATGTAGATTGGCTCTCTTCCAAAAGTGAGCCCCTGAGATTTACATCTTATATTATTTGCCCAACAGAGAGCTAATCTGGATGTTTCTGATCCCAAGACAAAAAGTCCTAGGAAAGTTTCTCTTTGTCCTGGTTTCTGCCAGTCAGGAGCCCAAACTTTTTAAGAATGATTCTATTAGAAAGTAGGTATAGATAGGGTCATGGAATAGCTTGTAGCTTTTATGAGAGTGATATGGCTTTTGGAAAGGGGCAACTACCAAGAGGAGGGGAAGGAGGAGGACAGATAAAAACATAAAATTTAACTCTAATAGGGCTAGGTTAATTAAATATATGAAACTAACCTTGTGGTGGATCTACATTTCCAGTATCTTAGGTATTCCCAGGAACACTTGGATGTGGGGAATGGGAGAACAGAAATCTAAAAGGAGATAAAGGCAGCCTAGGGAAACATAAAAAGGAATGCTGAAGGTTGGGATAATTTCTTACTTATCCCTGTGTTTCTAGTGACTAGAAAAATACCTGCTCAAAAATTCTTGATGAGTTAACTATGGAATAAATACATTAAGAAAAACCATGTATTCTGGTTACCAGACAGGAAAGGGTGGGGTGGGGGGGAGGGAATTAGGAGTATGGGATTAACAGATACAAATTGCTGTACATAAAATAGATAAACAACAAGGAGTTACTGTATAACACAGGGAACTATATTCAATATCTTGTAATAACCTATAAAGGAAAGTAATCTGAGGAAAAATATATATCTGAATCACTTTGTTGTACAACTGAAACTAACAGAATATTATAAATCAACTATACTTGAAGAAAAAAAGAAAAAAAGAAAAGCACACATAAAAAATTGAGGGTAATATGACTTTGCAGTAGCTCCTTAACCTTTCTAGCCTTGGGTTTTACATCTGTAAAATGGACTTATTGTAAAACATATTTTATTGAATATTTAACTTTTGATTATCTGTAAAGATATTTTCAAGTAGTTGATAATCTCAAATTCTATGTTAGTTTTCTACTCTCCTACTTATTTCAACCTAGGTCGTGGAGAAAACACATGGGCTTTGCATCAAATGCATACAAATTCAAATTATAGCTTCTTCACTCGCTGACGCTGTGCCTCTGGGTAATTTATTTAGCATTTGTTAATGTCAGTTTTTTAAAAAAATTAAATAGTAATGATTGAGTCTAAGTTGCAAGGCTTTTGTGATGCTTAGAAAAAATGAATTATAGACATCGTAGCATAGGAGGTCCCAGTACATAGTAGTTATTATTTTTCTCATCGTTATGCCTTGGTACCAGTGGGGATTAGGTTTGAGTTGTGGTAGTAAGAGCATATTTGTTAATTTTTGTTAAGTTGTTCATACTTCACCCTTTTACCTGCTCTTTGTGGTTTTGAATAGTGTAATTCAGTTTGTCTTAATGTTTCCATAGAACATCAGTATTCCACAGCTAGATTGATAATGTCAAAAAATACTGATCTTTTCCCAATTATTAGGAAAATAAGATGTTTTTTAAATTTCAAGTTTTTACTTTATATATTTTTCCTAAAAATATTTTGGACTTCTGCTTGTTAATACAACCCATCAAGGTTAACTAAAAGGCATTTTCATGGATTTTTGTTTCATTCAAAAAGACACTTCTGAGTACCTACAACACAGCAGTACTGTTCTATGTCACTTAGATACAAATATGCATCAGACTTGGGTCCTTCCTCACTGGATCTTATAGCTAAATGTGTAGAGAAATAGCAAGTAGGGAATTTTTTTGAAGTGACAAGGGGCACTTGCATTGAATTTTGAAGGTAAAATCTGTTAAATGGATGCAGAGGTGGATGCAGAGCACCCCAGGAAAAGTGCCAAGCAAGAGCAGGTAAGGAGGGTGGATCACACTCTTTAGTCACAGTGGTAACTTTGGTTTATAAACATGTAGTTGTTTGTTGCCAGTAAAATTACAGTATTACTGATGCTCAGAACAGATTAGATAGACAATGGCATTTCTAAAGAAACACCAGGAGACCAAGTGAGAACCACAGGTTAAATCATATCACTCCTGGGTGAGGTTATGATAATCTCATTTGTAATATGCCTAATACTCTGGCATCTTCTTTCAAAACTGTGCTTTCTTACAGTATCAGAGGGCCGTTTTGATGCAACATGATGTAATCTTGATATATTGTCCTTGGCTGTCTGTGTGCCTTTTGTTACAGTGAATATTCGTACGTTAATACAAAGGTTTCTATGATGTTCGCTTTTTTTAATCAATCAAAATGAGATAAAGCATATGGAAACTCATGATAATGAAAGAGTGCCAAAACTGGATTGAAAACACAAACAAAGGGAAGCTGGATTAGAATGCATTCCAGGAAAGGATATAAACATGAATTTATAATGAAAATACTTATAGGTAGTCACTCTGAGCCAGGCCTTGTATCATTTGATTCTCACCTTAACTCCATGCAGTGAGTGCCAAGACTCTTCCCCTTTGACAGATGAGAAATTGAAGCACAGAGAGGTTAAGTGATTTTCCCTAGGTGACACAGGTAGTAGGGCTGGTGCTTGGATTTGAATCCAGGCAGTCAGGCTCCAGAGCCTGACTGTTAATCTCTATTTCTCTACAGTCTCATTTTATATGAGGGTGACACCACTTTCTACTTTCACAACACAAGTTTTCATTAACTAGTTGATTCACTTGACCATTGGCTCAGCTTTCCCTAAATGTTGTTCAAGTTTCAGTCACTGAGCCATGTGCTAGAGTGTCAATCAAGGATACTACATGCTCTCTATTATTGAGGAGCTCATACTAGTTGGGGATAGTTTACAAGACATATTTTACCTGTGCTGTTTTACTTGAGCTACACAGATGATCGGAAGGATAGTACCCTCTCAATGTTTCAGAGGAAGAAGCTGAAGCTGAGAAAAGCCATGTGACTTCCTTGGAACAGTTTCCAGCAGTTAGGAAGTGTCAGCATTTGGGTTCAAACTCAAGTTTTCTAACCTGGAACTAATGGTCTCGGACACCTCCTACACATAAACTGGTAATTGTGACTCACCATTGAATAGCTGGGTGATCTTGAGTGAGTCATCATTTCGGGATCTGAGTTGTCCCATCTATAAACATGAGGGGCTTATGACATGATTGAAGGTGTATTTCTGTTCTGATATATTTAATTATAGTCCTAAAGTACTAATTATTCAAGATGGGGATATTGGTGATTCAATATGTGATTTTGAAATGTTATGTTATTAGCTTGTCACTTCAGTGCACTTCAGTTAAAGTCAATAAGGCATCTACACTGAGAGCTAAGAAAAGAGTGATGAGTAATTATGATTACAAGGCTCTCAGAGTGTCATGGGACTGAAAGATACAAAATAACTAAGTGTACCTGGGGTCCAGGTTTGAGTCTGTATTTTGAGTAGTCCTAGAAATCAAAATCCTGATGAAGGGCTAGTGACCTGATAATTGGGCTGGCCCGGTATCTTTTAGGGTAGGAAATGTTCTTCCCAAAGAAAGTTTTGGCTTGAGGACACAGCCTTGACAATCAGTGCCTAAGGAAGTCCTGTTGGTCTGTTTGCCCATGGCCTATGCCTTTGTCTTAGGGAAATGGGAGCTACTAGTGAAAAGCTAAAAGAACATTTTATCCTTCTGTAATGAAAACTCTAAGACACAGAGGAGCAAGGCAACTGTGTGTTAGAACCTGATATTAGAAGGCAACATAGATGGGAGGATGTTCTGTGTTGCTCACCTTAGCATAGAAGACATTTTAGTAGGCCTAAAAATGCTTTCCAAAAAGATATGTCCAAATCCTAATAATTCCTAGAGCCTGTGAATGTTACCTTATTTGGAAAAAGGGTTTCTGCAGATGTAGCTAAATTAAGGGTCTTGAGATGACGAGATCATCCTGGCTTATCTGGATGGGTCCTCAATCCAACGGCAAGTGTCCTTATAAGAGATACACAAAGGAGAAGACACATACAGAGGAGAAGTGGATGTGAAGATGAAGCAGAGTACAAGGCAAGGAAACCAAGGAATGCCAGTACCACCAGAAGTTGGAAGAAGCAAGGGAGGATTCACCTCTATAGGCACCAGAGCCTGCTGACCTTTGTTCTAACGTCTACCCTCCAAAACTGTGATAGAATAAATGTCTGTTCTTTTAAGCCATGAAATTCATGGTAATTTGTTATAGCAGCTACAGGAAACCAATATGAACACTGGCATCTTGGGACATGGTGCCCAGCAGACATGGTGGGACCAAGTAGAAGTGAAAGTGGTACCCACTTGAGAAGGCTGTGGTCACCACAATGATGCTTTGTCTGGTGAATTTCCCATGGTAACTGTAAATAGGAAATATGCCTTGAAACCCAAACACAACTTAATGGGAAGGTTGAGAAGGTATCCTTTTTTTTTTTTTTTAAGTTCATCTTTAAAGTACCTTTATTTATTTTTCATATTACACCATCACAATCACATTTTTAAAAATTGAAGTATAGTTAATTTACAATGTTGTGTTAGTTTCAGGTATACAGCAAAATGATTCAGTTTTATATATATATACATATTCTTTTTCAGATTCTTTTCCATTATAGGTTATTACAAGCTATTGAGTAGTGTTCCCTGGGCTATACAATAGGTCCTTGTTGTTTGCCTATTTTATACATAGCAGTTTGTATATGTTAATCCTAAACTCCTAATTTATCACTCCCCCAACCCCTATCCACTTTGGTAACTGTAAGTTTGTTTTCTATGTCTGTGAGCCTCTTTCTATTTTAGAAATAAGTTCATTTGTATCATTTTTTTTTAATTCCACATATAGGTAATATCATATGATATTTGTCTTTCTCTGACTTACTTCACTTAATATGGTTATCTCTAGGTCCATCCATGTTGCTGCAAATGGCATTATTTCATTCTTTTTTATGGCTGAATAATATTTCATTGTATATATATACCACATCTTCTTTATCCATTCATCTATCAATGGACATTTAGGTTGCTTCCATGTTTTGGTTATTGTAAATAGTGCTGCTATGAACATTGCAGTGCATGTATCTTTTTGAATTAGAGTTTTCTCTGGATATATGCCCAGGAGTGGGATTGTAGGATCATATGGTAACTTGGGAAGGTATACTTTTTAAGGGAAGACTGAATGTGACCCCAAGGATACCCAGGGACTGGTAAAGGCTGACAAACCAGGCATAACATCTCTAGAAAACAAAGAAAGGTGAACTATGAACTGTGATCTAGTAGAAAGGTACAGATAATTAATGCAAAAGACAAGAACCCCCACATACTTGATATTAATATTATAATATTTAATCTCTCACTGGTGCAAAAGTCTATGATATGGTTCTACTTCATCTTGTACTATATCATCTGGTACATGTTTTCCAGGCCTCTGTAGCTGGAGGAGAGAGATATGGAGGAGGCACACTTAGTCTCAACTTCCTTTAACCAAAAGAAATACACATCACTTCCAATTACGGTCCATTGACCAGAACTAGTCAAATGATCCCAAATGAAAACTAACTATAAGGGAGGCTGGGAAATATACATGGTTGGAAAAACCATGTATACTTGGTAGCATTAATGGTCTTTGCCACACAAAGAAATGAATTGTTAATCTTGATTAATTTAATTTTGACTATAAGACCTGGGCTATTTTTGGGTACCCAATGACCTTAATTAGTAATTATTTCTTTCCTAATTGGTTCAAATGTAATATATTTTTAATGTTTAAGTTGAACACATGATCTCTCTGATTTCCATAAGATAAAATTCTGATATGAAGTGTTTAAGTTTCTTAAATTCTTTTATAACTAAGCAAGAAAAATAATCAGTAAACTTTTTTGATTAAAAAAATAAAATGAGAAAAATTCCAATAGTCTTAATGAATTTTAGAAATTACTAGAGTTCATAGTTCGGGTATCATTTTGGCAGTGTTGATAACCTTTCACAGATGAGACAATTTTAAAGGAAAGCATTATTAGGGATTTTAAGAACAGTGATGCTAGAAAAAATATGGCTTGTTCTTCGACCACAGCACAATTCCACACAGTAGGCTAAGAGTTGGTCCAGTGGAAACCGAGAAATGCAGGGTATTTTGTCTACTCCAAAGAAAAAGGAGGAGGAAATGACCATTTCTGTGTCACTAACTGTTGGACTGAGCTGTTGCTAAGCGCTTTATGTTTATCCCATTATCATGATCACATGAGCCCTGTTTTGTAGGCATCATTTTCCCCAAGTTATAGCCAAAGAAACCAAGGCACAGAAGTTTTAGATGGCCAAAGCCACACAGCTAGGAAGTAGAAGGATAAGCCATAAAACTGGGTCCCTCTACATTTGATTTTCTCTTTCTTTCCTCCTATAGCACATTGCCTCTCTTGTTAGAAAATTGATCATCTCTTGTACTTCATTGGTAGTGGGTGCTGGCGAGGGGTGGTGGGGTTGCTATGGTTCAAGCACTCTGTGACGACAAAAATGGAACTCAGATCATGAGCTACAGAAAAATCTGTCCCCCTTTTACAAATAAGCTGTTTGTTTTGGTCAAGGACAGGTTTTGGTTTCATGGGATACAACTTTGTTTTCAACGACTCATTAAAGAAAGATGACTTAGTGCCCTGTTTTCTAAATCTAGTCACAGACCACAATCACTTGCAGGAAATGGAATGTTTACTTGAGTTTATTATACAAGGCTCTGGATATGAGCTGTGGGATTTTTACACCTCATAGCAACGGTATTACAATTTATTTACAACTTCATGTTGGCAGCTGCACAAACTCTTATGAAAAAGGACAATCACACCTTGGGGACCAGTAATTATAGGCAAAGGTATAAATTGGGCAAAGCAGTGTAAGCATTTGGCACTTAAGTTGAAGAGAATAGAAACGGCTCTGGAAATTGGACAGAAAGCCAGTCTCTTGTTCATTATGAGGCCATGAACTAATTAAACTGAACTTGTCAGAATTGAAGGATGAATAGATTGAACTGGATTTTGGCACTGACTGGTCCCACACTCATGAAAACCAAGTTGTTTTAGTGATGTCATCATTTGGAACTTCTAACTATGATATCACTTTTGACAGAATTAATGTGGAATTAATACCATATGTACAAGCATTAATAGGCACTGACTTTGAACATTCAGTGTATCATTTGAGGTTAGTTTCCAAAGGAAAACTATGAGATATGTCTTCCTAGCATCTCCAGTTATCAGATATCAAACCCAGATTAGACATGATTTCAACACTCTTATTAGAATTCCTCTGAGAAAAATCCATACGTGTTTCTAAAAAATATTTGCATAGGAACATGGTTTAAAACATGTTTTAGTTGTAGTAATATTGAACTATGGGATGAGAAGATTTAAAATTAAATTCACAGTTAAAAGAAACTGCCCAGAGTTTTCTGTAATGAAATTTTGGATTTTAGTTAAAATTAAAACTAAGACATGAGATGCTCTTATGAGTCAAAGTAGTAAGTTCTAATTTTCTAGAGTAAATGGGCTCTCTCTTCCTTTTTCTCACCAAAGTAGATACTGTTTAGGTAAAATCTATCTTTTTATGTTTATCATGACAGGTTCTTTTAAATCTTGGGGTTGGGTGGGGCGTAGTAGTTTTCATTCATTAAACAAATATTTATTTAATGCCTTCTATATTCTGGGCATTTAAAGTAGCTCTTTAGATACCTTATAATTAATTGCTTGCATATGCATAGTAATAAAAAATGTAGAAAGCGTTATTGCATCCATGCAACACAACAACCTGGGTACGTATGAGTTAACAGATAAGCAAAGGATGCTGAAGTGAGCTCAAGACACAACCCTGAATAAATGGTGAAGCTGGGATTAAGCCAGGTATTCTCTTGAAGAGTGCAATGCAACTTCCTTAGTGGGACACTTTTTATAGTTTATCTCATTGATCCTCACAACAGTCCACTTCACAGTTAAAGAAATTGAGGCCCTTGCTGAACATAGCTGAGAATAACTGAGAATATAACTGAGGGTCTTGCTGAACATAACTGAGAATTGAACTCGTCTGTCCAGCACCAACGGCCATGCTTTTTCTAATAAGGTATCCTGACTGACTATCCTTTCTAATAAGATACTCTTCTTGCTTACAGGTAAGAAGTAAATAGATGCAGAAGAAGCAAGTAAAGCTTATATTCATGGTAGGAAGACTACATGGTGGATTAGGAACCTGTGGTTCTACTGTTGGCTTGTCCACATGTTCATTGTGTTGCTTTGGCAAATCCCACAGCCTCCTTTTTTTTGCTCCTCCTCTGGGATGCCAACATCTCCTCACAGGTATTCTTATGAAAACCTAAGGCAACCCCAGTAAGTACTACAAAGTACTGTTTAAATGTTTGCTATTATTACTGTGTTGTGATGTGTTTCTCACTGGAGCAGGTCAATAGTCTTTATGGGTGTGAATGATTATTCTACAAAATATACTTGGTTTCTAAGAAAGTTTTGCTCTCCAGTGCAACATTTAAACAAGGGATACCCTTTTTCTTCATAAAGATTAGAAGGAAGGTGGAAAATGGAACCCACAATGCCCAGAAGCATGGGCTTTGGAATAAGGCTAGCCCGCCAACTTTGTCAATCACTCGCTATGGTTCTTTGGGAAAGACAAATAAATATTCTAGGCATAAGTTTCCAAAAAGTGAGAATAATAATACCTCCCTTTGTGGATTGTTGCTACACTGCTAGGGCTGCCATAACAAAGTGCAATAAACTGGGTGGGTTAGAAAAAAGAAATTTATTGTCTCATAGTTCTAGAAGCTGGAAGTCCAAGATCAAGCCGTTGGCTGGGTTGCTTTCTTCTGACAGTTGTAAGGAAAAATCTGTTCCATTCCTTTCTTCTAGCTTCTGGTGGTTTGCTGGCAATCTTTGGTATTCTTTGGCTTGTAGAATCATCACCCCAATCTCTGTCTTCATCTGCACATGATATTTTCCCTGTGTGCGTGTCTGTGTCCAAATTTCCTTTTTTTTTTTTTTTTTTTGTAAGGACCTAAGTCATATTGGGTTAGGGCCGACTCTGATGACATCATCTTAGCTAATTATATCTATAAGAACCCTATACACAAATAAGATCATGGAGGGTTAGGACTGCAACATATGAATTTGCGGGGGAGGAATAATTCAGCCCATGTCAGTTGTTGTACGGATAAAAATGAGATAATGCACATAAAATGCCTAGTGGCTGGTGCTCTGCGCTAGTAGGACTTCACTCCTGTTGGTTAATGATGCTTTGGAGTTAGGTGAATACAAAATATGGAACTGATCTCTTTATGGCTCTGTACAGAAACTTTATCACGAGGACCGGAAGCAGTGTTTATAGTCATTAATTACTGTTTTCTCACAGTTCCCTAGGACTTTGTCCCTAATGTGTGAGTTTTTGAGGGAAGTCCAACCCTTCACACAGACCAATATGTCCTGCCCAGCCACCTGCTTTCGATTCAACTC
This sequence comes from Eubalaena glacialis, assembly GCF_028564815.1. Classification (NCBI taxonomy): domain Eukaryota; kingdom Metazoa; phylum Chordata; class Mammalia; order Artiodactyla; family Balaenidae; genus Eubalaena; species Eubalaena glacialis. The sequence goes on along the minus strand of NC_083720.1, from coordinate 41,186,484 downwards.
TTTTCTTCCAGACAACTCTCAGAGGTTTTGTAACAGATGTGTAAAATGTTCCAGGCTACCTTTTCATCATTTATATTAAAAAAAACTTAGATGAAAAGTTTTCCTTAATGCATTCTATACAAAGAGCATATTAGTGTTTCTTTAGAAAGAGCAGGCTAAGTTTTACAAAGAAATTACAACATATTTAAATGATATTAAATGATTTAAATGATATTAAATGATATTAAATGATTTAAATGATTTAAATGATATTAAATGATATTAAATGATATTAAATGATTTAAATGATTTAAATGATATTAAATGATATTAAATCATATTTAAATGATATTAAATGATTTAAATGATAACAACAAAACTAACCACTTGGACACCTAATCTCATGTAGGCATGCCAATATACTAAGTTATTCATACAATATACTAAGTTATTTCATACCCTAAGAGGTAGATATTATCATTCCTATTCCATAGATGAAGAAACTGAGACGTAGATTAAATAGACTATTGCAGATCAATAGCTGGCAACTGGTCAAGGCAGGCCTCATGGTCAGCTGTGTTTGCTCAGTCCACGCTCATTCCACAATCTGATAGAAAGGATAGTGTAAATGTTTGCTGGATGGGAGAAGGAATCCTTGTTCTCTGGGACTCCACCTTCTGCCACTGTCATCAGTGTCTCTGAGTCTCCACTTCCTCATCAGAAAAAGGGAGACAATTAATAACATTTGTATTTTTTTTTTCAAGGATTGGATATGAGAACCTATGATGTAGAATTTAGCTTATGCTGGAGGCTCAAAACATTTTGTTGAAGCAATAAGACAATGAACAAACGAATGAATGAGTGAGTAAGAAATTGCATAGGAAATCTGTTGAGGACTAAGCATGAGTTCATATGCAAATATCAGGGGCAGTGACTGAGCATAGGTGTTAAAATTAATTTTCTTTTACTTTTGAAGATATTTAAAAGGCAGAACCTACTTCAAAAGAAACCAGTTCCAATATGGTAACACTTATTGACCATTTGCTGTGGATGAAGCAATGTGCTAAATGTTGTAAATGGGGTTGTATTTACTCCCCACAGTGACCCCTTAAAGTAGATGTTACATCCACGACCAATTACAGATGAGACCCAGAGAAGTTAAGCAATTTACCTCTGGTTGCCCAGCTTGTACCTGTCACAGAGCCAGAATTTGAATTCAGACAGGCTGGCTGTACAGATGGCTCTCACCTTCCATATTCATGGCCTCTCTAGTAGAAAGATCCACACACCTGAGAACAAGCGATCAAGCTTAGATTCTTGGGTTTGTTTCTTACCAGCTTGTGCAGTATTGAGCAAGATGCTTGAACTCTCTGCGCCTCAGTTTCCTCCTCTCTAAAATGGAGATTGCTATCTACTTCACAAGGATGGAGTGAGAATTAAAGTGAATTAATTCCTATTAAATGCTTAGAATAGTTTCTGGCACATAGTAGGTGCTCAATTAATGTTAACCACCATATATTAATTGTGACTGTTGTGCTATTTAGAGGGTTAAAGTCACAGTGGGACACTAGATAAAGACCTCTAGCCTCATTTTCTATATTATAAAGCTTAGAGTCTCTAGTGAGATCCAAACATTTTAGTATAGGGACAGCTGGCTTGACTCAAAATTTTAGAAACTGGTAACAAAAAATAGAATTCTATAAAGAAACAAAGCTGGGGATTTTCCTGATAAATCACATAAGCTCTCCTATAGAAACAAATTTTCATTGCTTCATGTGGTCTTAGGCTTACCGATTCACCTTAAAAATAATTTTACAATAATAAACATATATTAGGATTTACTATAGTCTAGACACTCTTGAAAGCACTTTGAATGCATTATTATATTTAATTCTTAAAACAAGTCTACAAAATAATATTCTTATATTCTCCATTGTATGGAAGAAGGAACTAAGACACAGAAGGTTTAAATAACTTGCCAAAGTCACTTGGCTGATAAATGAGAAAGCTAAGATTTGATCCTTAGAAATCTAACTCAAGAACCCATTCATATAACCACTTTGATTAACTATTTCTATAGCACTAAGGTTCATATTTATCTAAATGAAAATAGCAAACAGGTTTCTCTCATTTTATAAAATCAAAATTAATTTTAATTTCTATGCTTGGATAATTCAAGTTTATAATACCAATGGACTATACATGCTACCCCCAAAGTATCTGGTATAAAAAAAAAATCACAATTTATGATAGTCAAATCATAGTAGGCAAAATAAGGATGTCCAAAGATGTCCACATCCTCATCCCCACAATCTGTTACTTTACATGGAAAATGGGACTTTGAAGATGGGATTAAGTTAAAAATTTTGAGATGAGGAGATTACTCTGGATTATCTGGGTATTCACAATATAATCATAGGGTTGTAATAAGTGAGAGGAGATGTGAGGATAGAAGCAGATATGAGAGAGAAAGAGAGAGATTTGAAGATGCTATGCTGCTAGCTTTGAAGATAGAGGAAGGGGCTATGAGCCAAAGAAAGCAAGCTGCCTCAAGAAGTTGGAGCCTCCAGAAGGCATGCAATTCTGCTAACCCATTTTGGACTTCAGAATTGAAAATAATTTAAAAAAATTATACTGTTTAATCTCCTAAATTTGTGGTAATTTGTTATAGTAGAAAAGGAAAATAATATATCCCCATATGGCACTATTAGTGGATTTTGTGCTGACTGTATGGATTTTCCTCTTTATCCCCCAATCCCCATAGTTTTTTGTTTTTTTTTGTTTTTCCCTTGCTCAAAGGTAAAAGAGAATAAGCCAGCAATTCTACTGCTAGGCATATGGGAAAAAGATGTGAGAAGATATGTCTACACAAAACTTGCACACAAATATTTATAACAGCATTATTTATGAAAACAAAAATGTGGAAACAACCTAAATATACATCAATTGATGAATGGATAAAAATGTTATATATACATAATGAGATATTATTCAGTGATAAAAAGAAATTAAGTGCCAATAAGTGGACAAATGAATCTTGAAAACAATATACTAAGTGAAGGAAGCCAGTCACATTAGATCACACTGTATGCTTTCATTTATATGAAATGTCCAGAATAGGCAAATCTACGGGGACAAAAAGCATATTAATGGTTTCCAGGGGCTGGCAATAAGGAGTGGGAAGTGGGGAATGACTACTAATGGGTATGAGGTTTCTTTGGGGTTATTGAAAACGTTCTAAAGTTAGACTGTGGTGATAGTTGTACAACTCTGTGAATATACTAAAAACTGCTGAAGTGTACACTTTCAAAGAGTGAATTTTATAATATGTGAATAATATCTCAATAAAGATAAGAAAAAAGATAAAGGAAGCAGGTATTTACAAAGTAGGTAACCCATGTTTTGTTTGACTGGTATATTAGTAAAGGTTCTTCAGAGAAACAGAACATATATATATATTTATATAACTATATATTTTATATATTATATATATATATAATATGTCCTAAATATATAACAATGTTTGTTTCTTTCATTGGTACAGAAGAAAACAATTTAAGCAAGCTATTTCCTAAAACACATGACCCTGGAAAGCCCAATGCTGTAGTTAAGAAAAGACCATCTATATTATAGAAATACCATTTCTGGTAGTTCTGACATGAGCTAAGCAATAACGTCCCAATTTTCAGTGTGAAAAGATGATGCCTTGTTCAAATTCGGATAACTTCCAGCTCGGTATAGAATACATGAAAATCATGTCATCCAAGATTTTACTCACCCGAAGGACCAAAATATTTTTGCTGGCCCCAGTTCACCTTCTTTCACACATTTTACAATGTGTGGTATTTTAATCAGAGTCAACCTGCCGCACTTTCAGAATAGAAGCTTTGGAAATGCCCAGTATCTTTTTTCTTTCAGCATTTAACTCTTTAAGAACATATATACTCCTTTCTTCACTGTATGCCCCACGGAAAATTAAACACTGAAGAGATTCTTGAAAAGTTAGAACCGCACTTAATGCATGCGTATCCAAAAAACAAGGAAGGAGATTCTGTCATTTAAAAAAATAAGGCAGGTCTATACTATGAAAGGATGACGTTGATTTTGAAAAGAATAGGGATAATGACTTCATTCGGAGTGCTCTGACGGTAGAACAGAGGAAATATATGGTTGTCAGGGCTTGGGGAAAGAACGGGAGGGTAGGAAAGGTGTCTGCAGCAACATAAACGGTCTGGGAGATCTTGAAGTTCTGGGCTTGTTTTGAGCCTTCTTGTTAACCAACTCATTGATGGTTTTGATCTTGGTTCACCCACTGACCCATGTTCTCAAGCTCACTCTTTCTCAGAAGTGCTCTGCCCATCCCGAACTCCTCTTGACGACTAGGATTTTGTTGGTAGGAATGTGGAGAAGCATCATGAGAGTATCACCTCTGGCCTCTCATGTTGCCTCACTCAGCTATTCCTGAAGGGTTTTCTGATGTTTGAGTCATGAGAGAGAGACTGGACTCACATAGTCCGGTCCCATTCTCTCTCCCTTTCTCTCTTGGAAACCAGATTCCCACTGGGAGAACTTGCTGTCTCTGCTGCTCCAAGCAGGACCATTTTTGCAAAGATTTGCCTCCTGAGTGGTAGTCCAGCAAAGCTTGTAGTGGGGTGTGCAAGGCTGTATGTAATTTTGGAGTTTATTGTGAGAAGTTTTAGTTTCTCATAGAGCTAGCCTTTACTAAAAATAAAGTTGGTGTTTTATCTCCCATCTTCCAACGTCCTAATTTTGTGCAGAGTTGCTTTAGAACTCGGGTAAGAAAGAGACATGCTATTTGTCAGGAGCCCTGGAGGACCTTGATCTGCCTCTTGTCTTTAACCTTGTTATTCTATTCTCAGCACATTTACCTCATAGTGTCCATTCCTGGCACAAAACTCTGCAAAATTGGATGATGTGCACATTTTCGGAAGAACTGTCTAACAGGTATGTGGTCGTGACCCTTTGGTTCATTGTCATTTATTTCTGTCTTTTAAAAATCAGGATTTAAATTGGACACTTGTTCTAATAAAAATATAAATTTGGGAGGCCCATTAATGAATCTAGTTAGTCATTCTATGAATATGAACATTTATTAAGCAATTACAAGATGCCATAGATTGAGCATAGAATGTAGTCCTGGTCCTCAAAGGTCTGCCATTCTAATGGGAGTTACAGTACCCCAAAGTGATGATTATACCAAGGTTATAAGCTCAGAGATAGATACATGGAGAACATTCTATCAAAAATGGTTTGGTCAAAATTATGTAACAGGTGCTTCTATTCCAGTTGCAGGTATATTTGGCCTAAAGATATATGTCATAACCTACCATAAATCAGAACAGCCTAATTCTTGAATTGTAAAATATGATCAGAACTAGAATGATGGAAGCCTCTTTAAGATGATGGATTTTGTTTTATTATTATTATTATTTTCCTTTACCTTACGAGCATACTTGACACATAAAAGGATATGTATATTTTGTTTCATCCATTCATCATCCATTCATCCATATTTTTCATAAGTATCTGAGTGGACCCTGAAAATTGCTCAGTATATAGTTATAAATAAAAGTGACAGAGCATCTTGTTTCATGGAGTTTATTAATGCTAGACTTCTAAAAATCTTTTTATTTAAATGAATTCACATTTTAATGCACACTCCTGAATACTTACTGTTATAAATTATATACAACATTGTCACATATTATAAATATCACTTAATGTTTCTGTGACTGTCCCCTCCCATAGGATGTTTATATCTCCCTTGTAAATTATTATGTTTATTTCCAATTCCTTGATGTAGAGTTTCACATATAAGAGGAGGAATAACCACAGAATGCTGATGGTCTAGCCTCTAGTCCTAGACCCAAACCAAGGAAAAACCAAGTTAAACATTATTTAGACAAGATTCTAGAAACATATTTAACATTTCTGAAAAGTAAATTAAATTTCAATAGAAAAGATATAAGTAAATACATTTAATTTTATTGTTTAGATTGTTTCAGACTAGGAGTCAATAATAATTTTCATAAAAGAGCTACCAAGGGTTAAATCCCTTCCACTGAGTTGAATCTCTAGGTGATAATTGCCAGTGGGAGGCTCAAATCTCTGGACAGCTTCACTACCATATTTGAGGCTTTTTTCTCTGTGACAGGTGAGACTGATTAGGGTGGACATATTCTTGCACAGGCTGCAATGATTTTTAAGGGAAGACTCTGATCTCCCCTCACTAAGGAGGTTCCACTTTTGACACCCCCCCCCCTCCCTGACCTGCCCTAGATGCAGCTCTTTGTAGTCAGTCCTCCTATTGGGCCACTTCCCAGAGTGTGAGAGGCCTCCAGTAGAGTTGGTCAAGATCAGTTCTAGGATGTTTATCCCTCTTTATTTGTGGGGGAGGGGATAACAGAGGATGGACACTTTTATTTTAAATCCCCAAAACAAGAAGGGTTGTTACAGCCAATTGTTCTCAGACAATGACGTCTTCTCTTAAATCCACCTCTCTAAGAAAGTCACCCTTAAAGATGGCAAGATGCATTAACCCTTCTGAGGGATGGGATGATGGATGAAGGGATGTCAGGGATGGAGGTTGGAAAGAAGGGAACTGGGACAGAGCAGGTAGGATTAGTATTGGTTCAGAGAGAGGACATGTCTTTATCTGAGGCAGAAGGGAAGATGGAAGACAGACAAAGACATAGAAATACAAAGCAGAGAGACAAGTCGGAGATTACTTTTTTCTGTAGACTAATGTAATTGTGAAGTACTTAGGTTCAGATTTGTGTCAGCTGCTAAAATAATGCTGTGTAACAAGTTGCCCCAAAACTCAGTAGAATACAACAATAAATATTTATTTCTAGCTCATTGGCAGGGATCAGATTATCTAGGATGGTCCTGGCAGGGCTTGACTGGACTCACTCATGAGTCTGCAGTTTGGCTTGGCTTGCTCATGTGTCTGTAGGTTGGCTCTGCTTCACTTGTTCCTCATCTTCTCATGAGGCCGGTGGACTGGCCTGGGCATATCTTTTGCACAGCTAGAGAAGAAAGCAGGAGAAGCAACCTCAATTGTACAAGCCTTTTTTTGAGCTTGCTTGTATCATACTCATCAACATCACATTGCCCCAAAGCAAGGCCATCGTGGGATATACTCTGAGGCTACATGGCATGGATATGGGGCTGGGAAGAATTGGGACCATTCTGCTGCTCTACCAAAACGTTGTTTACTCTTACCTGTCCTCTGCCCTATCTCCAAAAACTCTTAGTAATTTTGACACTTAAAAAAATATAGCAATGTTACTACAATGATATTAATTCCTAGAGTTTGAGAATTCTCAAAATAATCTTCTAGCCACTAATCACAGAGCAAAGTAAAGAATGTTATATTTAAAGGGGATCTTAGAGCCTATTGATTTCCATCGGTTTATGTTACAGATGGGGAAACTGAAGACAGGAGGGATGATTAGTGGGAGAGCTGGTATTAGAATGTGAATTCCAGTCCATTAAACATTCCACTTGATTTTGGACTCTATGCAGCTCTGTGATGGCAGAAAGAATTAGGACCCCATTTTACAGATTGTTAGCTAAGAGATAGAGTTACATCCCAGGGATTGGATAGCCATTCCGGGCCTCTCCATTTTATTTGACCAGTTGTACATTCTGTGTTCCTTCTCTCACCATAGGGCCCTCAGCTAATTTTGAAGGAGGAAGAAGTGAACATTCATTTGGAAGCCACAATGCAGTGAAACCGAGGTGTGATACAGAACTTACAAATTAGATATTAGCTTGTAGTATGATCTGGCCATGAGGAAAGCCTACACCGGTGGGGCCGGTCTGTGCTAGGAGTCGAGCTGCAGGAAGGGGAATAATTCCCCTTTATATGGCACTGGTGAGACTGCACCTGGAAAACAGGTCCCTGCTCCAAGCCTCAGTACCCAGGCCATGTGGATGGGGAGAAGGAAACTATGATTCATTTGTAGCTGAAGGAAATGACCTAGGGGGGAGAGATTAAAGAGCTTAATGGGCTTGCCTTCCTCCTCAACAAGGGACCCCTGACAGTTGAGAGGCCTGGTGGCTGGTCCACTGTTTGAGGCATTTGGGTCTTTGTGGTAGAAGGTCCTACAAGATCTGGCCCTACCGTTCCAGTCCCACTTCATGTCCCACCATCCCATCCCCTCTTTTTATGTTTCTTTCCCCTGTCTGGATTCTTAGCTTCTCAGATTTTGCAAAATCTTTCCTACCTTTGGGCTTTTGTACCTATATCTCCTATTTCCTAGCAGCTGCCTCCTGCCATCCCTTTTCTATATCAGCCACAATGTCACTTTCCCAGTGAGAATTGCCTGGACTCCCTGGCAGGGTGAGGGCTTCCTGTTACCTGCTCTCCTAACACCTGCATATCTCACCTTCAGTGGCTAACTCAGGGTGTTTCTTATGGTATCAGAAGCTGTGTCTATTTTGTCCACTGTTGTATTATATCCCTGGCACATTGCAAGGGTCAATAAATATCTGCCAAGGGAATGAAGAGTAATCAGCAGCTGGGTGGTGGCAGTTCATCAGTCCTTTGTGCTTTTGCTTGTGCTGAGTTACCTGCTTGGGATGCACTGCTTTGTTCTTGGACCTGTCCAAAGACAGCAAGAGGAGCGCTGGGTGAAGATACAGAAAATGTGATTCCAGTTCTCTCTCTCCTGCTTATCAGTCACATGATCGAAGGGAAATCACTGACCCTCTCCAAGCCTTGGTAAAATAGAGATAGTAATGCCTTTCCTGCCGGGATGTGAAGATTAAATGCAAAATCCCTTCACATCTTTAAATGGTTTTTAAAACACATTTTAAATGGTTAATTGCATGTTCACAAATACAAGGTCAGACTTACTTTTACTGTTCTTTACCAGTTATGTCATAATTTCTTTGAACATTTGGTTCCTCTCTTGAGATATGGAATGATCATATCTGTCCCACATCCAGAGCTCTGAAGTCTGGGAAAGGGAAGTGGGGCAGATGGAAGATGGTGGTGAGAACATGGTCAGCATGGACAGGGGTACCACACCCTCACCACCAGGCTCTATGCCACCCCTTCTATCATTGGACTGACATGACTGCTAAGGTACAGGTATCCCCATGTATTCAGGGATGTAGAACTGGCAAATGCACTTAATTAAATGCAAATTGAATTTCTTCAATAGAGTATATGAGGACTGGGGGAGTCTCAGAGTCAGCAGTTTTCATCCCTTTTGCAGCTGCTGGTTACTCACATGCCTGGTAGCACCACCACCCCCCACCCTGGGTGGCAGTGCCTTGCACATAGTAACTGTCATCTGTATTTGGCAAGAAGAAAGAAATAATTGCCATTTAAAACAAAAACTGATTTTAGCCTCATTCACTCCTCAAGGAGTGTTCAAATTAATTCAAGCTCAGGAATATGATTATCTTACTTAGGAAAGCACATTGGTGAGCGGGTCAGGCTGAGAAAAAGACCTGTGGACTTGTTCTGCATTGAGGCATGTGGTTGAAAGCATGGATCCTGAGTCATATGGCTGGGGTTGAATGTTGGGGCCACTTCTCAGCGGCGAGGCCCTCAGGCTCTCAGTTTATGGTTTTATTGTCTCGGATATGGGATGGGAATTGTTCCTTCCTCAGTGGATTCTTGTGAGGATTACCTGAGGTAAATACCTAAAGAGTTTAGATCAGTACCTGGCAAGCAGTGATTGAACGATAGATATTAGTTTTTTGGGGTTTTTTTTGTAATTACAATCGATCCTCATTATTCATGCGTTCCATATTTGCATATTAACCTACCTGCTAAAATGTACTGTAACACCAAAATCAATACAGTAGGAACCCTACATACAAACGAGTTCCATTCTGAGAGTGCGTTCACAAGTCCAATTTGTAGGTAAGTTCAACAAAGTTAGCGTAGGTACCCAACTAATACAATCAGCTATATAGTACTGTACTGTATTTTTTTTTAACATCTTTATTGGAGTATAATTGCTTTACAAGGGTGTTAGTTTCTGCTTTATAACAAGGTGAATCAGTTATACATATACATACATCCCCATATCTCTTCCCTCTTGCATCTCCCTCCCTCCCACCCTCCCTGTCCCAAAGCACCGAGCTGATCCCCCTGTGCTATGTGGCTGCTTCCCACTAGCTATCTATTTTACATTTGGTAGTGTATATATGTCCATGCTACTCTCTCACCTTGTCTCAGCTTACCCTTCCCTTTCCCCATATCCTCAAGTCCATTCTCTAGTAGGTCTGTGTCTTTACTCCCATCTTGCCCCTAGGTTCTTCATGACCATTTCTTTTTTCTTAGATTCCATATATATGTGTTTTTTCTCTTTCTGACTTACTTCACTCTCTATGACAGACTCTAGGTCCATCCACCTCACTACAAATAATTCAATTTCGTTTCTTTTTATGGCTGAGTAATATTCCATTGTATATATGTGCCACATCTTCTTTATCCATTCATCTGTTGATGGGCACTTAGGCAGCCTCCATGTCCTGGCTATTGTAAATAGAGCTGCAATGAACACTGTGGTACATGACTCTTTTTGAATTATGGTTTTCTCAGGGTATATGCCCAGTAGTGGGATAGCTGGGTCGTATGGTAGTTCTACTTTTAGTTTTTTAAGGAAGCTCCATACTGTTCTCCATAGTGGCTGTATCAATTTACATTCCAACCAACAGTGCAAGAGGGTTCCCTTTTCTCCACACCCTCTCCAGCGTTTATTGTTTGTAGATTTTTTGATGATGGCCATTCTGACCCGTGTGAGATAATATCTCATTGTAGTGTTGATTTGCGTTTCTCTAATGATTAGTGATGTTGAGCAACCTTTCACGTGTTTGTTGGCAATCTGTATATCTTCTTTGAAGAAATGTCGATTTAGGTCTTCTGCCCATTTTTCGATTGGGTTGTCTGTTTTTTTGATATTGAGCTGCACAAGCTGCTTGTAAATTTTGGAGATTAATCCTTTGTCAGTTGCTTCATTTGCAAATATTTTCTCCCATTCTGAGGGTTGTCTTTTGGTCTTGTTTATGGTTTCCTTTGCTGTGCAAAAGCTTTTAAGTTTCATTAGGTCCCATTTGTTTATTTTTGTTTTTATTTCCATTTCTCTAGGAGGTGGGTCAAAAAGGATCTTGCTGTGATTTATGTCATGGAGTGTTTTGCCTATGTTTTCCTCTAAGAGTTTAATAGTGTCTGACCTTACATACTTTTCACACAAATAATACGTAAAAAACGAACAAACACAAAAAATAAAGAAAACATTTTTAGTTTTACAGTACAGTACCTTGAAAAGTACAGTAGTACAGTACAACAGCTGGCATACAGGGGCTGGCACCAAGTGAACAGGCAAGAAGAGTTACTGACTGGAGGAGGGAGAGGAGGTGGGAGATGGTAGAGCTGAAGGATCATCAGCAATAGGAGACGGAGGGCAAGCTGCAATTTCACTCACGCCTGACGTTAATGACACTGGTTCTGTCTCCTTGCTGGATTCAATTCTATCTACCCTCTTGAAAAAATGATCTAGTGATATCTGGGTAGTAGCTATTTTTTTCTCCTCATAGATGGCACGGTGGCACTGGATTGCATTCCGAACAGCCGCTGAAACTTTCGTGTGCTGTTCTACGTTCCAGTCCTGTGCCTCAAAAACTAACAGTACCTCTTCAACTAAAGAAAATCCCCTTGCCATTTCCTGTGTCGTGAATCATTTTGTTTCTTCAGTTACTTCTTCATCTCGTCTCTCTTCCTCCTTTCTCTGGGCCTCCAATTCCATCAGATCTTCATTAGTAAGCTCTTCGTGTTGCACAGCAAGTTCAATGAAGTCGTCCTCTTGCAGACCTAGCTTGAAATAAAGATACTGTACTACTGTACTCTATACAGTATTGTACAGTAAAGTACACAAAAGCACAATCACTTGTAGGGGATGCACGCATGTGACAATGTACACCAGACATGTGAACTAACTTACATGATTGGACATGCGAACGCACATTCGCATCTTTGAAAGTTCGCCACTTGAAGGTTCGTATGTAGGGGACTTACTGTACTCACTGTGCTTTCACAGTCATTTGTGAAGGTATGCAGAATGGTGACAACTTTGAGTCACCTCTCATGCATGTTTCCAAGTGAGGTCGAACAAAGCTCTGCTTTCTTGTTCCAGATCGTACTGTAGACAAGTGTCCTTCCCACAGTCTATTCAGTGCTATGCTTTTCCCGTGTTTGTTTTTCTTGGTTTTAGCTGTTTAAATGGACCCCCAAGCTTAGTGCTCAAGTGCTGTCTAGTGTTTCTAAGTGCAAGAAGAATTATGTGGCTTACAGAGAAAATACATGTGTTAGATAAACTTCATTCAGGTTTGTTTATAGTGCTGTTGGCTGTGAGTTCAATGTTAATGAAAAAACAACATATATTAAATAAGCTGTCTTTAAATAGAGACACATATAAAAGAAATCCATGTATGGATCAGTTGATGAAAATTTTGTGACCAGAGGCTTATAGGAACATAACCCTGTATTTCCCCTAGGAGTGATGGCTCAGTTCAATAAATCAGTCTTTGTAGTAATTTTATAAAACATAACTACCACAAATAATGAACATCTACAGTACTTTGATATCCATTCTCCCAAGAAAAGAACTGAGTAGTTGGAGTTTGCAGGAATGAGGAAGATGTAAGAGTGATCTCCCTCTCTCTCTGTCTCTCTCTCAAAATACAGATAGATGCAGATCCCAAGAACTGATGGGAGCCCACAGAAGGATGCAGACTATGAAAATTCACTCTGACTGGGAATGGTCCATACATGAAGAAAAGTATCTTTATCTTGGTGAGACGGGTAATCAATTCTGACCAGCAGCGGTTTCTCCTGGCCCCCACTTCTGGTCAGGAATCAGCCCGTTTCGCCTGGAAAGTAAATGCACCAAGTCGGTTTGTAGTTAATACAGACCCTGATGTCCTGCTGCTTTCTGATACAAGTGTAGTCTGATCCATACTCATAGGTCACTTTAAAAAATTGGCGGAAATGAAAGCAGTTTTGCCTGCATACTTTTACACTGGCTTTAGCACCTGAGAGGTGCAATGGTTGTACTCATGCTAGTTATTCATCCCGTCCAGTTGAATGACCTAAGGAAGACAATGACTTCATGTTTCTGCTAAGTCCCTTCACTTAAACTAAAGAACAGACCTATTTGTTGTTTCTGCTCAACATCATTATGTAGGGTCATTTTCTTAAGACATTAGTGAAGCTCTAGCAATTTCTGTCTAAGGATTGTACTGTCTGAAACAGACTCTAAAATGCCTTGGGGACTTGAAAAGAAAATGTGACCCTAGAAACTAAGAATGCTTGGGGATGTCCATATTGGGCCCTCAAGTTGGAGCCATCTTGGTTGCTAATGCTATTTTATATATTGCAAATAATTGTGATTTTTTGGTTTGAGGCCAGCAACAGAAATGCAAATGTTAGGCTCCTAAATTGATCTTAGTTCACAATTCCCTCCCACCAGCCATTTTCTCTCTTCCCCTTTGTGCCCATCCCAGACTGTATTTCACTTATTCATTCCCTCTTACCTCTGTTGAGCATTTATTATATAGAATGAGCTCTAAATAGCTTGGTGCTGAGGGGACAAAGTCCTACCGTATAGAGACAGTTTTATTCAGTATAGTTATTTTATCTTAGGTCTACTAGAAGTTTTCTCTACGTCTTCATCCATTCTGCATTCTTGCCCTCTTACCTCATTTAGTAACTATTGGTCAAGTGATTTTGGAATGAGAGAGAGTAGGATTAGAGAATTTAATGTCAATCGTGTACACACTGCTATTTTTAAAACAGATAACCAGCAAGGACCTACTGATAGAACAGGGAACTCTGCTCAGTATTATGTAATAGCCTAAATGGAAAAAGAATCTAAAAAACAATAGATACATGTATATGTATAACTGAAACACTTTGCAGTACACCTGAAAATAGCACAAATTGTTAATCAACTACACTCCAATATAAAATAAAGTTTTTTTTAAACAGTCAATAATGACAGTCTCTGTCTTCCAGTAATCCACAGCCTAGTGAATTTGCATCTTATTCCTTCAAATAACACCTTAGTCTTTGTACTTTATTCTTCTTAACTATGCATCTTCATGTGTGAGCATCTCTAGATTTTTTTTTTTAACATCTTTATTGGAGTATAATTGCTTTACAATGATGTGTCAGTTTCTGCTTTATAGCAAAGTGAATCAGCTATACATATACATATATCCCCATATCTCCTCCCTCTTGCGTCTCCCTCCCACCCTCCGTATCCCAGCCCTCTAGGTGGTAACAAAGCACCGAGCTGATCTCCCTGTGCTATGCGGCTATTTCCCACAGCTATCTATTTTACATTTGGTAGTGTACATATGTCCATGCCGCTCTCTCACTTCATCCCAGCTTACACTTATCCCTCCCCATGTCCTCAAGTCCATTCTCTACGTCTGCATTTTTATTCCGGCCCTGCACCTATGTTCTTCAGAAACTTTTTTTTTTATTTTTAATTTCATATATATGTGTTAGCATACGGTATTTGTTTTACTCTTTCTGACTTACTTCACTCTGTATGACAGACTCTAGGTCCATCCGCCTCATTACAAATAACTCAGTTACGTCTCTTTTTATGGCTGAGTTATATTCCATTGAATATATGTGACACATTTTCTTTATCCATTCTTCTGTTGATGGACACTTAGGCAGCTTCCATGTCATGGCTATTGTAAATAGAGCTGCAATGAACATTGTGGTACATGACTCTTTTTGAATTATGGTTTTCTCAGGGTATATGCCCAGTAGTGGGACTGCTGAGTCATATGGTAGCTCTATTTTTAGTTTCTTAAGGAACCTCCATACTGTTCTCCATAATGACTGTGTCAATTTAAAATCCCACCAACAGTGCAAGAGGGTTCCACCCACTCCAGCATTTATTGTTTGTAGATTTTTTTTTTTTAAAGGTGGGGCAGGGATAAGGCATTCTTTTTTTAAAAAATTTATTTATTTATTTTTATTTATTTTTGGCTGTGTTGGGTCTTCGTTTCTGTGTGAGAGCTTTCTCTAGTTGCAACAAGAGGGGGCCACTCTTCATCGCGGTGCATGGGCCTCTCACTATCACGGCCTCTCTTGTTACGGAGCACAGGCTCCAGACGCGCAGGCTCAGTAGTTGTGGCTCACGGGCCTAGTTGCTCCGCGGCATGTGGGATCTTCCCAGACCAGGGCTCAAACTCATGTCCCCTGCATTGGCAGGCAGATTCTCAACCACTGCAGCACCAGGGAAGCCCTGTTTATAGGTATTTTGATGATGGCCATTCTGACCCGTGTGAGGTGATATCTCATTGTAGTTTTCATTTGCATTTCTCTAATGATCAGTAATGTTGAGCATCCGTTCATACGTTTGTTGGCAATCTGTCTATATTCTTTGGAGAAATGTCTATTTAGGTCTTCTGCCCATTTTTGGATTGGTTTTTTGTTTTTTGATATTGAGCTGAGTGAACTGCTTGTAAATTTTGGAGATTAATCTTTTGTCAGTTGCTTCATTGGCAAATAATTTCTCCAGTTTTGAGGGTTGTCTTTTCGTCTTTTTTATGTTTTCCTTTGTTGTGCAAAAGCTTTTAAGTTTCATTAGGTTTCATTTGTTTTTTTTTCTTTTTATTTCCATTTCTCTAAGGGGTGGGTCAAAAAGCATCTTGCTGTGATTTAAGTCATAGAGTGTTCTGCCTGTGTTTTCCTCCAAGAGTTTTATAGTGTCTGACCTTACATTTAGGTCTTTAACCCATTTGGAGTTTCTTTTTGTGTATGGTGTTAGGGAGTGTTCTAATTTCATTCTTTTATATGTAGCTGTCCAGTTTTGCCAACATCACTTATTGAAGAGGCTGTCTTTTCTCCATTGTATATTTCTGCCTCCTTTATCAAATATAAGGTGACCATATGTGCGTGGATTTTTCTCTGGGTTTTCTATCCTGTTCCATTGATCTATATTTCTGTTTTTCTGCCAGTACCATAATGTCTTGATTACTGTAGCTTTGTAGTATAGTCTGAAGTCAGGGAGCCTGATTCCTCCAACTCCGTTTTTCTTCTCAAGATTGCTTTGGCTATTCAGGGTCTTTTGTGTTTCTATACAAATTGTGAAATTATTTGCTCTAGTTCTGTGAAAAATTCTGTTGGTAGTTTGATAGGGATTGCATTGAATCTGTAGATTGTTTTGGGTAGTAGAGTCATTTTCACAATGTTGATTCTTCCAATCCAAGAACATGGTATATCTCTCTATCTCTTTGTATCATCTTTAATTTCTTTCCTCAGTGTCTTATACTTTTCTGCATACAGATCTTTTGTCTCCCTAGGTAGGTTTATTCCTAGGTATTTTATTCTTTTTGTTGCAGTGGTAAATGGGAGTGTTTTCTTAATTTCTCTTTCAGATTTTTCATCATTAGTGTATAGGAATGCAAGAGATTTCTGTGCATTAATTTTGTATCCTGCCACTTTACCAAATTCATTGATTAGCTCTAGTAGTTTTCTGGTAGCATCTTTAGGATTCTCTATGTATAGTATCATGTCATCTGCAAAGAGTGACAGCCTTACTTCTTCCTTTCTGATTTGAATTCCTTTTATTTCTTTTTCTTCTCTGATTGCTGTGGCTAAAACTTCCAAAACTATGTTGAATAATAGTGGTGAGAGTGGGCAACCTTGTCTTGTTCCTGATCTTAGTGGAAATGGTTTCAGTTTTTCACCATTGAGGACAAGGTTGGCTGTGGGTTTGTCATATATGGCCTTTATTATGTTGAGGAAAGTTCCCTCTATGCCTACTATCTGTAGGGTTTTTATCATAAATGGGTGTTGAATATTGTCAAAGCTTTTTTGCATCTATTGAGATGATTATGTTTTTTTTTCCCTTCTATTTGTTAATATGGTTTATCACATTGATTGATTTATGTATATTGAAGAATCCTTGCATTCCTGGGATAAACCCCACTTGATCATGGAGTATGATCCTTTTAATGTGGTGTTGGATTCTGTTTGCTAGTATTTTGTTGGGGATTTTTGCATCTATGTTCATCAGTGATATTGGCCTGTAATCTTTTTGATGTCTTTGTTTGGTTTTGGTATCAGGGTGATGGTGGCCTCGTAGAATGAGTTTGGGAGTGTTCCTCCCTCTGCTATATTTTGGAAGAGTTTGAGAAGGATAGGTGTTAGGTTTTCTCTAAATGTTTGATAGAATTCGCCTGTGAAGCCATCTGGTCCTGGGCTTTTGTTTGTTGGAAGAGTTTTAATCACAGTCTCAATATCAGTGCCCATGATTGGTCTATTTATATTTTCTATTTCTTCCTGGTTCAGTCGTGGAAGGTTGTGCTTTTCTAAGAATTTGTCCATTTCTTCCAGGTGTCCATTTTATTGGCATATAGGTGCTTGTAGTAATCTCTCATGATTCTTTGTATTTCTGCAATTGGTTGTTACTTCTCCTGTTTCATTTCTAATTCTATTGATTTGAGTCTTCTCCTTTTTTTCTTGATGAGTCTGGCTAATAGTTTATCAATTTTGTTTATCTTCTCAAAGAACCAGCTTTTAGTTTTATTGATCTTTGCTATTGTTTCTTTCATTGCTTTGTCATTTATTTCTGATCTGATCTTTATGATTTCCTTCCTTCTGCTAAATTTGGGGTTTTTTTGTTCTTCTTTCTCTAATTGCTAAAGATGTAAGGTTAGGTTGTTTATTTGAGATGTTTCTTTTTTTTTTTTTGAGGTAGGCTTATATTGCTGTAAACTTCCCTCTTAGAACTGCTTTTGCTGCATCCCATAGGTTTTGGGTCGTCGTGTTTTCATTGTCATTTGTTTCTAGGTAGTTTTTGATTGCCTCTTTGATTTCTTCAGGTATCTCTTGATTATTTAGTCATGTATTGTTTAGCCTCCATGTGTTTGTATTTTTTAGTTTTTTTTTTTTCCTGTAATTGATATCTAGTCTCATACCTTTGTGGTTGGAAAAGATACTTGATATGATTTCTATTTTCTTAAATGTACCAAGGCTTGATTTGTGGCCCAAGATATGATCTCTCCTGGAGAATGTACCATGAGCACTTGAGAAGAAAATTTATTCTGTTGTTTTTGGATGGAATGTCCTATAAATATCAATTAAGTCCATCTTATTTAATGTATCATTTAAAGATTGTTTTTCCTTATTTATTTTCATTTTAGATGATCTGTCCATTAATGAAAGTGGGGTGTTAAAGTCCCCTATTATGACTGTGTTACAGTCAATTTCCCCTTTTATAGCTGTTAGCATTTGCCTTATGTATTGAGGTGCTCCTATGTTGGGTGCATAAATATTTACAATTGTTATATCTTCTTCTTGGATTGATCCCTTGATCATTATGTAGTGTCCTTCTTTGTCTCTTGTAATAGTCTTAATTTTAAAGTCTATTTTTTCTGATATGAGAATTGCTACTCCAGCTTCTTTAGATTTCCATCTGCATGGAATACCTTTTTCCATCCCCTCACTTTCAGTCTGTATGTGTTCCTAGGTCTGAAGTGGGTCTCCTGTAGACCGCATATATATGGGTCTTGTTTTTGTATCCATTCAGCCAGTCTGTGTCTTTTGGTTGGAGCATTTAATCCATTTACATTTAAGGTAATTATCGGTATGTATATTCGTATTACCATTTTCTTAATTGTTTTGGGTTTGTTTTTGTAGGTGTTTTCCTTCTCTTGTGTTTTCTGCTTCAAGAAGTTCCTTTAGCATTTGTTGTAAAGCTGGTTTGGTGGTGCTGAATTCTCTTAGCCTGTGTTTGTCTGTAAAGCTTTTAATTTCTCCATTGAATCTGAATGAGATCCTTGCTGGGTAGAATAATCTTGGTTGTAGGTTTTTCCCTTTCACCGCTTTAAATACGTCCTGCCACTCCCTTCTGGCTTGCAGAGTTTCTGCTGAAAGATCAGCTTTTAATCTTATGGGGATTCCCTTGTATGTCATTTGTTGCTTTTCCCTTGTTGCTTTTAATATTTTTTCTTTGTATTTAATTTTTGATAGTTTGATTAATGTGTCTTGGCGTGTTTCTCCTTGGATTTATCCTGTATGAGACTCTCTGCAGTTCCTGGAATTGGTTGACTATTTCCTTTCCCTTGTTAGGGAATTTTCCACTATAATCTCTTCAAATATTTTCTCAGTCCCTGTCTTTTTCTCTTCTTGTTCTGGGACCTCTATAATTCGAATGTTGGTGCATTTCATGTTGTCCCGGAGGTCTCAGACTGTCCTTAATTCTTTTCATTCTTTTTTCTTTATTCTGCTCTGTGGCAGTTATTTCCACTATTTTATCTTCCAGGTCGCTTATCCATTCTTCTGCCTCTGTTATTCTGCTATTGATTTCTTCTAGAGAATTTTAAATTTCATTTATTGTGTTGTTCATCATTGTTTGTTTGCTCTTTAGTTCTTCTAGGTCCTAGTTAAACGTGTCTTGTATTTTCTGCATTCTATTTCCACGATTTTGCATCATCTTTACTATCATTACTCTGAATTCTTTTTCAGGTAGACTCCCTATTTCCTCTTCATTTGTTTGGTCTGGTGGGTTTTTACCTTCCTCCTTCATCTGCTGTGTGTTTCTCTGTCTTCTCATTTTGCTTAACTTACTGTTTGGGTTCTCCTTTTCACAGGCTGCAGGTTCATAGTTCCTTTTGTTTTTGTTTTCTGCCCCCAGTGGGTAATATTGGTTCAGTGGTTTGTTTAGGCTTCCTGGTGGAGGGGACTGGTGCCTGTGTTCTGGTGGTTGAGGCTGGATATTTTCTTTCTGATGGACAGGACCATTTCCAGTGGTGTGTTTTGGGGTGTCCGTTACCTATTTTTATTTTAGGCTGCCTCTCTGCTAATGGGTGGTGTTGTGTTCCTGTCTTACTTGTTGTTTGGCATAGGGTGTCTTGCACTGTAGCTTGCTGGTCGTTGAGTGGAGCTGGGTCTTATCATTGAGATGGAGGTCTCTGGGAGAGCTTTTGCTGTTTGATATTATGTGGAGCCAGGAGGTCTCTTGTAGACCAGTTTCCTGAACTCGGCTTTCCCACCTCAGAGGCACAGGCCTGACACCTGGCAGAAGTGCCAAGACCCTGTCAGCCACACAGCTCACCCTTTGGACAGCCAACAGGATCTTAAATTACCACAAGGCCTTTTCAGGGACAAGTTGTCCATCATTTCAAATTTAGCTGCAGGTCTCTTTCCCATTCTGGAGGTCAGAAGTCCTAAAAATCAAGCTGTTATCAGGACTCTATTCCTTCTGGAAACCTTAGGGGAGAATTCCTTTCCTTGTCTTTTCCAAGGCCCTATTTTTAGAAGTACAATTTTTATGAACAGTTTTCCAAATTGAAAGCTCTGATTAGACTCCTATATCTCTTTTCCAGTAAAGAGAGGATGGAGAGAGAAGCAGGTCTTTTATTCAGATTGGTCCCATCATAAAACCACTTGTAGAGTAGAGCTGAGATCTCTTATACGGCAGGGAAGGCAGAGGCAGGTTCACCATTTCCAGGCACAGATTATTCAAACACCTTAAGTGCCAGGAAAGTGGTGGTGATTGTACTCACAGTACTGGGACCAGTTACCAAGAAGCCTCGGACCTCCATCTCTTGACTTTTGTAATTATTTCTCATCTCTTCCCTCTGCTCTCTGCCTAGGCAATTTCACTCCACTTCCATGGCTTGTATTATCAGTCCTTTAGTCACCTCCAAATACACCCCTTTAATACTGACCTCTGTCTTTGCCAAGGTCTGGACCTGTATTTCCATCTCTCTGCTGTGCATTTTTCCTTGAATAAGACCAACAAATTACTACATGCTGTGCTCCTTATGAAGAAGGGGATTAGGAAGGAGACTACTAATTGAATGACAAACCAAGTTCATGATACATGACTTTAAGAAACTGTAGGAAAATTAACAATCCAAGAATTCCATTGTTTTTATAAAATATTTCAGTAATGTAAGTATTTGAGAAGACACAGGAAAACATGAATTAAATGGGATTTTTATGATGAGTAATGGAAAATTTGCTGGTGTTTTGGTTTTCTTAAACAATTACTCTAAGTCAAAGAAGTGGATACATTTAAGAACAAACAAAAACTTTGAACCCAACATTCCTTCCAAAGGAAAAATGCAAATTTCAAAGTGAGGACACTAAAGCCCTCCATTGTGTATTAAGTGTATTTCTATAATCCCACTATCAGAGAGCTTATAGTAAATTCTTGTGTTTGATCTAAAGATTTCAAATAAATGACTCAACAAGTTTAAACTGAAATCTTTATCCACCCCCTCCTTACACGCACCTGTTTTTTCTCCTCTTCTTACAGTCTTGGTTGATGGCATCATAAAAGTAATATATGTACATTCTTTGAAAAACTGAATGTCACTAGTAAGTAAAAAATTAACACCATTCCCTATTCTTTCCAGAGTCCCAGTCCTTAGCAGGATTGTTTATGTTTGTATTTCTTCTAATTGTTACTAAAATAAATTGAACAATTTATTTTTACATATTTCTCTGTTGACTCTTTGCTGAGAAAATTTAGGACTTTGGGTCACATGCACTATCCCCAGTTTTGTTGAATGTTGTAATTAAAATTGTGCTTCTTGTTCCACCAAATTGAGAGAGTATTTCTTCATGTTCCACCATTTATAATGAGGAAATTAAAGCTTAACACACGCTTGACCTCCTTTCTTCCTTGTATCTCTCAAATTGTGTCAACTGTGTAATTCTTATCCAATATCAGAGTTTTAACATTCACATCCTGTTTTATGATTACATCTGAGTATTTTTGCTTTTTCTAAAATCGATTCTAAAAATTTGAAAACAAACAATTAGCCTTTACAGTATAATGACAATGTCAACGTAATAACAGTAACCATTCCGAAGAACCGAGTGTTAGTGTTGGATTCAGAGTGAAGGAATGTAATTCTAAGTTATTGAGAATCAACAGAGAATACTTCCAAAGTTAAGTTTAAATAAACTCTCTTCTATTTTGATTGCTCCATATCATGCCACATTTTAGTTCACTTTATACTTAAACCATGATATTCTCATACATCCTTTAATTTTTCTTGGTGTTTCTAATTGTTTTCTTTCACTTACTGACAAAAGAACCATATACTTTCTTTACATTTCCATAGAATTTCCTGGCTTTTTAATCGTATTCTTTGTTTTATAAAGTCTACTTTCTTCTTAAAGATAAAACTATTAAAGTGCTCTGAATTGTGTTCAAATTGGGACTTAGTGATTTATAAGTGCAGTTATTTTTCCAGAATTTTTTTCCCATTATATTCTTGTATTAATCAGGGTAGGTTTAATGCTGTAATATCTCCAAATTTCAAGGCTTGATTTTATTGAAATGCATTCTGCTCTCACATCCCAGTTCAATTGGTCTAAAAGGGAGCTCTACTTCCTGCAGACACTGTGGAAACAGACTTTTCCATGAGGTGTTTCAGCTCTCTTCTAGGTTTTGGACTCCTCTGCAGTTAGCCAGTGGCTAGGCAAAGGTTGCAATAGGGAAAACACACATGTGCTTTTAATCTCTTTGGGCCAGAAGTGGCACATGTGACTTCTGATCATTGACAAGAACAGTTATATGGCTTATCTAGATGAAGGAATGCCAGGAAAGGGATCCACTGTTTGCCTAGGAAGAGTGGAGAACACAACCTCTACCATCACTCCTGAGTTAATCCCACAGGCTCCTCTGATAGCATCTTCTTTTGTTTTCTTGGAATACATAATAAAGATCTTTTTTCCCACCAGAAGGCTACATGAAGCCAAATGTTCTAATTCCTTTTATGTCTAGAAATTATTTTTATTTTACTCTTACACTTAGTATTGTGACTCTGTATGGAATTCTGAGTTCAAAATAACATTTGTCCTTAATATTTGATAGCAATTGCCCTGTCTTGAAACATTTTAAAAATTATTAAAAAATTTAATTTTCCTTCATATTCTCTCTTCTCTTCTTCTAGAAGTCTTTTGGAGGGAGGATGACCCTTTTGGGTTGATCTTTTAAGACTTTACTTTTGTCTTATATTATTTTCTTTTTCTTTTTTTCTGTTATGTGTTCTGGGGTATTTTCCTTACACCATACTACTCAATTTTTTTTTTTTTTAATTTCAGCCATCATTTTTAAATTTCTGTGAATACTTTCTTGTTCCCTGATTAATCCTTTTATATCAACCTATACTTATCTTATTGATGTGATCTTTTCTCAAATATCTCTGGGAATACCCATTAAAATTATTTTGAAAGTTCTCATATTCTGTGGATTATCTTTGTTTATTCCAGTATCCTTTTTTCCATATTAATTCTCCTATTCTGTGATCTTTTGGTCCTCACATGGTTGGAAACCCTTAGTTGTTTAAAATAAATAACTGAAGAGGGTTTCCTTTATAGTTAGTTCTATTTTTCTGATTTCTCAAATGTCTCATAATTATGTATAGAAGGGAGATATCCTCTTAATATTCTGGGGAACTAACTAACACACTAGAAGCCCTAAACTTTTCCAGAAATATCTATCCATTTTCTCAAGAAGCAAAGCTCATCCTATTTGGTGTCTGTTGTATGCAGAATAATGGTCTCCCAAAGCTTCCTGTTTCCTAATTCCTGGCCCCTGTGTATATATTATGTTGTATGGGGCAAAGGGGACATTAAGGTTGCAGATGAATCTGAGGTTGTTAATCAGATGAGGATATTATCTTGGAATATCCAGGTGAGCCCAATGTAATCACAAGGATCCTTCTTAGCAAAAGAGGGAAGCAGAAAAGTCAGTGATTTGATGATAGAAGAGGTCATGAGTCAAGGAATGTGGGTACATCTCAAAGCTGAGAAAGGCAAAGAAACTTATTTTACACTGTAGCCTCCAGAGGGAACACATTTTTGCTGACATTTTAACTTTGGCTCAGTCAGACCCATTTCAGATTTTTGATCTCCAAAACTGTAAGATGATAATTTTTTTTAAATTTTAAGTCACTAAGTGGGGTAATTTGTTATAGCAGCAATAGGAAACTAATAAAATCTCATATAAATATTGGACAGAGTTGACCATTCTCTACTTCTTTTAAAAAATCTCCTCTCTTGGAAAGAGAGATTGCTCCAATGCCCTTCTGTTTTTCTATCACCAATCTAGTCCTATTTTCTTCTTCTTTGAAGTCTCCTCCTGACCTCTAATTGTTGAAGCACTCTATGTTTGGGAAATGGGCACATTTTAACCTTTCTTTCTATGCATTCCCTCTGGATGATCTCACCCATACCCTTGGTTTTAAATATCATCTTTATGCTGGTGACTCCAAAAGGTTTATCTGTACCTTTATGGAATTGTGTAATCAATTTCCTACCTGATATCACCACTTGGATATTTCACAGCTCTCTCAAGTTTGACATTTCAAAATTGAAATTATGATTTTCCCTTAAATCTCATGATTTCTGCCTCACCCAGCTATGGCCACAGTAATACTGTATAACAAGGCACACCAAAACTTAGTAACAATATACCTTTATTATGACATACACCATTCTGGGGTGTCTGGACTCGTTCTTATTCAGGCTACAGGCCAATAATCTAATCTGTCTGTCCTCTCAGAGGTTTTCCCATCTGGCATCCTTTGCCACATAATTTGTTGCTCAAGCTATAAATGAACATGTTGATCTTTATTTGTTCTTCTCTCTCCACCTTCACATCCATTCTATTTATAAGTCCTTTATTTTTTTGCCTTCAAGTATATCACAAATGTGCCTACTTCTCACCCTCCACTTCTACTAGTATATCCAAGCTACTGTAATATTCTTTTCTGGAGTACAGCAATCTTTATTCATTCCTTCATTCATTGTATATATATGTGTTGATAGAATTCCTCTTAAATGCCACATACAGGACTTCTCTTACTGATGCTAAGTAAGGCTCTGCCTTTATTCCCCATCAGAACTGATTCACTAACTTCATGGCACAACTCTTACTCTAAGAACCAGAGCAATATTACTGTATAAAACAGAGACAACTCTTTGGAGCTTACAATCTAGGGAGGGAAGCAAAACTTTTTATCCAGTTTCCCTGTATCCTCTTGTGCCTTCCACCATTCTATCCACTTCAGTGAATCCAGAGTAGATTCAATACTGAGAGATGATGTAACCTCTTGCTTAGACTGTTCGTGGCTTTATATTATGGACCAATATGCCGTTGTCCCACAGTGACCTAGCAAGCCCCGTTTGACCTCCCCTTAGCTACTGCTTACCCTCATCTCAGTTCCTTTTCATCTCACACACTGTGCTCCATCCACCAAGACTTCCTTTCTTTTTCAATTCCAGAACACACCAAGTTCCTTTCCTCCTTAGAGGTTAGCACATGCCAGTTGTCTCCTACTTAGAATAGCATGTTCCTAGATCTTCACAGTACATATCAAGTCTCAGCTTGAAAACCACCTTCTCAGTGGCTTCAGTAATGACCTTAACTAAGACTCAGGCTTCTAATTTTTCCCAGAGTAATGTGTTCAATAACTTTGCAGGGGACTCTCCCTTTGCATGTATGCATGCGTGTATTTACCTGTTTAATTCAGTCTGTTCCTTCCAACTAGACTGTGCTTAGGATCCATGTTTGTTTTACTCGTGCCTGTATACCTAGTGGCTAGTACAATATCTGGCATGAAGTAGGCACTCAAAAGTGTTTTTAGATTAAACAGATTTGTCAATGGTGATACTTCAGGCTTTGGTGAGAAAGTATAATGGGGAGATGTGAATATTATAGAACTGGGCCTGAAGTCCCAGTGGTGCCTTCTTGGCATCCCTCAAACCACGAAATTCTGGCTTATTCATAAGCTTGGCCTCACTAGAAGAAATTATTTTGTAATTAAGTAAAACTAGGGCAGGGCAGGGTGAATGACTTGTGTAGGGTAATACAGGAAAATCACTGTGGAGTTGGGAGAGAGCCAGGTCCATAGCACAGGTCTATCTGTTGGAGGCCAGGTCCTCACATTCAATTCCCAATATGGGTCCCATGGGGGCAACTCAACGTTCCAACCACACTGTGACCCACTCACCCAAGAGGGGGCCGGAAAGGGAAAGGCTCCCGCCAAGTTTGAGAGTTTCCAGGCCACTTTGCTTATGGTTTGGCTTGGGGTTCCTGTTTCCCTTTGCCATTGCCCCCTGGGCTCCTGACCTTAAATTAGACTCTCAATCTTTTCTCCTACTCAGAATGAACTGGCGACTTTTAATTGTATTTTCCATTCAGCGTCTTTGAAATCAGCATTGCTTTGCTTTTGTGGGTTTAGCTTGACCTTTAATGTTCTCTTGGCAGATTTCTGTTATTGGAGGGGATGGGATTTTTGATTTGCTAGAGAGAATGGAGTCTAAACTTTGGACTTCAGACCCTTAAGCTTTCCGTTAGAAACAGAGAGATGACTAATAACTATTTAGTGTGTAATGATGGCTTAGCAGTATTTACCACTGATTTAGGCTCTCTGGCTTCATTACCTAGGATATTTTCCTGACTTAAACATTTCTCAGTTCTTTAGCCAACAGCTGTCCACATTTTTTAAGTCCCCAAACCTCCAGAAATTATGATTTCACATTTCTAATAGGCTCCTTTCACTGTTCAATCAAAAAGACCTCTTGTGCCTTGTAGCCTGTGTCCAAAAGTGAATTTAATTCAAATTACAAGTGGAGAATACAAGCAAAGGATAAAGCCCAAATCTTCTCTAATGGGGCCCACACCCAGAACTTCCATCCCTGACTCTCAACTGGCTCTGAAGCAGGTGTGTGAAGGAATAAGGTGTGTAAACAGAGAGGGAAATAACACAAAAAGAAACATCCCTTGAAGGAACAGGAATGTCTGATTCAGTCTCTCTCACCTCCATCAACTTCTGGAGTCCCTTCTGGTGGGATGGGAGAGGAACTCACATAAGAACTCAAAGGTAATTATCCCCATAAGATAATACTTCAAATAAATGCCTTAGCATGACAATCATTCCTTAATCATGGCATTCAAGAAATATGAATTTATTGGTGGGGGGTACAAGAACAAGAGAGACACAGTCTCTAGCCTCAGTGGCATATATGTATTTTAAAGCTTATAGCATAGAAAGATAGTAAGGAGTAGAGAAAGCACTGGTGATTCAGAATCTGGGTTTATAACAATAATTACAACAATAAGTAATTTGATACTTATGCCAGTCACAGAGAGGTTTCCACGTGATAGGCACTATACTAACTGCTTTACAACATATACCCATTTAATTCTCTTTACAAGCAGAACAGGTAGGCAATCATAGGACTCATATTACAGTTGATAAAACTGCAGCTCAGAAAGACTTTTTTACTGGCTTGTCATCAGAAATCCCCAAATTGGTGCATTCTAACCCTGATCTTTCTTACTTTTCATCCTTCATTTTTAACTACAATATTAGTGGAAGTTTTGGGAGGTTGGAGGTTGGGATTGACAATGACTTTTCAAGGTTTATCAGTCTATGAGTCTATAATGCCCACGACTCAGGGAGTATCAGTGGAGACTCTGAGCGATGACACATATTCTGGGCATCAGGTCTGTGGACTGCATGGTTGGGAAGTTAGAGGTCTGAGCTCGGGGTCAAAAGGCTGTGACTTTGGTCATGACCCTACTTCTTACTGGCTGTAAGACCTTAGTTTCTTCTTTTCTAAAGTGGGGGTTATTATACCAAATTTTACTACTTCTGAGCATTGGGGATCAGGAGGTATAAGCTAATAGGTAAAAACAAAATTTGTAAACTATATTGATCTTCTGGTCAAGTAGTAAAAAAACCAATGGAAGCTCGTTTAAACAGAAAAGGGATTCACTGGTTTGCATAAATGAAAAGGCAGTTTCAGGCATAGCTGTAAGCTGTATCAAAGGACTCAGCCAATGAATCATCAGGATTTGTTTTCTTCATCTCTGAGCTCTACTTTCTTTTGTTTTGGCTTTTTTTCATGTTCCATGTGAGCTCATGTCAGCACCAGGCTTACATCATGCTTGTTGTGGTAGTCTTAGGAGACAAATTCTCTCTCCAACCTTGATCTTATTTGTACCAGCCTCAGGTCGGTCATGCACCCATTGCTGAGATGATTACTATATTCAGAGAATAGACCATGTGTTCATTGAGGTTTGACTCCCATGTCCCTTCCAAAACTATGTGTACTGAGCATGAAGGAGAAATTGTTGCTGAAAAATAAATCAGGCTGGTGTTACTGGAGGAAAGGGGTACACTGGTGGGCAGGCAGAGACAACAGATACCCTCTATGCTCATGAAGACCCAGACTTATTTGGGGAAGTCATTCAAGTTGCTTCCTTGTTTGGCTTCTATTTTGAAATTTCCCCTTGGCATCTCAGAGGTAGACTCCATGGCTCCTGTTTTGGCATAGTGCCATCTGATACCTCCCCTCTAACACACAATATGATACCTGGGAATGTTGGTGTGCAGAGGGTAAGAGACATCCCTAGTAGACAGGTTAGTGGTAAGCTACACACGACAGACATATAGAATTAAGAGAAATGCCAAGCACTGTTACACTCCTAGTTGACATTGGTGGGTAATGGCAGTCACATACACAGGTGACTTAGAGATTGAGGGAGCGTGAAGCTCTCTTCCCATTCAGACCACTTCTGTAACTCTCCAGGTAAGAACCATTGATCACATTTTCTCTTTTAGAACTCCACATTCAAATGAAACTCTCAAGTTGGGAAGCTGGAAGAGCTCTTTAGAGAAATCTCACCCAACTCCCTTTTTGGACTTTGGACAAAGCTAGGACTGAATGACCGATGTGGCTTTCCTAACATCACAAAACTAGTGAGAAGTGCATCTCAGCCCAGAACCACAAACTCTTGACTTGACCCTCCCCCGAAGGACAGCTGGATAATGTAGGTCTTCTGGAGTGCGATATTATATGAACAAGTGAGAACCTGGCAACCAGCAAGCATGGCAATGTCTGCTGAAGACTCACACATTCATTTTTGGCCTTGAATGTTCTCATAAACATTGCAGTGCTGGAAAAATTGTTACAGACCCAAGACCTCAATGTTTGTGCTCCTGTTCGGCCTTAGATTAAGTTAAATATTGTTTGTAGATGATACAGATAAATTGGCTCAACCATGAGCCTGTCTGGATGGTTAAAAGGATGCTGTTTATTTCTCTAAGAGGTTGCCCAGCTGAGTAAGAGGGTTGTTGGACTATTGCCTCATTTCACACACAGCCTTCCTATTTATTTCAGGACTTGACTTCAGAGAATGCACTTAACTGGTTTGCCTGGTTGTTATTTGTCAAGCTTCTATTGGACTCAAGGACTCCCATGGCAGTGAGCTTGTCATCTCCCTCTCTCCTGACCCTTCCCCACCAATGCCAAGGATGGTGACAGCATTCTGTGGCTTCTCCATCATTGGAAATTGAAGTCACTGTATGAAAGAGTGATTGATTAATTAGAAAATTAGAAGAGGTTCTCAGGATTCAAGTGTGTGAAAATATAATAGATGAGTGACAGGGAACAGTTGGTCCATGTGTCCATTCAGGCAAGGAAAACAATGAAAAGAGATTTGTGTAAAGCTGTTGGAATGTGGAACAGCCATTAAGAAGGACAAACTGGCAATGATTGTGAGACTCGTTGAAATGCTTTTGGCTGTAGGAAGGGCATTGGAAATAAGAAAGTGCTTTGCTATTTATCAGCGGTATGACATTGGAAATAATCACTGGTCATCTCAACTTCTCTACAGAGTACCCTGAAGTAACAGCTGAACTCATGACATTGTTGGAAGGATAAAAATTGAGTAATGTATGAAGATCCCAGCACAAGGTTTTTATGTAGTTGTTGCTTTGTATGCTACCTCTCAACTTTCTCTTTTCTTTTTCCACCTTAATATTTAATCTTTTCTTTTTATTCAAATAAGTAAAATAGGCTTCCAAAATTAGAAAATAATAGATGATGAAGGCTTGAACTAAGGCAGTATAAATGGATAGAGGAGAATGAGAAGGATTAAAAAATATTAAGAAAAGTTGGATTGACAGAATTTGGTGTGTGAATGGATGTAGAAGTTGAGACAAGAAAAGGCACTGCTCTTCCCAGAGATGGGCACAATGAAGGGAGGGAAGTTGTGTTACACTATCCAGGTAGATCAATAGAATTATAATCATATTGTAAAAAAAAAAAAGGATCTGCCTTCCCATGTATGAGAAAAAATCAACTTAGAGTTACATTTGCTTGGAAAAAATAATATTAAACAAACTGGTTTACTTAAATTTAGTTCCATCAATCTCTGCAAAGCACCTTCCCAATAAAATGTGACCCAACTATGATTTTCAAAATACTCATTTAAGTATTGACAGCCAGTTAGGATGGACCTGGCCACTGAGATTCTCTTAACCAGGCTTCATTTTTCTCACCAGCTCCTGTGGTACATACGTGCAAATGATTTTGTCATATCTACCCAGAATGATTCAGTCCCATATCTTAGACCCTACAAACTGGGGGTTATAAACTGTTAAGTGAGCACAAAAACCTTTTGCAAAATGATAGACTATTATTATCAATATTTTGATAAAATGTGTAATATTAAACACGTATTTTGAGAGCAAATATTGAGTGTGCACTCTGGAATCATATTATTTAGGCTTGAATTCTCAATCTGTCACTTACTAGTTTAGCGTTTTTCAACCTCAGCATTATTGACATTTTGAGCCAAATAATTATTTGTGTGTTCGTGTGTGTATGTGTGTGTGTGTAAGGGGTGTCCTGTACCCTGTAGGATGTTTAGTGGCATTTATGGCCTCTACCTACTAGATGTGAATAGCATCTTCCCAGTTATGATGATTAAAAATGTCTCCAGACATTGCCAAATATCTCTATGCTTGAGGTAGGGTGAGAAAGGGGGTGATTATCCTAGACAGAGAACCACTGCAGTAGCTGATGACCTTGGGAAATGTTTAAACCTCTGTGGGATTCAATTCCTTTTAACTGTACAAAAATGTATATAATAAAACCCAACTTATACCGTTGTGAAGAGATATAACACATAAATTCATCAGCATACACTTGGTATAGAGTAAGAGCACAATAAATATTAGTTATAACAGTTACTTATCATTGTTTATCAAACAAATGCAATATAGTTAGATTAGGAAGCTTATGCTAAAATTGGGAAAACTGAAATAAAAAGTTTGTTATTTTCCCTAAATTTGGGTAGGAGTTTGAAACACAGATAGATTTAGAGCAATCAGATCTAAATATTCTAGGGTGTTAATTCGAGTGACATTGCCCAGGTCCCACCCTATTAATCCTTGAGGTAAATTTCAGATTTTTGTCCTATTATCCAAATAATTTTTTCATACAGAAGTAATTTGTTCATACAGAACTAGCTTAAAACTGTAATATGAATGTAAAACAACAACAGTAAATTGATTTCTTAACATATTAAATTTCAAATAATTAAATTCTAATTTGATTTCTCCATTAAATATAGAGCCCATTCAGGAATTACCCAAGTTGTTCCCTTGGAAAGCCATCCCACAGCCTAAGAGCATGGCCCAATTGGATTCAAAGATAAACTTCTTAAGGAATTTAATTCTCCTGAAATTACATGAGAAATATTGAGTGTATGTGCATTTTTGCCAAGTTCCATAATATTCATCCAGTTCTCAAAAGGCTTCATACTCCTTAAAGGTAAACAATCACTGTTTAACTTGTTGAGTTGAAGAGAGAGGTCAGTCTGGCTGTCTTCAAAACTCTGCCACTGATCATTAGAGTGATGATCTGTGCTTCTGGACTTCAAATTTCCCATCTGTAAAATGGGCATGATTAACCTAACTGATCTCGAAAGCTCCATTTCATTCTAACCTCCTATAATTAAAAAAATTAGCCTTAAAAATCTTATTCCATTTACAAGATAATATTGTTAAGCTTCCAAAAGTACTGTCAACCTAAAACTTTTGCTTCTCAAAAAACTCAGATTCATGATGGTCATCATGATTTTACTCACCTTTTAAAAAAATTTTTGGTTGCGTACAGAAAATATACATCCAAGAACTAGGTTTATGAAGTATTCTACCAGGTAACAGATATCATAAGTGGCAAGAAAGTCAAAACAACATAAAGAAACCTGGTTTAGATTAGGAGCCTGATGGTCTGTTCAGATCCCAGTCGACTTTCAGCAGGAAAGAAAGCAATGAAGTAGATGTGCTTTTCAGTGCAAAACATTTCTTTTGCCCCCAAAGCAACTCTCTGAAAGAACCCAGTGGGAGTGAAAGGATGATGTTGACCATAACCCTGTTGCTTTGATTTGGGGAAAACTCATAAAACACAAAGTTCCTGGTTTTGGTGGTCCCTCAGTACCCAATAATGTAGAGACTGTTCCTTTCCCCATAGGTTAAGTGCTGCACTCACATTAAAAAAAAGAAAAGAGAAGAAAGAAAAGAAAGAAAAAAGGATTCAACTCTCAGAGGCACATTAAGCTCAATGGTGAAACCTTAAAAGATAATTACTTTTTTTCTCAAGAGCCTTCAGTGAGAAAATAACTATTTTCTGCTTAAGAATCAATTATTTTTAATTAATTAATTATGTTTACACATGATAAATTATAATAGGAGTACATTTATTTTTATTGTCAATAATTCTATCACAAAACTCACCTTGGGGAACCAGGGAAACAATTTCAAAGGCTTACATTATAGGCTTATAGGGAGAATAATTGACTTAGGGGATATGAATTGTTGTTAGTGTGTCATCAGGCCCTGTCTATCAAACCCAAAGATTAAAAGTTTAGATCTATGATCTATTGATCCCGTGGTTTATGGTAGAGCAATGCTTGAAAGTGCAGTTTTATGCAAGCTTTGGCAGCTATAGAGAACCAGAGACTCTCCAGGGATCAGCAAGAAACAAATTTATGTTGAATAATAGACAAAGAAGAGGGAAAAACAAGAAAACCTGGTAGAAGTTATGGCAAGACAAGTTTCATTTCATTTAAAAGAGTGTTTTAATAATTTCCATTGTTCAACAATCTTAGGGTCATTGACCCTCCTGATTTGGTCAGGACTGAGGGGGTTCCAAGTCCAGGGGACTTTCAGTTATAAAATTGAAAAAAGTTCTGTGGAAACCAGAACGAGTTGGTCACCCTACCAACAGACTGAGAAAACTTTTGAAGTAGTGAGTGCTCCATCATTAGAGGTGATCAAGTAGTGGCTGATCAACAAAATCTGAGATGTGTCAGAGAAGCTTTTGTTTTGGGGAAGGAGAATAAGCTCAATAACCTCTGTGGAAGTCATCCTAGTCTGAGACACTGAGAGACTCTACAAAGAAAAATGATCTGTGATAGAGTCAACTTCATTGCTAAATCCTCTGGAATGATAAATCCTTCCATATTTAGATTCCATATTTAGAATTCAAGTGAGTTGAATCTTCTAAAATAATCCTTAATCCCTTGGAAGAATTTCTGCAGTAAAGCTATCCATCAAGAAAATATTTCAGACAGAGGTAGATATTTAGCATATTTACGATTGGAAAACAAAGAATTTAAAATCAAAGGATTGATGCTTTAGTTCTAAGTCTAGCACTCAGTAGATTTAGACAATTTGTTTAATCCCTTGATCATTGATTTCTCGCCTCTGAAATGAGGATAATAATATCTACCCTGGTTATTTTATGGGGTTGTCGTGAAGACCATACCAGCTAGTGTATGTCAAAGCATTATAAACTGCAAAGCATATTCATTTTCATTGCAGATTTTTTTTTTTAACATGATTCTCCCTATCATTCTGAGATCTTGACAAGACTGGTGTTGTGCTCACAAGCCAAATAGGTGTGGACAAGCTGCATTATTTAAAGTAGGCTAAACAATGGTTACAAAAAATGGCAGAATATATAAGAGGTCAATCTCAATAGCAGATTATTTCTGGTTGGTGTTGATTATTCATCAACAGCAGTAATTCATGGACTCAGGCATCTTCCAGCTTATGGCTCTGGCCCTCCCTAGGGTTTCATTGCCATCCTTACTAGCTGGTAGGACACTGAAAGGAGAATATGGAGACAACAGACTTGCTTCTTAAAAGTTATGCCCAGACATGACACCCGTCACACTCTGTTGGCTAGAACTCAGTCACATGACCAAATCATGCAAGACAGTCTGGTTATTGTTGGCCTAGGACTATTGTAAAGATCATCAGAGGCAGGACATGTCAAATCATTGTGAGATGTGATGCTCATGCCCATGGGTTTTAGACTTATTCATTGTGATTCTTACTGCCATTCTGGGAAGTTGAACATGGATTTTAATTTTAATGAATAGTCAATAGCCTCTGCCACAAAATTCTCATGGTTATGGCACATTTACAGCTAATGCTTCACTAGTTCTAGTGTTTGGACTTAGTTCCTGTTACCAGCCCAGGTACCAGCACAGCCTCATCTACTCAAATATGCCATAAGCAACTGGGAAATGCTTGGATGAAACTGAGAATAAACATCAATTACTAGACCTCTAATTTCCTTCTGTTACTTAATTCTGCATTTATAGAGCACCTGCCATGTGCCACTCATGTTGCTGAATATTGGATATACCTAACAATAGACAAAACATAGTGCCTTCCCTCAAGGAGCTCACACAGTATTGATTTATTTTCCTCAGTTTCTCTAAAGATTTTTCTTTCTCCTACTTGGTCTATGTTAGTCCAATATGTATAAATATTTAAACTGCTTCTTAAACTCTGTAATGAAAGTTTGACTTCATCTCACAAAATCAGCTCATGTTTCTCTTTCATCATATTCTTGGTCTTTCTCTATGGAATGAATATTTGCTGCTTTAAGAAAAGTTTCAGTTCAGTGATAGATACCAAATAATGTGTACAAGAAACACCTAAGGGGGTAACAATTATGATAATTCAAAACAAAACCTGCTTTCTCTCCTATCAGTTGGGGTGCTTAGCTTGCCACTAACAGAATCCCCTGCCTCAACTAACCTAAGCAGTAAGAAAAAAGTAGGTATTTATTTGCTCTAAACCGAAACCCCAAGGTAGTGCAGTTCCAAGATTTGGTAATTTAGTGATTCAGCCATGACATCAAGACCTCAAGCTGTCTGTGTCAACATTATTACTCAGTATGTCCCTTCACAGTCATAAGATGACTTCTGTAGTTCCAGTTGTTCAGCCATCTAAGAAAAGACATATCTAGGAAAAGAAGAGGGACCATCTTACTCCAGTTACACCATTGTAGGAGCAGAAACAGAAGCTCCCTATTAAACCTCCCCTTTGCCCACAACAGCATCATATGTCGTTTCCTAAATCAATTATTGGCAAGGAAAATGGAATTACTGTGACTTGTCTAGTTAAGTGCAAGGCTGGGTGGAGGAGGGTGTATTATCCAAACAAAGTCATATTTTTGTTAGCAAGGAAGAAGGATGGTGTGTGCATTTCTTTTAGGAAGACAATAGTGTTGGCTACACAATCAGTACCCAGGTTTCATCCCAGGTGGTCCTATTATTGACTGTTTTTATTTTTCTAACTCCTTTCCTGTTTTCTAGTTTGGCTATTTTCTCTTCTCTTTTCTCAACTCTATGTACTATTCTATCTTCTGGCTATACTCCCCATCTTGAACCTTTTAGGCTGGGCTGGCCTGCTTTGCAGATACATAAAGGCAAGCCACAGACCATGTCCACAGGCAACACATCACATGCTCTTCTGAGATAGATATGATTGTGGGATTTGTGAAGACCCCTGAGCTACATTTTTTGTGCAAAGTAACAGGATATTAACTTAAATAAAATAAGTTCTGAGTTCCATGGGTAGAATTCAAGAACTGTATCTCCTTTTTGACAACTCCACCACAGAATACTCAACATAACTGTTAATTCTACATTCAAAAATTGGTATTTTAAATCAATGCCAGGGCTTCCACAGAAGTGAGGCAAGTTCCTCCACAGAAATAGGTGTGTTTGGGCATGAGGGTTCCAGAATTCCCTACTCACCTAATCCCATCTCATGTTTCACTCAGAAATGCTGGTGTTTCTATCTATTATATATGTATCATAATAATATATAACACTTTTTTTGGGCAAAATTTCTCACTATTTAAAAATGATTTAAAAGCAATGAAGAGCTCCTCCTCATTCTTTTGACCTCAAACTTTAAAAAAATATTTATTTTTATTTTTTTAAAATTATTTTTATTATTTTTATTTTTTATTTTTTTACAGTAGGTCCTTGCTGGTTATTTATTTTAAATACAGCAGTGTGTACATGTCAATCTCAAACTCCCAGTCTATCCTTCCCCCCAACCCTTCCCCTCTGGTAACCATAAGTTCATTCTTTAAGTCTGTGAATCTGTTTCTGTTTTGTAAATACGTTCATTTGTATTTTTTTTTTTTTTTTTTAGATTCTGCATATAAGTGATATCGTATGATATTTGTCTTTCTCTGTCTGACTTACTTCACTTAATATGATAATCTCCAGGTCAAACTTTTATACTAGATCTTATCTCCTTACTTCCAAACTCTTGACTCCATTGGCTATATTTTTGATCCTACCTTCAGACACTTGTACATTTCACATGCATTCTGACTCTACCTCTTTGTTCTTCACATAGGATTTCTCTTAATATGCAATTGTCCTCCTTTCCCCCACCATCTCCCAATAGAAAAGGTGTTCTCTGTCACTGATGAGAACCTAGAACTCTGATTTCCATCCCACCTCTTTTTCCAACACCTTAGCTTGTTCCTGATCACAACTGTTCCAGTCCCATTTGTACCGCAGAAGAAGGGTTTGAACACTGCTTAGAATTCCTTTGGACTGATTCTAGAAAGTCCCTTGACACAGTTCTGAGGCTCCCTTAAATCTTTGTCTGGCTCATAGCAATTCTTATGTCCAGCTCAATTGTGATTCTCCAGGCACCAAGCTGTTTGTCTTCCACTAGGAGAATTTCTACTTAAAAAAAGCCAATCCCTTATGTTTCTAAGGCTGAATGCAATTATTTTACTGACTGAAATCTCAACCATGACTACATTTGCCTTTTTAAATATGGTAAATATCTTGCCCACAGAATCTGTGGAATTCTTGTCTCTTGAGACATATGAAATTGAACTGGACCAGGTCCTCAGAAAGATGATTGTTGTGTTGGCAAGGGGATGGATGGGATGACCTGGAAGGTCTACTCCAGCTCTAATTTTGATGATGTGATTCTAACCAGATGGGCCAATGGCATATTAGACGTCTATTGATGCTACCTCTGTGCTTTTCATCCTGGGTTTATTCTTCTGGTAACTGTATATTTTCTTTGGCCAGGGCTCTCCGTTTGTGATGTACAGAATGTGCGTCACAAAAGCCTTTTGTGTCTCACACGGAGCAGGCTGCTAAGGGTTCCTGAAGGAACTGAGCAAATCAGATGTCTGCATCTACATTTTCATTTCCTTGCAGAAACCCTGTGATCCTTCACAGATTATGGCTTTTAGTGTATTTTATTTATTTGAATATGGCCAAAGACATGACTTCTTAATGTTATGGTGTCATGTCTGTGTCTGAAGAAAAATAATAAACCATAGTACAGTATCACACCATGTATGGTTTTTCCTTAATAAGAGAACAGGATAGTTATTAAACAGTAATGTAAAGATAGTTTGATAGTCATTAGATAAATATAACTTGCGTAGAGACCAGATATTTTATGACTTTAGCAATTATATATTAGGAATTACATATACTTAGAAAAATGTACAGTTGATATTTCTGTAGGTTTCTTTTTCATCTACACATGCTACACTGGGAAAAGATGGAGTCTACTGGTATAAGAGCTGAGGGATTTCTTTGTAGCTCATTTTTGGGTTCATCAACACATGGTGCTGTGTCTCATCATGGACACTGCCATGAACTTAATGTGGAGGCTGGCTATAAAGATAACGACATTTATACTAAGAAATGTGTCAGCTGAGCATTGGACATCTCTTATGGTAGGACACAAATGATCTTTCCTATTTTTCCCCCATACTGAGAAGCAACCCACGGTGCTTACTAGTCTGGCCATATTCTTGCTCTGGGGCCTAATGACTCCCCATTGAATGTAAGATAAAATCCAAATTCCTTTGTCTAACATGTCAAGTTTTTCTTAATCAAACCTCAAGTTATCTTTTCTAGTCTCATTATGCCTTGCTATTTCTTCCTGAATGCTAGCTTAAAAAACCTAAAAGTATTTGTCATTCCCAAACTAACGGTTTCCAGCACATTTCAAAGTTTTTAGCCTACTCTTCCATTTGTCTAGGTTTCCCACTCAACTTACCTGCTTTTAGGGAACTCCTATTCATCCTTCAAAACACAAGCTAAGTGCCATTACCATCTATTCAAAACATTTGTCATGCATCTCCTAAATCCTGGATATTAAGGTTGTTCCTGCCCTCACAGAGCTAGTTTAATCAAGCAGGAAAGACAGAAAACTCAATAGTTTTTTTTTTTTTAACATCTTTATTGGAGTATAATTGCTTTACAACAGTGTGTTAGTTTCTGCTTTATAAAAAGTGAATCAGCTATACATATATATATATCCCCATATTTCCTCCCTCTTGCATCCCCCTTCACCCTCCCTATCCCACCACTCTATGTGGTCATAAAGCACCGAGCTGATCTCCCTGGGCTATGCAGCTGCTTCCCACTACCTATCTATTTTACATTTGGTAGTGTATATATGTCAATGCTACTCTCTCACTTTGTCCCAGGTTCCCCTTCCTCCTCTGTGTCCTCAAGTCTGTTCTCTACCTGTGCGTCTTTACTCCTGCCCTGCTACTAGGTTCATCAGTACATTTTTTTAGATTCCATATATGTGCATTAACATATGGTATTTGTTTTTCACTTTCTGAATTACTTCACTCTGTATGACAGAATCTAGGTCCATCCACCTCACTACAAATAACTCAATT
This sequence comes from Eubalaena glacialis, assembly GCF_028564815.1. NCBI lineage: Eukaryota > Metazoa > Chordata > Mammalia > Artiodactyla > Balaenidae > Eubalaena > Eubalaena glacialis. The sequence goes on along the minus strand of NC_083720.1, from coordinate 41,147,618 downwards.
TCAGTCCTTCTTATGGCTGAGTAATATTCCATTATATATATGTGCCACATCTTCTTTACCATTCACCTGTCCATGGATATTTAGATTGCTTCCATGTCCTGACAATTGTAAATAGTGCTGTAATGAACATTGTGGTACATGACTCTTTTTGAATTATGGTTTTCTCAGGGTATAAGCTGAGTAGTGGGATTGCTGTGTCATATGGTAGTTCTATTTTTAGTTTTTTAAAGAACCTCCATACTGTTATCCATAGTGGCTGTATCAATTTACATTCCCACCAACAGTACAAGAGGGTTCCGTTTCTCCACACCCTCTCCAGCATTTACTGTTTGTAGATTTTGATGATGGCCATTCTGACTGGTGTGAGGTGATACATCATTGTGGTTTTGATTTGCATTTCTCTAATGATTAGTGATGTTGAGCATTCTTTCATGTGTTTGTCAGCAAACTGTGTATCTTCTTTGGAGAAATGTCTATTCAGGTCTTCTGCCCATTTTTGGATTGGGTTGTTTTTTTTTTTTTTTTTGATATTGAGCTGCATGAGCTGCTTGTATATTTTGGAGATTAATCCTTTGTCAGTAGCTTCATTGGCAAATATTTTCTCCCATTCTGAGGGTTGTCTTTTTGTCTTGTTTGTGGTTTCCTTGGTTGTGCAAAAGCTTTTAAGTTTCATTAGGTCCCATTTGTTTCTTTTTTATTTTATTTCTATTACTCTAGGAGGTGGGTCAAAAAAGATCTTGCTGTGATTTATGTCAAAGAGTGTTTTGCCTATGTTTTCCTCTAAGAATATTATAATTTCTGGCCTTACATTTAGCTTATTTTTGTGTACAGTGTTAGGAAGTGTTCTAATTTCATTCTTTTACATGTAGCTGTCCAGTTTTCCCAGCCCCAATTATTGAAGAGGCTGTCTTTTCTCCATTGCATATTCTTGCTTCCTTTCTCAAAGATAAGGTGACCATATGTGTGTGGGTTTATCTCTGGGCTTTTTATCCTGTCCCAATTATCTATATTTCAGTTTTTGTGCCAGTACCATATGGTCTTGATTACTGTAGCTTTGTAGTATAGTCTGAAGTTAGGGAGCCTGATTCCTCCAGCTCTGTTTTTCTTTCTCAAGATTGCTTTGGCTATTTGGGACCTTTTGTGTTTCCATACAAATAGTAAAATTTTTTGTTCTAGTTCTGTGAAAAATGCCTTTGGTAATTTGATAGGGATTGCATTGAATCGGTAGATTGCTTTGGGTAGTATAGTCATTTTCACAGTGTTGATTCTTCCAATCCAAGAAAATGTATATCTTTCCATCTGTTTGTATTGTTTTTGATTTCTTTCATCAGTGTCTTATAGTTTTCTGCATACAGGTCTTTTGACTCCTTAGGTAGGTTTATTCCTAGGTATTTTACTCTTTTTGTTGCAGTAATTAATGGGAGTGTTTCCTTGATTTCTCTTTTTGATTTTCGATTGTTAGTGTATTAGAATGCAAGAGATTTCTGTGCATTAATTTTGTATCCTGCTACTTTACCAAATTCATTGATTAGCTCTAGAATTTTTCTGGTGGCACCTTCAGGATTTTCTCTTTATAGTATCATGTCATCTGCAAACACTGACAATTTTAGTTCTTTTCCAGTTTGGATTCCTTTTATTTCTTTTTCTTCTCTGATTGCCATGGCTAAAACTTCCAAAACTATGTTGAATAATAGTGGTGAGAGTGGGCACCCTTGTCTTGTTCCTGATCTTAGCTGAAATGCTTTCAGTTTTGCACCATTGAGAATGATGTTGGCTGTGGGTTTGTCATATATGGCTTTTATTATGTTGAAGTAGGTTCCATCTATGCCCACTTTCTGGAGAGTTTTTTCATAAATGAGTGTTGAATTTTGTCAAAAGCTTTTTCTGCGTCTATTGAGATTATCATATGGTTTTTATCTTCAATTTGTTAATATGGTGTATCACATTGATTGATTTGCGTATATTGAAGAATCCTTGCATTCCTGGGATAAACCCCACTTGATCATGGTATATGATCCTTTTAATGTGCTGTTGGATTCTGTTTGCTGGTATTGTGTTCAGGATTTCTGCATCTATGTTCATCAGTGATATTGGCCTGTAGTTTTCTTTCTTTGTGACATCTTTGTCTGGTTTTTGTTTCAGGGTGACAATGGCCTCATATAATGAGTTTGGGAGTGTTCCTCCCTCTGCTATATTTTGGAAGAGTTTGAGAAGGATAGGTGTTAGCTCTTCTCTACTTGTTTGACAGAATTTGCCTGTGAAGCCATCTGGTCCTAGGCTTTGTTTGTTGGAAAATTTTTAATCACAGTCTCAATTTCAGGGCTTGTGCTTGGTCTGTTTATATTTTCTATTTCTTCCTGGTTCAGTCTTGGAAGGTGTACTTTTCTAAGAATCTGTCCATTTCTTCCAGGTTGTCCATTTTATTGGTATGTACTTGCTTGTAGTAATCTCTCATGATCCTTTGTATTTCTGTGGTGTCAGTTGTTACTTCTCCTTTTTCATTTATAATTCTGTTGATTTGAGTCTTCTCCCTTTTTTCCCTGATGAATCTGTCTAATGGTTTTTCAATTTTGTTTATCTTTTTTAAGAACCAGGTTTTAGTTTTATTGACCTTTGCTATTGTTTCCTTCATTTCTTTTTCATTTATTTCTGATCTGATCTTTATGATTTCTTTCCTTCTGCTAACTCTGGGTTTTTTTTGGTTGTTGTTGTTCTTCTTTCTCTAATTGCTTTAGGTGTAAGGTTAGGTGGTTTATTTGAGATTTCCTTGTTTCTTGAGGTAGGATTGTATTTCTATAAACTTCCGTTTTATTACTGCTTTTGCTGCAACTCATAGGTTTTGCCTTGTCGTGTTTTCATTGTCATTTGTTTCTAGGTTTTTTTTTTTAAACATCTTTATTAGAGTATAATTGCTTTACGATGGTGTGTCAGTTTCTGCTTTATAACAAAGTGAATCAGTTATACATATACATAAATCCCCATATCTCTTCCCTCTTGCATCTTCCTCCCTCCCACCCGCCTTATCCCACCCCTCTAGGTGGTGACAAAGCACCAAGCTGAACTCCCTATGCTATGCAGCTGCTTCCCACTAGCTATCTATTTTACGTTTGGTAGTGTGTATATGTCCATGCCACTATCTCACTTTGTCCCAGCTTCCTCTTCCACTTCCCCGTAACCGCAAGTCCATTCTCTAGTAGGGCTGCATCTTTATTCCCATCTTGCCCCTAGGTTCTTCTGACCATTTTCTTTTTTTTTTTTTTTAGATTCCATATATATGTGTTAGTATGTGGTATTTGTTTTTCTCTTTCTGAATTACTTCCTCTGTATGACAGTCTCTCGGTCCATCCATCTCACTACAAATAACTGAGTTTCATTCCTTTTTATGGCTGAGTAATATTCCATTGTATATATGTGCCAGATCTTCTTTATCCATTCATCTGTTGATGGACACTTAGGTTGCTTCCATGTCCTGGCTATTGTAAATAGAGCTGCAATGAACATTTTGATACATGACTATTTTTGAATTATGGTTTTCTCAGGGTATATGCCCAGTAGTGGGATTGCTGGGTTGTATGGTAGTTCTATTTTTAGTTTTTTAAGGACCCTCCACACTGTTCTCCATAGTGGTTGTATCAATTTACATTCCCCCCAACAGTGCAAGAGGGTTCCCTTTCTCCAAACCCTCTCCAGCATTTATTGTTTGTAGATTTTGATGATGGCCATTCTGACCGGTGTGAGACGACATCTCATTGTAGTCTTGAATTGCATTTCTCTAATGATTAATGATGTTGAGCATTCTTTCATGTGTTTGTTGGCAATCTGTATATCTTATTTGGAGAAAGGTCTGTTTAGGTCTTCTGCCCATTTGTGGATTGGTTTGTTTGTTTTTTTGATATTGATCTTCACAAGTTGCTTGTATGTTTTGGAGATTAATCCTTTGTCAGCTGCTTCATTTGCAAATATTTTCTCCCATTCTGAGGGTTGTCTTTTGGTCTTGTTTCTGGTTTCCTTGGTTGTACAAAAGCTTTTAAGTTTCATTAGGTCCCATTTGTTTATTTTGTTTTTATTTCCATTTCTCTAGGAGGTGGGTCAAAAAGGGTCTTGCTGTAATTTATGTCAAAGAGTGTTCTGCCTATGTTTTCCTCTAAGAGTTTGATGGTGTCTGGCCTTACATTTAGATCTTTAATGTATTTTGAGTTAATTTTTGTGTATGGTTTTAGGGAGTGTTCTAATTTCATTCTTTTACATGTAGCTGTCCAGTTTTCCCAGCACCACTTATTAAAGAGGGTGTCTTTTCTCCACTGTATATTCTTGCTTCCTTTATCCAAGATAAGGTGACCATATGTGCGTGGGTTTATCTCTGGGCTTTCTATCCTCTTCCATTGATCTATATATCTGCTCTGGTGCCAGTACCATACTGTCTTGATTACTGTAGCTTTGTAGTATAATCTGAAGTCCAGGAGCCTGATTCCTCCAGCTCCGTTTTTCGTTCTCAAGATTGCTTTGGCTATTCGGGGTCTTTTGTGTTTCCATACAAATTGTGAAATATTTTCTTCTTGTTCTGTGAAAAACGCCAATGGTAGTTTGACACGGATTGCATTGAATCGGTAGATTACTTTGGGTAGTAGAGTCATTTTCACAATGTTGATTCTTCCAATCCAAGAACATGGTATATCTCTTCATCTATTTGTATCATCTGTAATTTCTTTCATCAGTGTCTTATACTTTTCTGCATACAGGTCTTTTGTCTCCCTAGGTAGGTTTATTCCTAGATATTTTATTCTTTTTGTTGCAATGGTAAATGGGAGTATTTTCTTAATTTCACTTTCAGATTTTTCATCATTAGTGTATAGGAATGCAAGAGATTTCTATGCATTAATTTTGTATCCTGCTACTTTACCAAATTCATTGATTAGCTCTCATAGATTTCTGGTAGCATCTTTAGGATTCTCTATGTATAGTATCATGTCATCTGCAAACAGTGACAGCTTCACTTCTTCTTTCAAATTTGGATTCCTTTTATTTCTTTTTCTTCTCTGATTGCTGTGGTAAAACTTCCAAAACTGTGTTGAATAATAGTGGTGAGAGTGGGTAACCTTGTCTTGTTTCTGATCTTAGTGGAAATGGTTTCAGTTTTTCACCATTGAGGATGATGCTGGCTGTGGGTTTGTCATATATGGCCTTTATTATGTTGAGGAAAGTTTCCTCTATGCCTACTTTCTGGAGGGTTTTTATCATAAATGGGTGTTGAACTTTGTTGAAAGCTTTCTCTGCATCTATTGAGATGATCATATGGTTTTTCTCCTTCAATTTGTTAATATGGTGTATCACATTGATTGATTTGCGTATATTGAAGAATACTTGCATTCTTGGGAGAAACCCCACTTGATCATAATGTATGATGCTTTTAATGTGCTGTAGGATTCTGTTTGCTTGTATTTTATTAAGGATTTTTGCATCTATGTTCATCAGTGATATTGGCCTGTAGTTTTCTTTCTTTGTGACATGTTTGTCTGGTTTTGGTATCAGGGTGATGGTGGACTCATAGAATGAGTTTGGGAGTGTTCCTCCCTCTGCTATATTTTGGAAGAGTTTGAGAAGGATAGGTGTTAGCTCTTCTCTAAATGTTGGATAGAATTCACCTGTGAAGCCATCTGGTCCTGAGCCTTTGTGTGTTGGAAGATTTATAATCACAGTTTGAAATTCAGTGCTTGTGATTGGTCTGTTCATATTTTCTATTTCTTCCTGGTTCAGTCTCGGATGGTTGTGCATTTCTAAGAATTTGTCCATTTCTTCCAGGTTGTCCATTTTACTGGCATATAGTTGCTTGTAGTAATCTCTCATGATCCTTTGTATTTCTGCAGTGTCAGTTGTTAGTTCTCCTTTTTCATTTCTAATTCTATTGATTTGAGTCTTCTCCCTTTTTTTCTTTATAAGTCTGGCTAATGGTTCATCAATTTTTTTTATCTTCTCAAAGAACCAGGTTTTAGTTTTATTGACCTTTGCTAGTGTTTCCTTCATTTCTTTTTCAGTTATTTCTGTTCTGATCTTTATGATTTCCTTCCTTATGCTAACCTTGGGTTTTTTTTGTTCTTCTTTCCCTAATTGCTTTAGGTGGAAGTTTAGGTTGTTTGTTTGAGACGTTTCTTGTTTCTTCAGGTATGCTTATATTGCTGTAAACTTCCCTCTTAGAACTGCTTTTGCTGCATCCCATATGTTTTGGGTCATTGTGTTTTAATTGTCATTTGTTTCTAAGTATTTTTTGATTTCCTCTTTGATTTCTTCAGTGATGTCTTGGTTATTAAGTAGTGTGTTATTTAGCCTCCATGTGTTTGTATTTCTTACAGATTTTTTCCTGTAATTGATATCTAGCCTTATAGCGTTGTGGTTGGAAATGATACTTGATACGATTTCAATTTTCTTAAATTTACAAGGCTCAATTTGTGGCCCAAGATATGATCTATCCTGGAGAATGTTCCATGAGCACTTGAGAAGAATGTGTATTCTGTTGTTTTTAGGTGGAATGTCCTATAAATATCAATTAAGTCCATCTTGTTTAATGTATCATTTAAAGCTTGTGTTTCCTTATTTATTTTCATTTTGGATGATCTGCCCATTGGTGAAAGTGGGGTGTTAAAGTCCCCTACTATGATTGTGTTACTGTCAATTTCCCCGTTTATGGCTGTTAGTATTTGTCTTATGTATTGACATGCTCCTATGTTGGGTGCATAAATATTTACAATTGTTTTACCTTCTTCTTGGATTGATCCCTTGATCATTATGTAGTGTCCTTCTTTGTCTCTTGTAATAGTCTTTGTTTTAAAGACTATTTTGTCTGATATGAGAATTGCTACTCCAGCTTTCTTTTGATATCCATTTGCATAGTGTATCTTTTTCCATCCCCTCACTTTCAGTCTGTATGTGCCCTTAGGTCTGAAGTGGGTCTCCTGTAGACAGCGTATATATGGGCCTTGTTTTTGTATCTATTTAGCCAGTCTATGTCATTTGGTTGGCGCATTTAATCCATTTACATTTAAGGTAATTATTGATATATATGTTTCTATTACCATTTTCTTAATTGTTTTGGGTTTTTTATTGTAGGTCTTTTCCTTTTCTTGTGTTTCCTGCCTAGAGAAGTTCCTTTAGCATTTGTGTAAAGCTGGTTTGGTGGTGTTGAATTCTGTTAGCTTTTCTTGTCTGTAAAGCTTTTAATTTCTCCCTCAAATCTGAATGAGATCCTTGCTTGGTAGAGTCATCTTGGTTGCAGGTTTTTCTCTTTCATCACTTTAAATATGTCTTGCCACTCCCTTCTGGCTTGCAGAGTTTCTGCTGAAAGATCAGTTGTTTACCTTATAGGTATTCCCTTATGTGTTACTTATTGTTTTTCCCTTGCTGCTTTTAATATTTGTTCTCTGTATTTAATTTTTTATAGTTTGATTAATATGTGTCTTGGCGTGTTTCTCCTTGGATTTATCCTGTATTGGACTCTCTGTGCTTCCTGGACTTGATTAACTATTTCCTTTCCCATATTAGGGAAGTTTTCAAGTATGATCTCTTCAAATACTTTCTCAGTCCATTTCTTTTTCTCTTCTTCTTCTGGGACCCCTATAATTCGAATGTTGGTGCATTTAATGTTGTTCCAGAGGTCTCTGAGACTGTCCTCAATTCTTTTCATTTTTTTTTCTTTATTTTGCTCTGCAGTAATTTCCACTATTTTATCTTCCAGGTCACTTATCCATTCTTCTTCCTCAGTTATTCTGCTATTGATCCCTTCTAGAGAATTTTTAATTTCATTTATTGTGTTGTTCATGTCTATTTCTTTGCTCTTTAGTTCTTCTAGGTCCTTGTTAAACGTTTCTTGTATTTTCTCCATTCTATTTCCAAGATTTTGTATCATCTTTACTCTCATTATTCTGAATTCTTTTTCAGGTAGACTGCTTATTTCCTCTTCATTTGTTAGGTCTGGTGGGTTTTTGCCTTGCTCCTTCATCTGCTGTGTGTTTCTCTGTTTTCTCATTTTGCTTAACTTACTGTGTTTGGGGTCTCCTTTTCACAGGCTGCTGGTTCGTAGTTTCTGTTGTTTTTGGTGTCTGTCCCCAGTGGCTAAGTTTGGTTCAGTGGATTGTGTAGGCTTCTTGGTGGAGGGGACTAGTGCCTGTGTTCTGGTGGATGAGGCTGGATCTTGTGTTTCTGGTGGGCAGGTCCACGTGTGGTGGTGTGTTTTGGGGTGTCTGTGGCCTTATTATGATTTTAGGCAGCCTCTCTGCTAAAGGATGGGGCTGTGTTCCTGTCTTGCTAGTTGTTTGGCATAGGGTATCCTGCACTGTAGCTTGCTGGTCCTTGAATGGAGCTGGGTCTTGGTGTTCAGATGGAGATCTCTGGGAGATTTTTGCCGTTTGATATTACAGGGAGCTGGGAGGTCTCTTGTGGACCAGTTTCCTGAACTTGGCTCTCCCACCTCAATGCCACAGACCTGATGCCTGGCTGGAGCACCAAGAGCCTGTCCTCCAGATGGCTCAGAATAAAAGGAAGAAAAAAAAAAGAAAGAAGAAGATAAAATAAAATAAAATAAAATAAAATAAAATAAAATAAAATAAAATAAAATAAAATAAAGTCATTAAAATAAAAAGTAAAAAATAATTATTAAGAAAAAAAATTTTTAAGTAATAAAAAAAAAATGGGCAGAGAGAACCCTAGGACAAGTGGTAAAAGCAAAGCTATACAGACAAAATCACACACAGAAGCATACACATACACACTTACAAAAAGAGATAAAGGGGAAAAAATATATATATCGTTGGTCCCAAAGTCCGCCTCCTCCATTTGGGATGATTCATTGTATATTCAGGTATTCCACAGATGCAGGGTACATCAAGTTGATTGTGGAGATTTAATCCGCTGCTCCTGAGGCTGCTGGGAGAGATTTCCCTTTCTCTTCTTTGTTCCCACAGCTCTCGGGGTTCAGCTTTGGATTTGGACCCGCCTCTGCATGTAGGTCGCCTGAGGGCATCTCTTCTTTGCTCAGACCGGACGGGGTTAAAGGAGCAGCTGCTTCGGGGGCTCTGGCTCACTCAGGCCGGGGGGGAGGGAGGGGTACGGATGCGGGGTGAGCCTGAGGTGGCAGAGGCCAGTGTGACGTTGCACCAGCCTGAGGCGCGCCATGCATTCTCCCAGGGAAGTTTTCCCTGGATCACGGGACGCTGGCAGTGGCGGGCTGCACAGGCTCCTGGGAGGGGAGGTGTGGATAGTGACCTGTGCTTGCACACAGGCTTCTTGGTGGCTGCAGCGACAGCCTTAGCGTCTCATGCCCGTCTCTGGGGTCTGCACTGATAGCCTCGGCTCACGCCCATCTCTGGAGCTCCTTTAAGCGGTGCTCTTAATCCCCTATCCTCGCACACCAGGAAACAAAGAGGCAAGAAAAAGTCTCTTGTCTCTTCAGCAGCTCCAGACTTTTCCTGGACTCCTTCCCAGCTAGCTGTGGTGCACTAGCCCCTTTCAGGCTGTGTTCACACGGCCAACCCCAGCCCTCTCCCTGGCATCCGACCGAAGCCCGAGCCTCAGCTACCAGCCCCCGCCCTCCCTGGAGGGTGAGCAGACAAGCCTCTCAGGCTGGTGAGTGCTGGCCCGCACCAATCTTCTGTGCAGGAATCTCTCCGCTTTGCCCTCCGCACTCCTGTTCCTGTGCTCTCCTCTGTGGCTTCGAAGCTCCTGTCCTCCACCACCAGCAGTCTCCACCCATGAAGGGCCTTCCTAGTTTGTGGAAACCTTTCCTCCTTCACAGCTGCCTCCCACTGGTGCAGGTCCTGTCCCTATTCTTTGTCTCTGTTTTTTCTTTTTTCTTTTACCCTACCCAGGTACGTGGGGGAGTTTCTTGCCTTTTGGGAGGTCTGAGGTCTTCTGCCAGCATTCAGTAGGTGTTCTGTAGGAGTTGTTCCACATTTAGATGTATATCTGATGCATTGGTGGGGAGGAAGGTGATCTCCGTGTCTTACTCTTCCACCATTTTGAAGTTCCTCCTGAACATTTTCCTAGGTATTTTTTGATTTTCCTTTGATTTCTTCAGTGACCTCTTGGTTATTTCATAGTGTATTGTTTAGCCTCCAGGCATTTGTATTTATTACAGTTTTTGTCCTGTAATTGATATCTAGTCTCACAGTGTTGTGGTTGGTAAAGATGCTTGATATGATTTCAATTTTCTTAAATTTATCAAGGCTTGATTTGTGACCCAAGATGTGATCTATCCTGGAGAATGTTCCATTTGTACTTGAGAAGAAAGTACATTCTGCTGTTTTTGGATGGAATGTCCTATAAAGATCAATTAAATCTCTCTGGTCTAATATGTCATTTAATGCTTGTGTTTCCTTATTTTTCATTTTGGATGATCTGTCCATTGGTAAAAGTGGGGTGTTAAAGTCACCTATTATTGTGTTACTGTTGATTTCCCCTTTTATGTCTGTTAGCATTTGCCTATGTATTGAGGTGCTCCTATGTTGAGTGCGTAGATATTCACAATTGTTATATCTTCTTCTTGGATTGATCACTTGATCATTATATAGTGTCCTTCCTTGTCTCTTATAATAGTCTTTATTCTAAAATCTATTTTGTCTGAGTATTGTTACTACAGCTTTCTTTTGATTTCTGTCTGAATGGAATATCTTTTTCCATCCCCTCACTTTCAGTCTTTATGTGTCCCTAGGTCTGAAGTAGGTCTATAGTAGACTGCATATATATGGGTCTTGTTTTTGTATCCATTCAGCCAGTCTGTGTCTTTTGGTTGGGGCATTTAATCCATTTACTTTTAAGGTAATTATTGATATATATGTTCCTATTACCATTTTCTTAATTGTTTTGGGTTTGTTTTTGTAAGTCTTTTCCTTCTCTTGTGTTTTCTGACTAGAGAAGTTCCTTTAGCATTTGTTGTAAAGCTGGTTTTGGTGGTGCTGAATTCTCTTAATTTTTCTTGTCTGTAAAGCTTCTGATTTCCCCATCAAATCTGAAAGGGATCCTTGCTGGGTAGAGTAATTTTGGTTGTAGTTTTTTCCCTTTTATCACTTCAAATATATCTTGCCACTCCCTTCTGGCCTGTAGAGCTCCTGTTAACGTTATGGGGGACCCTTGTATGTTATTTGTTGTTTTTCCCTTGTTGCTTTTAATATTTTTTTCTTTGTGTTTAATTTTTGTTAGTTTGATTAATATGTGTCTCACCATGTTTTTCCTTGGCTTTATCCTGTATGGGACTCTCTACGCTTCCTGGACTTTATGGACTATTTCCTTTCCCATGTTGGGGAAGTTTTCAACTATAATCTCTTCAAATATTTTCTCAGACCCTTTCTTTTTTTCTTCTTCTTCTGGGACGCCTATAATTCGAATGTTGGTTTGATTAATGTTGTCCCAGAGGTCTCTGAGACTGTCCTCCCTTCTTTTCATTCTTTTTTCTTTATTCTGTTCTGTGGTTGTTATTTCTACCATTCTCCAGCTCACTTATCCATTCTTCTGACTCAGTTATTCTGCTAATGATTCCTTCTAGAGTATTTTTTATTTCAGTTATTATGTTGTTCATTACTGTTTGTTTGCTCTTTAGTTCTTCTAGGTCCTTGTTAAAAGTTTCTTTTATTTTCTCTATTCTATTTCCAAGATTTTGGATCATCTTTACTATCATTACTCTGAATTCTTTCTCAGGTTGTTTGTTTATTTTCTCTTCATTTATTTGGTCTTGTGGGCTTTTATCTTGCTCCTTTGCCTCTAAGATATTTCTCTGTCTTCTCATTTTGTCTAATTTACAGTATTTGAGGTCTCCTTTCCTTAGGCTGCAGGGTCGTAGTTCCTCTTGTTTCTATCCTCTGCCCCCGTGGTGGGGTTGGTCCAGTGTCTTGTGTAGGCTTCCTGATGTGAGGGACTGGTGTCTGCATTCTGTTTGGTGGAGCTGAGACTTTTCCCTCTGATGAGTAGGGCCATGTCTGGTGGTGTGTTTTGGGGTCTCTGTGAGCTTAATATGACTTTAGGTAGTCTGTGTGCTGATGGTTGGTTTTGTTTTCCTGTCTTGTTTGTTGTTTGGTGTGAGGTGTCCAGCACGGGCAGTTGCTGGCAGTTGGGTGTAGCCGGGTCTTGGATTCAGATAGAGGCCTCCATGAGAGCCCTTGGTGATTAATCTTTCCTGGGGCTGGGAATTCTCTAGTGGTCCAGCATCCTGGATTTGGTGCTCCCACTCCAGAGCCTCAGGCCTGACTTGTGGTTGAGGGACCAAGACCCTGCAAGTCACTCATCCTGGCAATAAATGAGATTTAAAAAAAAAAAAAAAGACTAACAAAACCCCAGACAAATGGTAAAAAGTTAAATCAAACAAAGAGAAACAGAAACAAGGAAACACACACACACAAAAGAAACAAAACAGAACCAAATAAATCAAAGCAAGAGAACAACCAGACAAACAAAAGAACCTAAGAATGAAATTGAACAATTAAGAAGAAAGCTGACAAAAACCCAAAAGCAAAAAACAAAATCAAAGCAGAGTGCCAACTGAAGAATGAAGGAAAGAAACAAAAGAAACTGACAAAAATGATATAAAAAAAAGAGAGAAAGAGAAAGGGGAAAGAAGACAGAACAACAGAAAAGCAATGTAGAAACAGAAATATAAAAGAAACAAAAGAGAAAATATATTGAGAAAAAAAAAAAAAAGACAAACAAAACCCCTGGGAAATGGTAAAAACAAAATCAAACAAGCAAAAACAGAAATCAGGAAACACACACATGTAAAAGAAACAAAAACAGAGCCAAAGAAAACAAAAGCAAGAGAACAATGAAACAAATAGAAGAACTCAAAAATGAAATCAGACAATTAGGATTAAAACTAACAAAAACACATAACCTAAAAACAAAACCAAAGCAGTGTGCCAGCTGAAGAATAAAGCAAGGAAACAGAACAAACTGATAAAAATGATTAAAATAATAATAATAATAAAATAAAAAGGGAAAAACACAAGACAACAGAAAAGCAAAGTATAAATGGAAGTATAAAAAAAGAAAGAAAAATACATTAAATAAAAAGAGGAAGAAAAAAAAAGGGGAAAGAACACAGAACAACAGAAAGCAAAGTAAAAATAGAAATGTGTAAAAAATAAGAATAAAAAATAAAAATATGTCATAAATCACAGAGATTCCCAAAAGAGAAAAAAAAAAAAAACCTAAAACAACAACAAACAAACAAAAAGAGAAAGAAAAAGAATTCCCCCCCAAAAAAGCTAGAACCAACAACAGAATGAATCCAAACATAATAAAATTAATAGTAATAATTATGTTTCCTTGGGGTCTCTGATGTAACTGTCCTTGCACATGCTGTGAGCCACAGCCCACCTCCACCTCCCCAAGAGTCTCTCCTCTTCCTCTGGGCTGGTGTCTGGACTTACTGAGGGCCCTGTGGGGACCACTCAGACTCTGATCTGGCCCAATTCTTGCATGTGCTTGCCCCCAAAGTCCACAGCTGCCAGAGCTAGACTGTTTTCATTTGTGGGAACACTCATTGTATACTCAAATATTCCATAGATGCAGGGTCTACCTAGCTGATTGCGAGGATTTAATCTGCAGCTTGTACAGCTGATGGAAAGATTTTCGATCTTCTTCCTTAGTCACCCCATCACTGGGGTTCACCTTTAGTTTTATCCCCACCTCTGCATGTGGTCCACCCACAGGAGTATGGTCCTGAGGCTGCCTTGGAGCTCTTGGGTCTGGCCCTGTGAGGACCGGGTGCAGTGGTGGTATGACTGCTTGGATCACAGGAGCCCTGGTGGTGCCAAATGTACAGGGAAGCCAGCGGCCACGGGAACAAGGGATATGGCCCTAGTGAGGGCCTTTTCTGGCACCTGGCATAAGGCATGTGAGGGTCAGCCCTGGCTGGGGATTTTCTGGCACCTGGCAGCAGGTGTGTGAGAGCCAGCCCTTAGAGGGCTTTTTTTTTTATTGCCCTACAGCCATGCGTGAGGGCCAGCTCTGAGTGGGCTTTTTTTATTCCTCAGCAGCCGCGCACAAGAGTCAGCCCCGAGCAGGCTTCTTTTATTGTCGTTGGCAGGCGCCCGTGTGTGGGGAGTGAGAGGCTACAATAGGGGTACCTTCCCCTGCCTGTGACTCAGCAATAGCGCTCCGCTTCCATGGCAGTCCGGTCTTCTCCATCGGCATTCCCTGCTGCAGATTTCCTCCCTCAAGTCCCCTCAGTTTCTCTCCCCACAGCTAACAGCAGTTCTTACTCTGGGCCTATTCTCCAATCCCCACGCACCAGCTCCCAAACCCCTCGCACAGCTGTGAACACACGTCCCAGTCTGGGGCACGTAGGGCCATGGTATGGACCATCTGTGTATTCTTACTCTGTCCCATCTGCCACAGATTGGCCGCTTCATCCTCTTCTGACAGCCTCAAATGCTTCCCTTCTATCCCAATCGATTTCTCCATTGGAGAGGGGGTTTCCCCAATTTGGGAATTTCTCTTCTGCTTCAGCTCCCCTGCCCCAGGGTGCAGGTCCCATCCTGCTTCCTCTCCTCCTTCTTCTCCCTTCTTTATTTACATCCTACTCAGTTAGGCAGGGATCTTTACAGTCCCTTCTTGTGTCCCAGGTCTTCTGCTAGTTTTCAGCCAGTGTTCTGTGAGAATTGTTGCATCTATAGATATGTTCCTGAGGTATCCATGGAGAGAGATGAACTCCACGTCCGCTTACTCCTCTGCCACCTTGAATCTCCCTGAGAGGTGTTTTAAAACTGTTTGTGCTGAATTCAAATGAAGATTGAGATAAATCCTCAAACTAATGATATAGTTGCCCATAAGTACTTAGGAATCATTGACTTGGAACCATAAGGAGATTCAAATAACTCCTTGCCCAAATCCTATAATGTATACAGGAGAAGAGTAAAATCAAGAAGGCACAACTTTCTTTATTAAAGTTATCATCACAGGCCTGAATCCTTGATTTGTTTGTCTTGTCAGATAGATTGCAAACTCCTTTGGTTAGAGACTATATTATCATCTTTATTCTCTGGCACTTCACAGAGCTTGGCACACAGTAGGTGCTCAGTAAATATCAAAGAGTGAAAAGATAATTGGATAAGTGAATGAATATCTTGAGATTACTCAAATTTTTTTTTTGGCTTTTTGATAGTTGCCTCATGTCCAATTCTGTAACATGTTGATTTTCTCAATTATATGAAATTTAATACAATGTAATAATCTTTTTTTCAAGTTTAAATCCTTTCAAGTTTAAATTACACAGCCAGTAATTACTTCTTAAGAATAATGTCCCCACAGTATTTCTTTTCCTCTGTATTCTGAAAGTGGAAATTATCAGTGGGTGAGTTAAGAACTTATTACATGTTTTTCTTTTAACTGAATGAGATTTCTAGCAGATGTTTGAATTATTAACTGCTCTCACCATGACCATATCAAACCTATACTGTAAGAGGTATGTGAGAAATGCATCAATCTGGACTTTCTCTGGCTGGGGGCTACAGTATCCCCTCACAGTTACTTCACTTCACTTTGGTTTTTATCTACCAACATAACTTTATGAGCAACAATGGAATGAAGTTTCTTGGAAAGTAATAATGTCCATTACTGGACATCTGAAGAAGAATTTTGTTCAGTTCTATTAAGATGTCTTTCATTAGGAGGAAGTTTGAATAACACTCTTTAATGTTCTTTCTAGATATAAAACTTAAGCAATTCTTGACACTTTGAGGATGAACACTTCTCAAAATTCTATTAGTTAAAAGCTGAATAAACCCCAATATTGGCATTCTGGAAAATATTTAAATGGTTTCCTTCTAGTTACTTTAGCAATAATGGAATTCAGCTCAGGAAGTTTATGTTAAATCCAATCTCACTGGAGTTTCAGTGAGCTTTTCACCTTGACTGATGGACGATAAAGAGTCAAGGCTTCTTTGAGCTGGATTGTGCCTCATTTTTATACCCTCATCCATTCTGGCTAAAAAGCACATTTCATGTAAATGGAGAGTTTTATTTAACACAGATCCCAATCCAATTTGGTTTCCTCGTTATCAGATTGGACTACTCAGAAGAAAAAATATGGTAGTTAATATTTACAAATATTGACTTCAGTCTAGCCCTTTGGAACTTAAAAATATAGTCTCTTGATTTTTCAGCGATAACTCAGGAGAAGCTGTTTCATTTGGGCAGTGCACGGTTCTATATTTATACTCTGAAAACTGCTTTGTGGGGAGGTACACAAATATTATTAGTCAAATTATCATTAACATTTTTGCAATACAGCGTGAGTTTTTGTAATACCAGACTCAGAAGGGTAGAAGAATTGAGCAGCAGTTCTAAGCACTGCACTCACAATCTTGTTAAATTGGAATAATAAAATCAGTTCAGCCATAATTTACTAAATATGACTTATACTTCTGAAAATATCTAAGGTATTGCTGGGTACAGAAGAAATGTGGGAGGGTGGAGAGAGACTAGAAAGATCTATGTTTCTGGGAAAGTTTTGTAATCTTGCTGTTCCTCATTTTTTCTCTGTTCAGTGTGGGTAAGAATTTGTTTTGTTACTTCTATTATGAAGATCAGATGTGACAGTGTTTTTGGAAGCAACATGTAATCTGGAAAATAATTTAGGCTTGACTCAGTCTCTCAGTCTGAAGTTGAGAGAGAGAGAGAAAGAAAGAGAGAGAGAGACTTGGGAAGCAGAGTCTGACCCTAAGTGATACCTCTACTCCAATTGACTGGTCAACAGATTGGGTACTTTTCATTTAATGTTCAGCATCAGGGTACGCACAAACTCTGGAACTTTTTTTGCTTAGGACTTTCCCATTTCCTATTTAAAGAATTCCTATCTTGGGTCACATTTTCTTGGAAAGTTAACTGATCTAGAAAATGTATTTAGGCTGTGGGGTTAATGCATGGTGGTATATGAATGCCATGTATCTTCATCTGTACACAGGGATGGCAAAACCTTCAGATAAGAAAAAAATACATGTATGTATATAATTATATAATAAACGGAGATACAATTGTATTTAAAGATATCCAGAAAATAGAATTTTTGTATTAAAGCAAATGTGGATATATTTTTAATTAGAAAGTCAAATCCACATGAAATATTAAGATGAAATAGAAAACTTTAAATGAATTCTATGCTTTTTGTAGAATCTTACAGTTTTGTTTGCACAACAACCAGAGGCACAAGGAAATTTCCTGTCATTAGGGGAACTTCAAGAGAAATGTTTCACAAACACTGGCTTAAGAGTTGACTCCTCCAGAGTAATCTATCTATAGAGAGGGTCTTAGAAGACTCATCTTAATAAATGAGAACTCATAAGCACTCCAAACCTTAGTGGCAAGAGATGGATTCGTAGATTACCCACACACATCTCAGAGAAATAGAGGTGTGAAAATTGATCCAGAGACACAAAAAGCCAGAGATGAAGAGGAAGAGTTAAGAAAGAACTTTCAGGTCCCTTCAAGCCACATTAATGTGGATAGTCATTTGATTCAGTCTTTTTATGCCTAAAGTTTCTAGAATGAGATTGACCAACCTAAATGCTCTCCAGGGTGTACTTCAGAATTTTTGGAGAGGGGAGTCTTGCCGGGGCTAATCTGTAGAAAGGGGTGCTTTAAGCTGAATTGACATGACATGAACATATTTTTATTGTTCATAAAATGAAGTGGATGAATAAAAGAATGGAAGGGAAAGGAGATGATAGAGATTGTGATGGAGGTATTTAAAGTCTTTTTGCCCCATATCTGTTGAGCTATTTTGACACTCGGGATATTTTGACGTGTTGGATATCTCTGGGAAGGTAGATTGGTGCAGCATGAGATTCAAACCTTGTTTGGTCATAAAAACCATCTGGTGTGATTCTTTAAATGCTTAATCCCTATCCCACACTTAGTCAAGAGTTCCAGGTGGAGGTCTGGAAATGTATAGTCTAATCAAGTGCTCCATAGAAAATACATAAGCTTACTTACTAGCTGAATGACTGTGAGTACATCAGTTTCCATATTTCCAGAATGGGAATCAGAATAATGTCTTTCTTATAGGATTGAACCAAGACATAGAAAACCATCTGACCATAACACCTGGCTCAAAGTAGACACACAATACACATTCATTTCCCACCCATTCTTCCCCATCCAGGAACCCAATCCTTTGCTGGTTGCTTAGAGCCATCCCATAACCCACGGGAAGGCCATGTTATTTTCTTCCCGTGGACATGGAGGTTTGGGCAGCATCAGCATATGTGATAAATGAAGTGGAGATTCTCTGAGTCTGTTAGAATTCTGTATCAGCCAAAGATCTTTGCTTATTTTGTTGTTTCCTCGCATTTTGGAGGGGTCTTTTTGATAAGTAGTAAATACTTCAGTATTTAAATCCTGAGTAATCCTCTCAAAATAAAACAAACTAAAAAAAAAAAAAAATCAAACCTAGAAGAAAAAATTTTATTTCCCCACCCCAAATTTCCAAACCTTATTTCCTCATGCCTTACAAAATGTCTAAACTCAAAGAAGAGAAATATTAGTCCCTGGAGAGAAATGCAGCAAGAGGGCTGAATGTTTACATAGTAATAGAACAAAATGAATATAGTTATTCCATTGACAAGCTAATTTCTTAAAAGGAAATTTCATTTGTGTATTCAACATACATTCCACAAGCATCTATTGGGTACCATTGTGAAGTAAACACTGGTACATATTAGGGATAGAAGATTAATTAGAAGTAGATCCTGCCTTCAAGGATTTCACAGAGTAGTAGAGGAGACGGATGTACAAAAATAAACATATGGTAGGAACGTATTATATTAACGGTATGAGCAGTTTTAACAATTCTTTATTTCCTTGGGTTCATACTAACTCAGGTTAACTTCCAGACAACTTTAGAATAAAAAAAATTTCCCTAGATATATTACAATTGTGGTCCATAATCTTCTCATTCAGTCTCAACAATATCACTGGAACCAAGTTGCAATCTATATTATTAGTCTTCTACATAAAACATGTAACTGTTCATAACTTATTTTTCCAGTATATTTTATAAGGCAGTTCTGTTATTAACTCACTACTCTCTTCCAGCACTTATTAAATCTTTGTTCATTAATAGATTGCAATGTTTTTTTATCCCCCAAAGAAAAAAGAAAGGATTCATATTTGTTGAATATCAACAAGGTGCCAAGTTCATTACACTAGTGTTCCATATTCAGAGCTACAACAAGATTTGGGAACAAGAAAAAATAAGATTACCCTCTGAAGGCTAAACTAAAAAGCAGCACATGGTGAAGGAAATTAGCCAGCCTTAAAAGAAGCAGCCCTAAAGCAACAGAGTTGAAATGACTCAAGAGGTTATTGCAATCTGGTGGTAAGGATTGAAAGGGGTGCTTTAAGCTGAGTGCTTTAGCAAAGTCTGGGCTACACCAGCATGATAAGGTTGAGTCATAGACAGTGGTATTAATAAAAGTAGGAGAGGGAAAAGTGCAAACTGAAGTTAATCAGAATTGTACATCCAAGAGAACGAAACAGATAAAGATGAGGCCAATATATTCCAGCACTGCCTGGAGGACAGGGTATCTTGGTCAATACATGTTGGCTAGGTCATTCTTTATTTGCCAAAGTCATCCCTATTTTATGAACATCCAGAAGTTATCTTAGAGAACTTTCCTCAAGATCATTACATTCCTATAGTTTGACTTTTTGCTCATCTAAGTAAACTTCTGATTAAGACTTAGGTTTCTTAGGAGAGTGATGACAGAGAAAGCATCCACTCATCATGATGATTTCAAGTAACCTCATTCCTGGAGTACATTTTTTAAATCATTAAAAACATTACATCTTTATCTACCCCTAAAGTTGTAGACAAGATTGTCTCAATCCCCTATTCTATGCCTTATGGAAAGTTTAATACTCTTCCTAATATATCTGAGAAGTCTTCATGGTGGGGAAAAGTCACTGCACTTACATTCTTGGGCCCACATTTTGCTCTCTTTCCTCATTTTGTGCCTGTGGCTGTTCCTTTATCTTCCATTTACCTTTGTCTTCCATTGATTCAGGAAACTCAATCTCTTTCCTTCATAACCACAAGAAATGTACAATATGCATAAGGCCAGAGTAGGCATGGAGACTTTCCCTGCAGTTTTGAGATTATGGCACTTTAGCTCAGTGCAAGTAACTTTAAGTTGAACCTTAGATATCCTTATCTTCTTACACTATTATAGTCATTTCTCTCTCTACCATCTCTCTCCCTTATTCTATACTCTTTCCCTTTCAGAACTACCTGTCTACCTACCTGGACACACACACACACACACACGCATGAACACTCACACACACTTTTCCATTTTCTTTTTTTTTTCTTCTGGACATCTTTATTGGAGTATAATTTCTTTACAATGGTGTGTTAGTTTCTGCTTTATAACAAAGTGAATCAGTTATACATATACATATGTTCCCATATCTCTTCCCTCTTGCATCTCCCTCCCTCCCGCCCTCCCTATCCCATCCCTCTAGGTGGTCACAAAGCACTGAGCTGATCTCCCTGTGCTATGTTGTTGCTTCCCAGTAGCTATCTATTTTACGTTTGTTAGTGTATATATGTCCATGCCACTCTCTCACTTTCTCACGGCTTACCCTTCCCCCTCCCCATATCCTCAAGTCCATTCTCTAGTAGGTCTGTGTCTTTATTCCCATCTTACCACTAGGTTCTTCTGACTTTTTTTTTTTTCCTTAGATTCCATATATATGTGTTAGCATACTGTATTTGTTTTTCTTTCTGACTTATTTCACCCTGTATGACAGACTCTAACTCCATCCACCTCACTACAAATAACTCAATTTCATTTCTTTTTATGGCTGAGTAATATTCCATTGTACATATGTGCCACATCTTCTTTATCCATTCATCTGTTGATGGACACTTCGGTTGCTTCCATGTCCTGGCTATTGTAAATAGAGCTGCAATGAACATTTTGGTAAATGACTCCTTTTGAATTATGGTTTTCTCAGAGTATATGCCCAGTAGTGGGATTGCTGGGTCGTATAGTAGTTCTATTTTTAGTTTTTTAAGGAACCTTCATACTGTTCTCCATAGTGGCTGTATCAATTTACATTCCCACCAACAGTGCAAGAGTGTTCCCTTTTCTCCACACCCTCTCCAGCATTTATTGTTTGCAGATTTTCTGATGATGGCCATTCTGACCAGTGTGAGGTGATACCTCAATGTAGTTTTGATTTGCATTTCTCTAATGATTAGTGATGTTGAGCATTCTTTCATGTGTTTGTTGGCAATCTGTATATCTTCTCAAATAAACAACCTAACCTTGCACCTAAAGCAATTAGAGAAAGAAGAACAAAAAAACCCCAAAGCTAGCAGAAGGAAAGAAATCATAAAAATCAGATCAGAAATAAATGAAAAAGAAATGAAGGAAACAATAGCAAAGATCAATAAAACTAAAAGCTACTTCTTTGAGAAGATAAACAAAATTGATAAACCATTAGCCAGACTCATTAAGAAAAAAAGGGAGAAGACTCAAATCAATAGAATTAGAAATGAAAAAGGAGAAGTAACAACTGACACTGCAGAAATACAAACGATCATGAGAGATTACTACAAGCAACTCTATGCCAATAAAATGGACAACCCGGAAGAAATGGACAAATTCTTAGAAATGCACAACCTGCCGAGACTGAACCAGGAAGAAATAGAAAATATGAACAGACCAATCACAAGCACTGAAATTGAAACTGTGATTAAAAATCTTCCAACAAACAAAAACCCAGGACCAGATGGCTTCACAGGCGAATTATATCAAACATTAAGAGAAGAGCTAACACCTATCCTTCTCAAACTCTTCCAAAATATTGCAGAGGGAGGAACACTCCCAAACTCATTCTATGAGGCCACCATCACCCTGATACCAAAACCAGACAAAGATGTCACAAAGAAAGAAAACTACAGGCCAATATCACTGATGAATATAGATGCAAAAATCCTCAACAAAATACTAGCAAACAGAATCCATTTTCTTTTGAAGAGCTCTCAGCTTTCTCTACTACCTACCCACAATTCAGTTGAAGTTCTGAAGTAACTACCAATAAGGACCTCTTCACATTCTTAGATAAATTGCTATGCAATTTCCCAACCGAGTTTCAAGATAGGGTTCAAGTTCAACTTTCCAATTACAGTAACTTTCTGTTATCTACCATCACATTCATTTTGGTTAGTTTCTCTGAAATTGATCACCTCTGGGATTGTCATGACTAGGCCACTGGGCTTTCAGAGCAGGGACCTAGACCCAGGAGTTGAGGTCCTACCCAACTTTAGCTGGACTGTCTTCCAGTCACAGGACAGACTTTCTTCTCTCTGTTATAATTCCTTATATTCACTTCTTCTGTCATCGCTAAGGCTCTAGTTTCCAAGGCAAGTAGCATAGATAATGTCTTTTAATGATTACAGCTCCTCCAGGCATTCAAAATTATTACTATTCTCATCTTACAGCTGAAATAACTGAGGTTTCATGAAGTTTAAGATACTTGCTCAAAGTTACACAGCATGTATCAGAACTGGAATTTATCTTAGGTCCATCTTTATCCGTGTGTTCTTTCTGCAACACCAACAAAGCTTATATTTTACCGAGAGCTGGTTAATATGTCTAGCTGTGCAAATATTCCTTAAACTAAAATACAAACCCTCCTTTGCAAAATCATTTCCACAGCTCTGATAAGAATATTACTCTAATGTGGACTCTTTAAAATTTTTCTTTAAGAGTTCAAAGAGTCATCCTTTGTCAAAGGACTTACAAAACTGCCTTCTCTTGTCTATTTCATTTCCAGGACACGTAATGCAAGTATGCTGAGGTTGATTGTCCCAGTTTCCCAAAGCAGGCATGAGGTCAGGTATGTGTGGTTATTTGGAGTGAATGGGTCATAAACTAGAACATAATAATTATGTGCACACGTATACAGCTCAGCCCCAAGAGACTCAACGCAGCTGAACTTATGCTTTCAAGAGCAGTTGGAGAAAACCGAGCTCAAACTAGGAGTTAGGATGTACAAAAGGTCTTTGGCTGCATTTATTCAGTATGCTTCAAATTGCTATATTCAAGCATATCTATGGCTCTGGTTCCAAATTCAAATTATCTTGATAAATACCCAGGCTGCATTTGGGGAGCAGGAATAATTGTACATATTTAGGGATGTGGTCAGCTATCTTCAGAGGGTCAGCTCTCTCTAAGTAAGTTTGGCAGAGAGTCTGAAGTCAGTAAATGTTGGGAAAATGAGACTTCAGTTGGAAATTTGGGGGAAGGCTTATACCTTGTAAGAAAGGAAGTAAATACATACCTTATCTGCATTCTATAAAAGTAGAGAGATGCTATAAATAAAAATCCAGTTGGAATGGGTTTCAATGAAGCCTTCACTTACTGTACCTTCCCTCTATAAGTCATGGTATTCCTTTCAGAGGTGAGTCTTAAAGAAAAAGCCTGAGCTCTCACATAGCATGAGCAGAGGAGAGAGGAGCACGGAAAGCAGAAGTGGTGGCAAGGTCAGAGATATGTAGTTGTAGGAGGGGATTACTCCTTTGAAGAACAGTGAAGAATTCAATAAGGGAAAGGGAGTATAGCAAAGACAGAGCAGTGGAGGAGAGTGAGAAGAGATAAGATTGGAGAGGTGGGCAAAGATCAGACCCTGGGGGCCTTGCAAGTTATTCTAAAGAGCCTGGACTCTACCTTGCAGGTACCATCTACTAGTGGTGAACTAGGCAGCCTTCCTTTCCATGGAGTTTTCCTTCTAACCAGAGAGGTGGGATAAACAACTAATCAGCAAAGATCAAGTATGGGTATAAAAATAAAATAGGTTGAGATTGAAAAAACACGGTGTTAGAGCCAGAGAGGCCTCATTCAGATCTCAGGACTACTACTTGTCAACAGTGTGACCTTGGACTAAGCATCAGTTTCTTCTGAGAAAAACAACAATAGCAATTCCAGGGTTGTTTGTAAAAAATAGGCAGTGGATTCCCAAGTCCTTGTCTATTGCTTGTCATGCAGTAGTTGCCCAAAATGGCACCCATTGAAGGATCTGGATGGCGAAGCCAAGGGTAAGAACTACATGTGGGCAGATTGGGCAATTGTTTTGCTGGGACAACCACAACAACGTAAAGAATAATAGTAGCTAATACATACTGAACACTTGGTATGTGCAGAAACTATTCCAGAAGCCCTTTACATGCATAAACAATCCTATCATCTTCTTTTTGCAGATGAAAGAACAGCAGCACAGAGAGGGTAAGTGACTAGGCCAGAATCATGTACTCAGCAAGTAGCAAAGCCAGGATTCTAGGCAGTCTGTATCCATACTTACACTCCTAATCACAGCCTTACACCGCTTTATATTTGGGTCATAACATTATAGCTGATCAGCTTCTAGCAAACCATGTGACAAGTAGAAATTTTTCTGTTAATTTTTATTTACGTGGATCCAGGATCTAAACTGAACTTCATCTCTTGGATAAGCACCTATCACTTTATTTTACAGTCAAGCACACGGAGGCCATTTTGGCTAACTGACTTCCAAAGGTCACAAAGTTTGTAAATAGTGGAGGCAGCTCAGGAGACCAGGTCTCTTTAACTCCAAACCAGAGCTGGAAGGGCAGCTGAGAACTGTGTTCTCCATGAAGCGGGCAAGCGTCTTTGGTCACTGGACAGTAGTGGCTTCTAATTCTCACCATCAGGAATATTTATTTTAAACACTTGAGATTTTTAAGTACCGTCTCCACTTAGAAACACAAAAAAGTAATAAGATAGCATTAGTTACTCATATAGCTACTATTATTTATTACATCTGAGTGGCCCTATATAGTTCACAAAAATATTTTGCAAACATTCTATGATCGTAATTGCCTACACTGACCTTAGAGGTTTCTTTTTTTTTTTTTTATAACGTCTTTAATGGAGTATAATTGTTTTACAATGGTGTGTTAGTTTTTGCTGTATAACAAACTGAATCAGCTATACATATACATATATCCCCATATCTCCTCCATTTTGTGTCTCCCTCCCATCCTCCCTATGCCACCCATCTAGGTGGACACAAAGCACGGAGCTGATCTCCCTGTGCTATGCAGCTGCTTCCCACTAGCTATCTATTTTACATTTGGTAGTGTATATATGTCCATGCCACTCTCGCACTTCATCCCAGCTTACCCTTCCCCCTCCTCACGTCCTCAAGTCCATTCTCTATGTCTGTGTCTTTATTCCTGCCCTGTCCCTAGGTTCTTCAGAACCTTTTTTTTTTTTTTTTTTTTTTTAGAGTCCATATATTTGTGTTAGCATACAGTATTGGTTTTTCTCTTTCTGACTTACTTCACTCTGTATGACAGACTCTAGGTCCATCCACCTCACAACAAATAACTCAATTTTGTTTCTTTTTATGGCTGAGTAATATTCCATTGTATATATGTGCCACATCTTCTTTATCCATTCATCTGTTGATGGACATTTCGGCTGCTTCCATGTCCTGGCTATTATAAATAGAGCTGCAATGAACTTTGTGGTACATGACTTTTTTTGAATTATGATTTTCTCAGGTTACATGCCCAGTAGTGGGATTGCTGGGTCATATGGTAGTTCTATTTTTAGTTTTTTAAAGAACTTACATACAGTTCTCCACAGTGGCTGTATCAATTTACATTCCCACCAACAGTGCAAAAGGGTTCCCTTTTCTCCAATCCCTCTCCAGCATCTATTGTCTGTAGATTTTTTGATGATGGCCATTCTGATTGGTGTGAGGTGATACTTCATTGTAGTTTTGATTTGCATTTCTCTAATGATTAGTGATGTTGAGCATCCTTTCATGTGTTTGTTGGCAATCTGTATATCTTCTTTGGAAAAATGTCTATTTAGGTCTTCTGCCCATTTTTGTATTGGGTTGTTTGTTTTTTTGATATTGAGCCTCATGAGCTGCTTGTATATTTTGGAGATTAATCCTTTGTCAGTTTCTTTGTTTGCAAATATTTTCTCCCATTCTGAGGGTTGTCTTTTGGTCTTGTTTATGGTTTCCTTTGTTGTGCAAAAGCTTTTACGTTTCATTAGGTCCCATTTGTTTATTTTTGTTTTTATTTCCATTTCTCTAGGAAGTGGGTCAAAGAGGATCTTGCTGTGATTTATGTCAAAGAGTGTTCTGCCTATGTTTTCCTCTAAGAGTTTTATAGGGTCTGGACTTACATATAGGTCTTTAATCCATTTTGAGTTTATTTTTGTGCATGGTGTTAGGGAGTGTTCTAATTTCATTCTTTTACATGTAGCTGTCCAGTTTTCCCAGCATCACTTATTGAAGGGGCTGTATTTTCTCCATTGTATATTTTTGCCTCCTTTACCAAAGATAAGGTGACCATATGTGTGTGGGTTTATCTCTGTGCTTTCTATCCTGTTCCATTGATCTATATATCTGTTTTTGTCCCAGTACCATACTGTTTTGATTAATGTAGCTTTGTCATATAGTCTGAAGTCAGGGAGCCTGATTCCTCCTGCTGTTTTTCTTTCTCAAGATTGCTGTTACTATTTGGGTTTTTTTCTGTTTCCATACAAATTGTGAAATTTTTTGGTCTACTTCTGTGAAAAATGCCATTGGTTGTTTGATAGGGATTGCACTGAATCTGTAGATTGCTTTTGGCAGTATAGTCATTTTCACAATGTTGATTCTTCCAACCCAAGAACATGGTATATCTCTCCATCTATTGTTATCATCTTTAATTTCTTTCATCAGTGTCTTATAGTTTTCTGCATACAAGTCTTTTGTCTCCTTAGGTAGGTTTATTCCTAGGTATTTTATTCTTTTTGTTGCAATGGTAAATGGGAGTTTTCCTCAATTTCCCTTTTGGGTTTTTCATCATTTGTGTATAGCAATGCAAGTGATTTCTGTGCATTAATTTTGTATCCTACTACTTTACCAAATTCATTGATTAGCTCTAGTAGTTTTCTGGTAGCATCTTTAGGATTTTCTATGTATAGTATCATGTCATCTGCCAACACTGACAGTTTTACTTCTTTTCCGATTTGCATTCCTTTTATTTCTTTTTCTTATCTGGTTGCTGTGGCTAAAACTTCCAAAACTAGTCGTGAAAAAGAGTCGTGAGTGTGGGCAACCTTGTCTTGTTCCTGAAATTAGTGGAAATGGTTTCAGTTTTTCACCATTGAGAACGATGTTGTCTGTGGGTTTGTCATATATGGCCTTTATTATGTTGAGGTAAGTTTCCTATATGCCTACTTTCTGGAGGGTTTTTATCATAAATGGGTGTGGAATTTTGTCAAAAGCTTTTTCTGCATTTATTGAGATGATCATATGGTTGTTCTCCTTCAATTTGTTAATATGGTTTATCACACTGATTGATTTGTGTAAATTGAAGAATCCTTGCATTCCTGAAATAAACCCCACTTGATCATGGTGTATGATCCTTTTAATGTGCTGTTGGATTCTGTTTGGTAGCATTTTTTTCAGTATTTTTGCACCTATGTTCATCAGAGTTATTGGCCTATAGTTTTCTTTTTTGTGACATCTTTGTCTGGTTTTGGTATCAGGGTGATGGTGACCTTGTAGAATGAGTTTGGGAGTGTTCCTCCCTCTGCCATATTTTGGAAGACTTTGAGAAGGATAGGTGTTAGCTCTTCTCTAAATGTTTGATAGAATTCGCCTGTGAAGCCATCTGGTCCTGGGCTTTTGTTTGTTGGAAGATTTTTAATCACAGTTTCAATTTCAGTGCTTGTGATTGGTATATTTATGTTTTCTATTTCTTCCTGGTTCAGTCTCGGCAGGTTGTGCATTTCTAAGAATTTGTCCATTTCTTCCGGGTTGTCCATTTTATTGGCATAGAGTTGCTTGTAGTAATCTCTCATGATCGTTTGTATTTCTGCAGTGTCAGTTGTTACTTCTCCTTTTTCATTTCTAATTCTATTGATTTGAGTCTTCTCCCTTTTTTTCTTAATGAGTCTGGCTAATGGTTTATCAATTTTGTTTATCTTCTCAAAGAACCAGCTTTTAGTTTTATTGATCTTTGCTATTATTTCCTTCATTTCTTTTACATTTATTTCTGATCTGATCTTTATGATTTCTTTCCTTCTGATAACTTTGGGGGTGTTTTGCCCTTCTTTCTCTAACTGCTTTTGGTGTAATGTTAGGGTGTTTATTTGAGATGTTTTTTGTTTCTTGAGGTAGGATTGTATTGCTATAAACTTCCCTCTTAGTACTGCTTTTGCTGCATCCCATAGGTTTTGCGGTTGCAGTGTTTTCATTGTCATTTGTTTCTAGGTATTTTTTTATTTTTTCTTTGATTTCTTCAGTGATCTTTTGGTTATTTAGTAGTGTGTTGTTTAGCCTCCATGTGTTTGTGTTTTTTACAGGTTTTTCTCCTGTAATTGATATATAGTCTCATAGTGTTGTGGTCAGAAAATATACTTGGTATGATTTCAATTTTCTTGCATTTACCAAAGCTTGATTTGTGACCCAAGATATGATGTATCCTGGAGAATGTTCCATGAGCACTTGAGAAGAAAGTGTAATCTGCTGTTTTGGAAGGAATGTCCTATAAATATCAATTAAGTCCATCTGGCCTAATATCACATTTAAAGCTTGTGTTTCCTTACTTATTTTCATTTTGGATTTTCTGTCCATTGGTGAGAGTGGGGTGTTAAAGTCCCCTATTATTATTGTGTTATTGTTGTTTTCCCTCTTTATGGATGTTAACATTTGCCTTATATATTGAGATGCTCCTATGTTGGGTGCATAAATATTTACAATTGTTATATCTTCTTCTTGGATTGATCCCTTGATCATTATGTAGTGTCCTCCTTTGTCTCTTGTAATAGTTTTATTTTAAAATCCATTTTGCCTGGTATGAGAATTGCTACTCCAGCTTTCTTTTGATTTCCATTTGCATAGGATATCTTTTTCCATCCCCTCACTTTCTATCTGTATGTGTCCCTAGGTCTGAAGTGTGACCTTAGACTTTTAAACCAGGTTGATTCTTCCAGAAACATATCCCTATAAATAAACATCCAAGATAAACAAATATCCAATTCTTAAAAAGCTGTAGTTCCAGGCAGTCACATAGGTCCTCCCTTCTCCCTCCCAGTTCATCACATTATCTTTGGTTTTATTTCACCTACTTAGTGCTCTATTCTATTTCCATCTCGATTCCATCCAAAAATGCCTCTTCTCCTGACTTGGTACTTGGCATTGAGACCTCCACTCTCCTGCCTGGGTTCTTGTTTAATCCATCCTTTATGTCTTGGAGGCTCATATATGACAATAATAGTCCCTGGTCCAGGCATCATCTGCCTCAAAGCTAGTGATCCATTACCAGTCAGATGCTTCAGCTCTGCTCAAGGACCAGTCTGTGAATAAGGGTTTATGTATTTCTTAGATGAAAAAACAGACACAGAGAGTCCATGTATCTTGCTTGACGTTGTAGCAGAGCCTACTCGTTGTCTCTCAAAATCCATTTTTCTATTTTTATTTAGCAATAGAACTTGTGACTTTTAGCTGGTCACGTGGCCTAAAATAAGACTACATTTCCCAGCTTACCTTGTAGTTATTTGTGGCCACGTGATCAAGTTCTAGCCAATGGGTTGTAAGTGGAATGCTGACATGGCAGCATGGAGGACAGCTGTTCTAAACCCCCTGCTCCCTTTCTTCTTCATTGTCTCTCTCTTTCTGATGGTTGGAATGTGGACAGGATGGATGAAGTCCAAGCAGCTATCTGAAGCCATGAGGTGGAAGCCACAGGTTGAGAATGGTGCATCAATAAATCATAAGGCACAACCTTACCAACCTTGGACTGCTTGCTTCTGGATTGTCTTATATGAGAGATAAGTAGACTTCTGCTTTGTCTGAGTCTATTATTTTAGACTTTTTGTCTCTCAGAGTTGACATAAATCTTAAGTGATATAAAATCACACTGCTAGTTACTACCACTCAGTTCTTTTAACTTCAAATACACTTGTTTTTATTTTACCTCACAACAACTGATATCTCCATCTACCTCACTTTCAGGGCTTCTCAGAAGATGAATGAGGAAACCGGTAAGAGAGTACTTTGTAAACTGTAAGGCCTTATTTACATGTGAGCAGAAGCAGCATTTTGCGTTTGTGGAGAGCCATGGAAAAATACTTAATGTCTTAGTCTGCTTGTTAGTTGAACAGGTAGGGGAAAAAACCAAAAAGCAAAAAGCGATGTTGTACCAGAGACCTGGATTCCAAATGAACCGGAAACTCCTTTGGCTGAGTCTTGGGCCAAAAGCTGTCTTTCAAGTGGGGAAGGATGTGTTAGTTCTGAGCTTCCAGGACCTCTCTGACTAGCTGTGGTTTAATGCTGCCCAAACTTTTGTGTAAATACACCTACAGCTTAAGTAAAATAGGAAGGATTGGGAATCTAAAATGCCCTAGTTGGGATATTCTCTACGTCCAACATCTCCTCATGAAGGAAATTGTATTAGTAATAAGCAAATTCCCAGTGTTAGAATTTGAGTTGCTTTGGGAGTGAGTGGCCAGGTTTTCAGAGGCTTGTTTGCTTTATGAAGAGTACTGGGGTCAGTCTTTGCTGGCCAGAGGTCTCTAACCAGAGACAGGATTTCACACAGGGCTTTTCATATTTTCTGCCTTGAGCCGGGCTCAAATACCAAGAAGTCTCTCGGGGATATTTTTGCAAGTTTGCTCTTTTTCCTTTTGCAACTGGCAAAGGGCACCCAAAGCCAATGCTTGGAAGGTATGCTTGTGCCCTGAACACTTTGCTCAGGCTCCTTTGAAAGGTGTTGTGTTGCATCCCAAAGCAAACATTGTTTTGTAATATTCTGTGGGTTTTTTCTGCCCTCATTGCATAATTCAAGATTGACGATACTCTATTTTGAAAAGATAAGACAAAATATAGTCATTGCTCAAGAGGCAAGTCAAGCAATACAGTGACTGTGAGGAGTAGTGTGAGGAAATCATAATTATAATAATATCTGACGTTCATTGAGCATATTTATGTACCAGGCACTGTAGTAGCCCTTTACATATGCTATATTACTTAATCCTTCCCAAAATCATATGTGCCAGAACGATTAAAAATACTTAACAGCAAGTAGAGCACAACATCAGTAGGTGAGAACAGATATTGCTTCAGTGCTGGGTCTGGGTCCTGGAAGCGCCTTGCCTCCCTAAGTATTAAATTTTTTGCTTCTGAATTGTGGGGAAGAACTAAGGGGAAGGACAGGGTGCTTACTTCTCCAGTCATATCCCTTCCCATTTCTCCCCTCTCCTCTTCTCCCTTCTCTCCCCTTTCCTTCTAATTAAGCATTCTGGAAAGTGAGAGAGTGATTCTCCCACACATGGACTATACTAGCATTGGTTTAGAGTTATGCTTTAGAAATAAAAGATAAGAAACAATTAAAGCAAGTTGGATTCTAATAGCAAAGAAAATTATCAATGATTGCTTAGATCAACAGTTCTCAAACTTTTTGATCTCAGGATCTCTTTAAGTACCACAAATATTGAGGACCTCAAAGAGATATTATTTATTTATGCTATTTACATTTATTTACCATATATATAAACTAAAAAAGTAAAAATTTATTAATTCATTTAAAAATAACAATAGTAAACTGTGAAATGCTAACATGCATACTTAATAATAAATTATGAAATGCTAACATGCATACTTTTATGAAAAAATCACTATATTTGAAAACAAAATCTATTCAGTAAGTTGACTGTCATTGTTTTACATTTTTGCAGACCATGTTAATGTTTGGTTTAATAGAAGGCAGCTTCCTTCTCTCTGCTTCTTCTTTCATTCATTGTAATACATTATTTTGGTTGAAATATATGAAGAAAATTCAGTCTCACACAGGTATATAGTTGAAAAATGAAAGAGCATTGTATTCAGCTTTTCAAATAATTGTGGATATTCTTCTTTGTCACACAATAAAACTGCCAAGTGGTAGTTTTTAAAAGGTCAGTTGAAATGTGTAATCTGAAATCATATTGATAAAATTTGGTTTTCTATTACACTAAAATCCATTGACCTTTGAATATATATTATACCCATGTATGATTTTGAAACATTGCATAATTGTTCTTTGAAAAAACATTAGGTCATTGAATTATTCAGACCTAAATTAATACTAAGATTTACATTTGTTAGTATCACCACCAATCTTATCAGAAAAGTCTAAGGATTGAGAAGCTGCCAATCTCATGGTGGAGGATACAAGGTTTCCAAAATTCTAATTTTCACTTTTAAGCTTGAATTTTATCTTTGGCTACAAATACTGCAATATGTTTTACTTGACTAGACAGCCTCATTTCATTAACTTTCAAGAAAATGTTTGTCAAATAACCAAGTTTGAATAAACATAGCATTTTAAGAAAAAAAAAGCAATAGTTCAGTTTTTGCAATTCAAAAAATTGCACTAGTGTTTGTCCTAGACACACCCATCAGAAGTAATTTATGGATACTTTTCATTTCACTGCACTAAATATTAAAACATGGTTTGTAATCAAGTGTTGAGATTTATTAAAATTAATAACTTTTAATACTTTAAGAAGGTCATTCTTAAATAAAACTGGTTTTTACCCCTCCACTTTAAAAAGTTCCTTTTTTAAGTGTACAATGGTGAAAAATAGCTTGAGTTCAATTCTGCAGTTGAGATATTAATTCAGTCTTCATATTTGCAGCTACATCTTTGACTTGTCAAGTTACTGTGTTATTGGAGAGTGGCAATGCTGTGATTTCTTTTGCTGACAGTTCATTCAGCCGTCATTCAGCAATGTCAACTCCACAAGGTTTTATTAAGCTCTGAGCTACTGAGTGCCCCTCTTTAGCCAATGCAATGCATAACTTACCCGATAAGATGCCTCAGTGACTTTTTCATTTTAGTTTGAAAAGCTGTAGTAAAAAATTGTTGGCCTGAAGGGCTCATTGTGCTTTTATTTAAAATATTCAATTTCATTTTCTCAAACTCTGGGTGTTTAATTTCAGAATGGCATCTCAATTTAAAAGACACTATAATACTATTAAAGAATGAATGCTGTGTTGCATAAGACATAATCAAGTAAAATACTTTCTGTCACAGTCTTATTTTTTATTTAGAGTTTTCTACATATTCTCATGTTACATTTTTTTCCCAGATTCTTTGTTGTAGATTCTTCTCTTGCATGAGTCAGAAAACTCTCTGAGATGTCTTCATTTTTTTTCAGCATATGGAAATGTGGATGGTGCAGATGTGGGTTGAGAGAACAAGTCTTCTAATCTCTCTTTATAAGTCAAGGGTCTATCCTAAAGAACAGGTGTAAGTAAGTACAATAAAGTGTATTTATATCTTGCTGTGTTTTTATGTAAATACAAGGGAAATTTATGAATTTCAAGCAAATGATTTTTGGTCGAAAATGAATTATGGATATTGTAGCAGGTGTGTCCAAAGAAAACGGGTAAGAGTATAGTAGAAGTATTAAGAATAAACCTGTGTTAATCTCTAAAAATGAGCACTTTCATTCTCTAAAACTACACATTAGAAAATTCTGGAAAAAACATGATAATACACAAACAAACATTCTACCAGCCATCAGAATAATAATGTATGATATCATCACGTGTCAGAAAGAACCTGGAAATGTCCACTGTACAGTCATGAAAAAATAAGAGTAAAGTAGGCAAATAACTATTGATATTATTATGAAAATAGCTTTTATTTATGGGTCCCTTGAAAGGGTCTTATAGAAAGTGGGGCCACACTATGAGAATTGCTGGTTATAGCATTGAAGGTTGAAGTATTTTTTATAGACTGAAGGAAGCATGATACATGAATAGGTTAGTGCTATAAGTTGAACTGTATCCTTCTCCCTCAAAAAAAAAAAAAAAAGATACATTGAAGTGCTCACCCCTAGTTCCACAGAATGTAATCTTACTAGGAAGTAGTCATTGCAGATAGAATTAGTTAAGAGGAGATAATTTTGGAGTGGGGTACGCCCTGAATTCAGTATGATTGGCATTCTTATAAAAAGAGGAGAGAGCCACGCAGGGAGAAGTTGGCCATGTGACAATGGAGGCAGAGACTGGAGTGCTTCAGCTGTAAGCCAGCTAATGCCAAGGATTGCTTGTCATCACCAGAAGCTAAAAGAGAGTCTTGCAACAGACTTTGTTGTTTTAAGCCACCCAGTTTGTGGTACTTTGTTACAGCAGCCCTAGAAAATTAATGAAACTAGCTTGTTCTAAAGAGCCATTGTGATATAAACATTAATTTCTATTGTAAACCCAGGAAAAATAGTTTTCCTATAACTTAAAACTTTCTGCTAAAACAAAAAACAAAAACCAAAAAAACTCAAAACCTCTTTGGCATGGATGGCATTTAGAAATCTGAAAGTTTATTCCCATCAATTAGGAGCTCTTCATAATCTACCACTATCAGATGTCACCATTGCTAGGGCTCCAGTAAATATTTTCATCCTTTGGGGTGCTAGGACTGTTTAAAAAAGACAAAACTTTCTCTTGCTCACAGAAACTTAAACTAGTGCATTGATGTCCTCATGCCTGCCTGGATAATATGTGATTAAGACAGTGAAACTAGGGCATGTTCAGTCTCCAGCTTAGCTTCAAAGTGGACATTCTGAATAATGCTTAAAATAGAAAGAGGAAAAATTAATATTAATCTTCATCCTTACATTGCGTCCTTCATCCTGCACTCAGATGTGTTTGTCTTAAAAGATCTCCCTTCTTATTCTCTTTAGGAATCTTTCATATCCTGTGATATCTAGTGACATTTGGGGTTTTTCCCCTTTGTCCAACATCCATTGATTACATCAAAATTTCATAGATACTCCCTATCACTAAAGGGAAAAGTGAAGGCAAATTCCTCTTAGGAAAAGTGGACTGCAGATTATCACAAATTGGCTCTGTTTAATAGATAAGAAAATTCAGATGACAGAGAAAGACAATTATATTGATTAATACTGGAGCACAAGGAAAAAGAAATATTAACCAGAAAGCTTTGACTTCCCATTCCTACTGCTTTTACAGACCACCCCCGCTCCCCCCAAAGCCTCATTTCTGTTGAAGCTGTCTTCAACACCAGACCTCCCAATGACTTTAGCTTCAGATGTTTGGGGCTTTTTTTTCCCTTGTTTAACTAATTCATGGTCACTACATGTGGGTTAGTCTGGTTTTACTCTTCGGGACAGACACAAACTATTTTGCCACAATTAATGTTTTGGTCAACAATGTGCAGACTTAAAGCCCCGAGTTATATGACTAGGCAAATAAAACCAGACCGCAAAATTTGGTCTACGCTGGTTGGCTATGATTCACCCATATGGGCAAGCCAGCAGTCTTGCTGCTTTCCCCAAAACCCTAGGAAAATCAGACTGTCATATTATACTTTTTGGTCCCTTTATACAGATGCAGAGCCAGTCTGTAGAAACTGTGGGGCTCAAATATTTAATTTGTGTAATGCAGTGCAACAATTTCAACAGGTAGAGATTAGTCAAGTATCCAAACTGAAAAACATTCACACACTACTCAGGGAAAGTGTGAAATTCTGGCTATTATCGCAGGAAAGGTGCTGCCTAGGATTTACAAATTCCAAAAATTAGATACAATCGGTCTTTTTTTTTTTTCTTTATGGAGGGGCTCAAACTAAAAAATAAAAATTATTGATTTTATGAATAAATATATTTTCTTAAATGATTTAGAAAGTTCTGTTTATTCATTTACCGACAGTGTTTAGAATATATAGTAGCCAGTGTGTCTGCAGATATATTTATGTTGGACTGTTTGGCTTGGCTTCACCTCTGCAATAATTTATAACAGTTTTAATGTAAACCTACCACTGAACAGGTCATAAAGGTCCTGGATTTTAACCATCGTCGTTGCAGATAAACCCACAGCATTTGTTCCCACTGAGTTCCAGCTCATCCCTATCAGGCCTGTGGAAATTTTTCACGTAGAAAAGTTTAAATGCTAAGGAATTTTAATTCATTTTCTTGTTTCTCAGCTTTGTGTTCCTTGTCAAAAGAATATTTTATTTATTTTTAACAAATAAATCTTTAGAGGCAATTATTGAATTAAAAATCACATTTTTTCATATTTTTTAAAAATTGGTGATCAACTTTTATACATTTATTTTTGCTGTATTCATGTAGTTGACAGATACTGGCATAAAAATGGGAAAATAATTCTGATTCTTAGTTATTTTCTTAATATGTGTCAATTTCAATCAGCTGATGAGAAGCATCGGTATTTGGGCTGTAGTTTTGCTTTCATTTTCTTTTCTAGATTTTCCAGGTATGTTAGATTAGGTTTAGGTCTCTGTCTAGGTATTATACTTACAGACTCTTAATGTCAAAGCATCCTTATGGTTAATGTATTATATTTCAGTTATTAAATCATTAGAATACCTTTAATACAATTTTAAAAGTTAGTTTTAACTACCTATATAATATATTCATTATTTTGGCAAGTAGAGAAAGTAGTATTATTTTTTGCAAGAAAAAAAATAACTTTTTAAAGAGTTTACAATATGCATTTGAGAAGGAATGAACATTGTCAAGAGAGATCAAACTGACAGAGAAAAGGACCACTTAGTGATGAGTAAAGTGCATACAGTATATATCTTATGATGAATAATTCCTGTAAAGGATGTTTCAAAATGAGGAAACTCTCACTCCAGTAGCATATTGGTAAAACTTCTCATAATACTCTGTTTAGCTAACATTTATTATTTGTATATACATGCATCTATTCATCCAAGAAATATGTATAAATCACATATTCTGGGTCATGCTCTTGGGTACTATTGTCTTTTCCTCACATGGTGTTGCAAACTGGGTGTAGTTCTCTCAGTTTTACAGATGATAGAAGTGAAGTTCTGAGAGATTACTTATGTTGCTCTATAGCCACAAAAGATGTGACAGAGTCAAGATTTGAGCAATTTCTATATGTTTCCAGAACAATATTGGGTCATTTTAAAGCTAGTTGAGGAAGCAAACAGATCGGGATATGAATACTGATGCGATTTCTTACTAATAGTGTGACCTTGATCAAGTCGTTTAATCAATTTAAGACTTCAGTTTCCTTCTGTTTACATTGTAAGCATTTTTTCCCCCACCAGCTGGTTAAGATCCAAAGATTGGATCTTTGGGAGCCTCTCTCCCTGGGCATTGAACTTCGGGCTAAAACAGGCTCATAAATACTACTCATTTACCAAGGTGAGATAATCCTTAGGAGTCTGAAAGTTAAAAACAAAACCCCCAAAACCATGTGGCTTTAACATATCAAATAGATTCATTTTACTTTAAAATAATCAATTAAAAAGAAATTATAAAGACAATAATAATAATCCTTTATCCCGCCATTCTCCACTAACTACGGCTAATATTTTATTTAACATCTATATATGTATATAGATGTGTGTGTGTGTGTGTATGTGTTTACGCACATAGGCTCATACTACATTTACCCAAGGAGGGCTATATTAAAATTTTTATATGAAAACTGTGAGATGGACATAATATTTCCAAGAGCATAATTTTACTGACTGCATAATATTAGATGTATGGGTACAGCACTATTTATTTAACTAATCCCATACTGTATTGATAAGCATTTAACTACAAGAAGCATCCTTGTACATTTTCTCACTTATATGATAAGCATCATAAGAATAAATTCTAGAAATGAGATTGCTGAATCAAAGTGCCTTCCTCTATTAACTGTTATATAACACAAAATGCTCTCTAGAAAAGTTGCAGAATTTATACTTCCAGTATGTAAATACCCATTTTCTAATCAATACTGAATTTCTCTATTTTAAAAAAACCTTTGCCAGTATAATATGTAAAAAAGGATACCTTTTAAAAATTATTCATTTCTTACAATAAGAATGAACACTTTTTAAAAAATAAAACATACTTTTAAAATTTTAGAACAGTTTTAAATTTACAGAAAGTTTGCAAAGATAGTGGAGGGTTCCCATACACCCCTTTTCCCTATTATTAACATATGGCATTAGTATGGTACATTTGTTAAGATTAGTGAATACTATCGATACATTAATATTACTGAAGTCCATGCTTTATTTAGGCTTTCTTAGTTTTTACCTAATGGCTTTTTTCTTTCCAAGATCCTATCAAGCATACCACATTACATTTAGCAGTGATGTCTCCACAGCCTCCTCTTGGCTATGACAATTTCTCATATTTTCTGTTTTTGATGACCTTGACAGTTTTGAAGGGTCCTACTCAGGTTTTTGTAGAATATGCCTTTATTGAGATTTGCCCGATGTTTCTTTCATCATTATACTAGGGTTATGTGGAAGATAACAGAGGAAAGTGCCATTTTTATCACTTATATCCAAGGTACATGTTATCAACATGACTTATAAATGCTGATGTTGATCTCGATTACCTGATTGAAGTAGGGCTTATCAGATTCCTCTACTATAAATTTACTCTTTTGTTCTCCCTTCCCATACTATACTCATTCAAAGGAAGTCACTATGCATAGCCTACACTTAAGGAGTAAGAAGTTATCTTTCACCTGTTTAAGGACAGTTATATACGTAAATTATTTGGAATTCTTCTGCATGGAATATTTGTCTAGTCCTTACTTGGTTATGTTTAGTTCTCTTACTGCTTTAATCACCTGTGAACAGAGTGGCAGAGTTGTTTTCCTCAACAAGTGACATAAGCCGTAATACTTGCAGTAGCGTTAGTTAAGCTTTCTCTTAAAAAAATGGGAGCCTTGGGCATGGTAGTCTCCTGAGACCCTCTAGGATCCTCCTGTGGCTGGTCAAGTACACATATGTTCTCAGGCTGAGGTTGGAGAGTCAATGGAGGGAGAGAATACTTTCAAAAGAGGGGGGATGACTGAGAGAACAGCAGCCCAGGGGAGGCATGAAATGATGGAGCCAAGATCTCAATGAGCAGGGTGGCTGGAGCACACATCTAATGAGAGTGCAGATGGTGTGGATGCCACATCCAATGATCTCCACCTCCTGATATGTCACCCTAGTGTTGTCTCTGTCCATGTGACACCAAGGTTGAGCTGTGTGGCATGAGGCAGAACTAATAGGATGTCACTTCCATGATTAGTTTGTAAAAGACAGTGGCTTCTGTCTTTTCTCTCCTAAGTGTGTTCTCTCTCTGATTACTTGTTTTGGGGAAAGCCAGATGCCATGTCCTGAGAACACTTGAGAAACCTATGGAGAGACCTGTGCAATAAAAAACAGAGGCTTTTGGCCAAGAACTGAGACTTGTCAACCACCCTGTGATACAGCCTGGAAGTGGATCCCCCTACATCCCCACAAAATGAACCTGACTACAGTCTCAGTTGACAGCTTGGCTGCAACATTATGATAGACACTGAACTAGTACCACTCAGTTAAGACATTTGTGGATTCCTGACTCTCTAAAATTCTGTGATATAATACATGTTGTTTTAAGTTACTAAGTTTGGGGGTAATT
Organism: Eubalaena glacialis; assembly: GCF_028564815.1. Classification (NCBI taxonomy): domain Eukaryota; kingdom Metazoa; phylum Chordata; class Mammalia; order Artiodactyla; family Balaenidae; genus Eubalaena; species Eubalaena glacialis. The sequence continues at coordinate 41,108,148 of NC_083720.1, read as the reverse complement.
TGTCACACAGCAATGGTTAACCAATACAGGTAAGTATAGACAAAAATAAGCATAGGGATGAGAATAATGCTTGTTAGCTAATGCCTGTTGGCCCCCAATTTACTGCAAATAAGAGGATGGTGGTTTTAGTAGAAGGGTATGAATTCATTGATGAGTTTTGAGTTAGCGTAATGGAAAAGAACAGGGAAACAGAAGAGTTGAAAAGATCCCTTAGGGTCCAGCTGAGGTTGGAATCTATCCATCTGAGGTGTCCAGCCACCTGGATGGTGGGTATTACTCTCCAGGTGTTGTAGACGGCAGGAGATTTAAGGGAACTGATGGTACTGGTGAGCAAAGGTAGTTCAGATAATGCACCATGGAATCCTTGCTTAAATATTGCTAAAGATTTCTCTGCAACTGGCCATGTGTTCATCTTGTGCATGCCTGTTTTACTCGGACACATGGATCTGGGCTCATCTGGACACTTGTCCCATCCTGAGGGCACTGTATCACTTTTTGGTCTGGTCCCTATCATCCTGGATTTAACACTGTTTCCTGAACTCCCATTTTAACAGCTCCCAACAACTCTGTGAGGTCTGTAAATCATGGACCGTTTTCCTGAGCCAAGGTCCAGGAAGAACTAAGTGATTAATTCAGAGTCCCACAGCTAGCTAGTGACAGAGCCAGGCCTAGACTTGGAACTTCTGCCTCTCTGTCCTATGCTAATATGCTTTTATTCTTTTATAGGTTTTCCTCAATATTACTATGGCAAATCAGACTCAACAGTTACATTGGGAGCAGGTTATTGAAGGATGAGCCAATTAAGCTGCATTTAGGATTTGTGCTTCTTAATATCTTAAAATATTTTTCTAGGGGCTTCCCTGGTGGCGCAGTGGTTGAGAATCTGCCTGCTAATGCAGGGGACACGGGTTCGAGCCCTGGCCTGGGAGGATCCCACATGCCGCGGAGCGACTGGGCCCGTGAGCCACAACTACTGAGCCTGCGCGTCTGGAGCCTGTGCTCCGCAACAAGAGAGGTCGCGATAGTGAGAGGCCCGCGCACCGCGATGAAGAGAAGCCCCCGCTTGCCGCAACTAGAGAAAGCCCTTGCATAGAAATGAAGACCCAACACAGCCAAAAAATAAATAAATAAATAATTAAAAAAAAAAAAAACGCAAAATGAGTGGAAAAAAAAAATATTTTTCTAACATTTTGGGTTTGGCATAGCAAAGTGTGTCAAGATCCTTTTCCTTTCATTTTTAAACCCACATGTATTTTCAGGGAAATTAAGCTCATATATTTCTGATTCATTTACTGTATAACTCATCAAAATATTGTTTTATAACAGTTCTTGGGAGTCCATGAAACCTTTAAAAATTTAGACTTTTCCCCTTTTACTACCAAGGAAGCCATGTTTTACTAAGAGCACAGCACCAATGAACTCCAAAGGGTTTTCTTAATAAGCTTCACATGACCACTAAAGACTTAGCCAGGTTCTCTGTGATCAACAAGAATGAAAGTCAACAAATGCACTATGTATTGGATGTGCTGGGACCTAGGGTTATAAAGACAAATGAGAAGTGGCCCCCAGGTTTCAAGTAGCTGCCATGATGAACATAAAAAATGGTGACAGCCAAAACATTTGTTGAACACTTGAATGTCTGCTATTGGGCAAAGACTTTTATAAACATCATGCCATGTAATCTTTTCAACCACTCTATGTGTTGCTATATTATAAAAAAGAAAACTGAGACTTAGAGAGTTTACTAAGTCATACAGTTGGTTGGCAGTGGATCCCAGACACAATCTCTGGCAGTTTGCTTGCAGAGCCCAGTCTTTTAAGCTGTTATATAGACTGGGAAGTGAAGATACAGTGAGGCAAAGCTAATGCCCATGTTTTTGGAGGTAGAGATGGAACCTCATTAATGGCATATAATTTATTTGTTTAAACTGTAATTATGACCACAAAATTATTTCTTCTGGCTTCTCTGCTTGCATTTTGGATGTTCTTTGTCAGAGTTCATGGTCATGCAATAAATAGTCTTGCTAATGCCTTTTGGGTAGCTTACCAGAGATGTTGACCCCACGACCATGTAAACCAGTGCTCCTGCTCATATAAGGGACCCTCTCAGAAAAAAACTCTGCCATATCCACACTGTACATAACAATCTCCATGCTGTGCTTTCTCTGAATTAATTTTTGTATAAGAATATCATTATTTATATTTGATCAGATAATAAAGAAGAGCTACTATATTTTGAATGTTTCTCTATGCCAGACATGGCTAAATGCTTTCCTTAAATCACCTGATTTAATCTTCACAAAACCCCTCCCTGCCCTGAGGTATATGATGTCAGCTCCTCAGTTTTTAGATGAGGAAACTGAGGCATAGAGCAGGTAAGTACTAACCACTGAGAGATAACAGTCTCTCACATTCAGTGGCATGGAATTTGAAATGAACCAAGGATAAAAGATGATAAAAAATAATGCATCTTTAGAATATTCAAGTTTTATAGCAGCAGTCCCCAACCTTTTTGGCCCCAAGGGCTGGTTTTGTGGAGGATAATTTTTCCACAGACCCGGGGGGGTATGGTTTTGGGATGATTCAAGTGCATTACATTTATTGTGCTCTTTATTTCTATTATTATTACGTTTTAATATATAATGAAATAATTATACAACTCACCATATGGCAGAATCAGTGGGAGCCCTGAGCTTCTTTTCACTTGCCACTTACAGATAGGGTTTTGATATGAGTCTGCAAGCAATTGATTTATTACAGTCTCTGTGCAGTCAAACCTCTCTGCTAATGATAATCTGTATTTGCAACCGCTCCCCTGTGTTAGCATCACTGCCTCAGCTCCACCTCAGATCATCAGGCATTAGATTCTCATAAGGACCGCGCAACCTAGATCCCTCGCACGCGCAGGGTTTGCACTCCTATGAGAATCTAATGCTGCCACTGATCTGACAGGAGGCAGAGGTCAGGCTTTAATGCGAGTGATGGGGAGCGGCTGTAAATACAGATGAAGCTTCTCTGGCTCGCCCACCACTCACCTCATTCTGTGCTGCCCAGTTCCTAACAGGCCATGGACCGGTACCGGTCTGTGGCCTGGGGGTTGGGGACCCCTGTTTTATAGGATGATAAGCTATCTGGGATAGAAAAGACCTACTTTTAGAGAGTCAATGTTTCCTGAATTCCAGTCTGAGAACTGGCAGTATAAAAATAAGGCAAATGATCTGATATATATGAGAATTATATGAAATATGTATATATGTATATGTTTGTATAATTATGAAGCATAATAATTAAATGAATACCCATTAATCCGCCATCCAGCTCAAGATCTAGGGCATTAGAAATACCATTGCTTTCACCTATGGGTATCTGTCCTAACCCAGTACTATGTTATTTACTATATTTATCCTTCTTTTTTTATAAATAATATTATGACACATATGTTTACCATAAAAAATATGTTGTTTAATTTTGCTTGTTTTTTAAGCTTTATATAAATTATATATATTCTATATATTCTTCCATGACTTTTTAACTCAAGATTATATTTCCAAGGTTAATCCATGTTTTCCATGGGAAGTTGTATCTCAGTCATTTTATCTGCTATAATAATCCACTTAGAGACAAAATAATATATATAATAATTTATCATCTATACTATTGTTAATGGTCATTTGAGATTATCTCCTTTATTTTCTTTCCTTTTCTTCTCTCTTTCTTTCTGTTACTCTTTCTTTTAAATATGCCAATTCTTGTACAATCATTTGTTGCTCAATGGGGGCAAGAGTTTCTTTAATTAGGAGGTAGAGTGTTGGTTATGCAAACATCCACAAATATAAGATAATGCTAATTTTTTTTAAGTTTCAACTTGTTATTTCAATTTAAATTCTCAGCAGAATTATATGAGGGTTTAATTCTATCATCATGTCAACTACTTTTTATTTATCGTTAATTTGGTTGGCATGTTGTTTTAATTTTCATTTTTTCCTGACACTATTGAAGTTGAACATCTTTTCAGTCTTATTGGCTTTTTGTGTTTTACTAAGGGTCTAGAGAAGAATACAAAAACAACTTCAAGGATTTAAACAGAGAAAGAATATTGCAAGGCTTTGGTTACACAGGTGATGGAGTTGCCAAGCGCTAAACAGGAGTTACACAGAGACTATCAATATCTCAAAGCACTATTACCCCTGCACTGGTGGACAAAGGGAAGAAGTCATGTTATTGTCCCAGTGACGTGAGACAACTTTAGTCCCCTTGATAATCTCTGGTTTAATGTGGAGTCTCATATTCAGCTCTCCCACTTGTACTGAAGAAAGGAAAAAGCTAAGGGATAGTGAGAAACAGTAAGATCAATAGATTGGAGGTCTAGTGAACCTGAACAGTGATGTATAGGAGGGTCATTAGAGTAAGTGACCCCCAAAATGGAAGATGGAGATCAGAGAATTCTGTATTTAAATTTGAGATTTTGAAGGCAGTGCAGGTTCTGGTGATGAAAATGTAGGAGGTAAAGTCAAGTGGAAAAAAAGTCACTGGAGGTTAGAAAAGTGAGGGATGAAGAGGTTTATAGGGTTGCTGTATTACACAATTTTAGGGGCCCCATTCACATAGTCATCTGTGACAATGGTTAAGCTAAAGTTTGAATAATTAATCCACATAGACTCCCTCATCCATATTCACACTAGTATATAAGAATAGGAGTTTTTCCTGTCTTACTCAACACTGTATTCCTAGCAGCTGGAACATGGGTGTCAGTAGGTGATCAATAAATGTTTGCTGAATGAGTGAATAAAATACTAATGTCACTTAAAACGAGGACGAGAGTAAAGCTGTGGAAGAAGATTGAATTAACAGCTAAAGGCTTAAATGAATGAGAAGAAGTAACTTGGAGGTCAGTAGATGACAGCAACAAATTGGTAAAGATGGAGTTAAAACAGGATGGCATTACTCTTTTAAGCTATAAAGGCTCCTTTGCTTTTGTTGTGTATGCAGATGGATAATGGCTTGAAGGATATAATGACAGTTAGTCCTGCTTCTAAGCCACATGAGGCATGAGATAAAACATCCTCCACTTGAAAAGGTTTTGGAAAAGTGAATTTGGAAAGAGTCAACCAGGTTTCTAGGCAAGATGGTATGAATATTTTGTGAAAATGCCAGGCATCAAGAGGAGCTTGCTGAGTTTAGATGGGCATGATCGATAGTAAAGGAGGGAGGACATATTTGTTAGAGTCCTTACAGAAAAAATGAATTCTTCTCAGATGGTTCAACTTTTGAGACTTTAACAAAGGGGGGCAATTTATCCAGGTGTAAGCAAGGTTAAGGGAACCAGCAAGTGACGTTAAGGCACCCAGAGACTAGGAATAGTGGGCGACCATTATTACCCCTCGGTCTGAAGGAGCCAGGGAAAGAAGCAATATTAAAGAGCCAGTCAAAGCCAGATCGTAGAGGAAGAAATGCCTATGTTAACTGTGCTCCAGGAGGGATGCAGCTACTGCCAGACCTACATCAGCAAGTCAGGGAGGCAGCAGGAGAGAATAAATGCTCCCACTGCTCTCTCCACATATCCTCTGATTTTCTGCTTGGTCCTCCTAATGGCTATACTGAACAGAAAGTCAGAGGGCAGTGGAGCCTGGGAGCTGTCATACATAGCAGCTTCATTCCAGGGCAAAAGTAGGGCAGAGAAGAGCAAGGCACGCATTTAGGGTGGTGGGGGTGGGCGAATATAGGCCAGCCAGTAAAGAGGAAATAAAAAACAAGGACTTTGTCAGAGAAGGGACAGATGGAGGAGTCTGGGATCAGAGTCTGGTTGATAATTTAGGACTGAGTTAAAAGTTGGATGACGGGTAATATGGTTTGTAGTTTATACTAATGTTCTAGAGAAGGCATGAATATTCCCTTCCTTGCCTTAGTGAAATCTGGCTCACATTTTGGACTCTGAATTTTGAGTTACTGTCTTTGTAATATGTTTACTGGGAGCTCATGCTTTCTTGGGTGCTCACTAGAAACATGTACTATAGTGGAGGTTTTGGAGCTGCAACATGGTCATTTTGTGCCACTCATGTACAAGGGCAAAATGGATAAAAGTGGAGCAAAGCCATTGGCCACAGATGTCCGCAATTCTTTAGTGTAACCCAAGGGCTCTACAGAAATCTTAAGGTACTCTCTTAAGGTACTTCGAAATAACCCTTTGGTCCAGCTAAGTGCGTTCACTTCGAGAGCTTTCCAATGTCAAAGACTTTGCTTTGTTCTCCATCACAATACCCTTTCCAAACTATCAACCCCCTCTCAAATAAAATCTTAAATTTAATCTTTTTTTTTTTTTTTAAATTTAATCTTAATTTAATATTGAATATAAAATTAATATTCACCAGATCACCACCTACTTCATGAAGTCTTTCCTATTCAGACTCCCAAAGAGAAATTGACCAAGGGTTGTTTTGCTTTAATTAGAATCTTGTCTGTAGTCAAGTAAATAGAAAATTAACTTAGGCAGATTATTTGAGTACCTATCATGAGAAGAATGCTCTGCACTATGCAGAAGACTTACATCCTACTCTAGAAAGCAAATGATTTACGTGTGTGTCCACAAAATAACTCTTTAGGTAAAAGAAATGGTGGTCTTGGCAAGAAGAGAAACATCAAACTGATTCGAACAATGGCGTCATTGGGTTAAGAGAAAAACAGTTAGTGTCATTCATTCATAGGTTCCATTCCAAAAGTATGAACTTGAACTTAAAGTTTTCTCATCTGTAAAATGAGGATAATTATATCTGTAATTATTAGGATTATATTTCCCCTTCCTCTAAGCTGTGTTCTCAACTGCGGGAAGTGCTGCCCCCTTAGGGCACCTTTGGAAATGTATATGGTGTCTTTCTTTGTATCAGTGATAGAGGATGTTACTGGCATTAAGTGTATGAGGAGAGTGATTGGCAACATCCTGCAATATGGAGGCACTCCTGCCCGATGAAGAACTATCCCATCCAAAATGCCAGTAGTACTCCCACTGTGGTGTATATGAAACAGGTTTTTCTCACTTCTGTTCTGCATTTTCCATCTGGTAGCTGCTTCTTGCTTCTCCCCTACTCAGGCTCTGCCCCTCTACCCTCAGTTCTATTATTGGCCACTGGTCACTTTGCTGATGATTACAGTCCTTATTGATGGTGTGGTGGAAATAGCATGACCTTTGGAGTTGGGTCTATTGGAGTAAAATCCCCAGTTCTGCTACTCCTTAGTTGGATGCCCTTGAGAGAGTTATCTATATACTCTGAGTTTTAAATTACTCCTTCAGAGAATAAATTTAAGGACATCTTTATCTTGAGTCTTTTTTGGACTACAGCAGAGTATAACATTTATTTAAAAAAATTCCTGCCTCAAGGAATACTCATGAAAATTAAAAGAGATAAGGTCTGCAAAGAACTTTGTATGAAATGTGATACCGTAAAAGCATTTAATAAATGATGGCTACTATTTCCTTTCTGCGGACTGAATGTATTTGATATTTCATGCAAAAGTGAGACAGTGGACAATTCGTTCTCGGAATATCTAGCAGATCCTAGCAATGGTTTGCAAACTTTTGGCAGCAAAAGGAGGCAAATAAGTTACATTTCATAAATCTGAATAATGAAATCATTTGCGAGGCAGCTGAAGGTTAAGAGGCCGGAGTGGGGAGGAAATGTTATTCTATCTGAATGCATTCATCTAATCATGTGCATTTTAGGATAATACCAGGTTGTATTCTCCTGAATAGAGGATTTCATGCCCAATTTTCACCACTTGCTTCCAGAGAATGGCATCCTATGTAATGGGCCCACTGTGCTGTCCGACATTGCCGAGAGCTCTAAGGTTGGAATATTTAGCCTTTATTTTGAACTTCCTAGATTGGGCAAGCTTGCCAAGCCCAAAATGTTGTTGTAGCATATTTGAGTGTGGATTTCAACAAAGTACAACTCTTCTGAAATAATTGACCAGCACTAAAATGTTCACTCTCCAAGTTAGACTTTTGTCATTCTCAAAGCAGGAAATGGTTCTCTGCAAATATTTAGAAATGTTGTAGGAACCCTGAAGTTCAAATCCATGGCAACCCTTCAGGCTTGCAGGCTGTAAAGGCATCATGCCTTCCTTAGCAGAGTTACTTAATTCCTAAATAGTTGTCATAAGTGAAAATATGGAGACTGACATCGAAGAGGCAAGCTCTTCCAGGCCATTTTAAGAAGACCCTGGTTGACATCTGAACCCTACAATCCTATAAAAAGCAGCAGAAATTCCCTTTCTACTTAAACTGCATCTGCTGGGCAAGGTTTCAATAAAGCAGCGATTCATGAAAAGGTTTCCCTTTATTGCAAGTGTCAAAGTTCTCCTTGTTTAAGCTAACTGTTGGCAAAGTGTGCCTGGCCTCAGCTGTGAACTTTGCCTTGTTGCCTCACCTTTCCTTGACAGAAATAGACTTCGCAACCAATTGTGGTATGGATCAAAGCTCTATATTTATATGAAGAAGATATGACATGGAATGGAATGAAAATATACATTGTATCTGTCACTGAAGTTAATCTCAACATACGATAGTAAGCAGTCTCTGAAAGTCCTTGAAAAGTTATATTAGCATATATTTACCTGAGTAAATATACAAAGAAAAGCCATTTGGTTCGGAAACAGGAGTCTTGGATCTAAACTCTCCTTTTCCTTCCTTATTTGCTGGAAAATTTTGGATAAATGACTTAGGTCAGGATAACGTCTAGGTTTTTTTTTTCACTGTGTAAATGAGGAGATAGACGGTAGAGCCATTTATTAAGTTGGGAAACACAGGAGGAGCAGAGCAAGAACACAGAAGAGGAGGAAGTCATTTTTGTGAGGAAGGCAATTATTTCAGCTTTGCACTTATTGAGTTTGAGACTCCTGTGAGGTATTTCTATGTGATGCTGAATATGGTCATGTGATGCTCAAAGAGGAAATGAAGTTTGGGTACCATCCATGTTTAGATGAAAGCTGAAAAAAAATGATACAAATGAACTTATTTGTAAAAGAGAAATAAGAAACAGACTTACAGACTGAGAGAACGAACTTATGGTTACCAGGGGGGAAGGGTGGGGGGTGGAAGATTGTTGGGAAGTTTGGGATTGACATGTACACACTGCTATATTTAAAATGGATAACCAACAAGGACCTATTATATAGCACAGGGAACTCTGCTCGATATTACATAACAACCTAAATGGGAAAATAATTTGAAAAAGAATAGATACATGTATATGTATAAATGTATAACTGAATCACTTTGCTGTACACCTGAAACTAACACAACATTGTTAATGAACTATATTCTAATATAAAATAAAAATTTTAAAAAATGTTGAGGTATAAGCATAGATGCATTTATTGAGGGCAGGTTCAGAAGGTGAGAAGAAAAGAGAGTTAAGATTAGAACCCAGAGGAATGTCAACGGTTACTGGGTGATTAAAGCAGGGAAGACCAGTGCAGGAGGGTGATCTGCCATGGTGAGTTGAAAACTGGGAAAAATTTGTGTCAAGAGATATATTCCAAGGAGAGAGTAATTATGCCTTTCAGATGCATCCAGGGGGGTCAGTATAACAAGAACTAAAATCTGTCCATTATTTGGAAGTTCATTAGTGGCCACATGGAGCAGTTGCAGGGAGGGTGAAAACCACGCTGGATCAGGGTGAGGAATAAAGTTATTTAGCCCAGAGAGAAGAAGGATTACAGCTGTGGGACTCCTATCTTCAAATATTTGAAGAGATATTATGAAAACTAAAGATGAATTCCCATATGTTTTGCCTTCACGGGGCAAAAGAATGGACAATGTGAGGTCACTTTGGGTTATTCTTTTTTTTAAGTTTTTTTTTTTAAACATCTTTATTGGAGTATAATTGCTTTACATTGCTGTGTCAGTTGCTGCTGAATAACAAAGTGGATCAGCTATATGTATACATATACCCCATATCTCCTCCCTGTTGTGTCACCCTCCCACCCTGCCTATCCCACACCTCTAGGTGGTCACAAAGCACCAAGCTGATCTCCCTGTGCTATGCAGCTGCTTCCCACTAGCTATCTATTTTACATTTGGTAGTGTATATATGTCCATGACACTCTCTCACTTCGTCCCAGCTTACCCTTCCCCCTCCCCATGTCCTCAAGTCCATTCTCTACATCTGCGTCTTTATTCCTGTCCTGCCCCTAGGTTCTCCAGAACCATTTTTTTTTTTTTTTTTTTAGATTCCATATATATGTGTTAGCATATGGTATTGGTTTTTCTCTTTCTGACTTACTTCACTCTGTATGACAGACCCTAGGTCCATCCACCTCACCATAAATAACTCAATTTCATTTCTTTTTATGGCTGAGTAATATTCCATTGTATATATGTGCCACATCTTCTTTATCCATTCATCTGTTGATGGACACTTCAGTTGCTTCCATGTCCTGGCTATTGTAAATAGAGCTACAATGAACATTGTGTACATGACTGTTTTTGAATTATGGTTTTCTCAGGGTATATGCCCAGTAGTGGAATTCCTGGGTCATATGGTAGTTCTATTTTTAGTTTTTTAAGGAACTTCCATACAGTTCTCCATAGTGGCTGTATCAATTTACATTCCCACCAACAGTGCCAGAGGGTTCCCTTTTCTCCACACCCTCTCCAGCATTTATTGTCTGTAGAATTTTTGATGATGGCCATTCTGACTGGTGTGAGGTGACACCACATTGTAGTTTTGATTTGCATTTCTCTAATGATTAGTGATGCTGAGCATCCTTTCATGTGTTTGTTGGCAATCATATCTTCTTTGGAGAAATGTCTATTTAGGTCTTCTGCACATTTTTGGATTGGGTTGTTTGTTTTTTTGATATTGAGCCTCATGAGCTGCTTGTATATTTTGGAGATTAATCCTTTGTCAGTTGCTTTGTTTGCAAATATTTTCTCCCATTCTGAGGGTTGTCTTTTGGTCTTGTTTATGGTTTCCTTTGCTGTGCAAAAGCTTTTAAGTTTCATTAGGTCCCATTTTTTTATTTGTGTTTTTATTTCCATTTCTCTAGGAGGTGGGTCGAAAAGGATCTTGCTGTGATTTATGTCATAGAGTGTTCTACCTATGTTTTCCTCTAAGAGTTTTATAGTGTCTGGACTTACATTTAGGTCTTTAATCCATTTTGAGTTTATTTTTGTGTATGGTGTTAGGGAGTGTTCTAATTTCATTCTTTTACATGTAGCTGTCCAGTTTTCCCAGCACCACTTATTGAAGAGGCTGTCTTTTCTCCAGTGTATATTTTTGCCTCCTTTATCAAAGATAAGGTGACCATGTGTGCATTGGTTTATCTCTGGGCTTTCTATCCTGTTCCATTGATCTATATATCTGTTTTTGTGCCAGTACCATACTGCCTTGATTACTGTAGCTTTGTAGTATAGTCTGAAGTCAGGGAGCCTGATTCCTCCAGCTCCGTTTTTCTTTCTCAAGATTGCTTTGGCTATTCGGGGTCTTTTGTGTTTCCATACAAATTGTGAAAATTTTTGTTCTAGTTCTGTGAAAAATGCCTTTGGTAGTTTGATAAGGATTGCATTGAATCTGTAGATTGATTTGGGCAGTATAGTCATTTTCACAATGTTGATTCTTCCAACCCAAGAACATGGTATATCTCTCCATCTGTTTGTATCATCTTTAATTTCTTTCATCAGTGTCTTATAGTTTTCTGCATACAAGTCTTTTGTCTCCTTAGGTGGGTTCATTTCTAGGTATTTTATTCTTTTTGTTGCAGTGGTAAATGGGAGTGTTATCTTAATTTCTCTTTCAGATTTTTCATCATTAGTGTATAGGAATGCAAGAGAGTTCTGTGCATTAATTTTGTATCATGCTACCTTACCAAATTCATTGATTAGTCCTAGTAGTTTTCTGGTAGCATCTTTAGGAAGTTTATAGCAATACAATTCTACCTCAAGAAACAGAAGAATAGAAAACAAACAACCTAACCTTACACCTAAAGCAGTTAGAGAAAGAAGAACAAAAAAACCCCAAAGTTAGCAGAAGGAAAGAAATCACAAAGATCAGATCAGAAATAAATGAAAAAGAAATTTGGATTATATTTTAGTAGATATGGCAAGCAATTGAAATTATTGAAGAAGTGAAGTGGCAGCCTTATAAAGGGGTAAGATCCCATTACAGGAGTCATTCAACAGTGGATAGAAAACCATCAGTGAATGGGAATATAGAGATGGCTCATTCCATTCTACCTTTGCTTCTGTGAGTCTAATTCTGAGTCCATTTATTGCAAGGCCTCTATATCCTTGCAATATTGGCTAGACAGCAGCTCATATGCTTATCCATGTTTTACAGGCCACAGGGTCCGGGAAGACTGATTATTATCATTTCCTGTAATGTCCAATATCAACGGGACAGAGTTCACTGGGAAGGCCTTTGGGTGAGCTGTTGAGTGTTGAGCTCAGAGCTGAGAAAGCCCAGGGCTTTGCCAGGACTCACCAGGGGATCCTCCTGGCTTCTCTAAACTCACTCCGCTGGTGCTTTGGGAGAGGGCCCTCGGCATTTCTGTATGTCTGTGTTGCTTCACTAATTGATTAAAGAAAAATAAACACCTCTGGGGTAGAAGTCTGCCTCTTACTTGAGACCAGACTACATCTAGCTTCTGGGTTTCTCAGTTGGTATCTTAGAGGTAGCTAGTGGTGCTGCTTGCACAGAAATTTTCGCGGGACATGAAAGCTGCTCTTAGTAGGCATCACAAGAGTCTAGATTAGGTGCCTTGACAGCAAAAAAGAGCCCAAACACTCCAATTCAAAGGAAAAGGAAGCACGAGCTAGTGAAGAAAGAACATGGAGAAGGAGCCAGAATAAGAACTTCTGGGGCCACAATTACCAAAACATTATGGGCCCCCTTTCCCTTTCTCCCATATGTATCTTATGAACAACTTAAAGCCGTACTATAATTTTAAGAACATCAAAGAAAAGTCTCATTTTCCTAACGATAATGATTCTGATTTTTAAAAAAAATTTTCAAAATCTTTAAATGATGATATTTATACAGTGTTAGCTTGTGCCTGAAGCAACACATTATTGGATGTACCTATGTACTTATATGCCTATGTGCACTTAGCACACGCTTGTAAGTTTGGAGACTGAAAATATAGGAGCAGTGTTGACAGTAAGGGATGGTATATTTTCTACAATTAATTAACTGGTTGATTGAAATATAATAACTCATTAAGCAATGATTAAGCAGTTATTATATACTAAGTTGTAGATGGAGGGATGAGAGGTGAACAAGACTGTCAACATCTCTGCTTCAAAAGACCCCAAGTCATTCTGTCTCTAAACGATTTTCTTTCTTTGTGTATAAAACAGATAAGAAAAGATCTCCATTTCTTCCCTCCTTGACTTACCGTGAGTCTCAGATATTCTTTTGGAAGAATTAAAAAATATTAAATGTGGGGTACAGCAATGACATTTCTAGTGTCTGTTTCAAATACAGTCAACTCATGGGTGTACAAACAAATCTGGAAAGTGAAGAGTTTCAGAAAATAGCTTATTTAATACAGTAAAATCTTGATGTTGATGTGGGATAAATACTCAATTTTCCATAAATCTCCAAGTTTGTCAAAACCACCATAACTTATAATGTCAATGATGACATTTAATTAAAATCAATCAATAAATAAAAAGAAAAATATATATGTATATATGTTTATATATATATATATATAAACATATATGTAAGTGTGAGTGTTTGTGTGTGTGTGAAGAAAACTCTGTGGCGAACAAAAAATCTTAACTAAACTGTGGACATCAGGCAACGCTTTTAAGTTCTCTGTTAGGGACTGAATATGTTCCCCCCAAATTCATATATTCAAGACCTAATCCCTAATGTGATGGTGTTAAGAGTTAATTAGGTCATAAGTGTGGAGCCCTCATGAATGCGTCAGTGCCCTTATAAGAAGAGACACAAGAGAGATGATCTCTGTCTCAGCCATGTGAGAATATAGAAAGAAAGTGACCATCTGCAAATCAGGAAGAGAGCTCTCATCAGACATTGAATCTGCTGGCACCCTGATCTTGGACTTTCTAGTCTTCAGAACTGTGAGAAATAAATGTCTATTGTTTAAGTTACCTAGTCTATGGTATCTTTTATAGCAACCTGAGCTAAGACAATAATTGGATATGGAGAATGGGCTGCTGCTGTAACAAATATCTGAAAGTGTGGAAATGGCTTTGGAACTGAGTAATAGGTAAAAGCTGGAAGAGTTTTGAGATGCATGCTAGAGAAAGCCAAGATTGTCATGAAGGTGATTCTGATGAAGATTCAGAAAAAAAAAGAGGAGAGCTGTAGAGAAAGCATACATCTTCTTAGAGAATGAATAAATTATCATGAACAGAATGTTGGTAGACATATGGCTGGTAAAGGCCATTCTGGTGAAGTCTCAGATGCAAATGATAATCATGTTATTGGGCAATGGAGAAAAGGTAATCCTTGTTATAAATTGGCAAATATCTTGGCTGAATTGTGTTTGTGTTCTAGTGTTTAGTGTAAGATAAAACCTGCAAGTGATGAAATTGGATATTTAACTGAGGAGCTTTCTAAACAAAACATTGAAGGAGTGTCTTGGTTTCTAATGACTTCTAATAGCAAAATTTGAGAAGAGAGAAATTAATTAAAAATGAAATCATCCAGCAAAAAGGAACCAGAACTTCAAGAGTTAGGAAATTATCAGCCTGTTCATATTACAAAAAATAAGAAAGCATGTTTGGAAGAGAACACTAAGGATATGGTGGACTGACCATTTGATAAAGAGACTAGTGTGGGTATGAACTAGAGATCTAATCAGCTACCACAGCAGGAACAGTTTAAACTGAAGGGGATGGAGGCAGAATGGAATGAAGGAAAGCTGCTGAACTTCCTGGATTTTACAGGAAAGACCACACAGCTATTCTTCAGGACAAGGGAAGAATGGCCCTGAAGGCAATTCAGAGACCAGCAGGGCTACCTCCTCATTTTCAAAAGTGGGGGCATCATCTTGGTTTCAACAGGCTAGACCACCTCTACCCAAAGCTTCGGAACAGGGCCACCTGGAGCCATGAGGGTGACACCTACATCTGGCAGAGCTGCAGGTGTAGGACCTCCAGCCCAGTGTGTCTGGAAGGAATAGTGTTGAGCCAAAGAAGATTATTCTTAAGACTTAATATCTCGTAGAGTTTTCCTTGCTAGGTTTTGGACTTACTTGGGACCCAACACACTTTCCTTTTATCCAATTTCTCTCTTTTTGGAATGGGAATGTCTAACCTATGCCTGTCTCATCATTGTATTTTGAAAGTACCTGTATAGTTTCACAGGTCCACAGCTGGAGAGGAATTTTGCCTCAGGATAAATCACACCTTGTGTCTCACCCATATCTGATTTACATATTTAGAATTTAGATGAGACTTTGGACTTTAGACTTTAGAGTTGGTGCTAGAATGAGTTAAGACTTTTGGGATTTAGGGATGAAATGAGTGCATTTTGCATATGAGAAGGACACAAATTTTGAGAGGCCAAGAACAGAATGCTATCAACTGAATGTTTGTGTCCCTCCAAAATTCATATGTTAAAGTCCTAACTCTCAATGTGAAGGTATTTGGAGGTGGGGCCTTGGGAGTTAATTAGGTCATGAGTACGGACCTAATTGGAGATGGCCAACTACAAGGCAGGAAGTGGGATCTCATCAGATGGTGAATTTGCTGGTACCTTGATCTTAAACTTCCCAACCTCCAGGACTGTGAGAAATAAATGTTTGTTGCTTAAGACGCTCAGTCTTTGATAATTTGTTATAGTAGCTAGAACTGACTAAGAGAAGTGTGTGAAAACACTATGAACAAAGGCTTGATATGATAAAAAGCAAGAAATAAACAGAGGACAGAGTTTAATTCAATTTGGTTGTTGCCTAAAAACAAAGTAGAAGTTCCCTTGACCCTTCCCACATCTTCCCAACTACCACCCTACAGAATTTTAAATTCAGTTTCTTGGGGTTCATCAGAGTATGGATACAAAAGAACATATAATTTAAGAATGGTTTTGAAACTGCAGCTGAATGAATTTTTTAAAATTTTAATTATTGAAAACATGCATGTTGACCATCATTTTGAAATTCATGCCTGACTTTTAGAAGATGGGGCAAGAAAATAACAGAAGGCAATTGAAGACGACAGAACAAAAAGGGATCCGACCTGACTGCAAGGACATTGATCAAATTCAGCCTAATAGCCCACAGATTAGGAAATACTTAAGCCCTCTCTTTTCACTTCCCTTTTCTCCATGTCATGAAGACTCAACAGCCCAGCTGATAGCGTCATGGAGGTGCTGACAGGCGCCCCACTGTGGTGTGATTAACTCCGTGTGCTGCTGCAATTAGCCCATTAAAGTTGTCTGGGGACTAGCGTTTCTTCTAGGGTCACAAGGCAAAAATGACCTGAACTGTCATTCCTTGCTTGGCTGGGGCCCAGTGCTGGCATGGGGGATGTCACAAAGCAAACAGTCATTGCATTTTTAAGCAACAAGGATAAACAGGTCTCTACTTGTGAAACTGAGTGCATATTAAGCTAAGCTGTCCAGTACTTGACTTGGAGCAAGGCTCTCTTTCCAGTGTACATTCATTTTATTTTATGGACGTGTAAAAGCAACTCTGTGGCACTGGCTGGAGTGGGAAAATCAATAACAACACTATAGAACAACCCACAACCAAAAGCAACCCAAAAAGAAAACATCAGGAGAAAAATATGGAGGCAGATTCCCCAATAGCCTTGACAAGCATTGGCTGCATCAAAAGTGAGAATAATTGATTTTGACATAGAGGAAAGTAGTAATTGGAATGAAACTTGTTTGAATAACAGCTTAAATGTTTCTTTTCTTGCTTTCCAGATTACATGCAATGTAAAGCCAGATTTCTTTCTCCTGGCTAGTTCACAGAGGACATTCTGTGTCCAGGGGCTTGTGAAAAGAGAAAAACAAAACAAAACAAAACTGTGAATTTGCCTCTTTCTGCATGATTGTTGAGCCTGGATTCCAGGCTCACATGTACAATTTATTGATACTTAACCCCAAATCTTGTCTGTTGTGAACATCCCTTATAGACCATTGTTAAGATATTGAAAGGCTAGATAGTATCTGGGTGAGAGTACTGGTTAACAAAACTGAAGTTAGAATTTTTCCCAGTCTTGTTCCTTTTCACTAGTTTCTAGTTAAAGTGAGTACAATGGACTGAATGTTTATGTCCTCCTTAAATTCATATGTTGAAGTTCTAAAACCCAAGGTGATGGTGTTAGGAGGTGGGGGCCCATGTCATGAGAACAGAGCCTTCGTGTATGAGATTAGTATATTTACAAAAGAGACCCCAGAAAGATCCCTCACCTCTTCCTCTGTGTGAAGTCACAGTGAGAAGACGGCCGTCAGTGAGGAAGCAGCTCCTCACCAAACACTGAACCCTCTGACACCTTGACCTTAGACTTCTCAGCCTCCAGAACTGTGAAAACACACTTCTGTTGCTTATACACCACCCAGTCTATTGTATTCTGTCATAACAGCCCACTTGGATTAGGACAATAACTGAAAGCCCTAATTCCACAGTGGGGCAATTTTGGTCCTTGATGTTCTGCCCTGCTGACTACTGCTTCAGCGTCTCCCACCTTCTCTAGGCTCCCACCATGTCAAACATCTGTAGGTCTTACATTGTCTCGCCACTCCTGTTTCTTTCATCATCTCTCCTTCCAAGCTTCCTTCTACTCACAAGCTTCAGCCCTGTGGGGCTTCCACCTATTTCTTGAATCTTTCAAGTTGATTTCATCTCTGTTCATTTGCTCTTTTTACTGCCTTCATCTGGAGTGTTCTTTCCCTAACCTCCACATGCCTGAATCTTTCTTAACTGTCATGACCAAAAGACTCTTTCCTATTGTAAACAGCACTGCAATGAACATTGGGGTGCATGTATCCTTTTGAACCATGTTTTTCTCTGGATATATGCCCAGGAATGGGATTGCTATACAAGTGAACTAATTTACAAAACAGAAACAGATTCACAGACTTAGAGAATGAATTTATGGTTAGCAGGAGGGAAGGGTAGTGGGGAGGGATAGATTGGGAGCTTGGGATTAACATGTACACACTGCTATATTTAAAACAGATTACCAACAAGGACCTACTGTAAAAAAAAATAAGTTAAAAAAGACACTTTCCTGACCCCTTCCTCAAATACAATAGTTCTCCTGGAACTATCTCACTAGCCCATTTTATTGTTTAAGGAAATAAAAATATCTTGGTCATTTACTTATGTGTTTGTTGTCTGTGCTCTCCCTCCTCCATAACCACAATGAAATCTTCCTAACAGTGGTGACTTTTCTCTATTATGCACTCTTGTGTCCCCAACTATGGTAGGAGATCAGTAGATATAAATAAATGGTTCTCAGGACATGGTATGTTCTGCCATGCTTCCTTTCCTTTGGCCAAGTCAGTGTCTCTTGCTTTGCTTAATCAGCTTGCTCAGTCAGCCCTTTCTCCTGCTTCAAAGACTCAGCTCACACATTGTCTCTTTGTGAAGCTTTCCTTCACATTCTGGGGTACAGCAAGATGTTCCTTCTGCATTTGCCTGGTTCCTGGCCTGAGCATCCCTTATGGTAATTACAATGTTGTATTTCAGTTGTGTCTTTATGGATGTAGCCTGGCCTGAAAGTGTACATTTTTTGCACTTAGGGATTGTGTCTGTATCTATAAATCAATGTCTTGGTGTAGTGAATTTGCATAGTAGATGCTTAAAAATGTTGAATATATTAATAGTCATTGCTTCAGTTGATTAGGCTGTAAAAATGTGACATCTTTTTGAGGCTTTGCTGCTGTTGTTCAGAAGCTCCATATTTATGTTTTTTTCTCATGCTATCTCTCCAAGATATACCCTCATCATTAACAGTATTAGCATTTCTTGGAGGCTCTCATGCCTGACCAATAACAATAGCTTTCTAATTCATTTTTCTGTCTCCTATTCTCTTTCCTCTAACACCTAAGGAAAGGAATGGTCTCAATTTTCCTTTCTATCACTGTTTCTCTCCTTCAGTTCTCAGATAAAGGAGGAGAAGTCCTTAATCTGATTGGTCAAATTAGCAAATACTCTTTTAGGCTTCCTCAATTACCTCTCAAATTTCTCTGCCATTCTCTTTTACTATGTTTCTCTGTCTGTCTCAATTTCACACTCTCTCTCTCTCTGCTTTTCTGAAACTGAGTAAATGGACTCTGGCACTTCCACAAATGCTTCTCCCCTTGCTGTAGGCCAAAGGTGGTAACATCCCAAGGTTTAGATCTCATGGGGGCTGAGAGCTGCACTTCAGCTGCAGGCTCCAAATGGGATCTGTCATGAATTATCAGTTGCTGACTTTGCTATTAATAAAGTAGTAGAAGGGGAGGGGCAAGATGGCGGAAGAGTAAGACGCGGAGATCACCTTCCTCCCCACAGATACATGAGAAATACATCTACACGTGGAACTGCTCCTACAGAACACCCACTGAACGCTGGCAGAAGACGTCAGACCTCCCAAAAGGCAAGAAAATCCCCACGTACTTGGGTAGGGCAAAAGAAAAAAGAAATAACAGAGACAAAAGAATAGGGACGGGACCTGCACCAGTGGGAGGGAGCTGTGAAGGAGGAAAGGTTTCCACACACTAGGAAGCCCCTTCTTGGGCAGAGACTGCGGGTGGCAGAGGGGGGAAGCTTCAGAGCCACGGAGGAGAGCGCAGCCACAGTGGTGCGGAGGGCAAAGCGGAGAGATTCCCGCACAGAGGACCGGTGCCGACCAGCACTCACCAGCCCGAGAGGCTTGTCTGCTCAGCCGCCGGGGCGGGCGGGGGCTGGGAGCTGAGGCTCGGGCTTCGGTTGGATCCCAGGGAGAGGACTGGGGTTGGCTGCGTGAACACAGCCTGAAGGGGCTAGCGCACCACAACTAGCCGGAAGGGTGCCCGAGAAAAAGTCTGCAGCTGCCGAAGAGGCAAGAGACTTTTTCTTGCCTCTTTGTTTCGCGGCGTGCAAGGAGAGGGGATTCAGAGCGCCACTTAAACGAACTCCAGAGACGGGCGCGAGCCGTGGCTATCGGCGCGGACCCCAGAGACGGGCATGAGACGCTAAGGCTGCTGCTGCCGCCACCAAAAAGCCTGTGTGCGAGCACAGGTCACTCTCCACACCGCCCCTCCCGGGAGCCTGTGCAGCCCGCCACGGCCAGGCTCCTGTAATCTGGGGACAACTTCCGCGGGAGAGCGCACGGCGCGCCTCAGGCTGCTGCAACGTCACGCCGGCTTCTGCCGCCGCAGGCTCGCCCCGCCTCCTCCGTACCGCTCCCTCCCCCCGGCCTGACTGAGCCAGAGCCCCCGAAGCAGCTGCTCCTTTAACCCCGTTCTGTCTGGGCGGGGAACAGACGCCCTCAGGCGACCTACATGCAGAGGCGGGTCCAAATCCAAAGCTGAACCCCGGGAGCTGTACGAACAAAGAAGAGAAAGGGAAATCTCTCCCAGCAGCCTCAGAAGCAGCGGATTAAAGCTCCACAAACAACTTGATGTGCCTGCATCTGTTGAATACCTGAATAGACAACGAATCATCCCAAATTTAGGAGGTGGACTTTGGGAGCAGGATATATTAACTTTTCCCTTTTTCCTTTTTTTGTGAGTGTATATGTGTATGCTTCTGGGTGAGATTTTGTCTGTATAGCTTTGCTCTCACCGTTAGTCCTAGGGTTAGGTCCGTCCATTTTTTTTTTTTTTTACTTAAAAGATTTTTTTTCCCTAATAAATGTTTTCTTAATAATATTTTCCTTATTTTCTATTTTTAAAAAATTAAAAAAAAATTTTTTAATAAGTTTTTTCATATTTTTTATTTTAAAAAATTAAAAAATTTTTTTCTTAATAAATTTTTTCTTAATACTTTTTTTCTTATTTTTAGTATAAAAAATTAATAAATCTATTTTTAAAAATTAAAAAAAAATTTTTTCTTAATAAATTTAATCTTAATAATTTTTTTTCTTTTTTTTATTATAATTGCTTTACTTTATTTTATTTTATCCTCTTTCTTTCTTTCTTTCCATTTTTTTCTCCCTTTTATTCTGAGCTGTGTGGATGAAAGGCTCTTGGTGCTCCAGCCAGGCATCAGGGCTGTGTCTCTGAGGTGGGAGAGCCAACTTCAGGACACTGGTCCACAAGAGACCTCCCAGCTCCACGTAATACCAAACGGCAAAAATCTCTCAGAGATCTCCATCTCAACATCAAGACCCAGCTTCACTCAATGACCAGCAAGCTACAGTGCTGGACACCCTATGCCAAACAACTAGCAAGACAGGAACACAGCCCCATCCATTAACAGAGAGGCTGCCTAAAATCATAATAAGGCCACAGACACCCCAAAACACACCACCAGACGTGGACGAGCCCACCAGAAAGACAACATCCAGCCTCATCCACCAGAACACAGGCACTAGTTCCCCCCACCAGGAAACCTACACAACCCACTGAACCAACCTTAGCCACTGGGGACAGATACCAAAAACAACGGGAACTACGAACCTGCAGCCTGTGAAAAGGAGACCCCAAACACAGTAAGATAAGCAAAATGAGAAGACAGAAAAACACACAGCAGATGAAGGAGCAGGGTCAAAACACACCAGACCTAACAAATGAAGAGGAAATAGGTAGTCTACCTGAAAAAGAATTCAGAATAATGATAGTAAGGATGATCCAAAATCTTGGAACTAGAATAGACAAAATGCAAGAAACATTTAACAAGGACGTAGAAGAACTAAAGAGGAACCAAGCAACGATGAAAAGCACAATAAATGAAATTAAAAATACTCTAGATGGGATCAATAGCAGAATAACTGAGGCAGAAGAACGGATAAGTGACCTGGAAGATAAAATGGTGGAAATAACTACTGCAGAGCAGAATAAAGAAAAAAGAATGAAAAGAACTGAGGACAGTCTCAGAGACCTCTGGGACAACATTAAACGCACCAACATTTGAATTATAGGGGTCCCAGAAGAAGAAGAGAAAAAGAAAGGGACTGAGAAAATATTTGAAGAGATTATAGTTGAAAACTTCCCTAATATGGGAAAGGAAATAGTTAATCAAGTCCTGGAAGCACAGAGAGTCCCATACAGGATAAATCCAAGGAGAAACACACCAAGACACATATTAATCAAACTATCAAAAATTAAATATAAAGAAAACATATTAAAAGCAGCAAGGGAAAAACAACAAATAACACACAAGGGCATCCCCATAAGGTTAACAGCTGATCTTTCAGCAGAAACTCTGCAAGCCAGAAGGGAGTGGCAGGATATACTTAAAGTGATGAAGGAGAAAAACCTACAACCAAGATTACTCTACCCAGCAAGGATCTCATTCAGATTTGATGGAGAAATTAAAACCTTTACAGACAAGCAAAAGCTGAGAGAGTTCAGCACCACCAAACCAGCTTTACAACAAATGCTAAAGGAACTTCTCTAGGCAAGAAACACAAGAGAAGGAAAAGACCTACAATAACAAACCCAAAACATTTAAGAAAATGGGAATAGGAACATACATATCGATAATTACCTTAAATGTAAATGGATTAAATGCTCCCACCAAAAGACACAGACTGGCTGAATGGATACAAAAACAAGACCCATATATATGCTGTCTACAAGAGACCCACTTCAGACCTAGAGACACATACAGACTGAAAGTGAGGGGATGGAAAAAGATATTCCATGCAAATGGAAATCAAAAGAAAGCTGGAGTAGCAATTCTCGTATCAGACAAAATAGACTTTAAAATAAAGACTATTACAAGAGACAAAGAAGGACACTATATAATGATCAAGGGATCGATCCAAGAGGAAGGTATAACCATTGTAAATATTTATGCACCCAACATAGGAGCACCTCAATACATAAGGCAAATACTAACAGCCATAAAAGGGGAAATCGACAGTAACACAATCACAGTAGGGGACTTTAACACCCCACTTTCACCAATGGACAGATCATCCAAAATGAAAATAAATAAGGAAACACAAGCTTTAAATGATACATTAAACAAGATGGACTTAATTGATATTTATAGGACATTCCACCCAAAAACAACAGAATATACATTTTTCTCAAGTGCTCATGGAACACTCTCCAGGATAGATCATATCTTGGGTCACAAATCAAGCCTTGGTAAATTTTAAAAAATTGAAATCGTATCAAGTATCTTTTCTGACCACAACGCTATGAGACTAGATATCAATTACAGGAAAAGATCTGTAAAAAATACAAACACATGGAGGCTACACAATACACTACTTAATAACGAAGTGATCACTGAAGAAATCAAAGGGGAAATCAAAAAATACCTAGAAACAAATGACAATGGAGACACGACGATCCAAAACCTATGGGATGCAGCAAAAGCAGTTCTAAGAGGGAAGTTTATAGTAATACAAGCCTACATCAAGAAACAGGAAACATCTCGAATAAACAACCTAACCCTGCACCTAAAGCAATTAGAGAAAGAAGAACAAAAAAACCCCAAAGCTAGCAGAAGGAAAGAAATCATAAAGATCAGATCAGAAATAAATGAAAAAGAAATGAAGGAAACAGTAGCAAAAATCAATGAAACTAAAAGCTGGTTCTTTGAGAAGATAAAATTGATAAACCATTAGCCAGACTCATCAAGAGAAAAAGGGAGAAGACTCAAATCAATAGAATTAGAAATGAAAAAGGAGAAGTAACCACTGACACTGCAGAAATACAAACGATCATGAGAGATTACTACAAGCAACTCTATGCCAATAAAATGGACAACCTGGAAGAAATGGACAGATTCTTAGAAATGCACAACCTGCCAAGACTGAACCAGGAAGAAATAGAAAATATGAACAGACCAATCACAAGCACTGAAATTGAAACTGTGATTAAAAATCTTCCAACACACAAAAGCCCAGGACCAGATGGCTTCACAGGCGAATTCTATCAAACATTTAGAGAAGAGCTAACACCTATCCTTCTCAAACTCTTCCAAAATATTGCAGAGGGAGGAACACTCCCCAACTCATTCTACGAGGCCACCATCACCCTGATACCAAAACCAGACAAAGATGTCACAAAGAAAGAAAACTACAGGCCAATATCACTGATGAACATAGATGCAAAAATCCTCAACAAAATACTAGCAAACAGAATCCAACAGCACATTAAAAGGATTATACACCATGATCAAGTGGGGTTTATTCCAGGAATGCAAGGATTCTTCAATATACGCAAATCAATCAACGTGATACATCATATTAACAAATTGAAGGAGAAAAACCATATGATCATCTCAATAGATGCAGAGAAAGCTTTCGACAAAATTCAACACCCATTTATGATAAAAGTCCTGCAGAAAGTAGGCATAGAGGGAACTTTCCTCAACATAATAAAGGCCGTATATGACAAACCCACAGCCAACATTGTCCTCAATGGTGAAAAACTGAAACCATTTCCACTAAGATCAGGAACAAGACAAGGTTGCCCACTCTCACCACTATTATTCAACATAGTTTTGGAAGTGTTAGCCACAGCAATCAGAGAAGAAAAAGAAATAAAAGGAATCCAAATCGGAAAAGAAGAAGTAAAGCTGTCACTGTTTGCAGATGACATGATACTATACATAGAGAATCCAAAAGATGCTACCAGAAAACTACTAGAGCTAATCAATGAATTTGGTAAAGTAGCAGGATACAAAATTAATGCACAGAAATCTCTTGCATTCCTGTATACTAATGATGAAAAATCTGAAAGTGAAATTAAGAAAACACTCCCGTTTACCATTGCAACAAAAAGAATAAAATACCTAGGAATAAACCTACCTAAGGAGACAAAAGACCTGTATGCAGAAAATTATAGGACACTGATGAAAGAAATTAAAGATGATACAAATAGATGGAGAGATATACCATGTTCTTGGATTGGAAGAATCAACATTGTGAAAATGACTCTGCTACCCAAAGCAATCTACAGATTCAATGCAATCCCTATCAAACTACCACTGGCATTTTTCACAGAACTAGAACAAAAAATTTCACAATTTGTATGGAAACACAAAAGACCCCGAATAGCCAAAGCAATCTTGAGAACGAAAAATGGAGCCGGAGGAATCAGGCTCCCTGACTTCAGACTATATTACAAAGCTACAGTAATCAAGACAGTTTGGTACTGGCACAAAAACAGAAATATAGATCAATGGAACAGGATAGAAAGCCCAGAGATAAGCCCACGCACATATGGTCACCTTATCTTTGATAAAGGAGGCAAGCATATACAGTGGAGAAAAGACAGCCTCTTCAATAAGTGGTGCTGGGAGAATTGGACAGGTACATGTAAAAGTATGAAATTAGAACACTCCCTGACACCATACACAAAAATAAACTCAAAATGGATTAAAGACCTAAGTGTAAGGCCAGACACTATCAAACTCTTAGAGGAAAACATAGGCAGAACACTCTATGACATAAATCACAGCAAGATCCTTTTTGACCCAGGTCCTAGAGAAATGGAAACAAAAACACAAATAAACAAATGGGACCTAATGAAACTTAAAAGCTTTTGCACAGCAAAGGAAACCATAAACAAGACCAAAAGACAACCCTCAGAATGGGAGAAAATATTTGCAAATGAAGCAACTGACAAAGGATTAATCTCCAAGATTTACAAGCAGCTCATGCAGCTCAATAACAAAAAAACAAACAACCCAATCCAAAAATGGGCAGAAGACCTAAATAGACATTTCTCCAAAGAAGATATACAGATTGCCAACAGACACATGAAAGGATGCTCAACATCATTAATCATTAGAGAAATGCAAATCAAAACTACAATGAGGTATCATCTCACACCGGTCAGAATGGCCATCATCAAAAAATCTAGAAACAATAAATGCTGGAGAGGGTGTGGAGAAAAGGGAACACTCTTGCACTGTTGGTGGGAATGTAAATTGATACAGCCGCTATGGAGAACAGTATGGAGGTTCCTTAAAAAACTAAAAATAGAACTACCATACGACCCAGCAATCCCACTACTGGGCATATACCCTGAGAAAACCATAGTTCAAAAAGAGTCATGTACCAAAATATTCATTGCAGCTCTGTTTACAATAGCCAGGACATGGAAGCAACCTAGGTGTCCATCATGGGATGAATGGATAAAGAAGATGTGGCACATATATACAATGGGATATTACTCAGCCATAAAAAGAAATGAAATGGAGGTGTTTGTAATGAGGTGGATGGAGTTAGAGTCTGTCATACAGAGTGAAGTAAGTCAGAAAGAGAAAAAGAAATACAGTATGCTAACACATATATATGGAATCTAAGGAAAAAAAAAAAAAAGGTCATGAAGAACCTAGTGGCAAGATGGGAATAAAGACACAGACCTACTAGAGAATGGACTTGAGGATATGGGGAGGGGGAGGGGTGAGATGTGACAGGGTGAGAGAGTGTCATGGACATATATACACTACCAAATGTAAAATAGATAGCTAGTGGGAAGCAGCCGCATAGCACAGGGAGATCAGCTCGGTGCTTTGTGACCACCTAGAGGGGTGGGATAGGGAGGGTGGGAGGGAGGGAGATGCAAGAGGGAAGAGATATGGGAACATATGTATATGTATAACTGATTCACTTTGTTATAAAGCAGAAGCTAACACACCATTGTAAAGCAATTATACTTCAATAAAGATGTTTAAAAAAAAAAAAGATTTCCAGGTGCTTTTTATGTGCAATAAAAATATGAGGCACAGGAGGTTATGGAAAAAAAAAAAAATAAAGTAGTAACTTGACATTTATTTTCCTATTGACCCTTATGTTTGTAATAAGTGACTTTTCCATTCCTGAAAGAAAGAACCCTTGTTATATTCATCTTTATTTCTAGCAGATTACACACTGGGTCATCAACATGTTTGTTGAATTTGATGAAGGGCAGAAGAGCTAAGTAACTCCCCCTCTCCTTAGGAGCAAAGTGATGGGCATCTAACAGATGCTTTAAAGTATCTGATGAGTAAATAGCTGGATTATTCCATAACTTTTTACTTTTTCTGAGTTGCCAAATCTACCTTCATCTCTGCTCCAGGAACCAGTCTATTCTGGAGAACTCTGGTCTCTGCAGGTACACTCTTTAGCATCTATCAGACAGTCCAAATGGCTTGGCTGTGAGTATTAAGAATCCATTTGGATCTAACCATTTCTTGGAGAATCTGTAATGCCTTCAATCTGGCTCATCTGAAGTTAAAGGCATCTGCCTTTTCCTCTAGTAGCAGAAAATTTGGGGAGAGTTTTTGAGTTTATATTATAATCAACCAAAGCAGCATTTTAAACTCCTTCTTAAGAGTGAATTGTTATTGGCCAAGAATTAGGAGATGCTTGTTACTAGTAAAATCACTTCTGACATATCCAAGACATCCCAGCCACCAAAGGGATATTAGAGGAGACGACAAACAATTTTAACACCAACGGACATCATGTTCTGGCAGGTCATGGTGATGTCCAGAAGATATCATTCTTGCCTTTTAAAATATCTTGGTAAGAAATAAACATGCAGGGTGACTGAAGTGATTTGTCTATGTATGTGAAATCTTGCTTGTCCTTTAGAAGTTAGTTCAAATTATGTTTTGAGATACTATCTGATCTAATCAAAATGGTTACAGGACTATCATTTCTGAGCTAAAATGAAAATAAAACCAACTTTTATTTGGATTCTTAAATGTGCCTGGTATTTTCACACATATTATCCTACCATGTCCTCATAGCCACACTGTGATTTCAGTAGTAAATAAAAGCTCAGGGAAGCTAAGGCACTGGCCTGATATCACATAGCTAGACAGTGACAGAGTCAGGACTTGGATTCAAAAATTTCTCCTCCAAGCTCAGTGTTCTCATAACCATAACACATTGTCTTAGAGAGCATCCTCCACTTTATAGATAAAATATGAAGATCCAGGGAAGAAAATGTCTTTCTAATGGCCTCACATGTGGCAGGCACACTGCCTCCAGAGACATTTGGCTGGCTAGCCTCAAAAAAAGGTTCAGTCTCTGTTAACAAAATACTTGTTTATGGGCTTCAGCACTCCTCTGGAAAGGCAGAATTTGAACAGAAGAAAAAAGAAGAAATGGCTCAAAATTGCAACTCACTTGCCTTGGAATGTGAACAGAGTATTTCTTGAAAATATGCGACAGAAGATAATATGATGTGTTTTTGTTACCTGACACACAAAAACTAACTTAAGTGATTCCATACACTGCTATTACAAATATCATACACTCACTTATAATAGTCTGATAGGGCTGCCATAACAAGGTATCACAGACTAGGGGGTTTAGCAACAAAAATTTATATTCTCATAGTTCTGGAGGCTAAAAGTCCAAGATCAAGGTGTTGGCAGTGTTGGTTCCTTCTGTGGGCTCTGCGGGAGGAATCTGTTCTAGGCCCTTCTCCTTGGCTTTAGATCGTTGTCTTCTCTCTGTTTTTACATAATTTTCCCTCTTTTGGTGTGTGTACCTATATTTCCTCTTCTTGTAAGGATACTCAGTCATATTGGATTAGGGCCTACCCTAATGACCTCATTTTAACTTAATTATCTCATTGAAGACCCTCTCTTCAAATATGGTTACATTCTGGGGCCCTGGGTATTAAGATACGACCATATAAATTTTTAGAGGACACAATTTACCCCATCACACACATACACATACACATACACATACACATACACACACACGCACACACAAACACACGCAGTTAAAACTCAATAGGGAGATATTTCTGTGCTTATTGCTTAGGAAATATAAATTTGATTTTCCTGAGCACAATATGTAGTTTTGGTGATCTATGAACTTATTTTTTGAGGGTTCTTTTCATGAACCAAGACTTCGCAAGGAAAGTAGAAGTGGAAAGAAATAGAAAATATACCAGCAACTGTAGGCCATTTTTATACTTGCCAGGCTGCCAGGAAGAGACCGGTATGGGGAATCTAAGGGCTGGGCTGATTTCAGGATCCATCACTTACCAGCTGAGATCCTGACCACCATGCTAGCTTTTTCTCTCATCTATAAAATAGTAATCCCAACATCACGTGGTTGTTGTGGGTGTTAAGTGAGATAATGGATTCTAAACCACTTTGTATACTCTAGAGAAAAGTTGGAATTTTTTTTTAATGGATACCTTACCTTAATAGCAATCTTAAAGCACAAACCAATACTTTAAAAAGGTGAAAGCAAATCTGCTTGGCTTGAAGCGGGAGTGAGGAATTAAGGCTTGACTGTGGTGCTGAAATCACTTGCCAAGCCCTATCTTCTGCCAATTCACGGGGCTACTAGTGAGCATATTTTAAAATCACTACTCTTAGAATATATACAAATGTTAGTTATTTTTTTTAATTGTTTCAGCAGCACTGTGAGGTGGAATATCATATTGTTTTCAGTTTTTTTAACTGAAGTATAGTTGTTTTACAATGTTGTGTTAGTTTCAGATGGACAGCAAAGAGATTCAGTTATACATACATACACATCTATTTTTTTTCAGATTCTTTTCCCTTATAGGTTATTACAAAATGTTGAGTATAGTTCCCTGTGCTATACAGTAGGTCCTTGTTGGTTATCTATTTTATATATAGTAGTGTGTTATGTTAACACCAAACTCATAATTTATCCCTCCCACCCCCTCCCTTTCCCCTTTGGTAACCATAAGTTTGTTTTCTATGTCTGTGGGTCTATTTCTGTTTTGTATATAAGTTCATTTGTATCATTTTTTTTTAGATTCCACATAGAAGCAATATCATATAATATTTGTCTTTCTCTGTCTGACTTACTTCACTTAGGATGATAATCTCTAAGTCCATCCATGTTGCTGCAAATGGCATTATTTCCTTCTTTTTTCTGGCTGAGTGATATTCCATTGTATATATGTACCACATCTTCTTTATCCATCTGTCGATGGATATTTAGGTTGTTTCCATGTCTTGGCTGTTGGAGATAGAGTTCAGAGTAATGATCATAAAGATGATCCAAAAACTCAGGAAAAGAATGGATGCACAGAGTGAGATGTTTTCAGTTTTTAAGTACTTAATTAATTGCCTAATCATCTGGAGCCCAGTATTTCTCAAATGAGCTGTAGTAAAGGATTTATATTTAAAGTTTTTAATTTGTCATGGACCAATGTTTGTAAACTAAAAAAAACATGAATTACTAGAAAAACAAAATTAAAAAAATAAGAAAGGCTTATAAAATGCAAGCTTGATTTTTAAAATTAGCTTCAATAGACAAAAAAAATTCCACTGAATTATTATAAAAGTTTCCATAAGTCTACTTCCATTGCATGTGAGTTAAAGCATTTGTGGCTCACACTTTGGGTAGCACTGCTATAAACAAAGCGACAGTGGACCAGTGCTCAAAGATGTGTTTTGTGGCACTAGGATTAGTGGTCCTTCTACTTTACATCATTGCTTTTTTGATCTAATATCTCTGAGCTCCAATTTCCTTATCTACTAAATGCACATATTGACCCTTGCCCCTGTCTACCTCATAGGATT
The DNA here is from genome assembly GCF_028564815.1 of Eubalaena glacialis. Lineage (NCBI taxonomy): Eukaryota > Metazoa > Chordata > Mammalia > Artiodactyla > Balaenidae > Eubalaena > Eubalaena glacialis. The sequence continues at coordinate 41,077,563 of NC_083720.1, read as the reverse complement.
CTTACAAATTTCAGAAGACCCAAAGTAGAAATTTGAAAGCTGTAAGGAAAAAAACACTAACAATTTTAGCATGAAAAAGTTTAAAGTAAGCATAACTAATCTTACTAAAGAACACTTAGACTTTGCACATTACACTGTCCTGGTGAAGTAGCCCAAAAAAACTAGTTGCAAAATACACTCCTAAGGGAAAGAAATACAATAACTGCCTGTATTTTGAGTTTTTAGTTATACCTCTGGTGACCTATGTCTGGTTCGTCTGGTGACGTCCTGGACTATGGCTGTCAGCCCAGCTAACTATAAATAGTGCATCTTGGACTTCTCTGGTGGCACAGTGGTTAAGAATCTGCCTGCCAATGCAGGGAACATGGGTTCGATCCCTGGTCCGGGAAAATCCCACATGCCGCGGAGCAACTAAGCCCGTGCGCCACAACTACTGAAGCCCGTGCACCTAAAGCCCATGCTCCACAACAAGAGAAGCCATTGCGATGAGAAGCCCGTGCACCACAACAAAGAGTAGCCCCTGCTCGCCACAACTAGAGAAAGCCTGCATGCAGCAATGAAGACACAATGCAACCAAAAATAAATAAAATAAAAAATATAAAAATATAAAAATAAATAAATAAATAGTGCATCTTTCTCCTCTTAAAAAATGCCTTAATTTGTAGTAAAAATTATATGGTCATCTAGCCAGATGACAGATGTTGCAGAAAATTATGTTACTAGTAACAGAAGGGGTTTTTTTTACCCATTGTTTCTCATAATAATTAGATATCAGCAATCATTTTTCTACTGAAGTAACATCAAGTTCAAAACAAAAAGACACTTGTTTATATCAATTTTGCATGAAAAAAAGTCTGATTAAAAAAACAATTTAGGCAAAGCAGATTAATAAAGAAAGAGGATGGGGAGTGGCCTAAGAATACAAAAGGGTAGGGAGGTGGGATCTCAGAGAGCTTGTGGAAGTGAAGTGGCTTGAAGAGCTTGAATGAGTGAAGTGGCTTCAGTCAGATCAGAAATCAGTACTCAGGTGGTTTTGTCTATTCCTTTCCATTTCATGTCTCTTCAATTTTCATGTAAATCCAACCTGTCTCAGCTATGAGAAAAGGAATAAATTTTGAGTCCTTCCATGCTTGGGAAGAAAGTTAAAAAAGAAACACTGGTATCTACCCAGGAGACCAGATCGATCCAGTCATGCAGAAGGAATTCAGAAAGAGGCTGCAGAGAAAACCACGCCTGAGTGGGGCTGAGTCAGGGCCTCTACCAACTAGCGGGTTCTGGCTCTTACTATTTCTTGCCTGATGACACAATGACTTCTATGTTGTCCTCCGGCTTCCATTCTTCTCCTTTTGAATCCACTTGCTACAGATCATCAGAGGGATTTATCTGATCATGTCAATCTCCTACTTAAAACCCATCAATGACTACTAATTTTTCATCGGACTTATCCAAATACCTTAACATGCTAAGTAAGTCCATCCCAAACTTGGTCAATTCCTTTGTTTTCAACCTTAAGTGCTCTTGCCTTCCTGATTTCCTTTCCACACTCTATCAGATGCACTGCACAAAATCTCCATGAAAATCCATCAAAAGCAGTCCAGTCTCATACAGTTCAATCCGTTAAGGAGATAGAATAACTTGCAGTTTTCCAAGTGGACTATTGCTGAATCATGTATCCTGCATCTGCACAGGTGGTTCCTTCAGCATTCATTCACCCCACAAATAGATATGAATTAAGTGTCTAGAACATGTCAGAATCTAAGACTTGGGGAGGCAGTGGTGAACAAGTCAAATGGACTCCTTGCCTTTTTGCATTCTAGTGGGTGAGGTGGTCAAGAAGCACATGAGTATATACTGTAATATTGGGTAAGTGATAAGAGCTACTAAGAGAAAAAAGCAGGGTGGGGGGATGAAGAACAGAAAAGAGGGAGTACGAGTTATAGTTCCTGGAACTGTGTCTGGAAATCCCTTCCTCCCTACCCACACTCCCCAGCTTTGTTAATTCTTCAACATTCTGTGAGAGCTTTACCTTTTTCAGGTAGTGAATACACTCCCCTCCACAAGACACCACCCAAACACAAAAGGGGTTTTATTAATACCATGTAGGAGATCATAGACTCCTTCTGGAAGCTAATGTCATGATGTCCTCTAGCCCCTAAATATGGTGCAATCAAAAGAACATGGATTTGAATTCTGACACGTGCTGAGTCCTCATTCTGTTGGAGTCTTGGTTTGCATCACCTTACAATTAAGACATGAATACTCTTTGCTACATGAGGTTGCTGAATCTCAAATGAACGAAAGCACTTTGAGAATTGAAAATTACATTGCTAATTTTAAAGTGCTATAAAATTTTTTTATTATCTCATTACAAAGATCAACTGATGCTACTTTCAAGAGAAAGAATATCACCCCAAATGTAAAGATAGCTTTTAACTAAATAAGCCAGTCATTCATTCAAAAATGAATGTATTGCACATGTGTTATGTGTCAGGCATTGTTCTAGGTATGGGGTACAAGAGCACTTTTCTTTCAAGGAGTTCACTTAGTTTATTTTCAGGAAAAATAATCTGAAAAAATTCGGACTATTATAGTAGGTATTGTTAAACACCATGGTATGATAATTTCTAAACTATTTTAGCTTTCCCTAAGCCTTCTTCTTACATTAGCAATAATATATAAGGTTTTACACCAATTAAATCTATCTGAAATCACTGAGTATTAAATTATATGGCCTCAGGAGATATAAACATAAGTAATTGAATACAAAAGAAAGCATTGTAAAAAATAACAAAAAAATTATTCCCAGTGGTGTCAACTTTTCTACAAGGTTAATTAATCACTGCAAATGAGTGTAACTGGAACAGCCTACAGACTGATGTTGACTGTAAAGTTACAACTTTGAAAATCCCAAGCAAATAACATAATTTAGTGGTCATAATCATAATCCATTCATAATTAGTAAATCTTTAAGAGAACATATGATATGAAAAAAGTAAAGCAAAATAAACAATTTATATGTTGAAAATCTTTGTTATCTGAACACATGACTCCATGTTGTATAAAGTTTGCTAAATTAAATAATATAAGATTTTCTTTTTCTTTTTTTCTTTTTTAGTTTTTAAAATTTTTATTTATTTATTTACTTTTTGGCTGAGTCAGGTCTTAGTTGTGGTACGTGGGATCTTCGTTGAGGCGTGCAGGATCATTCGTTGCAGGGAGGGCTCTTCATTGTGAAGCGTGGGCTCCTCTCTAGTTGTGGCGTGTGGGTTTTCTCTCTCTAGTTGTGGCGCGTGGGCTCCAGGGTGCGTGGGCTCTGCAGTTGTGATGTGTGGGGTACAGAGCGCATGGTCTCTGTAGTTTGTGGCACACGGGCTCACTCGTTGAGGTGCATGAGCTCAGTAGTTGTGGCGTGTGGGTTTAGTTGCCCAGCAGCATGTGGGATCTTAATTCCCTGATCAGGGATCGAACCCCCGTCCCGTGCATTGGAAGGCGGATCTTTACCACTGGACCACCAGGGAAGTCCCTCTCATAAGATTTTCAACAGAGATTTTTATATTCTATTTCAGAAAAGTTATGGGGAAATGTATATCAAATGTTGTGGCCCAAAGTCCAGTTTCATTTTTAAATGATGCACAAAGACTTAGTCCAAGAGATTGGCCCTTTTATTCTAAAACATTAAGAAAATAAAAATGGTAATTGAAATGGAAATACATATGGACTATCATTGGTAATATTCTCCAGTACTGACATATTTTTCTTCAATAGTCCAATCTAACTAAATACAATATTAATAAAACTTACCTAATAATATCTGTAACCAGCTGGCTTTGGCAATAAAGGATGAGCATTTCATTGCTATATCTGAAAATCTATTAAATAATTGAGATATTTCTTTTTAGACACCATGGAAACAAGTAAATTTAGTCAATTTTGTATTTATTATGGACTTGATTCTGCAAGATATAGTGGCGAGAATAAGATATTTAAAATTAGAAGATGGGCTGTGAGTCCCTAACATTTCACATACAAATCTGTAAAATATAGATGATGAGGATGATGATTATAGTCATCTATGCTTTTCCTACTTAGAAGGGATGATCATTTATTTTTAAACAAAATACTTTTACCACCAAAAAATATATGTGACACCCTTCTCCTAAGCTGGATCATGTGATGGGAATGCAAAGATAAATAAAATGTAGTCTCTGAACTCAACAAGTTTATAGACAGGTGAGAAAGGCAGATAAAGAGAAACATGGCAGAGTTGGATAAGAGCTCTGCTTAAAGTTCTAAAAGACCCCAAAGAGGATCACTTAAAAATCAGATTTTGGGGTGAAGGCATCATGGAAATTCTCATAAAGGAAACCCATGCTTCTCCATGGGCTTTAGACTTTCCTCTGGATACCAGACTGTCTACTTGGTATCTATACTTCATTGACTAGTGGGCAACTCAACATGAGCAAAAGAGACTCCTCTTCCCAACTAATCCATCCTTCAGTCTTCTCCGTCTTCATAAATAAAGCCTACATGTTTTCAATCAATTCAGCTGAAAAAAGTAGCTGTAATTTTTTTTCTATTTTTCTTATATTTTACATTCAATTAGGTAGCATGTAGTAGCTCTAAAACATATTTTGAATTTGATCACATCTTAGTATCTCTGAAACTTCAGCTCCAGAGTAAGCCACCCTTCTCTCTCTCCCAACCAACTGCAGGATCCTGGTAATCAATCTCCCTACTACCACTCTCCAACAGTCCTTGTACCATATAACCAACAGAATGCTCTTTTTTAAAATTGAGGGAAAATTGGTATATAACTTTATATTAGTTTTGGTGGGGAACAATCTGATCTTTGTAGACACTACAAAGGGATAACCACAATAAGTCTAGTTACCATTCATCATTACGTAAATGACCCTCTTAATCTATTTCCTCACCCCAATCCCCTTCCCCTCTGATAACCACCAATCTGTTCTCTCTCTGAGTTTTCTTTTGTTTATTCATTGTTTTGTTTTTAATATTTGGCATATAAGTGAAATCACATGGTATTTGTCGTTCTCTGTCTGACTTATTTCACTTAGAACAATGTGCCTGAAGTCTATCCATGTTGTCACAAATGACAAGATATTCTTCTTTTTATGGCTGAGTAGTATTCCATTGAATATATATACCATATCTTCTTTATCCATTCATCCGTCAATGTACATTTAGGTTGTTTACATATTTTGGCTATTGTAAATAATGCTGTAATAAACATGGGGTTGCATATATCTTTTAAAATTAGTGTTTTCATATTCTTCAGATAAATAGCCAGAAGTGGAATAGCTAGATCATATGGTAGTTCTACTTTCAATTTCTTGAGGAGAATCCATACTATTTTCCATAGTGGCTGCACGAATTTACATTCGCACCAACAGTGTACAAGAGTTCCCTTTTCTCCACATCCTTTACAGTACTTACTAGTTCTTGTCTTTTTGATAATAGCCATTCTAACAGTTGTGCGATGATATCTCATTGTGGTTTTGATTTGCATTTCCTTAGTAATTAGTGATGTTGGACATCTTTTCATGTGCCTGCTGCCCATCTGTATGTCTTTGAAAAAGTGTCTATTTAGATCCTCTGCCCATTTTTCAATCAAGTTTTTTTTTTTTTTGCTGTTGAGTTCTTTATATATATTGATATTAATCTCTTATCAGATACATGATTTGCAATATTTTGTCCCATTTAGTAGGTTCCATTTTTATTTTGCTGATGAATTCCCTTTCTGTGAAGAAGCTTTTTAGTTTGCTTTAATCTCACTGGTTTATTTTTTCTTTTGTTACCTTTGCTTTTGGTGTCAGATCCAAAAATTTCATGTCAAGACTGATGTCAAGGATATCTTCTAACTTTTCTTCTAGGAGTTTTATGATTTCAGGACTAGTCTTTAACACATTTTGAGTTAATTTTTGTGTATGGTATAAGATAATGGCCTAACTTCAATCCTTTTCTTGCATCGGTCCAGTTTTCCCAGTACCATTTATTGAAGAGATCATCCTTTCCCCATTGTATATTTTTAGTTCCTTCATAGTAAATTAATTTACTATATATGTGTGGGTTAATTTCTGGGATCTCTATTCTGTTCCATTGATCTATGTGTCTGTTTTTATACCAGTTCCATACTGTTTTTATCACTATAGATTTGCAGTATAGTTTAAAATCAGAGCAATACCTCCAGCTTTGTTCTTTTTCAAGATGGGTTTGGATAATTGTGTTTTTTCTTTTTTGTGGTTTCATACAAGTTTTAGAATTATTTGTTCTAGTTTTGTGAAAAATGCAATTAGAATTTTGATGAGGATTGCATTAAATCTATAGATTACTTTGGGTAGTATGGACATTTTAATGATATTAATTATTCCAATCCATAAGCATGGAATGTCTTTCCATTTCTCTGTGTCTTCTTTAGTTTCTTTCATCAACATCTTATAGTTTTCACCTCCTCGGTTAAATTTATATCTAAGTATTTTATTATCTTTGATGCAATTGTAAATGACACTGTTTTCTTAATTTCTCTTTCTGATATTTTGTTACCATTGTGTAGAAATGCAACAGATTTCTGTATATTAATTTTGTATCCTGCAACTTTACTGAATTTATGTATTATATATAGCAATTTTATGGTAGAATATTTAGGGTTTTCTCTATATAGTATTATGTCATCTGAAAATGAAATTTTACTTCTTTCTTTCCAATTTGGATACATTTTATTTATTTTTCTTGCCTAATTGCTCTGGGTAGGACTTTCAGTACTATGCTGAATGAAAGTGGTGAGAATGGACATCCTTGTCTTGTTCTTGATCTTAGAGAGAAAGTTTCAGCTCTTCACTGTTGAGTATGATGTTGGCTACGGATTTGTCACATATGGCCTTTATTATGTTGAAGTACTTTCTTCCTATAACCACTTTGTTGAGAGACTTTATAATAAATCGAAGTTGAATTTTGTCAAATTTTTACTCTGCATCTGTTGAGATGATCACATGATTTTTATCCTTTATGTTGCTAATGTGGTGTATAATGTTGATTGATTTACAGATATTGAACCAAGCTTGCATCCCTGGAATAAATCCCACTTGATTATGTTGTATGATCCTTTCAATGCATTGTTGAATTTGGTTTGCTAATATTTTGTTGAGGATGTTTGCATCTACGTTCATCAAGAATATTGACCTGTAATTTTTTTGTGTGTGTGTCTCGTGTCCTTGTCTGGTTTTGGTATCAGGGTAATGCTGGCCTCACAAAATGAGTTCAGAAGTGCTTTATCGTCTTCAATTTTTTGGAAGAGTTTGAAAAGTGTAGATTTTAAATCTTCTTTGAATGTTTGGTATAATTCACCAGTGAAGCCATCTAACCCTGGACTTCTGTTTGTTGGGAGGTTTTTTTTTGATTACTTGTTTCATCTCCTTATTAGTAATTAGTCTATTCAGATTTTGTATTTCTTTATGATTCAGTCTTGGAAGATTGTATATTTCTAGTGTTTTATACATTTCTTCTAAGTTGTCCGATTTGTTGGCTTATAATTGTTTATAGTAGTTTCTTATAATCCTTTGTATTTCTGTGGTAACAGCTGTAACTTCTTTTTCATTTCTAACATTTTTTATTTGAGTCTTCTCTTTTTTTCTTGATGAATGTAGCTAAAGGTTTGCCCATTTTGTTTATCTTTTTAAAGAACCAGCTCTTAGTTTCATTTATCTTTTCCACTGTTTTTTAAAATTATCTATTTCTCTTATTTCCACACTAATCTTTATTATTTCTGTTCTTTATTATTTCCTTTGTTCTAACTTTAGGCTTTGTTTTTTATTCTTTTTTTCAGTTCCCTTAAGTGTAAAGTTAGATTGTTCATTTGAGATTTTTCTTGTTTCTTGAGGTAGTCTTGTATCACTATGAACTTCCCTCATAGAACTGCTTTCACTGCATCCCATTTTGGAATATCGTATTTCCATTTTCATTTGCCTTGAGATTTTTGTTTTTTTAATTTTCCCTTTGATTCCTTTGTTGACCTATTGGTTGTTCAGTAGCATGCTGTTTAATCTCCATGCATTTGTGATTTTTTCAGTTTTACTCTTATAATTGATGTCTAGTTTTATGCCATTGTGGTAAAAATAAAAGATGCTTGATATGACTTCAATCTTCTTAAATTTATTGTGGCTTGTTTTGTGGTCTAATATATGGTCTGTTCTGGAGAATGTTCCATGTGCACTTGAAAAAGTGTGCCTTCTGCTTTTGGATGGAATATTCTTTATCTACCCAGTAAGTTCATCTGGTCTAATATGTTGTTTATGGCTGATGTTTCCTTATTGATCTGAATGATATGTTCACTTCTGTAAGTAGGGTATTAAAGTCCCCTAATATTATTTTATTGCTGTCAATTTCTCCCTTCTGGTCTGTTAATATTTGCTTTATATATTTAGGTGCTCTTATGTAGACTGCATGCATATTTACAAGTGTTGTATCTTCTTGTTGGATTGACCCAACAATTATCCAATAATAATGATTGATCATTATATATTTCTTTGTATTTTATTACAGTCTTTGTTTTAAAGTGTATTTTGTCTGATATAATATAGTTGTTCCTGCTTTCATTTGGTTTCCATTTGCATGAAAACCCTTTTTCCATCCCTTCATTTTCAGTCTGTGTGTGTCTTTAGAACTGAAGTTAGTCTTTTGCAGGCAATGTATAGATGAGCCTTTATTTTTTATCCATTAGCCATGCTATGTCTTTTGATTGGAGAATTTAGTCCATTTACATTAAAGTAATTATTGATAGTTATGTACTTATTACCATCTTGTTACTTGTTTTTTGGCTCTTCATGTAGATCCTCTCTGTTTTTCACTGGTTTTCTTTCCTTGCAGTTTGATGACTTTCTTTAGTGTTATGATTCCTTCCTCATTTTGTTTGTGTATATACTATATGTTTTTGCTTTGTGGTTATAATAAGATTCACATATAACAGCATATAGATATACCAGTCTTTTTTAAGATGCTAGCAAGTTAGGTTTGAATACATTCTAAAAACTCTACATTTTTACTCCCCCCATGCACATTTTATGTTTTTTTGATGTCATATTTTGCATCTTTTTATTTGTGTATCTCATAACTAATTATTGTAGTTATAGTTAATTTTACTACTTTTGTCTTTTAACTTTTATACTAGCTTTGTAAGTAGTTATACTACCTTTACTATATATTTGTCTTTACAAGTGAGGTTTTTACTTTCTTTTTTTTATCACTAGTTATTGCCTTTTCTTTTTAGCTTAAAGAAGTTCTTTTAATATTTCATATAAGGCTGGTTTAGTGGTGATGAACTCCTTTAGCTTTTGCTTATCTGGAAAACTATTTATCTCTCCTTCAATTCTGAATAATAACCTTGCTGGGTAGAGTATTCTTGGTTGGAAGGGGTTTTTTTGTTTGTTTGTTTTTTGTTTTGTTTTGTTTTACTTTCAGCACTTTGAATATGTTCCTCTGGCCTGAAAATTTTCTGCTGAAAAATTTGCTGATAGTCTTATGGGGGCCACCTGTATGGAACTAGTTGATTTTTTTCTTGCTGCTTTTAAGATCATCTCTTTATCTTTAAATTTTGACATTTTAATTATAATGTGTTTTGGTGTGGATCTCTTTGGGTTTATCTTGTTTGGAACTCTCTGTGATTCCTGAACCTAGATGTTGGTTTCCTTCCCTAAGTTAGGGAAGTTTTAAGCCATCACATCTTCAAATAAGTTTTCTGCACTTTCTCTTTCTGTTCTCTGGGACTCCTATAATGCAAATGTTAGTATGCTTAATGTTGTTGCATAGGTCCCTTAAGCTATCTTTAATTTTTAAAATTAATTTTCTTAAAGTTTTTTAAAAAATTCATTTATTTATTTACAGCTCTCCTTGAGTGAATTCCATTTTCCTGTCTTCTAGGACACTGATCTGTTTTTCTGATTCACCTAGTCTAATGTTGAACCTCTCTAGATAGTTTTCAGTTCAGTTATTGTATTCTTCATCTCTGTGACTTCTGCTTGATACTTTCTTGTATTTTTTATTTCTTTGTCGAAGTTCTCACTGTGTTCATCCATTCTTCTGCCGAGTTCAATAAGCATCTTTATGACCATTATTTTGAACTCTTTGTCAGGTAAATTACTTATCTCCATTTCATTAAACCTCGCTCCTGAGGTTATATCTTGTTCTTTCCTTTGGAACAAGTTTTCTGTTTCCTCATTTAGCTTGTCTTTGTTTCTATATATTAGGTGAAACAGCTACGCTTCCCAGTCTTGAAAGAGTGTCCGTATATAGGTGATGAAACTTATTGTTCAATCTTTCCCTAGCTCTTTGTTGTCTCTCAAACCTTTGTGATTATCTAAGCAGCCTGATTTATTCTTGATAAGTCCCAGCTGTCGATGTTGTGCCAAGCCCTGTCAGTGTTCCAAAGGGAGAGATCTCAGTCAGCACTTAGTTTCAGGCTGATTGGAAGCCAGAGCCTCAGGCAGCAGCTTTTAAAGTATGCAGATATATACATCCTGTGGGACTAATGTTGTAAACCCTTCTGGTCTCCAGCCCAGGCAGTTTGGAGGTGTCCTCTTGGCAACAGTTGCAAAAGTTGGGGCTCCAGACAAGTGTATAAGCTTCTTTCTTGGGAGGTACTGGTGAGCTGTAGTGAGGCCAAAGTAGAGTGCAAAGTTGGCCTTCATTCCCTGAAAGCATCTTTGTGGTCTCTAGATTTCTGGTAAACCTGAAATCTGCCCCTCAGACGGAAGCTCCAGGACAAGTAAATAGGTCCTTTTCATAAGAAGAATGGGGTATGTGTCAGTTTGTTATGTTGTGTCCTGGGTGTGGTAGCCTAAGAATGGTCTCTCTGATTGTTTCAGTCCTTTGAGACCCAGAAATACAGGCTCCCAAGGCCACCAGAGTCAGGAACTCAAGGGGTGTACCCTGTGTGGATTGCACATAACTGCTGGCTTTAGTGGGGCTGCATGGGATCCTAGGGCCAGGGCCAGCCCACTGGCTTCAACAGGACCATTGGGAAACGTATGATGGGTCAAGCTCACTGGCCGCAAGGGGAGCCCCATGTGAGAATGTGTGGGCAGGGCAAACCCATTGACTGCAGTGAGGCCATGGGAGGGCATGTGGATGGGGCAAACACTCCAATTTCAGTAGGGTCTCAGTGGAACCTTGGACTGGAAAAAGCATGCTGGCTATAGTGGGACCATGGAAGAGCATCAGGGCAGGGCAAGCCCACCAATGCTAGCAAGGTAGAGGGAACGCAAAAATGGTGCCTGCCACCATTGGCACTAGCTAGGTGGAATGAGAATGTGAAAATGACATCCACTAGTGCCCCTGTCCCTGGAGAAAATCCCAACAGACCTCTGTGCCCTTGGGAGATGCTTTAAGATTAGCTAATAAATCTCCTTCACAAATGGTTTAAGCACTTTCCAAATGGCTGCTTTTGTGCTGGATCCTTGGTTGAGTGGATCTGTGTACAAGCCCTTCAAGAGCTCACTTTCCATTCCCCACAGCCTTTTGGGCCTCCTAGACATAAGCCCTGGTGGTTTTCAAAGCCAGACATTTTGGGACCTCATCTCTCTGGTGTAGGTCCCAAAGGTTGGGGTGCTTGATGTGGGCCATGAACCCCTCACTCCTTAGGGAGAAATTCCATATTTGTGAGATCACTCCCACTTGTGGGTCACTGCAGTAGGTGTGTGGCTTTTGGTGAGACTGTGTCTCTGCCTCTCCTACCCATTTCAATGTGGTCCTTTTATCCTTTGTTATAGAGGAGCTGTTCAGCTGGTTTTCAGATCTCTTTCAGAACTAATTGATTCATATATGGCTGTAGATTTGGTGTGTTCATGGGAGGTGAGTTCAGGATCCCCCTATGCTACCATCTTGAACTGTGCCCTGTAGACTGCCCTTTTTAAAGGGTAAGTTAGATCACCTTGCTTTCCTGATTATAACTCCAAAGGTTGCTTTTCATGCAAAGTAAAAGAAACAAAAAATCTGTAACACAGACTTACCTTTTAAACCCCTGTGCAGCTTTCCCAGGAAAGCTTCTCTGAATGCCATCAAGAGAACTGTGTTAGGTCCCCCTCCCCAATTCCCTGCTCCTGCAATGTTGTATGCACACCACACTTGTTGTACTTTCCACACTGTACTGCAAAGATCTGTGTATTCTTAACAGAAGGCAAGCTCCTTGTGTTTCTAATACACTGGTAGATACATGAGGGCATATACCACACGACCCCTAGTACCAGAATAATTTAAGAAAAAAATGATGATGATTATTTCTGCCCCTATATAGTTGTGGGAGTTTTAAATTATCTCTAACAGGTGACAATTTCCTTGAATAAAATCCAGTAGTTCCCTGGATCTCTGCAAAATCCTGGGATTGAAATTTTCATCTGATAAGAAAAATTATAGAAAATCTTTTCCACTACCTATGTGTTCATTATTTATTCCTTTTTGCTTGATTGTCTCCATTCTAGAAGAAGGAAATACTAAATTTCCTGCCTCCTTTGCAGTGAGGAGTAACCATCACACACAAGTCTAGCCATTAAAATGAAAGTTATAGCTTGCTGGGTGTGTCTACGTCCTCCATTCCTATTCCTTAGGAAGGTAATACATATATACACATACAGCAGAGAGTAATTCCATGACTAATTCTAAGTTCAAAATGATCTGTAAATCATTGAAGGTAGATGCCTCAGTAGACTGAACTAGAAAAATATTGATTAAAGGACCAAGATTGAATGTTGGCCATGAGAGACATGGGATGAGAGAAGGATGGAAGGCATTGGAATATGTTAAATTTTTGCTTTCACCTCCATAAGTAGGATAGAGGCTTCTCAGAGGGGACAATGCTTAATTAAAAAACAAATAGATGGCAACATATGTTCGAAACTAAAGGTTGAGGACACATACTTCTTCTAGAGTATTCATCATGTACTGTCCTACTATACAAAATTTCTCTGTTGAAGGCTCCCTCTAGTTTCTGATCTTTTGAATTTTTGTCCCTTGCAGACACTGCCTTCTCTTGGGTCCCCTTAAGGCAGAACCTGGTCCAAGGATTTGAGTGCAAGTAGTTTATTTGGGAAGTAATCCCAGGGAGTTGGAAAGAGGATGTGGGGAGACTGAGAGCAGGAAGAAAATCTGATAAGAGGGGTACTTCTGCTGTAGGCAGGGGGAGGGGGGCTTGGTTCTATGGGGACTTCTGAAGAGTCAATGCATCCCAGAATTCCTGCCCAAAGCACAGGAGTCTGGGGTAAGTTATCCATTGGCTTTTATCCTGTGTTGTTTGAGGGTTTCCATGGGAGCATCAACAAATCTACTTTTCTGGGCTGCACTTTCACAAGTTCATTGATACCACAGCTTCAGCAAAGGCCCTTTGCTAAGGCAGAAAGTGGCAAGATTGGCATTAGAAGTGGGACTTTGGAGTACTGTGAATGTAGGCTCATGTAGAACTGTTCATCACTGTGGGTGAACTCAGTGGTGGGCTAAGGGCTATGTTGCAGGAGACCAGCAACATCTGCTACAGGCAGCACTCCCTACCCTTTGGATGCTACCAAACTCCTTTTCTAGGTTCTGGTTCCTGGTACTCCCTAACTCACAAGCAATTAGGAAAAGTATTCTGTCTGTCCCACATGTGGCCCCATTAAATCTCAAAATGTCTTCCTCCCAATACTGATGCCCTCTGCAGCGGAGATACAATCAGAGGTTGAACACCATCAGTTCTGGACACTCAGCCCCTGTATTCCTCACAGGTCAAGGACCAGTCACTAAAGTAAACTAGGGACTGGAGCTTTCCCTCTGCCTCACTTCTTGTCCCAGAGAGCCTCTGATTCATGATAAATATAATTTGCTTAGAACTTTCCATGTTCCAGGGGCTATGCTAAGTGATTCATAGACATGGCCTTATTTAATCTTTATAACAGCATTTACAGCATGGTCATCATGATCCCCATTTTATAGCCAAGGAAGGACATTGCACCCAGAAGGAAACTGTGTAAGTTAGTAGGTAGCAGAGTTAAGGTTTGAACCCAGTTCATGAAACCATTGAAACCATTGAAATCAGAAACCATTGTCTCAACGATTATACCATCCTGGCTCTGTGTGTATCTCCACCTACCACCACTACTCTCAGCCCCTTCCACATTCACACCGAACCTTTGATTGTGCTATTAAAGTTGAGGTCTGGTTACCCTGAGGTCACTGAGGTCACTGATGTCTGTTAGAGTCCAGCCCCTCACTTTCCCCCTGGAATTTCTTTCCCTCGGACAGATGTATATCTGCTCTCTGCCTTGAATGTCCCAGTTAAAGTGACTTCATGGCTTCTCTTAATGGCTTGTTCCATTGTCTAACAGCTCCTAGGGGTCTAACATTTTCCCTCATATTTAGGTTCAATATTCCTCATTGCAGCTTACAGCTTGTTAATTCTCATTCTGCCTTTGTTGATTAATAAGAAGATTGATCCCTGCCCTTCTAACAATATCTTTTATGAATGTGTCAGCAGAATGATGGCTCCCTTCAGTGACCCTTCTTCAAACCTGAGCTGTTCCAGTTCTATTAACCTCCCCACAAAAGTCTCACTCTCCAAGCCTGGGACTATTTGTGTCCCTCTCCTCTCAGCTGTGTCAATTAGCCTATGTCCTTGGATAATTTATAGTGTCCAAAAGGGAACCCAGGGCTGGAGAGGGAGCCAACTCCAGGCAGAGACAAGCACGATGCTGTTGAAATTCACTTACTCCTTTTGCAAAGTGATATCTTAATTATTTTTTTCTCTGAGGCAGACAGCCAAGATTTTTCCTTCTCAATGTCCTTTTTATAAACTTGAAATTATAGACTGTGGGAGCTGATTTAGACTCTGTGGATCATCTTCCTTATTTGGAAGGGAGCAAATGGAGGCATAGAGGAAATGAAGAGAGTACCCAAGGACACTCAGTGGCTCACTGATGGAATGAGAATAAGGACCATCTCTGGAGTCTTCCAGGCCAATATTCCTTTCAGTGCACCCTGAAGACTGGACTTGTCAAGAAGTGGTATACCTGGCTCTACCAAAAGGAAGTGTGGTGTCATTGCAGGCAGTGGAGTGAAGAGGTGCATGGAAAGGAGAGCACCAAATGTCAAGTAAGGTGAGGACTTATAAGTGACTGCTGGAGTTGGCAATGGAGGATTACATGATGGCATGAAGAGCACTTTTCATGGAGAAATAAGGGCATGAACAAATGGTGTTGATTTGAGAAGATAAGGAATACTAATGGAAAGTTATGCAGACTTATGTGAGGGTTTTTTGAGAAAACATTTTAAGATGGTAATGTAATATTATATAATGGTTAAGAAAACAGACTTTGGAATAGACAGACAATGATTTGATTCCATGGACTGCCACCTACGGGTATATGTACTTGGTCAATGTACCTAAACTCTCGGAGCCTGTTTGCTCATCTATAAAATAACAATAACAAATTTAAAATAAACATTATATTACATTAATTATATATTCTATAATATGCCTATATATTCACTTTTATTATGTTACACATAATATATGATATTACTTGTGATGTATTGTTATATTTATAATGTAAAATGTAATACTAATTAAAATTAATAGTGGGATGCATTTCCTAGGGCTAATGTGATAATTCTATGCAATAATAACTACCAAAATTATCAGTTTTGTGTCTTGTGCATGGTAAATGCACAATAAACTATTAGCTGCAGTTATTGGTATTTATTGGTCTTCTTATCTGTGTCATCTTCATTATCACCATTATTTCAATAAAGCTAATTAATTTTGACCTCATTTCTGGAGTTTTCTATACGGCCACCTATCTTTTTGCTTTTAGCAGATAATGTTCCCCATACCCCTTTCCCCTCATTTCACAAAGAAAACACAGATCATCAGATGTGTAATAATTCACTTTGCTGTCCTTACCACTGACAAATTTACTAATTCTCATGCATCTTTTAACTTAAAAAAATTCTGTCCAGGGTTAAATCCTTCGATTTAATCCTTTAGTCTCAGTGCTTTTTTTTATGACATTCCTCTGCTTCCTTATAGCTTTTATCTTCAGTGTACTATCCTGCTGCAAGCTGTCTTTCTCTTCAGAGCATGCTTTTCTGACATCTTTTGTAATATGAATAGGCTGAGAATGTCACGAATTTTCAAATCCTGGTCTCTCTCTCTCTATTTTTTTTTTTTTTGGGCTTATCAGTTTCCCCCTCAAATTATCTTTTTTTCTCTTGCATTTCACAATAAGCAGCAGGAAGAAACCAGGCAACACATTCAATATATTGCTTGGAAATCTCCTCAGCTGAATATCCAAATTCTTCTGTTCATTATTTACAAGTTTTGCTTTTCACACAGCAGTAGAACATAATGTTATGGAGTTTTTTGTTCCGTGTAACGAGTGCCTTTGTCCAGTTTCCAATAACATATTCCTCATTGTCTTATTATCAGTGCTTTTACTTTTCATATTTCTACCAATAGTATGTTTATGCACCCTAGGTCCTAGGTTTTTTCTGTCATACATCTCAGGCTTCTTACTGCATCTACCCATTTCCAATTCCAAAGCCAATTCCACATTTTTAGGTATTTGTTACAGTAATGCCCCACTTTTCTGTCGACATCTGTATTGGTCTTTTTTTTTTTTTTTTTTTTTTTTGTCTTTTTGTGGCTGCTGTAACAAATTACCACAAACTTGATGGCTTAAAACAATAGAAATGTATACTCTCACAGTTCCAGAGGTCAGAAGTATGAAATCCATATCACTGAGCCCAAATCATGGCTCCAGTGGAGCGGCATTCCCTCCACATGCACTAGGGGAGAATGTGTTCCTTGCCTCTTTTAACCTGTCATGGTTCCATTCCTTGGCTTGTGGCTCCATCTCTTCAATTTCTGCTTTTATGACCACATTGCCTTTTCCTCTTCTGTGTGTCACATCTCTCTGTCTCCCTCTTCTAAAGACATTTGTGATCACATTTAGAGCCTACCCAGATAATTTAGGATAATCTCTCCATCTCAAAAATCCTTAATTAATCGCATCTGCAAAGGTGCTTTTTCCATATAAGGTAACATTTAAAGGTTCCAGATATTAAGACTTTGGGACAATTATTTAGCCTACTTTACAACAGTACCCATCTCTAATGGATACAGCTTTGTAAGTGTTCACTTCACAGTATTCTTTTTTTAAGTCGAGATAAATACATATATAGTAGTAATACAACTATCAACATGAACACATAAAATTACTAAGCACTGTGGTAGATACCAGACATGCGTGATCTCATTTGTTCCTCATAATGGCATATCTTGGTTAGTATTTTTATACCCATTTCATGGTTAAAGAAAAAGATTGGTAAGTCATATAACAAGTACATACTGGGCCAGTAGTGACATCAGTACTTGTTTGAGTCTAAAGCCTGAGGTCTCCTGTGCCTAATCTACTCTCCTCTATGATCATTGGTATTAGGGCATTTTGGAGCTTTGAGATATGTCATTCACTAAGTAAACAAAGAAGGCTTAGAGGTAGAAGTCTAAAGAATGATGAGCATTTTGTATTTAGTTTCTTTTAACAGTGGTGCTGCTATCATTCATTCTTGGCAGTCTGTTATACATGTGTGGCCATGGGCATGCTTTCAGCTGACCACATTGGTCATTGGGCTGTGACCACACAATTCACAGATGTAGTTATAAGCTCAAAGAAGTCTTCATACATACAGGGGCTTCTCAGAAATATTCTCAGTGGCCACACCCTATCTATCTTCCCAAGTTTAATGGTCTGAGTTTAGGAAATATCTTGGTCTGGCTCTAGCTTTCCATTCCTACTTAACCGTCCACTTTTCCTATCCTAGTTGTCCTGAAAAACACGACACATGGCTTGCTTATGTCTAGAAGGAAAGGTAAAATATGTTCATATTTAAATAAAACATAGGTAGAAAGTGCCAAGTATGCCAAGTTAGGTAGAGGTGAAGTGTTGGGGTATGCAGAAGTAACAGATGAGATTTTCAGTTCTCTGGGAGGTTTTCAGAAGAAAGTGGTGATCATTGTTGGTCTCTAAATATAAATAAGATTTGGCTGCATAACGATTGTAAGATATGGGAAGAGAAAAAGACATTTTGGCTAGGTTGAAGGGCAATAATGCATATTATGTTGAAGAGAACAACAAACGATTTCATTTGACTTGAATAACATGTCAGAAAGGAAAGAAGGGAGAGTTGAGATTAGATGTGTAGGTTTGGCATTGTCAGGTTGTCTTTTGGATTTTGGACTTCATTGTGTTTGAAATGTGGAGTCATTTAAGGATATGGGACAGAATAGTCACATCATCAAGGATATTCTTAGTACAATAATAATGTGACAACTGTTGATGGAATGGATTAGATGGGAAGAGACTACAGGTAAGATCACAGTTTAGAAGGCCACTGTAATAGTTCATGAGGGAGGTGATGATGACTTGAAATAAGGCAGTAGCAGAAAGGAGAGGTAAGGAAATGAAGACCAAGAATACAATACAAGTAAACCCCACAGGATATGACAACTGACTGATTATGTGGGTTAAGGAAAGGAACAGGAGTCCAGAGTTCTAGCTTTAGTTAATTGGAAGTACAGATGTGCCAGCTAAGGTTCTTTGCAAGTGACAAGGCAGGAACCGGTTCACTTTAGCAAAATGTCTTTTAAAAAGATATTTATTTAAAGCATTTGAAGAATTTGAAGATGACTCATAGACTGAAAGGACACAGTAAAACGAGGCCTTAGAAAGGACAGAAATGAGAAAACTGTAAGAATTAAAGCACAGTCTACTGAAGCCACACCCTTCAGGGTGAGTCAGTTTGAACCATTTAGTACACTTGGTCATTCCATTAAAGATCCAAATTCCACAGAATTTGGGGGAGCAGGGGAGAGAGAAAGAGAGAGAGAGATAGTGAAGTCCAATTGGGTGGTTGCATGCCCATCTCCTGGCTAGGAAGAGGGCAGAATGTCTTGATTGATAGGCCCAACAAGATTGCATTTAATAGGTAAGAGATAATTTCCTAGATAATACTTGAAGTGTTGCTATTAGAAGGAGGGAAGGATACTGACTAGTTGAAAACCAAGGATGTGCAGTTCTGAGGGCTGAAAATCATATAAAAGGCTCAGAGTTTAGAGTCAAAATGTGTGAAAACCACTTAAGTTCTCTGGTATAGATTATCAAAAGCTAATACACATAATAATGGCATATTGTGGCTTGTCTCTTGTTTGATTTTAAGAGAAATGCCTCTATTGGTTGGGGTATATTATATCAACATTAACGAAGCATCTTTTATTCCTAGTTTACTAAAAGTTGTTCTCTGGAATGGTCATGACATATTGCCAAATAAATACCTGACAATGTTGTATTATTCTTTTACCACACTGTGGGCTAAATTTGCTGGAATTTTATAAAGGATTTTGCATCACACTCATAGGTGACAGTATCTGTACTTCCATTATTTTCCTCTTTAATTATAGCCTCACTTTGTTATGTTTTCATATCATTCTTATTCTGGTTTAGCTGAATAAATTTAGCGGTGCTCCTCTTTGTAGTCTCTGAACCAGTTTAATTGTTGTACAAATAATCTGTAACTTTAACTTAAGAGCCAGGGGACATAAAACTATGTGAAATCAGAACCTTTTGGGAAGTAATTTGTTTTATGTTTCTGACTCTTATTTCATGGTTATTGGGCACTTTAGGCTTTCTAAATCTTCTTGTGTAAGTTTTGATAATTTATATTTTTCTTTGGAAAGGCATGCATTGTATCAAGGTGTACAAAAACTATTAGTATAGAGTTACTGAGACATAAAATAAGAAGAGGATTTGAGAAGAGAATTGAAAATGTATAAAATTTGTAAGGAGGTATCAAATTTGTAGAGTTTGGCTGAGAGTGGGAAAATCAAGGATGAAAAGGCAGATAGAGGAGGGTGATTGGGTTAAGTTAGAAGATTCCAGTATTTTGGGCTGATGCACTAGATCTGATAGGTTGTTTGGAATTAGAAAAGCTGTCAAAGAGTCAACATGACAGTCAAAGAGAAACAGAAAGAATAGAGTCAAGAAATGCGGAGGTGAATATCAGTATTAAATGAGATAAAGGAGATCAGAAACCAGGAAAACAGAACTGACTCTGGATGTGATGGGCAGAATGGCAGGTGATCAAGAACCAAGATACTGGGTGCTGAGATGGTTCTGGAAAAAATATTTCAATGTCCTGTGGTTCTGTGAGATAGAGAGATGGACATAGAGAAATGGTGTGTTAGTCAGGATTCTTTTGATTAAAAAAAAAATACAAGCTTACTAAAGTAGTCAAAGGAGATGGATTGGCTCATGTGACTGAAAGTTATTCAAGGGTTAAGACTATCTGAGGAAAAATGCTTTTCCTCTTTCTTCATCTCTTGTCCCTGCTTTCCATTGTGTTGACTCCCTTCTCAGGTAGGCTATACCTTTGTGGCATTAAAGATGACTCTGTAAGTTCTAGACTTTCTTGGTTCTTTCTCTGTGTAATCTTAGAGGTTACAATCATCCCTTTTCCAAATTGTTGTGCAAAATTCTCAGGGAAGATTTTGATTGGTTCTGCTTTAGTAATGTTACCATTCTTGAATCAATGTTGTGGCCAGGGAGATAGGTATACTCTGATTGGCCAGGTCTGGTTCACAGATACAACACTGAAGTGGAGAATGATTAACTCCAAGAATAAAGAGTAGGAGAGAGAGCCTCCCGAAAGAGATGAGCAGACCTAGTAGATGGAGAGATTCATAGATACATAGATAGATAGATGATAGATATAGATGATAGATAGGTAGATAGATAGATAGATAGATAGATAGATAGATAGATAGATAGATAAGAGATAAAAAGAGAGAGAGAGAGATTCATATATAAATGGGATGAGAGAATGAACAGAATAGATAAAGCAGTAGAGAAATTCTGTAAATTGATTCATTGAGAATTTGACTGGAATAAAGTAATTCATGAGTAATTTATGACTAGAAAGTTAAGCCCTATTGCAGAATTTCTTGAATGCCTGGCAAAGGTATTTGGTTTTATTATTCAAGCAATAAAGAACCATTGGAAATATTTGAATAGACTAATATGTTGTGTTATAGGTTTGCTAAAAAGATGACCACCAGTAATTCCTCCCATTCCTTTATATGCATGCTTTTCCTCCCATGAAAAGGTAGAGTCTACATCCCCACCACTTGAATCTATCTGCCCTTGGGATTTGCTCTAATCCATATAAGGTGATGGAAATGAAGTTCTGGGACTTCTAAGCATAGGTCTTAAGAGGACTTATATATTTCAGCTTTGCATGGAGGGAGAACCACAGTGGTCCAGGCTATCTTGTTGCAGAAAGAAGCTATGGGAGAAAGAAAGACTAGGAGGAGGGGAACCAAGACATTTCTTCCAACATCTAGCACAAAAACTACAGATGTAAAGGCAGCTGTCTTGGATCTTCCAGTCCCAGTCAAGTTACTTCAAATGACACCTCAAGAGACCCAGATTTCCCAGGCAGTCACAAGCCATTTGAACCATCCCAGCTAAAGCCCCAGTCAACATGGAACAGAGATGAGCCTTCTTGCTGAGTTCTGCTTGAATTCCTGACTCAGAATTATATATAAATAAAACGGCTGTTCTTTCAAGCCATTAAGTTTAGAGGTGGTTTTGTTATAGAGCAATAGATAAATGATATATCATGCAAATATAAACAACCTGAATAAGCTGATTAATTAGAATGGCATAGATTAAAGGTAGGGAAACAGTAGATTTTATTGTCATCACCCAATACAAGGTGATAAAATCTTGAACTGGGGTAATGTCATGGAAAAGTGAACTAAATGACCTTAGTTCTTCTTTTCTCTCTTGCTTGTGAATCTCTAACTAGGCTGTTTTATCCATTTTGGGATTTATAACACCACATCAGTTAGACAGTAGGTGACCTGTGTAGTTGCACATATTCATTAATAGAATTTGTTTTACTTTCTCTGTCCTTTTCATCATCCTCTAATAGAGGAGAACACAAAAGCAAAAGCTAAATACAAATGCACATACACATACACTTACTTTTGCTCTTTAAAAGTACAAATTATACTTGTAAATATTTTAGTAAGAATAAATTAAAATGTAGGCAAAAATAAGTATAGTAGCCAGATTTGTGGGCTATTTATCTCCAAATTTATATCTTGTTCCTGGGAAGCATGGTGAACTATAGGGGCATTGGTGGGAGGATTTAGATCTGTGTCCACAGGTCTGCTCTCCATTAACTAGATATGTGACTTCAGATAAGTGACTTAACTTCTTCGTGCCTCATAGACATGATGATTGCTGAGAGAATCAAATGAAATGCATTGGATGATAAATGGCACCATTTATTTACCAATTGTGCCAGCAATGCTGGCACCCAAAATATATTAGTAGAATGAAATGGGGATTTAAAGATGACATTTGGTGTCCCTCTTTTGGTAATTACATTGCTGATATATTCTTTCATTTGAGCTTTTTATTTTTTACTTAATGTTTTTTTCCTATATTAGGAAGTAGAGGAACCCATTTTTAATTAATTCTTCGGACTCCATTTCCATGGCTGCCTTAAGTAGCTGAGTAGAATCTTAGACATATGAAATAATGACCCAATTTAAGTTGCTGTATTTTTGTAAAGCCCTGGAAAAGAGGAAAGTACTTCAAAGTAATTAGCATGAACATGCTCAATTACGTTTCTGTATAGCATGCCAACACCACTGCCTGGAAATTCTGAAATTAGGAATCTCAGAATCCCCAACTGTTAGCACAATAAGGTCCTAAGGTAGCCCCCTCTCTTCTCTCAAGATGGTCTTTTAGAGAATTATTAAGTATTAAAAGGTTAAAAACTAGAAAACAGTAGCAAAGAGGGGTAAAAATGTTCTCCCATCAGGCCAATGGGTGGAAGGGTAGGGTCACTGAATGTAGCCTTATTTCTGCTGGCCATGTTTCTTTCCTACCCAAGCTCCAAAGTAAGCGGACTGTGTAAGCGGGAATGAAATACACAACCCCCTTGTGACTGTGAGCAGCAAAGCATTCTCCGTTTGTGGTTTTCTTCAAATGAGGCTGCTTGGAATATGTGTTTGAAAACAGTGAGACTCTTTATTAATCAAGCACTTCACTTGCCCTGCCAGCATAACGTTTCATTGATGTCAAAACTCCCTTAAAAATGGTTTTGGAGCCACTTCTTGTACACAGACTTCAACAGAAGAAATATTTTTGGAATTGTAAATAGAATAATTGAAGCAAATATTTGCCCATTTGGAAAGCTTCTGTAATGGCTTTAATTTTCAGTTGCATTTTAAATATGTAGATCTGGGCATTGGTGCTAGGTACAAGCAGCAAGAATGTAGCATACCCCAAGATCTGGACTTCCCTCCGATAGACAGTTAAGTTGTAAAATGGATAGACAAATGGGTCAGAGGAGAGATATGAAAAATTGTTTTGAGAAGATATATTAGATTCCAGCTGGGTGCAAGGAATAATTAAAGGGACCTAGCCAAAAAAAAAAAAAAAAAAAAAAGATATGCCAGTCAGAAAGGGGCTTGTGTACAGCAGCTAAGGAAAAGGAGAGTCATAGAGACAAGCATTGAGGATGCCTTTCCAAGAGGTACACTGAATAGAGGACACTCAGGCCCAAAATACAACCTACCAGGACCTAGGAGCAGGTCCATCCTAATTATACAGATGGTCACTTCAGGGTACTACTACCGTATAAGCTGAGATATTTGAATTATATGAGAAATACCCCCATTTTGATTCTATGTATTTGACAATCTGTTTTCCTATGGAAGACTTCTTGTTAGGAGGCAATATGCATCCAGGTTACTTGGAAATTCTGGAATGAATTATGGTGGAATATCTCCTTGTAGATGAGCAGAGAGGCATCTTGTGTTTCATAAATCCCTGTGAGCTCATAAGTGTGTGCCTACCCAGAGGATGGATCTATTCTCCATGTGTTGGCAAATCAGAATTCTAGACCTGCAGATTCAGGGATAGAGCTTGGGCACTGGTAACCCCATCCAGATAGCTGATTCTCTGCGAGGGGTACTGGGAGAAAGGAGGTGGGGTTTGATTTCTGTGGTTCTTGCTCCACAAAGTGTAACCTTGTGCAAGTTAACCTCTTCGAGGCTTATTTTTCTCATCCTATGAGGAAGAGGCACTCACTTTTCAAGGTCAATGTGAGTTTTTGAGACGTTATTGGGTGGCTGATATGTTCCTAAAGCCCCTTTCTGCCCTGAAGTTATATGATGATCTGCATGAACATCTTTAGGATGTCTACCGACCCATGACCCTGTTCTGACAACAGTCTACCTACCGTTCACAAGGTTGATTACTGTAGCCATATTTGCATTTTTTTTACTCCCTTTCTCTACAGATGAGGACACCTTATTCAAGGGAAATAACATTGGGTCCATCAGTTTCTTTCATCCAGAAATGTTGCATGGGTCACAATGGCTCTAGCCAAACTCAATGGAATATCTTAACTGGTAGGATGTGTAGGCTAGGGTGTCTGCTTCATAGTTACATGTAAGCCACATACAAAACAAATGAATAGCTCAAGAAGCAGAGAGTAAAAAAACAAAACAAAAACTAAACTGACAACAACAATCTATATGGTGGCAGAATGAGGGGGATGGAGAGATTAGGGGTCTTGATCCTGAAAATTTCCCTTCTATTGACCACAGCAGCTCATGAGGCCCAGTTACATTCTCTGCCCTTATTTTCCATAAGACATTGCTGCTATTTTTCAATAATCCCAACAATCTCCAAACCCCCATGAAAGCAAGCTATTTTGAGTGGGTTTTTGTTACATGACAACCAACACATCTATGTACTTTGATCACAAGAAGCAAGGCAAAGATCATACTCTGCGTGGCAACACATAGAGGGAAGACAGGGTCATCAGTTTGTAGAAAAGGGCTGGTAAGTAATCTCTCCTTCCTGGAAAGGCTGGAGACTTGCTTTCAGACTCTGCTTCTCAGAAGCCATCTCTCTTCAAACACATTTCTGAGGAGCTGCTGAAAAACCCAAGTGTTGGGCTCTTGGTGCCTTTGAAAAAGGCCAGTGTTGCTCTAACAGGTACAGTTGAAGCTTCCCTCCTCATGGCAGACGCATTTGTTATTTTTCTTCCAGCAAACACTTCACACCAGGGTAGGGAGACGTGTTCTCCTTCTCCTGATGCTTGTTCAGGTGTGTTTTTGCAGAGGCAGACACTCTGAGACTGGTTGTGGCCTGATGACATGATGACACCAAGATCCCTGAATTGTCAGGGCCCTCTCAGGAGGGCCTGAGGCCACGAGCTTTGTGTGGAAAGGGATGAGCTTGTGGCAGGGAAGTCTGTGGAGTCCTATACCCAGCACTCTCCCATCTCAGGCAGCAGGAAAGAAAGTCCTCTGTAAGGGTAACAAACTCTCTTTCCAAGCTTTCCCAACCAACTTGGTGGGGACCCTGTTTAAGACCTTCCCTTCAGACATCTTTGTAAGGGGACAATCTGGTGAGATGGAGTGAGGACTGGGTAGAAGACCTGGGAACAGGATTGAGGTCCCTAACTTAGAGGGAATCTGATCTTGGGCAAGCTGATTAACACCTGTGAGTTCCAAAAGCCTCATCTATAAAATAAGAGTAAGGTAATGGAAAGAAGAAAAGGTGATATAAATTAAGACTGTGTAATGCTCTCCAAGTATCCTCTTAATTACTCTAATTTCCTATATTAGTAAATAGTCCACAACCGATTTTCTGCTGGAGAATAAGATGGTCTTTTGGTGATTCATTGCTGCTTCATAAATATGGTCTCAAAGGGTTTCTGACTTTTTTGTTATGATAAACTTCAGATCTGACCCTAGGTTCTTTTATATACCCTTTGAGGGTACATCTACTCCCTTAATTCTAATGTAATGTAGATGTTAGGATGAGATAATAATAATTACTATTTTTTGTTGAATTTCTATTAGATACTAGATATAATACATATATTGTTACTAATCCTTCAAGCAGCCCTTTGAGGTAGGTGCTGTTGTTATCTGCATTTAGTTTCAATTTAATAAAAAAGGAAAACAAGCCACAGAGCAGGTCAGTAACTTGTTTGTAGTCACACAGATACTAAATAACAGAGATAAGCCTTACATCAGCAAGGAGTAGGGGAAGAGGGATTTGGAGAAAGGTGGCAAGGTACAAACTTCTAGTTATGTTACTAGGGACATAATGTACAACATGATGACTATAGTTAACACTGCTGTATGATATATAGGAAAGTTGTTAAGAGAGTAGATCCTAACATTTCTCATCACGAGGAAAAAATATTTTTTTCTTTTCATTGTATCTATATGAGCTGATGAACGTTAACAACTTATTGTGGTCTTTTCACTATATATATAATCAAACATTATGCTGTACACCTTAAACATATACAGTGATGTATGCCAATTATTTTTCAATAAAATGGTAAAAATAAACTTAAGCCAGGATTTCTCAACTCCAAGTACAGAATTCACTTCACTGCTGTATCAGATATGATGGAGCTTGTGTCACTATCAGATACCAGAAATAATGTCAGGGAAGCGTGATGTTGAGGGGGAATGGGATCAAGAGGAGGTAGGAGAACAAACTGTTGTTGACTGGGCTCAGAAATTGGGTGCTTCTTCAGTGCAATCATGTAGTTAGTTTTAAGCACAGGGTCCAAAGGCTGTCGCAAGTTCAGAGGTGGGATTGTGAGTGTCAGGGTCTAACCCAGCAGAGATATCATACAAGCAAAAAACTCCTGGTTGCCAGTGGTTAATGTTACATGGAAGAGCCATGTTGGGATACTGAGGGAAGTGTCCCAGCAGGACAGCACCTGGCAGCTAGGCACGTGGAGACCATAATTTAATTCCTTGGGGAGGTAATAGGGCAACAGCAAAGATTTGATGGTCATGAAAGTCTCATATAGTAGAGGGACACTGGGTCCATGGCAGAGAACTTGAACAGATTATAGGGTACCTATACCTATTGGCTCCATAAGAACTCTACTCTTGGAGGGATGTCTCACCACCATTGCTTCCCACCAATAGATAATGTCCTTACCACCACTGTTCCTTCTAACTCAGAGAAAGAGGGAGTCAGTGGAAAGTTTAGTTCAATTCAGTACAACAAATATTTATGGAGCACACCTCTGTGCCAGGCACCATGCTAGGCACAGGGATACAAAGATGAATAAGATACAGTCCTTACCAGAAATGGCAAGTACATGGCACATGTGCTGCCATTTCCTCCTCCTTCACCTAGGCAGACATCATTAATCAATCACCACACTCCTTCCTGCTGAGTCTGCACCTGGCCTCAACTCCTCCTCAACAGGCGGCCACTATCCATCAATACGAGATGCTGTGTGGGTTGAGATGAATTAACACTCCTGCTTCAATAAGTTTTTAGTCTTGGGAAGGGAGAGAGGCTATGTTTCCTTATGTATATTAGACTGCATGGTTCAAGTTCAAGGTAATAGAAAATAAACTTGAGGAAGCCTCGGGTCTTGAAAAATGTTCACATTTCCTCTACCTGTCTTATTGTAATTATTTTTAAAGGGGGGAGATTTCTGTTAATAAAGACATGGCATTTGGGGGGAAGCATTTTCCCCTAAGTTCAAAGTTATTCTCATCAGAAAGGACCTCTTTTAAAATACAGCTCGAGGCAAAATCAAAATCCAAAAACAGTTAAAAAGAGTATAAACTCTTGCTAGAACTGCAATGTATCTGCCCCAGGGGTTGTAAGAATGTGCTAACCCCTCACTGCCAGTTCTTCTGCAGCCAAAAAAATCAAGCAGCTAAGAACTCCTTGGGGAAGGCAGGGTGGTGAATGGGGACCTATTATAAAATACACACCTTCAAGAGAACAAGAATTACAGGTAACTTCCCTCTTCTCTAAAGTGACTGGTGGTAATAGAACTCCTCTCTGTGGACACTTAGAAGGCTTGCTTGTTCTGTGGCTTTGGCCATTTATACTTAAATACTTATGTTTTTAATTTTCTGGAAAGAGCCCAGAGGAGCCCACTGCCCAATGGAGTGCATGATACAGGTTTGGTAAACACAAATTAAAATAAAAATGTTCTAGTGCCTCTGGACACATGCAAAAATAGAATTAAGAGACTCTAAATTCTAGGGTAAGAATGATCCTTCAATTCATCTTAAAAGGCAAAGTGTAAGGGAAGAAAGTTGGGTAAAAGAAGAAATGGGAGAGGGCATTAAATGACAGGATATAGCATTAGGCATGGCTGAACTAGACTTAAATGTTGGCCCTGCCAGCCTTCCTGAAAAGGGAACATTATAGCCGTGCAAAATCTGGATTTCACAGTGAGAAGAAATCAAACATAACACTTCTCACTCTGAATCACTTTACCCAAAAGAGTGTTTTGAATTGAGACCTTCATTACTGCCAATAACTGAGTTTACCTAAATAATCTCCAGCACTTTGGAAATTGGGTAAGGCCACCACTGTTTAGTGCATTTAAAAAAAGGAGGAATGGTGTCCTAGAGAAACCTTTTCTTTCCTTGAACCTTAAAAAAAATTTCTCCTACTTCACCTCTTCATATCTTGAAAAATCCATCATGAAAAGTGTAAAATATGGAATCATGGAAATGTTGGCTTATTAACATGTATTTTTGCTTGTATTGCCTATGCACTAAACGCAGACTTTCATTCTCGGAAAGGGTAAGTCACAATACTTAAACCTACTCTATGTCAAGTAATATCCATAGAGACATCCCAGACCCTCAAGAACTTTGCATCTGTATTCAGAGAGTGGAATTTAAACAGAGCACATCTAGAATTCCATTTGAATGACTCCAAATGTACTGAGCAGCTGCTGAGAGCAAAGCATTATGCGTGATGTACTGTGAGATAATAAAGTTGGAAGTATTCCTGCAAAATCCTAGTCTATATGTGCCATTCTTCTAGTTGGGATTATGTGTGGGCTCCTAAAGTGATACTTTTACTCTGGTTGTACAGTACTTACTCGATCAGCAATAAATAATATCAACCACCTCTGAGTGCATTTGTGTTTATACAATTCTAATGATTACAATGAAAGCAAACACTTTAAAAGTTTCCACTCTGCTCCAACCTCTGTCCCATATACTTTACTTGTGTTAACTCATTTAATTCCCACAACTTTCTCACATGTTATTGTATTGGTTTCCTAATACAAATTATCAGAAACTGGGTGGCTTAAAATAACAAAAATGCATTCTTTCACAATTGTGGAGGCTAGAAGTTCAAAATCAAGATATTATCAGTGTTGGTTCTTTCTGCAGTCTCAAAGGGAGAAGCCATTCCATGCCTCTCTCTTAGCTTTGGGTGGCTGCCAGCAATCCTTGGCATTCCTTGGCTTGTGGCTGCACTCCAATTCCTGTCTCTGTCTTCACGTGGCCTCTGTGTCTCTGTCTCTTCTCTTTTTCTTTGTCTTAAAGGATAGTCATTATTGGATTTAGGGCCACACTAATCCAGGATGATCTCCTCCAGAGATTCTTAATTACATCTGAAGGATGTTAATTCCAAATAAGGTTACATTCTCAAATTCCAGGTAGATACATATTTTTTGGGGTCCACTATTCAATTCACTACAATTAATGTCTTCATTTTGTAGATGAGAAAATAAAATCTGTTTAAGCAGGTCACAGAGGTTACAGAGGAGGTAAGAGAAAACTCAAGCTTTGAGGTCAACTATCAGAAGCCAGAGACAACGATTTCAGGGTCACAATATCACATAACTCCATGATGTTATACTCTCTTTCTCCTCTACATTTCACCATGGGAAACAGACCAGCAGATATGGTGGCCAACCAAATTCTGCAGGTCCATGCAGTATTATGAAATGAACTTAATGTGAGAATTAAACGAATCCGGAGGATGCAAGCGGTGGACTGTAATATGTTGTTGGTGCCCTACCAGATACGCCAGGATCCCTTTAGCCAGTCTGGTAAGTGTGCTCATCTTTCAGATGCTGTAGGTGCTCCCGCCAATGGCTCACACCTGAAACCTTCTCTGGGACATTGTCCTTCAGTGATTGAAGCCACTTTGCCCAGAAGAGTTTGGATGTTAAGCCAAGGAGTCTGGATGTTAAGTCCTTATTGCTCACCATCCAATGGACACTGAATGTCTGGGGCAGGGGTACAAAAGCCCCACTCTCTTGTCTTAAAGCAGGACAGACTCTGTGGTGCAATTTACTTTCCAAAGTTCCCCTGAGGTTCAGGCTGAAGCTAGACTTCACATGTCCCACATTCTTGCGTATCTCCATCTTCTTCCCTGTTCTGCTCCTATCCAAGTTCTTTCGAGGAGAATTCCGTGAGTAAATCACAGTGTATACAAATCCAAAATCAAGTTGTGCTGCTGGAATCAGATGTCATTTTCTACATGTCACTTCATTTAGGTCTCACAGTAACTTCAAGAATAGCTCTAATTATCTCTACTTTGGGTATCAGGAAACGGAAGCTCAGAAAAGTTAAAGGATATGCCCATTGTTGCTCAGGAGATATATGATGGAGCTGGGATTCAAAGTCAGGCTCTCTGCAACCTTCTAGTTTCTACTAGACTTGCCTGCCTGCTTACTAAAACACTCAGGCTCAAGACAAATGTGCCCTTGGGAATGGGTCTGGTCTAATTAAACTTTGGGGGGCTTTAGAATCAGACACAATTGGGTAATTAATAAACGGTAGTTATTTCTTGAGAAAAAATTGGCATTTTAAACTTTTTGTTATTTTTTGGATTTTTTTCTGACCATTTTTTTTTATTGACCATTTTCTAAGGCTGTGAGATATACTTAGGATGATGTATATAAAGTGCTTCGCACCACACTTGGCACATTAGATACACTCAGAAAGGCTAGATATTAATTTCCCTCCTGTCCAGTGCAGCAGCTCAGGAAGCTGAGATCTGTGGTCCACCAGGGCTGAGCCCCAGCACACTAATGGGGCACCTCAAGGTGATCTTTCAGCCTCCTAAGTCTGCCTGACCCTATGATACAGCCACTTCGGGGCAGTGATCTACTGAGGTGCCAATGGAAATGCAGATATGAGGGTAAGGGAGGTTTCTGTGGGAGCAAGAAACAACTCTGAGAAAGGGAGAGAAGTGGCTAAGGTTACAGGGTGAATTTCACTGTGTGTGACACCCTGGCTGAAATCCTATCCCACAGGGCCATCAGGTGAGCAATTAGAGAAAGTGACTGAAATTGCTTCCATGTTGTTTTTTTCCCCTTTTCCTTCTAAAAATATCTATGCTGAGAGTGTTGGCCTGTGTGTGTGTGTGTGTGTGTGTGTCTGTATGTCTGTGTGTCTATGTGTATATGTCTGTGTGTATATATGTGTGTATGTGCATATATGCATGTCTCTGTATGTGTATTGCATAATGTGTGTATGTGTGTCTCTGTGTGTATATTCATGTTTCTGTGCATATGTGTGTGTGTGCATGCCCACACTTGTGCATGCCCATATGCTAAAGTTGACACCCTCATTCTGACTTCACTTCATTATGATTTTTCTGGATGTCTCCCCTTCTTACACTTTTCTTCCTGCAACTCAAACTCCATACTCCAGCGAGAATGTCATTCCTCTGGGTTTTCATTTTTCTAGACACATACTCTGTTTACAACTTACTCATCTCCCTTCTTTTATGAAATAACTCTTCTTCCTCAAAGACCCTGTTCTGACATCATCTCCATCATCTCCTCCACCCATGGAATCTTCCCAGCTCTGACAGGAAGATTGAGTTATCCATCTCTTTTACTAGCACCTTATAAAGATTTCTATTGTACAAACTGCTGTCCTTTGCTGTAATCATGCATCTCCAAGTTTGCCTCTCCTACATCATACACTGTGGGATTCTTTGAAACAGGGACGATGTCATGAATTTCAGGCTTGGCAGGTTTGGCAACATTACCTGAAATATTATAGTTCTTTAATAAAAGAAAAAAATCAGTAAACAAATAAATAAATGAAAGGAGGATGAAGCACTAAGCTTAACATCTCTCTATACAGAATTATATTTCTGTAAAATGAAAATGATAAATGAAGCCAGTTGTGGTAGATTAAACAGTTGACCTGAATTCTTTCCCTTTCCCTTCTGTGCCATTATGGGCTGAATCCTGGTCATGTTACTTGCTTTGGCCACCAGCGTGTGGGTGGAAGGGTAGAGGGTACCAGTTCCAAGCCTAGCATTCTTCCTAGGAACCTATTCTTACTGTTCATACAGCCTGGACTGCACGATGAAGATGTATGCAACAGAAGTGACCCAGCTGACCCCAGATCTTCAGGAAGAAGGGGAGCTGCCCAGAGAAGCTCAGACCAGAAAAAGCGGAGTCATCCCAGACAACCCACTGATCTGGGATGATAAATGATTGTGGTTTTAAGCCACTTAGTTTTGAGATGATTTGTTACATAGCATTACAGTAGCAATAGCTAACTGATACTTCAAACTCATTTAGTTTTTGTGAGGATTAAATTGGATAATTCATGTCAAGTGCTTAGCAAAGCCCCTAGAACATGGTAAGCACAGATATTAGCACCCCGATTATTAAATGTACCATTTCTACTATTTTATAAACTAAGACTTTTATGGAAAAGAATGGTTGGCAGCAAAGGAAAGCAAGAGTCTATTTATAAAATTCAACGAGGCTGTCACAGCTCAATTTGGCAATTTCTTTCATATTTGCTAAAAGCCTCTGGTAAATGTGAAGTAGGATGATGTTCCTTGGCTGGGAAGGTCTGAGAGGATTCACACTTAAGTAGAAAAAAGCAGACTTGGCACAATGGTGCTCCAGCATGGAGGCTTATATAACTGTCCCTGTCATCAGTGGGATCATCTGCTGGGTTTCCTAAAACATTTTCATTTTGTAAACCACTTTGTTTGACAACCCCTCATGTTAATCATTCCTTGGAACCAGTCTGTACACAAAAACAGATAGCTAATTCCTGGAAAGTGCCAAAGAACTGGGTTTATGAGGCTCAAGCCAATAGCCTCCTATTTGTTGAGAGGGTCCCTTATTCCCATCTTCAGCCTAACTCCTTTTCTGATCTCCAGACTAAGACGTCTAACTGCTGCTGGACTTCCACATCATGAGGGCCCAGACTTGTGTCATGCTTAAGATGTCAAAGTAGAGCTCATTATCGTTGTCCATACCACCCCTTCCCCCACGCCAGCTGAAAATATGGTTCCATCTATGCCTTGTTTCAGCGAAGCCACCCAATTTCCTAAACCAGTACCTGTGGCATCCATTATTCCTCTCTCACTCTCCCTTTGTTTGCTCCTTTTCCCCAGACTTCTAAGTTCTCATTATTTCTCAAATCACTCTACCCCACTTCATCTTCATTACCATCACCTCGTCTCCGGGTTTATAGCAAAAACCTCTTTATATGTCTCCCTGCTTCAGCCTCTTCTCTATCATTTCTCTGTTCTCCAAGATGAGATTTTTCATCTGCGTGTGTGTGTGTTATGTGGGTGTGTGTGTGTGTGTGTATGTGGGTGTGTGTGTGTGTCTTTTCCGGTATATGCCTCACGCCTCCTACTGGACTGTAAGTTCCTTGCCTTTAGGAGTCATGCCTGGAATTTTGTTCATTCTCAAGAAATGTTTGGGGAGTCTAATCAGATTAATTCATTAATTCTTATTTGATTTAATTTTAACAAAGCTCTCTAGATAAATGTCTCTACATCTCCTTTCCATCTATTAAGCGGAACTATTTCAACTGAGTCCACAACAAATATCAGCTTACCAGAGGTCAGTTGAACCCCAGTTCATAGTAAAGCCTTTTATAAAAGATTTTGCAGGGAGGGCTCTTTCAGACAGTAGTAGGATTGAAAAGGACAACAGACAATATGGCAAAGGAGGAGGAGAAGCAAATATTGCAAAGCAAATGCTAATTACCAGGTGTAGCTCTACTTATTTTACCCCCTCTGTATGATTCATCTTCAGAGGCTGTGAGGTAGGGAGAGGGGCCAGCAGGAATTTTAGTGCTGGAGTTTATCTTCAATGGTTCACATCTTATCCCACCACATGCTAGCTACATTTTTCAACATCTCTATAATTCAATTATATGATAGGTAATACATGGATGATTATAAGAGTATTTGCCTTTAGGGCTGTTGTGAGAAATAAATGAAATAAAACCTCATACATATCAATACTCATTTGACAGAGAAAAGAATCCCTCCAGAACAGTTTAGGAATTTGTCCAAGTTAGTGGTAAGAGTAGGTTAAGAATCCAATCCTTTCTGAGTATAAATTCCAAGTACCTTCTACTTTCCTGAAATTCTTTCTTTCTAAGGGTGAAGTAGGGTGAACTGGGAAGATCTGTAAGAATTTCCCTATTGTTGCTCATGACCTTCCTTCTCCCTGAATACATTTTCCACACCTTTTCCTATTTTATCCTGCTAAACATTTTCCTTCTTAAAAGACAAGCAGAAATATTGCTTCCATGATTATGTTGGTTGAGTTAGTAGTGCTGCCATATGAGCTCCAACTCAGACCCTGAGTTCATGGTCTTTCTAGTCCGTGAGATGCCAGTAAACCTTACAATGGTGACTCTTTTTGAAACAGGAGGGAAGGGGCAGGGCATAACCTTTAAAAGAATGACATAGCCACATGACAGGACCTAGTATGAACCAACTTGAACCAACTAGGTCCAAGATGGTGGAAGATACAACTTCCAGTGGACCTTGAGCCTCATTATACGCTCATTGTAATGCATTAACATATGCTAAATGACACACCCACCAGTACCATGATAGTCTTGAGGCTAACCATAAAAGGCCAAAAAGTGGCAGTGGCCCAATTCCTGGAAATCTCCGCCCCTTCCCTGAAATAGTTGTAATAATCCTCCCACTCATTAGCCTGTGAAATTACCTAGCCTATAAAAACTAACCATGCCATATTTCAGAGCCTCTCACCTTCTGAGATGTCCCACACGCTGTCTGTGGAGTGTGTTTCTCCCCTGGTCGCTCTGACTTTCCAAGACAACCCCATGCCTTGGGGCTGCTCTCACCTTTTGAGATGGACTGCGTTCTGTCTATGGAATGTGCATCTCTCTAAATAAATCCACTTCTTACCTATCACTTTGCCTCTCACTGAATTTTTCTGTGAGACATCAAGAACCTGAGCTTCATTAAGTCCTGAGATGAGGTATGTGATCTCAACTAAAAGACCATAGTTCAAGTCCCAATCTGGGTTCTGGCTGGGTTGGAGTCCTGGCCTGTGGGTTCAAATCCCAATCTGAGGTGCATGGTTTCATTTTTGATACGTCAGAAGTTAAAACACCATTTATCCCAAAGGGTTACCATAAAGGGTTGATATTTTTAGGATGAAATAATCTTTGCACACTTTCCACCACATAATGTTTTTCAGAGGGGATGTTAGGGCTTATAGTGATATTGCATATGAATGAAGAGACCTCAGCACTTCTGGCAAAGAACTGGATCTTCTTTGAGTTTGAAGGGAGATAGACGAGGACACTTCCCAACATGTGAGCAGGCTGACTAAGGGAGAGAGTGGGATAGTCATAATATCTTTCGGGTATCTGATGCATTTCTTCTTCCAGGAAAGAGGATGCTTTGTTTATGCATGGCTTGGGGAGGATTTCTTTGGGCAGGCAGAGTGCAAAAAGCTTTGTTAAGCCTTGTCCCCTCCAAGGGCCCCTGTCTTTCACTTTCTGACGGCACTCTCTGTGACCTCGCTCTTGTCACCTATCTGATCTTTCACTGTGAGACAGAAACAAATGTGATGAAATTGAGGGCTCAGCAAAGGAGTCTGGCTTTTCACCTCCCAGGTGTGAGGAAGAAAGGGCTAGTTTGGAGGAGGGCACCACAAAGAATGCCCCTACACTCTGCAGGTCACTCTAGGGAAGACAACCAGCAAAAGTGCATGAGGAATCACAGACGTTGCCCCACTTGGCAGGCTTGTGGGTCAGCGAGGGGAAGGGACACTTTAATGAATGCAGCTGGTCGTCATTTTAGTTCTTAGTGGAAGAAGAAAAGGTGCAGACAAAATAAGCTGTCCAGACTAACCAGTAGGTGGATTAGTAATGCCTGAACTTGACAGAGAAGCCAGTGCTCAGGGTCAAAGGATAAACTGATTGGTGGGAACTTTTTGATGCCTGAATTTTAGTGAAGTTATTAGTGCCAATTAGAATGACACCACAGAAGAGGCTGGAAGGCAGGGGGCCCCAGGAATATGTCAGGAGAAGGGTTTGACGGCTGAGATGCAAAGAAAGATGGGTGATTAGGAAGAATAATTTGCTCAATTACTTGTGATTTGGTAGAAGTTGGTTTTTAGGACTGTTTTTGTAACCTGAAAATGGGGGCCTTAGAAGCCTTTGAAATGAGGACAAGGCACCTAGAGCGAACTAATTTCAACTCAGGGCAGACTTTAAGAACATAAGAACTGCCATGCCAGATTGGGATCACCATGGGCCCAGGCCACCATTTTGTCCCTGATAGGGACACTGACATAAGTGTGTGTGGACAGGATTGAACTGTCAAACACAAGAGTTAAGGAAGTACCTGAAGATTCCTTTAGCAGTCTGTCATGGATTGTCATCTAATTGAGCCGCTGGAACTATTCTGACACTATCAGTATGTTTGCCTTCCCAGTCTTTTGGAGTAAAATGGTGTTGTGTTGACCTAATTTCTTATTAGTCATGTGAACTCTGATAAGCTGCTTAATCTCTTAGAGTTTCAATGACCACATTTAAAAAAATATATATAACTATTGTCTATCTATCTATCTATCTACCTACCTATATATTGGCTGCACCGCGTGACATGTGGGATCGTACTTCCACTACCAGGGATCAAACTTGTGCCCCCTTCAGTGGAAGCGCAAAGTCTTACCAACTGGACCGCCAGGGAAGTCCCTCAATGCCCACATTTTAAATATAGGTCTAATAATAGGTACCCTCACAGAATCATTTTGAACATTAAGTAGAAAAATAATAAAAGACAGTTAATACTAATATAGCAGTTACAACTTACTATACACTGAACCAAACTATACCTATATCTAAATATATCTGTATCTTTATATCCATATCTATATCTATATAACTCATTACTCCTCACACAAATTTATGAGCATAGATTTTTATGATCTTCATTGTACAAAGGAGGAAATTGTTCATATTGTACTTGGGCTTAACTTGGGCACAGAGCTTGGTGGAGTTGGTGGCTGTAGGTCTTCCCTCAGACATTTGTGTCTCAAGATCTATTAAACCACAAGGTAGTGGGTGTTGGTGAATAAACTGTTGCTCACTTCAGTTTTAGTTATTTCAGAAATGTGTATTCATTCAGTCTCTTAGAAGATTGGTCAACTCATTGAGACTGAGACTGAGACAGTTATATACATATTATCCAAAATATGGAAGAGTCCTTAAGAATCATAAGTAGAGATAGCTGGACTCCAATAGAACTGACAATCACTTTCTTCCAGAATTAACACACATAGTCCTAGAACCACATTAACAAAATTTTCCGACATAAATTATGATCATTGAGTCTAACAGACTGAATATTGCCTTTTTTTATTTTTTTGAGGTTAAATTTTATAATTATGCATTTTCTTCTTTTTTTTTCACACACACAATGTATTTTATTTTTACAAGAGATAAATAGACTGACACCAATCATTGTAAATGGATGACCACAACAAAAGCAACAATGATTGCAATTACCAAACATGAAACACACTCATACTATGTCATAATATTGACATTCAGTCCAGTAATCCTCCACTGTAACAGCTCCTTTACTTTGCAGTGAAAATTGATTTGTATATTCTTTGCCTCTGAGTCCTTGTGGGATTTGTGAATATTGCCTTTTTAAAGGTAACTTGAAATGATACACCAGTGGTTACTTTGTTCTTTCAAAATACATATTTCAGCTTCCTTCAGAACAAGATGGTGGCCCAGAGCATGTTCAGAGGGCTCTTTAAGTTTTAAATAGTTCTTTCCTCTACCTTTTCAAAATGTATGGAAGAAACCAATACGTATATTGTAGTAGTAACATTTTCTTTCTAGTGATTGCCTATTCCTAAAATAATTAATTTCCTCAGATCAGAAAGAAGAACAGTTTAAATAGTGGCAATATACATGAGTAAAATATCCTTTAAAAAGACACAAGAGGGCAAAAGACAAGTTCATTTGTCATCAACAAAGATGAAAAGTTCATCTCATGGAGGGATCTCAAAAGGGCTGGGTTGATGAAATCTCATAATCTGATGGAAATTTTAAAATGGTTTACCTATCCACCTACATCAGAGTAGCTCAGACTCAGTGCTATTAACATTCTGGGCTGGACAATTCTTTGTTGTGGGGAGTTGTCCTGTGCATTGTAGGATGTTTAGCTGCATCACTGATCTCCATCCATTAGAAGACAGTAGCACCAACAACATTCCCAGTTATGACAACCAGAATTATTTCCAGACATTGACAAATGGCTCCTATAGGTTTGAAATCCCTCCTGTTGAGAATCACTGATTTACATTTATATCAGGAATCAGACTAGCAAACATTTTTCTAAGGGCCATACAGTACATGTTTTAGGCTTTGAGAGTCATATGGCCTCTGCAACCATTACTCAACTCTCATTGTTGTCCAAAAGCAGATATAGACAATATGTAAATAAATGAGCATGGCTATGTTTCAATAAAAACTTTATTTACAAAAACAGACCACCAGTTGTATTAGGACCATGGGCTGTGGTGTGTCTACCCCAGATTTATATCACTGTGAAATAACACGGCATACTACGATACAATATGATGCTTAGTATTGAGTGAAAAAGAACATTTCCATTCAAGAATACAAGGCATATCACTGATAGTACCACCCAGAGATATCTGCTGTCATCTTCTTAATACATGAATAGACACACATGTGCATACATATCATTTGTCAAGGACAAAAGTTTGAAATCTTACTATGTATATGTATAATTTTGTATCCTTATTTTTTCATATGACATTATTTATAACATAAGTAATTTTTTGGTGTTGTATACCCTTGAAAAACATAATTTTAATGGTTGTGTAATTATCCATTTTATTGAGGTTTCAAAATGTATTCATTACTCCCTGTAATTG
The DNA here is from genome assembly GCF_028564815.1 of Eubalaena glacialis. Taxonomy (NCBI): domain Eukaryota; kingdom Metazoa; phylum Chordata; class Mammalia; order Artiodactyla; family Balaenidae; genus Eubalaena; species Eubalaena glacialis. Next base: position 41,038,443 of record NC_083720.1, on the reverse strand, counting down.
GATATTTTCATTTTTCCCATTTTTCCTATAATGTAAATAATGGTGCAATGAATATATTTATACATGTATCTCTAATAACTTCTATAAGACAGATTTCTAACAGATTAGCTAATTTAAAGAATAAGAATATTTTTCAAGGCTCTTGGTCATGTGTACGAATTGGCCTTCAAAAATTTTCTGCTGGCTTCTATTCCTCTGAGAGAACTAGATATTTTTAATTGAATAGCTTTCTAGATGATAAGCTACCAGCAGGCAGGGTGCACAGCTTCTCCACTTTATTCATCCCCCGAAGTACCTTGCATGATGTCTGCTAGATAGACTCCCAGTTAACTGTCCCTACATAAAGTTGGACACAAAATTCTGAGACTGGGACACATGATATTGTAACATTTGAAAGGTATATCCAAACCTTTGAAACATCTTTGGCATGCAGTAATACATGGAATGACCCCACAAGTTTAAGACAAGCAGTACAGAAAACACTTTCAGCACCCAAATTGCATAAGTTGACATGTCACAAGTTGGGTGTAAAACAATGACATAGAACTCACATAGTTGAGTTATTGACATGAAAGGAAGACCAGAAGGGGTCCCGTTACTCTGCACAATTTTAGGGTTTGTGTCCTTTAAATGTGTGGAGTATTACCATTAGGAAAATATCATTTATGTGGATCATTGGATTTCCTGTTTTTAATCTCTGCAAGCATTCTGGCAATCTTCAGAGCTAGCAGAAACCACAGTCGTGCTGTACAGAAACCCCAGCTTGCACAGGCCACCCAACCCTAAGGGGAAATTTCTTATAATCGGTTTTTTTCTCACAACTCCTCCAGGTCCAGGTGAGACATCTAACCAGACTGCAGAGCTGGGTTCTGCCGAAGGAATGAGGAAACTGAAATCTATCATGTCTTGTGTTTTATCCTCCAGGGTTGAGTCTAATATGGGATGGGATGTTTAAGCCACACGAATTTTTCCAGAGAAAAACTGGAGAGAACTAGTGCTTATTTTCTGTGGCTCTTTGGCAGTGTAATCTGGGCGCATTTCACCAGAACAGATTGGCTATGTTAGAAAGGTTGTCAGAAACCTTCTAGGTTCCTAATCTCAGCAAGTTTTACGCAGATGGGTTTGAAAACCCTAAGATTACGATGTTGTAAGGGATTAGGCTGATGTTTTCAACATTATCACTTTAATTGTGTGCTTTTAAATACTTCAGGTACAGATCCTGCAACCATGAAATGAGCACAGTCTTCAGAGATTTTTATCACTAGTAGCTCTCAATGATACTGGCCACTGGACGAACACAGAGCACAGGTTCTGAAAGGACCCTGACTGTTTTCTGGGTGCAAATGAATAGGTGTAACCCGGGAACTGTGAAGGGAACACCCCTCCTCCCCACATCAGGATCGCTATGGCTCTAAACTCTTGGCAGCATCCTAAGGCACTTGCTGCTTGTCATAGCCTGTCACCAAGAAGGTGACATGCGACCAAAGACCTCACTTCCTTCATATATTTACATAAATGCCATTTTGCTGGTGAGGCACCTCTGGCTGCTTCAGTTAAAATTACAACCTGTAACGCACACCCAGCACTCTGTTCACTTTCTTGTCTTTATCACCTTAGCTCTGATCACTATTAATATGTTATATATCACTTATTTACCCTGTGTATATCTGTCTTCCCCACTGAACTGTAAGCTTTGCAAGGGTAGATTGTGTGTATGTATGTGTGTGTGTGTTTCTATTTTTATTTGCTGCTTGGACCCCATCGCCTAAAACAGTGGACACACCTTTGAAGGCATTGCCCTGTACTTAAGCTTCCTTTTTGGCTAATTTAGGAGCTTCTGAGGGCAGCCACTACCTATAGTACATAGTGAGTACTTAATATATATTTGGGAATTTAGTCACGTAGTCACCACTCTTGTATCTAGAAAGAGAATAATGATTAATAAATAACATCCTTAGGTTTTTGCTTAACAGATCTGCTTTTAAATGGAGAGGAGGTAAAACATTCCAGTCTGCCATGTAAACCCCCTACTCAGTACCTGCCAGCTATTGTTTTATTCTCACAGTGGTCCTGTGAGGTGGATTTTATTAACGTTTCCATCTTACCTATTTAGAAAATGGAAACTGAGGCTGAGAGATGTAAAATAACACCTCCGAGTCACTTTAGTTGCCAAAACTGGCAACTGACTGAGCTGGGATGTGAACCCAGAGCTCTTTAAGCACCAAACTCAAGACACTGTGTGAGGCAAGTCTATAGGATCCTTAAACATACTGGGGGAAAATGTGTGATAGGAGTTACTCTGCATTTGTGATCAAGTCCCAAAGGCATAAAAGTGCCTTCTAAAGGCACTTTTTAAAAATTGAATCAGGACATACTAACAACATGAAATTTTTATGGGACTTTCATTTCAGAAATCTGTAGCACTTAAAACACATGAATTAATTCTTAGAACTCACAAAGTAGATAGTAAATTATTTTGATGAGAAATTAACTATAGTGAGAAAATAGCAACTCATACAGTGTCAGAGATTTGTCTTAAAAAAGGCGTAAGGACTCCCATACATTCCGTGAGAAGGAAGGATACTTATTAAAGCACAGTGGAGCAGGAACAAAATTTGAGACGTTTTAGGATCACTTACCATAGATGGATGATTTTAGGGCAGCAATGATTTTTATGCTGATTAGTGAGGTTGATTATTAATTCTCAACAAGCATATTGTCGTGTCTCCAAAAATAATTTTTTCTGAAAATATAGCTCAAGAATTATGTACATTTTTCAGTTCAACATTTATTTTACATCAGCTTTGTAAAATATATAGAATGCAATTTAGCTACTCCTTTAAATATTATTTATTGTCTACTCTCATACAAGGCATCTGAGTAGAAAACACCAAGACAAATCATCCCTTCACTATGATTCTAGGACATCTCTTCTCTTCTGTAATAATAGTGATATTCATTGAAAGCCGAATTTGTCTTTTCACCTAACTCTGAATTGAAGTCTTGAGAATAACTCCAAATAGAGTTTCAAAGTTCTACACATCTGTGGAAAACTTACAATTTACATAAATCAGTAACAATGAAACCAGTCACTGGAGCTGAATGATCAGGGTTTATTAACTTGGTTCAGGTTGTTAAGGATGGCCTGGTGTGGAAGATAGGTGAATTTGCTGAGTAAAGTTGAAGCACATAAAAATAAATGACTATCGAAGTTCTCACAGCTAAATCCTGTTAAAGGTGGGGTTGGTTCACACTCTGACCCCTGACTCAAATTTGGCGATCTTTCTGATTCATCCCACTGATAGAGGAAATGGTTTGATTTTGCTTCCTCACGAAGAGGCTTATCCAACTAACTTCCAGAGTGCAATCATAGCTTCCGTTTGTTTGTGTCCTCCTGAAACTTGGGACATTATTTACCCCATCTTTCAAAGGGATGAATCTCATGACCTGAGGTTTGGGACTTATTTTTGGCTGTAAACTCAAACTTGGATGTATTAGTCTGCTAGGGCTGCCACAGACTGGGCGGTTTACACTACATAAATTTATTGTCTCACAGTTCCGGAGGCTACAGGTCTGAGAAGGTGTTGGCAGGGTTGGTTTCTTCTGGGGGCTCTCTCCTTGGCTTGTAGATGGCCATCTTCTCCATATGTCTTCACATGGTCTTTCCTCTGTGTGTATCTGTTCTAATCTCTTCTCATAAGGACACCAGTCATATTGTATTAGGACCCTGGTAATAACCTCATTTTAACTTAATTACTTCTTTAAAGATCCCCATCTCCAAATACAGTCACATTTTGAGGTACCGGGGGTTAGGACTTCAATACATACATTTGGCGGGGGGGTAGGGGATCATAACACTGAATGTGCAGAAGCTGTAAGCTTGGTAACCCAAGTAAGCAAAATGATGCCTATAAAATAAGAAATACTTTTAATTCCATTTCCACCACATGCCAGGGAATTTACATGCTTTATTCTATGTTAGTGTCATAGCAGCCTAGCAAATTATGTCTTTAAGGGGCTTGTTTTCTAGGTCAAGTAGCTAAGAGAGGTCAAGTAATTTCCCTATGGTGACCTAGCTAATAAGTGGCATAGGCTAGGATTCATATTGACCTCCAAGCTCCTGCAGGCTGCTCCCCAGATGGATGCAAATACTGTAGCACACTCAAGGGGGCACTTCTGTTGGAAGGCATCACAAAGCTGTTACTCAGTCTGTTCTTAATCTACAAGGGTAGAAGACCCGGTGGTGACGAGAAACAGCTGAGACCAGAGCCACTGTGACTCCCATTGTGGCTTCAGAAGTCCGTCATGAGGGGTCAGTTAGCCAGGCCCAAGAAGGCTGAAGGACATTTAAATACTGCACTTTCTCACATGCAGAAAGCAAGAAGTCTCCATCAGCCGGGCTTGAAATCAAAAGCCCAACCCCATTGCCTCTCTGAGGGGCAGCCTGTCTCCCAGGAATGTGGCCATGATAAACGAGAAATATGTATAAAGTGTGAGCCCTTGCCCCAAAGGGTGCTGAATAAATGCCGGGTATTATACTATTGTTTATTTGGGCTACCCAAGTGCACTGGACTGAACAAGAGTATTTCTTTCACTGACAACCGCGGTCATTGTGGTGAAAAGATTTATGTTACGACATATGAATGATGCCTCTGTGTACATGTGAGTGTTTATGTGTGTGTGTGTATGTGTGTGTGTTAATATTTGGTGTGCTGTGTAGGGAGATGGGGGCTGCATTTATCCTGGAAAATGAGCTGGAAATTTCGGGAAAGTTTTGGTTACCCACAATTCCCCTTTGACAGACTTTCCTGAAGTTTCCAACTTAATCATGGAATTTTTAATTTAAAAGGGAGCTCAGGGATTGCCCAATCCTAGTCTCTACCTGGTTTTAAGTGCTTCACTGTAACATTCTGGAGATGTGGTTAACCAACTTCTGCTTGAACACTTCTGCTGATGGGGAACTCACCACCTCTGGAGGGACATTTGTTCCTTTTATAGACAGCTTAAGGAAAAGAAGGGAAATGACCTTTATAGGGAACTTTAGATGTTTTAGGCACTATGCCCAAAACTTGATATGCATTGTTTTATGTTCACCTCATCATAACACTTGGGGATAGGTTCTACTGCTGCTATTGGCACCACTCTCAAGGCTTACAGTGGACCAGGCACTCTTTCAAGTGCTTTAAATATTTTGTCATTTAATCTTTCCAGACACCATAAGAGATAGGTACTCTTATTTCTCCATTTCATAGATAATGAAACTGAGGCTCAGAGAGGTTGAACAACTTGCTCAAGTTCACACAGCTACAAAGTGGATTTGCATACAGGCAGTAGGATCCAGAATCCATACTTCTTACTGTTATGTTCTGCTGCCTCTAATCATCCTGAATTTAATGACAAGAAAATAAAGTCCTGGAGAGCTTTAGTGACTGGTTACAGGTTGCACCATGGTGATTTGAACCTGACTGTCTGACTCCAAACCCTTGCTATTTCCATAACTCCACATGTCCCCCAATTATGGCAAAGTGCTATCGTTATCACCTGAGACAAAATCGACCTCCATTCAGTTGTCTACTTGGAACCTGGCTCTGCTGTAGAGCCATTTGACAATTATCTTGTAGGTCTGTAAGCAGCTCTCCCTATCCTCATGCTTAAATATTAATATATGCAGTTCCTTTAGATAGTCTTTGCCCTTTGTAATTTCCACCTGCTCTACTCTTATTTAGATATTTTGTTCCCTTCCTTCTAAGGAAGGCATGTTAAAGTGGGATAGCCAAGCCTGAACTCCAATTATGAGGTCAGTCTAGATGAGCCACAATGAACAGAATTGTGATCATCCCGTGTTCATTTATTCAGTTAGTCAGTTAGTTAATAAGTAAACAAAATTTGTTCAATGCTCTGTTAAATATCAATGATCAGCTGCCTGTTATATGCCCAATTACACATATGCACATATACAACATAAGTACAAGCCTGTTACTGGACTGTGAAATATTGGTCTATTTAGCTATTCTTACCTCATATTTTGACAGCTACATCTTTACAAAAATATTGATATCTAGTTGTTAAGTCTCCTTCCTTCTTTTTTTAAAAATCATCTTGGTTATCTTGACTATAAGTTTTCCTATTAATTTTAGGATTGATTTTTAAGTTTTGTGGAAGTTTCTGTTGATATTTTCATGTAATTACATTTAAAATAGCTTTATTTAAGGAGAGCTTACACATTCATTATATTTACTCTTTTAACCTGTGATCATGTTTTCTCTCTCCATTTAAGTTTTATTATTTTTATTTGCATAAATTTAACAAATATTCTCTATAAGGATCTCAGGCACATTTTTAAAGATTTATTCCAATGCATTTTACATTTTGATCTTGTGAATATTATAGTATCATTCTTTACCATAATTTTTAACATGTTAATAATTTTTACATCTTAGTTACATTTTGAACATCAGGATTTTCACAGTATGTTCTGTGGAGTTTTGGGGATCTGGGAAGGTGCAGCAACCCTGGGCTCCTGGAGGTGGGGTGGATACTGCTGCCAGGGGAACAGTCCTCTGGACCTCTGGACCCTCTCCCTGACACTGCTCCCCTACACCTCTTGGACTTTGGAATTTGTGTTTTATTCTATGAAAAGTAGGAAGACTTTGAAATGTTTTAAGAAGATTATATTGTCTGGCTGCACAATGGAAAACATGGTGGCAGAGGAGTAAGAGTCAACACAGAGAAACCAGTTTGGAGTCTTTTTCAGTAACAAGGGAAAATTATTGTTTGAACCTCATGATTTTATGAGGTTTTAGTGGTTGTGGGAGATGGAATTAATATGGGACATGTTTCATAAATAAAACTGACAGTATTTACTGATAGATTAAATATTGAATGTGAGTGGAAAAGAGGGATCCGAGATGATGCCTAGATTTTTGCTTAATCATCTTGGTGGATTGCGGAGACTTTGGCTGATTAGAGGAAGATTAGGAGAGAAATAGGTTTGTGTGTGTGTGTGTGTGTGTGTGTGTGTGTAGGAGACAGAGAGAGAAAGTGAGAACAAGAGCATAGGGTTGGCTATTTAAGTTGAGTGTAGGTAGATGTCAGAGGTAAAGGGAAAGTTCTGGAAGGTAGACACATACACACAGGCAAATATTTTAAAATTTCCTGAGTGCAAAGTCTTCGCATGGGCAATAGGATGGAAGGTGTGGGCTTGAAGAAGAGCATTTGATCTGTAGTAATAAGAGAAAAAAACAGGATGTATCAACAAAAATTAGATGGGCTTAGAGTCTTAGTGGTGAATTTTGTTGAGTAAATTAATTAACATATGTATGCAGTATTTACAAGGCTGTGAACTAAATTATAGAGCATAGTCATAATTGTCTCAGTATGAGTAGAAGCAAATAAAAAAGACAGAGAGGAATTAAAAATTGGGCAAAGAATTTAAGTGATAATAACTATAAAAATACTATTAATAATATAGGAGGAAGATGATGAATTAGAAGAATAAGGAGGGAGAGTGGAAGAGCTACATTTTGGTGAGTACTTGTATTTATATTCTCTATCTCATTTAATCCTTATGACAACACTAAGAGGTAAGTATTATCCATGTTTTACACATGAAGAAAGTAAGGCACAGAGAGCCAGGTAAGTTGCCCAAGGACACACATATTTTAAGTGGAGGAACTATAATTTGAACCCAAGACTGCCTAGCTTCCAAGACTACATTCTTAAATACTGTAATTACAGAGTATGCCTACAGGAATGAGGAAAAGTCTTCCTAGTTAGAGGAAACAGCACCAGCAAAGGCAAGGATACACAGGAATGCCTGGGCAATGGTGATTAGTACAGAATGACTGGCACATAGAAAATGTCTATGGCTTCCCTAAAAACAGACTCTGAGATGAGTAACTGTGTTTAAGTGATTTTTTTTTAAAGGATAAACAAGACAGGGGAGCAAAGAAAGCCAAACAAAGATGGGATCTGATAAAACTCTCACTTACTGTGCTGATCCTGAAGTGGAATTCTGGACTAGAGGCTACACCTCAGATTTGCCCCAATATAAGACCATGGGATCTTGACTGTCACCCTCTTGCACCCATTGGTTATTTGTTGGAGGTGGAGTAAGTAGAAACACGGAAATGGGTAAAAAAGACAACAAGATTTGGTTAGAGCATCAACATCATCTACCACCATGTGGTTGGGAAGGAGTGGGAAGAGTTGAGAATCAAGAGAAATGATGAGCAGTCTTCTGAGCGGGATCCAATGCCATACTAGAGAGTTTGGACTTTATCCTTGACTAATCAGTTACTACAGAAGGCATTATTATTATTATTTAAATTATTTAAATGAGAGATCTCTGTGGTTATGGAAAAATAAATGTCAACACACTATAACATGTGGGCCATCATAAATGAGGGGTGCTTAGCATCCCTCTTCTGGGTTGAACTAGACAAATTTAAGTTTGGTCTTAGTTAAGGTTGGAAAAATTAGTAAAGGCACCATACTTTTTCTGTTAATCATTTTTATCTGTATGATGCTCCATAGACTAATGTTTTAATTAGGATGTTTTGCTAGTAATAGGAAAGATGTAAGGCAGCTCCACTTCGGTAAAATTAAGCCATCAAACAACATCATCAAGATCATCAATAACATAATTCTCTTCTACATTTCCATTTTGACACTTTTAGTGTATTCTTTTAGCTCCTGTCATTAAGACTGGCTGCCCCATTTCTAAGCACCATATGCAGAAACAATGTCTAGTGGAAGAAAGGGAATTGTTACATCTCAGTTGTCTCTTTTTAGTTCTAAAGAAAACTTTTTCCGGAAGTCCCCCGGTTGACTACCTCTCACACTTATTGGCCAGAATTGCACCCCCATCCCCTACATAATTCAATCACCAGCAAAGGGAAGGGTCTACATTGTTTTGCTTAAATAAAATAAAATTTATCTTCTGGAGAGGGTGTGGAGAAAAGGGAACACTCCTACACTGTTTGTGGTAATGTAAATTGGTGCAGCCACATGGAAAGCGGTATGAAGTTTCCTCAAAAAATTAAAAATAGAACTACCATATGATCCAGCACTCCCACTTTTGTGTATTTATCCAAAGGAAATAAAAACAGGATCTCAAAGAGATCTCTGCACTTGCATGTTCATTGTGATCTTATCCACAATAGCCAAGATAGAGAAACAACCTAAGTGTCTGTCAACTGATGAATGAATAAAGATGTGGTATATATATATATATATATATATATATATATATATATATATATATATATATACACAATGGACTGTTAGCCATAAAAAAGAATAGAATAATGTCACTTGCAGCGATGTGAATGGACCTAGAGATTATGATATTAAGTGAAGTAAGTCAGACAAAGACAAATATCATATGATATCACTTATATGTGGAATAAAAAAAAAATGAACAATACAAATGAACTTATTTACAAAGCAGAAACAGACTCACAGACATAGAAAACAACCTTATGGCTACCAAACGGGAAAAGTGGGGGAAGGATAAATTAGGAATTTGAGATTAACAGATACACACTAGTATATATAAAATAGATAACCAACAAGGACCTACTGTATAGAACAGGGAACTATATTCAATATCTTGTAATAACCTATATATACATCACTTTGCTGTATACCTGAAAGTAACACAACATTTTAAATCAACTATACTTCAATAAAAAATTATCCTCTGGGGCTGGTGATACTATTGATACTACTATTGGTCCCAAGAGTATCTAAGTTTAAGGATTTTTGTATGTATAGTTAGTTATTGAGAGTTGTAAATGGAAAGCAGGTAGGAAATAGCCTCTCTCCTTCTCTCTCTCTCTATCTATCTATCTCACTCTCCATCTCTCTCTGTCTTCTTTTTCTCTCTCTCATCATGGTCTCTCTCCCAAGGTCCCAAAGCATCTTGTTTCTCTATGTGTATTCACTATATCTTCCTTATAAACAAATTTCTTTTATTTGTATCAGGTAGGACAAACCCTTCTTGTCACTCTAGTCCCAACTGTATGTGGCCTTTTGGCTCCAGCTGGCTACACTTTCTCCATTTTCTAATTTCAAAATTCCTGAAAGCTTATGATGATTGGCTTAGCTCATATTTTTCTTTCCAGCCATAGGATGTTAGTCAGCCTTTGGTTAAGCTGAATTTCAGCAAATGCCCACCCTGATCCAATTGTCTGTGACAGCAGAGACTGTGGGTTAGGGCAATTCACCATTAACAAGGTTTATGGATGGGAAATGTGAAGGATAGTCACTTGCAAAACATGTCTAATATAATCATGCTCTTTTAAGATTGTGCAGATTACATTAGAAAAAAATTTATAAAGTGAGCACTCAATAAATTTACATTCCTTTCTTTTTTTCTTCATTTATTCAACAGAATTTTATGAAACATCCACTTTCTTCCAGATACTGGAGATGCACAGATTAAAAAAAAAAACAAAAAAACAGTCCTTAAAAGAAGTCACAGCTAGTTAGATAAGCATTCTTAAGCAGTCAGTCCACAACACTGAGAGTGTAAACAGAAGATGAACACCTAACTCAACCTCAAGCCAACACTTGATCTGAATCTTTAAGTCTTAAGAGTTAACCAGACAAACATGGATGAGGGAGGATGGGCATCAAAACCTGATGGAATTGTATGGCTTCTGTGTTTCACAATTTTAGGAAGTTCCATTAACATTTTATTCTAAGTGTCTCTGGATTTGTGCAATGTAGCAATAATGTAGGAAAAAGCAAGCTGTTTGATTTGATTGAAGTTTGGCAGAGATAAGAGCTGGAGAAGTAAGCAAAGGCTAGACATAGAAAGACATTCTGAAAGGCCTTAAAGGAAATACTTCTTTTAATTAACAAAATGAAAACAAACAAACAAAAAAACAATGCAGGAATTTCAGATATGGGTAAGATGGAGTAAACATACCATACATACTCTTGGTATCCCATGGAATGCAGCTATAAACCCTGACAGAATGCATGGAGACGCCTTATTTTGCAGACTCTAAAAAATAAATAGTTTCAGGAGGGTTGAGGAAGAAAACCAGAATTCAAAGTACCACCGAACTATCATTGAGTTTTTCATTCTTTTCAGTCTAGTATCCTCCAGGCTGGATGTAACACAGCCCAGAACTTGGAAGTGGGGACTGGTGTGGACAAAGAGAACTCGAGGAAAAGCACTCTAGTTCTGGCTCAGGTAGTGGAAACTAACTTCTCAATGGCCAGAAAGAATGGAGTAAACACTCTATCAAAAATATCAATTCTTTCGTACTGCAGCAAACACCTAAAATTCTGAAGAAGTGGAATCTTCCTTTTTGATCAGAGAAGCTGTGCTTCTAAGATGGAGGAGAAACCCTCATTTTTATTGTCTCTTTCTGTCCTCCACATCTTGGCCCCAGACATATGCGCTGCCACTAAGGACTGTAGGAGAGTGGAGTAAATAAAGTCTCAGCTTTCAGGTTGAAGGACTGAAAGGGGAAGTTCTAGGAAATGGAGAAGTTCTGAGGAGATTTCAGAGAGGAGCACTTCCAGAAAATGACTCTGAAACTTGTTTGTGAATTCCTGGGCATGCCCCATGTTATGCATAGATATGCTAAAACAAAAATATTCAAAATTTCCATATGATTTAAATAAAATCCAGCATCTCATAACATAATATTCAAAATATCCAGAATACAATCCAAAAATTACTCAGTATATGAAGAAGCAAGGTAATATGAACTCACAGGGGAACAGATGATCAACAGATGCTAAAGTAGACGTTGGAAGTATCTGACAGCTATTCTGAAAATGCTTCAATAAGTTAAGGTGAACACTGTTGGAACAAGTGGGAAGATGGAGAGTCTCAGCAAAGAAATAAAAGATATAAAGAAGAATCAAACAGAAATTTAAAACAGGAAAACATATTAAACAAAGTAAAAGTGTAGAATGGGCTCAAAGGCAGAATAGAGATGATAGAGGAAAGAGTCAATAAACTTGAAGTTGAATAGAAATTATTTAGTCTGAAGAGCACAGAGAAGAAAGTTTTTTTTTTTAAATGTACAGTTTCTCAGGGACCTGTGTTACAATACCAAAATATCTAACATTTATGGGATAAAAGTCTCAGAAGGAGATGAGAAATAGTGTGCAGAAGAAATATTTGAAGAAACAATTGTAGAAAAACCTCTTGAATTTGGCAAAAACAATAAATGTACAGATTCAAAAGTTGAGTAAATCCAAAACAGAAATAAACTAACAACAAAAACAAAAAACAAAAATCACACAACAGGCACATCATAATCAAACTGCTGGAAACTAAAAACAAGGGAAAAATCTTGGAGACGGAGAAAAATGATGCATTACTAAGGGAAACAACTATTTCAATAGCTATACATTTTTTATCAGAAAGCACAGAGGCCAGGAAGAAGTGAAATAACACTTTTAAAAGGCTGAAAGGAAAGAACAATTAATCCAGAATTCTCTATTTAGTGAAAAATTCCTGCAGAAATGATGGTGAAATAAAGTCATCTTCAGATGAAGGAGAACCAAGAGAATTTATTGCCAACAGACCTACTCTAAAATAATCACTTAAAGTTTTTCAGACAACCCACAACAACTATATTCTGTTTATATAAAACTCACTTCAAATACAATGAAAACGGTAAGATAAAAGTGGAAAGAGGAGAAAAGATATATCATGCAAACATTAATCAAAAGTTAGAGTTAATATCTAGCTATATTAACATCAGACAAAATAGACTTCAGAGCAAAGAACATTGCCAGGGATTATGTAATTGAAACGAAGTCAATTCACCAAGAAGACATACAAATCTTGAATGTGTAAAAAAAAAGGTCCTCACAATAGAGCTTCAAATTTTAGGAAACAAAATTTGACAGCACTGAAAGGAGAAGTGTACAAATCAACAATTATATTTGTATATATAAACTCTTCTCTCCATAATTCAACCTCTGCTTTCATTAATCAACAGGATTAGTGGACACAAAGTTAACAAGGATATAGAAGAACTGAATAACAGCATCAATATACTGGCTTATTTATTTATTTATTTATTTATTTTTACATTTACAGAACTCTCCAATCAATAAGAGAACACATATTCTTTTCAAGTGGACACAGAACATTCACTGAGATAGTGTATATCCTGGGTTACAAAACAGACTGAAAATTTTAAAATGCTTGAAATCATACAAAATTTGTTCCATAATAGATTAAACTAGAAATTAATATCAAAGATTACAGGAGAAAGTCTAAACAGTTGAAAATTAAACAATGCTTCTAAATAATTCATGGTCAAAGAAGAAGTCTCAAAGAAATTAAGGCAATAGTTTGAACTGAGTAAAAATGAAAATACAATATATAAAAATTTGTGGGATGTAGTTAAACTAGTTCATAGAGAAAAATACATAGCATTAGCTATTTAAAAATTAGGGAAGAAGGAAGACCTCAAATCAATAATCTAAGTTCCTACCTTAAGAAGCTAGAAAAGGAAAAGCAAAATGCAACCAAACAAGGAGAAGAAAGGACATAATAAAAGTAAAGGAAGAAATCAATGAAATTTTAAACAGGAAAACAGTAGATAAAAATCAAACAAAAGGGTGTTTTTTTTTTTTAAGATCAATAAAGTTGATATATTTCTCTCAAGACCAGAAAAAGAAAAATATAATTTACTAATCAAGAATGAAAAATGAGATATAATTACAAAGCTCACAGATATTAAAATGATAATAAAGGATTCTATTAACAATTCTATGAATATAAATTCTATAACCTAGGTGAAATTGACCAATTCCTCAGAAACCACAAGCACTAAAACTCACCCAAGGTGACATAGATAACTCAAATTGTGTCATAATTATTAGTAAATTAAGTTTATAGTTTAAAACTTTACAAAAAAGAAATTTCCAGGTCCAGTTACATACACTGGAGAATTCTACTTAACACATAAGGAAGAAATAATACCAATTCTAGATAATCTCTTCTAGAAAATAGAGGAGTGAACACTTCTTATTTTCTGAGGCAGGTATTAGTCTGATACGAAAGGCAGACAAAGACAATACAAAAAAAAAGAAAAAAGAAAAAACACTACAAAACAAATCCCTCATGTACATGGACACAAAAATCAACAAAATATTAGCAAGTCAAATCTAGCAATATATAAAAATAATACATGATGATCAAATGGGATTTTCCAGGGAGTGAAAGCCTGATTCAACATTTGGAAATCAATCAATGTCATCTACCATACTAAAACATAAAGAAGAAAAAAAATATGCTCATATCAATACATGCAGAAAAAAATTTGATAAAGTATAGCATAATTCATGATAGAAATTCTCAGCCAACTAAGAATAGAAGGGAGTTTCCTTAAGCCTATAAAGAACATACACAAAAAATCTAGAGGTAGCATCATATTTAATGTTTCTAAAATTATTATAGAAAGACAAACTAGAATTGTCAAGATGGTAGAATAAAGTTGGAGTACTCATAATACCTGATTTTAAGACTTACTGTAAAGCTACACTGATCATGACCTTGTGGTATTGAAGGGGTTGACACATAAATCAATGGGACAGAAGAGAATCTATAAATAGACCCACACATAGTCAATTACATTTTGACAAAGATACAAAGACAATTCAATAGAGAAAGGATAGTTTTCTTAATAATTTTTTTTTGGAAAAAATTGAAATCCACATGCTAAATAATAAACTTCAATCTAAATCTCACACTTTATACAAATATTAACTCAAAAGAGATCATAGATCTAAATGTAAAACATTAAACAATAAAACGTTTTGAAAATCTCTGTGACCTAGGGTTAAGCAAGCAGTTATTAGACATTACCCCCAAAGCACAATCCATAAAATTTTTTAAAAAGATAAATTGAACTTTGTCAAAAATATTTTTTAAATTACTTTTTGAAAGATACAGTTAAGAGAATGAAAAGACATGTCACATGTTAGGAGAAAATATTTAAAGATCACGTCTGACAAATGACTTGTACAGAATATACATAAAATTTTTTTAAAACTCAACAACAAGAAAATAAAAACCTTTAAAAATGGGTGATATATTTGCATAGACACTTAGCCAAAGGGGGTATACAGAAGACAAGCACATTAAAAGATGCTCAATATCATAAGCCATGAGGGAAAAGTGAATTAACACCATCATGAGAAAATAGTACATAACTATTAGAATGCTTTAAAAAATACTGATAATACCAAGCTATGGAGAGGATGCAGAGCAACTGGAATTCTCATATATTGCTGATGGGAATGCAATATGATACAGCTACTCTGGAAAACATTTTGGCAGTTTGTTATAAAGTTAAACATACACTTATCATATGACACAGCAATCCTATTCCTAGGCATTTATCTTCGAGTCATGAAACCTTATGTTCACACAAAAAGCCTGCATATGAATTTTTATAGCTATGTTTATAATTGCCCCAAACTGCAAACAAGTCAAATATGTTTCAATGGGTGAAAGGACAAATTGTGATACATCCATACAATGGAATGGTTTTCAATAATAAAAAAGAGAGTGAACAATAGATACACAAAACGATTTGAATGAATCTCAAAAGCATTACACTGAATGAAAGAAGCCAGTCTCAAAGTTTATGTGCTTTAGGATTACATTTATATGACTGTCTCAAAACAAAACAAATGATAGTAATGGAGAACAAATCAAAGTTTGCCAGAGGTTAGGGAAGAGGAGATGGTATGTCTATAAGGAAATAACAGTTTTGGGGGTGGTGGTGATGGAATTGTTCTACCTCGATTGTGGTGATGGTTACAAGAATCTATATGTGTGTTACAATTCACAGAACTGTATACCAAAATGAAGGCGATATTTAAAAAAATGTGGAAGATGGATTAAAGGGAGGCCAGACAGGGGCATTTCAACTGCCCAAACTTCTGGAATTGCATTGAATGACTTCAAATCTTCCATCAAGGTGTTTGAAAATCTATAGGGATTCTTCATGGGACACGCTTTCATTCTGTGCAGAGAGACGTCCAATCCTTGGGGGGAAATTTCTCTAGCTGTAAACTCCATTAGGAAACCCATCTCTTTGAACGTGGTTTCCATCTTTGCGCAGGCGCTCCCCCTCCCTCAGCCCCAGTGTTCTGAGGAATGGTGAGCTAAACCAGCTTGAAGTTCTGTGAACAGGGAGGATGAGGACTTGGCTGGCCCAGAGCAATAAATGATACAAACTCCAGGTGTTTTGTAAAGCGGTGACACATCAGCTCATGAAATGATACAATGCAGTGGGCTTAGGAGCCTGTCCATGTACACGGTGACATGATTGTGTTTTATGGACTGAAAAACTGTGCTACAAACTGGCAGGGATGTGGGGGGAGGGAATCAGGAAGAAGTAGACATTTGGTTGGATCAACTCCACAGTCTTAAGAGAGAAGAAGAGGACAGTGATAGCTTTTGTGGAATTTTCTTAAACTCTGTGAATAATGAGATGTGATATGAATATGTTTTCTCCACAACTGATTTGTTTGTGACATAATTAGGATTGTATTTATTCACTCATCTAACATTTAATGAACCAGTCCTCTGAGCTAGGCACTGAGACAGGCATTGGGAACGGAAGGAAATCAGACTCTGGAGCAGCTTACCAGACTGGAATCTTGAAGTATCTCTGGGGTCAATGGGACAAAACATCTCATCTAAGCAAAAAGTGAAGTGAGACCACTTCCCCAGAGAGAAAGGGGTAGCTTGTTGCATTTTAATCAACAAATGCCATGTCTTCCATGGATAGTCAGTAAACATTATGGTTATGATCATGAACTCGCTGCTCTGCTGATTACTACCTCTGTGATTTTAGGCAGGTAACTTAACCTCTCTGTGCCTTAGTTTCCTCATCTAAAGAATGGGGATAGGGCTTCCCTGGTGGTGCAGTGGTTAAGAATCCGCCTGCCAATGCAGGGGACACGGGTTCGTGCCCCGGTCCGGGAGGACCCCACATGCCGTGGAGCGGCTAGACCCGTGAGCCACAACTACTGAGCCTGCGTGTCTGGAGCCTGTGCTCCGCAATGGGAGAGGCCGCGACAGTGAGAGGCCCACGCACCGCGATGGAGAGTGGCTCCACTCGCCGCAACTGGAGAAAGCCCTCGCACAGAAACGAAGACCCAACACAGCCAAAAATAAATAAATAAATTAATTAATTAAAAAAAAAAAAAAAGAATGGTAATAATGATTGCTCCTACTTCACAGGATAAGAATGAAGGATAAAGAATCTAAAGTCCCAACACATGGTAATCATTCAACAGATGTTAATATTTATTAGCATACCCCAGCTCAATAATCTTGCACTAAAAAGCATTCTTTTGAGTTGCTCTCTTGTTGAATTCCTGATTTGCCCATTTGTAGTAAAGGAAACTGGCTTTAGCACTGACTTTCTCACATCCTTATCCTATGATCTGAGAAAGCACCATTCATCTCTGGATCTCAGTTTCTTGAAGCGTAGAAAGGAAGAGGTCAGGAACTTGACCTAGATGGACACCAAGGGCCTCTCAAGCTCAGGTATTTTACACTCTAAGAAGGGAAAAAATGACACAGGCCATGACTTTATAATGAGTATCCATTGCCTTAAGAAGCTGTTCCCCATTGGAGCATATTTAGTAAAAAGACCAATATTTCCCTCTAGTGGTGAGCAGACAGCAGTGACTTGCCTTTCATGAGTGTTCTGTTCAAAGTGCTTTCAGTGTGGAAGGCACAGGTGGACAACTAAAATAGGCGATTCTAGGTGGTACATCGATGAACATTTCTTAATTTTATTATTGAGGATTTAAATTCAACATGTATTTGAAGAAACAGATGAAACAGTGCATCAAACTTAGTGATTAGATGGATATTTTTGTTTGTTCTTGAAAAGAAAGGTGGCAATATACAAAAGGCTACTAATATATGACAGTTAATAGAGGTGGCAAAAGTCTTGGAGAAGAAGTTGAGAAAACAACTTTTAATATAATTTTTACTTTTATCAAAAGTAAATATGCATGTGTTTGAAAAGGATCAAATATTTATATGACTTATTAAGAAAAATAGTGGTCCTGCCTCACCTTAGACACTATCTTCTTCTTAGAGGCAACTGCTTATAATTTTTTTAGCTAATTATTTGCATCCATATTTTCAAATGGCATGGTTATAATTTTAGATCTTTCTGGTTTAGACATTATACATTGACTTCCCAGTATAAGGAAATTTGCTTTCTTTTATCCACCACCCCAATCACTATCCCCTTCTTTTTTTTCTCTTCCTCTTTTGCATATTTCCTATTGTTTACCTTCCCCACATACTTACCAAGCAACCTTGTTTAGTTTAACACTCAGGGTTACATTATTACTGTGTATATGCTATTTTTTGTTGACCCATATAATACAATGTAATTGTCTTTACTTTCCTGCAAAATATTTATCCATGAAGTTGATTTTTTCTTTTTGTTCCATTTGCTTATTTTCTATGTACTTATGATTAATTCAGCTCTGGACTCCTGCCAGTTGTGTAAATCTCCTTTGAATACACACAAATACCTTAGACATTTAAAAAAATGTCATCTTGTTAGATTATTCCCTTCTTGCCAGCCCCTCGCTAGCCTGCTCCCTTTCCGGGTCTGCTGCACAGACAACCCTATTATCTCCTTTCACTCTGGGGATTGATTTTTCCTCTCTCTTGTGTTGGGGTCACTTACTTGGATCCTTGATCTCATGGTACCCTCTTTCATGGTTTATGTCCTTTTTCAGATAAAGCAAATCAAATCTGCCAGGTGATTTCTGAGAAAGAATACATGATTGTAAATTTTAAGACCTAGCCTGACTGAACATATATTTGTTGTATCTTCATATGCATAAGAGTCTTAGGGGACAAACCATTTTCTCTTAGAATTTTTAATGTGTTTCTCCATTTTCTTCTAGCTTTCTGTGTTGCTGTTGAGAAGTACAGTATTATATTGATTCTTGATGCTGTATCTAAAGTTTATCACCTGCTCTGTAATATCTGGCCCCTTGTCTGGAAGCTTGTGAAGCTTTTCTTTTTTTCTCCAATGTTTTGAAACTTCTTGGTGGTGTGTCTTGGTGTAGGTTTGTTTCTATGCACTACACTAAGCCCTTTGAAACAGAAACTCATGTGCTTCAGATTTGTGAAGGTGTTTCATTATTTCTTTGGTTCATTCTTTATCTCCAAATTTTCTACTTTCCTTGACTGGAATTCCTAATATTTGCATTGAATCGCTTTGATTTGGAACTTTTTTTTTCATCCATTTTCTATTCTTTATTCTGTTCTACTTTTTATGTGACATTGAATTTTATCTTCAAAGCCTTCTGTTGTTTTTCTTCATTTCTTCTCTCATATTTTCTCATATTTCTCTATATTCTTTCATATTTCTCATAATTGTAAGAACTTTTTTTGTTGCTCTTTGAGAGTTCCTGTTTCACAGCTTCCTGTTCTTGTTTTGTAGATTTCATATATTGTTTCATACCGTCGAAGATAACAATGATACTATTTTAAGTTTTTCATGTGTGGTTTCTCTTTCTTCTAATTTCTTTTTTCTCTTTCTCTCTTTAGTCTCTGACTTTTACATTAGATACTTTTTCAATGTCAAGTGGCCTTGGCTGATTTCCAACTTATAAGGATGCGCACTAATATCTGATTAGAATTTCCTGTGTGTCTGTAGGCTCTTTCACCATAGCAAGATTTAGCTGGCTGTTTTCATTGTCCAACCCCTGAAGCCAGTACCACTAGGTCTTTTTTCTTGAGCTTGTCCAATTGTCCAGAGAGGATTCTTTTGATTTCCAAAACATACGTCCAGCTGCCAAGCACTCTGAAATCTCAGAACAAGGAGGAGGAAGGGAAGTCTCCATGTCTCAACACTGAGTATGCAAAATTTTACTTGTTTTCCCTATTTTCACTATGGCACCCTCATCTTTGTACTCAGTGGTGCCTGGTGTTTATCTTCTCAGAAACCCTTTGTTTAACCTTCTTTCGGGAGTAAGCCCCCCTTTTCTACCTGGATGAGTAGAATTCTATTTGAACAAAGGAAAGAGATCTAGTAATCTGATGGCTTTTCAGTGGTGTTTCAATCATTCCTTTCACATTTTGTCTCACCTTCTCTCCCATCCTCAGAGGTATATGATGCTGCCAGTTTCTGAGGCTTCAGGGAGTTCTGTAGTGTAAATCAAGTTGTTTCTTGGCTTCCTTCACTGCCAGCTTAAGAGTCTACTTTTGTGGGTCTGCTAAGTTAGTTACTACAACTCAGGCATCTGCTTTCCAGCTTCCAATATTCTCACGGTCCTTATGAACTTATGCCTTTAAAAATAATTTACCTATGCTTTTAGTGTTTTGTTTTTTTTTTGAGGGGGAGGAGTGGTTTTGGAGAAGGGGATGAAAGTAAAAGTGTATGTAGTGTGTGTTTGTGGGTACACATGTGTGTTCTATCTATTCCCTTTAGCTGGAAGTCTCATAATAATTATTTTTTAGAATTCCTTTCTCATTTCCTGGAAAAGCATTTTTAGCAGGAATCCTTCTACAACGTGACTGAAAAAAGAAATATTTGAAAAACAGCATTTGCATGAAATATCTCTGGGTGTTCTGTGAAAAACTCCTGAATATTGGGGATTGAGATGTGATTATTATAACCTCAGTGGAGTCATAAGAGGAGAAAAGGATTTTCCTAGAGTCCCCGCTATTTGTCAGGCACTGTGCTCTACTTCTTAGGATATGTTATCACATTTCCTTTTAATGCAGCAACAATTCCATGAACTAGATATTATTACCCTTGCTTTGCAAGGAAGGAAACAGAGGGAAACGCATAAGCTAAAAGCAAACAAAAAAACCCCACACAGCTACTGAATAAAAAATAAAGGATTCAGCTAAGCTTTTCTTGAAAGTGAAGCCCATAATCTCTCCTCTCCAGCAAACTAAATTCATTGTGTGACTGAAGCACGGCAAGGTGACTGAATAGTGCTGTTATTTACAATTATCGAAATTCTTCCTTGTCACAAATTCATACTTGACTTAAAAGAAGGAAAAGGATCTCTGAGAGTGTGGTCTCTGATTGGGAACAATGTTAACTCATTCTGTGACGTTGAGCACATTACTTCACGTTCAGGGCCCCAATTTCTACATCAGTAAAGCAAGGTCATCAGAATAAATGGTCTGTTACATTCTGATGATCTATCTTGCAGATGGTGAGCTGGAGGTGCTGAGAGCTTCAAGTCAGAGGGGAAGTCAAATACTCGGCCACCCTCTAACTCTCTGTTTATACTTTTTGCAAGAAACTTCCCAAATGATAGTTCGATGGTCTTCCAAATGCCAATGGGCATGAAATATGGTTTTCTCCCAAGTCCCTCTTCAGAACTGAATCTCTCCACATTCCCTTTGGGGACTGCAGGGTCTTGTCTAAGCTCAAGGTAAATAAATACTACTCCAAAATGTGGAATAGAAATGGAAGTCAAAGGAGAGATTGGAGAAAGGAGGCAGCAAACCTTGGACCTTTTACCATATGGCCTCAACACTTTTGATTATTTTATGAATGCATGAGGTGACATGTTGGTTTCTTCAAAGCCATTCTTGTACATGCCTTTCAGGGTTATAATCCATGTGAATTTAGATAATGAGGTAATTGGGTTTAATGACTGAAGCAGTGATTCAGGAAGGAGTAGACCTCAAATTATTTATAATAATAATTGTTACTAGTACTTGTATGATATTACTAAAGCAACATTAAAATGATAATAATTTCCATTTGAAAAATGGAAGCAACTATACATATACTTTTTCCCAAGCCACTTGTGTCCAAATGAGGAATCTAAGATTCAGAGAGACAATGTAACTTGAGTGAAAATTTGACCAAAATTATGCTAATTCTTAATTCAATGTTTTTCATGTAATCCTTCATTGCTCCATTGCTGCTGGTATCAACCCATCTCCCTCTTCAAATGTTCTAGGTACTGATTTATAACTATGATTGATGTCTATATGATTGGGTATTTATAGGTTTACTGGTTACTTTGATTAATAATGATGTTCTAGGCAAAGTAAGTTTAGGTAATTAATAGGGAAAAGAGATCAAAGAAGGCAAGATGACATTATCATAATTTCAACATCAGAAGTCATCTACCACAAGTATGATGGTATTAGTAAAATGAAATAAGAACATTTTATGTCATGGTATAAATATATTCTTTTTTAAAAGTTTGTTTTCATTTAGTAATTTTATTCTCTCAGTTTATTCCAGGAATATTATACATCAGGTATTGTCTATGTGCTTTGGAAGGATTATCTCATTAGATTGTCATAACATTAAATGAAGTAGGTATAATTATTATCCCCATTCCCTGGAGCTCAGAGAGGCAGGTGAGTTTTTCAAAGTCTACACATGGTATTTGGCAGAGTTGGAATATAAACTTAGGCAGATCTATTCTGTGATTTGGGGTCTTTACTGCTGAGCCACACTTTCAAAATATTCCCTTAAACTGATAAACTTTACATGAAGCTCTATGAAAAAAGATTTTACACATATTTAAGTGTGTCCTATTATTGCAATTTTTCCAATTTTATCACCACTATTTAATCCAAACCAAATGTTCCATTTATTTTGGTGGCTATTTGTTTAGCAGTATCTTCCTCAGCATCTTGATCTCTACTTTTATCTTTCTGTCAGTGAGCAGTCTATTGACACCACAGTGGTCTGTGATTTCTTAGGAGAGTCTTTTATAAATACTTTAAGAAACATCATATTTTTGGCCCTGAACCAACTTATCTCAAACAGGGGTACATTGTAATAGTTTACTGACACCTCATCCTCATCGTATTAGTTTATATCTTAAAACCTGACTTCTCTCATCCTTCAATGTCTTTACAGGAAAGAAAAGGTCTAAACTCCATTTTTTGAGACTTGTGAAAATAAGTATGTTCTTCAACCTTTCTGTATTTCAGTTTCATTTGTTCAAAAATAGATAAAAGAAGATCAAATAAGGTAACTCACTCATTCTTTTGTTCAAAGTTATTAACCATTAACATAGCTAATTACAATTAATTGTTCACTGAGTTAATAAATTAATTATTTAGAGTCAAAGAGACAGGGATTCAAATGCTGACTTTGCACCTTTATTAAATGATTTTGGGAGTACTTTCTCATCACAATATATGGAAAGTAGCACCATTGTCACTTCCACCCAGGGTGGCTGGACAAAATGGGATCACATGTGGGGAGGAATAAACCACAATGCCTCCTAGGTATTTGGTGTTAAATAATTGTTTCTCATTCATTTATCCAAACCTATTCACCCCCAAGACTGCTTCTTTCTAGTATAAGACCTTGTTCGTGGAGCAAGCAGGTTGGTTATACAAGGTAAGCAGTTCCAACTGTATTGAAATCATTTGCCTGAAATGTTTTCTTTCCCATTCAACACTGCTTGTTTACATGGGGTTGGATCAAATGGAAGAGAGAAGAACAAGGTGATTCATGATCTTCCTCCAAGGAGGCAGCTGCAACATAAACGATGTCTCAGGAAACAGAATAATCTGTTTGTGTGGCCACAACTCTGTGATCCCTGACCTGTCTTAATCTTCAGGGGTGGATATGTGTGGCACTTTTGTCCCCAGGTGGAACTGAATGTTGAAAAAAAATAAAAACACCATTCATTTCTGTATTTTTCTTATATCATTGCAGATAGCTTGAAAACCCTTGGTATATGTTTCAAATTTTTCTTCATTGAGCTCAAGAGTTCGTATCTCCTGCTTTGCAAAAGTAACAAGGATTTTCATGAAATCCCATCTCTCTTGAGGATTTGGGATGCTCTTGGGTATCTGCCACAGTAAGAAAACAAACTGAAAGAATGTGGAAACATGAAGCCATCTGGCTGCTGGTCCACTTTCACACCGGCTCTAGGGGTCACTGAGAGCCCTCCAAGGGCTGTTGAGACCCAAATCCAACAGGAGACGTTTGATCTCATCCCAGCAGTGC
The DNA here is from genome assembly GCF_028564815.1 of Eubalaena glacialis. Classification (NCBI taxonomy): domain Eukaryota; kingdom Metazoa; phylum Chordata; class Mammalia; order Artiodactyla; family Balaenidae; genus Eubalaena; species Eubalaena glacialis. The sequence continues at coordinate 41,014,447 of NC_083720.1, read as the reverse complement.
CCGGACATGTGTACTCAGATAGGTGGATTGCCTCCAAACTGGGTGAAGTCTTAGAGAAGATTTGAATTGGGAAACTTGAAGGAGGTGTTTGTAAACTGATTTCAGTCCCCTTAGAACTATCAAAATCCTAAGTCCTAAGCACTTTGAATAATATCACATTTTATTATATGCCAGTTTTCTTAATTGATGTGTAGTTGATTCACGATGTTGTGTTAGTTTCAGGTGTACAGCAAAGTTATTCAGATATATATATATGTACATATATATATTCTTTTTTCAGATTCTTTTCCATTATAGGTTATTACAAGATACTGAATATAGCCAATTTTTTTTTGAGTGTGTGCCATTCGAAATTGTGAGAATTCAGTGTGGGAGGGTACTTGCTTAATGTTAGAGGCATGACAATGGGTAGATGACACATAATCCTTGTCTTCCAGGATCCCTGTGGTAGCAAACAAATGAGCGGGCATTGGCAATATAGGGTGATATGTTATGACAGTTTCCAGTAGAGACAGGTAAAGACAGATTCATTCCTAGAAGAGAAGGTGTTTTCATCATGAAATGGGAAGCTGTTTCTGTTTAGCTCAGAAAGATCCAAAATGACTAGACCTGTCATTCATTCAACAAGTAATGAACACATAACTATGTGTTTTACTCTGTGTACTAGTCCCAGGTGAGCTGTCTTAAGGGGTATGTTAGTCTGTTAGGGCTGCATAACAAAATGTCACAGATTAAGTGGCTTAAACAACAGAAATTTATTTTCTCACATTTCTGGAGGCTAGGAAGTTCAATATCAAGGTGGTGACAAGGTAGGTTTCTTTCTGAGCCCTCTTCTTCTGGTTTCTTGGATTGTAGGCCATCTCTCTGTGTGCTTACATGACCACCTTTTTGAGCACAAGTGGAGAAACAGGGAGAGAGTGAACTTTCTGGAGTCTCTTCTTAAAAGGACACTATTCCTACCAGAGTAGGGCCCCACTCTTATGACCTTATTTAACCTTAATTACTTCCTTATAGGCCTCATCTCTAAATAGAGCCACCTTGGGTGTTAGGTCTTCAACATAAGAATTTGGGAGTGGGGTACAAACATCCAGCCCATAATAAGAGGTGATGATAATTGGTCAATGTAAAGTGCATGGAGGTGATGAGTGAGAACCCTAAGCATAGTAGCATGTGTATATCAATGAGGAATTGGAGTAGCATTGCCAGATAAAATATAGGGCACTCAGTTAAGTTTATATTTCAGATTAACAACAAATAATTTGTTTTAGTATAAGTATGTCTCAAATATTGCATGTGACATTTGAATTCAGGCAAATGATTTCAAAGGGCTTTTATAACCCATCCAGTTATTCTAAAAAAACCTATCTGAAATTCAAATGTAATTGGGTATAATGTATTTTGATTTGCTAAACTGTGCACCCCTTGATTGGAGAGCTGTTACATTCAGGGCACTGTGTATGACATGGTAAAACTGGGCAGGAGATGTGAGGAGTTGAGAGGCAGTTGGAAGGGCCTTGTTACAGTTTAAGGAAGCTTGGGCTCTGAGTCCTCACAGCAACTAAGACCATTAACCTCGTTTATCAGAGGATATGGTGATGTGAACCCATCTCTTTCAGCAGTTGCTTAGACAGTCACAAAGACCATGCACAATCCAAAACAAAGTGGCATACTCATTTTTATTGAATCCTACTGTTACAGGCTGAACCATGTCACCCCAAAAGTTCAGATGTGAAATCCTAACCCCCAGTACCATAGAATGAGACTGTATTTGGGGCTAAGGTCTTTAAAGAGGCACTTAAATGTGTTTATTAGTGTGGGCCCTTGTCCAATATGACTGGTGCCCTTACAAGAAGAGGATATTGGGATACAGACACCAACAGAAGGAAAATGATGTAAAGACACAGAGAGAAGACAGCCATCTATTAGCCAATGAGAGAAGCCTAGAAGAGATCCTTCCCTCATGGCCCACAGAAGGATTCAACACTGCTAACACCTTGATCTTGGACTTCTAGCCTCCAGAACTGTGAGAAAATAAATTTCTGTTGTTTAAGCTATCCAGGCTGTGGTATTTTGTTATGGCAGCCCTAACAACCTAATACACATACCTTTAAAAAAAAAAGAAAAATTGAAGATCATTTAGTGTTTGTATAAAGTACTATGTGAACCCATAGTGGATCTAAAGTATCAGATCCCAGAGCTGAAAGGGCTTTTATAACCCATCCAGGCATGCCCTCTACTTCAGCTTCCATTTAATGACGAGAAATCTGAGGACCACACTGTTAGGGATTAGCCTATGAGTGTGTTCTACATTCAAAAGAGAACCTGAAAAACAGACACAATTATAGGTAGGGAATATTGGAATGAATGTGTAAATGATGGTGAAACTGTTTACTCCTGGGTAAGGAAGTGAAGTAGATTAGACCTCTAAAGACAGGACTGAATTTGCATGTGTATAGACCAAGCAATAGACAAGTTTACATTGCTATAGATTACCCATACTTTACAGAGTTGTAAAAGAGCTTAAAGACTAGGACAAGCTAGAATCAAAGTCTGGGAAGGTATGCTGTAAGTAGACAATGCATTTTGGTTTTCCATTGAAATACACATTTTTCTCTACACCAGAATTCCTAGGTATCAAATAACGTTTGGAAGCCGAAACACATTACTTTGTGTTTCAGAGCTAAATATCAATGTGCATATTCAAGTGTTAGGAAACAGGTCATGCAGAAATCTAAAGAGACAAGGGTGTGCAGGAATTCAAAGGGACGGGGGAAAGCCAGGGAGAAAGATGTCTTCTCTCTGGCCAGTTTGTATTGGAGAATTTACAGAATCAAACACTATTAGGGCTGGCAGAGTTTGGAATATTACCCAACCCATTTGTTTTGTGGATGAGGAAACAGAGGTGCCTGTTGTTGAGGTGATGTGGTCCAGTCACGCAGCACTGAGCTGAGATACATGGGCTGCTGAAGCCAGTACAATGCTTCTACCATGACATTCTGCTGCTTTGGTGCCTTTGTTCTCTTCAAAGTGGTACTTTAACTTGGAGAGATCAAATGCAAAAATGGAGTGAAAGTTGAAATCAAGTGGCTTGGGTTCTGTTCACTGAACCCAGAAAGCTATTTCAGAAGCTCTACTCCCTGTGCTTATTGTTTTCTGGGCACTTTCTACTCTCCTGTACCTTTGCTCATGCCCTTTTTCTACCTCGAATGTGGTGGTTTCCACTGTCCCAGCCATCTTCTATCCAAATCTGCCATTCTCCCCCAAACTACAGGGGTTGTTACCAGTAGTTTTATTTGTGCCCAAGCTTTCTCTTCCTCTGTTAGACTCAAGCAAATTCCTTAAGGGAAGGATCCATATCTGATTAATCTTTTCTTACTTTTTAAGCCTGAGGAAAGCTGTCTCTTTATTTAATCTCTGTGTGTGCTTTGGGGGACTGTGGCTATGTCCTGAGCAGCTAACATGGAGCCTAGAATATAGGAGGTGCTTATTAAATGTTGCTAGAGTGAATGACACTCATGAGTATCTCACTACACATCTTTGTTTAAAATTTTTGAAGAATTTGGGATCCTGTTGGTGACTGGTGGTGGTCTTGAAGGTGGAGATAGGAGATAATAGTGAAAGAATTGGGACATAATTCAAGAGCTAGGTGAAACCTCTTCCTCCTCTGACAACCTCATCCTTTAGCTCTTCTTCTGTAGCAGGGCTCATCTAAGCATTTTAGTTTGTACTTAATATGAATCAGTTTACTTAAACCGAATCAGAAGCAGACTCACAGGTATGGAGAGCAAACTAGTGGTTACTAGTGAGAAGAGGGAAGGGGAGAGGGGCAATAGAAGGGTAGGGGAGTAAGTGGTACAAACTATTAGGTAGAAAAATAAGCTACAAGAATATATTGTATAACACGGGGAATATAGCCAATATTCTACAATAACTATAAATGGAGTATAACCTTTAAAATTGTGAATCACTATATTGTACACCTGTAACTTGTACAATATTGTATAGCAACTATACTTCAATAAAAACAAAAAAACTTATACTGAATACTTAAATTTATACTCTACCTGAATGAAATCAGTATTTAACTTAACACAGATCTCTACTTAAGCTGAATCAGTACTACAGTTCTAATATACTTAAATTATTCACTATATATATATATATATGTATATATATATATATATATATACATTTTCTTTTTTCCAAATGGAAAAATCCAGGCCTAAAGCTCTTTAGGAAACTGTAGATTTGGTCTGACGCTCAGGATCTGGTGAAATGAAGCTGGATAGCTAACCATTCTCCTGTGTGCTTTGCAAATGTTACATTTAGGATGTGTCATGATAGCCCATGAGAATGGTGCCATTACTCTCATTTTAAAGATATTGGACCAGACTCTGAGGATGTGAGGGGCATGCCCAAAGTCAGCCTTCTGATTGTAGGAGACAGACTGACTGTAGAAGTGAGGACCTTCAGATCCATATCTCTGCTGCTTCTACTATCCCTCTTGTCTCCCCAGCTCTGAAAGATTGTCCGTATCTTTGTCCTGTGTGAAGAGGCTGTGGATGAGCCAAGTCAGCAAATGACCCAGAGCAAAAACAATCAGAAACAAAGCAGATACAGGTCCTGGATCTTAGAACAATATTCCCATCAAACCTCTCTCTAAAAGTTACTTACAAAGTTCAGTGACTTCTTCTCCAAAGTATCTACAAAAGCAGAAGGATAGAAGGGCATGCTGTTGGATAATTTTGATTACATTAACTTATTTGTTCCCACCACACTCTGATGAGGCCGATTTGATGTTCTTGTTCAACAGATGAGGGCACTGATTCTAATCTATAACAATAGTACTAGCTACTATTTGTTAACTGTTTACTCTGGGTCAGGCACCGTTATAAAGATTTTACCTTTATCAGCACACTTAATCTTCTGCAGAAATAGATACCTTGCTGTTGTCCTTGCTTTATAAGCGAGGAAGCGGAAGCACAGAATGGTTACATCAACTGTCCAAGTTTTCACATATGGTGAAATGGAGCCAGCTCAGGTAGGTCGGCTCCCAAGCTCATGCACGTAACCACTATGCAAAGATGTTGAATGGCTTGCTTGGGGTAGGGAGGTTGGTGCACAAGAAGTGATAGATAGTGGTCTGAGTCAAAGCCCTGGCTTCAAAGTTTGCATACCTTTTAATATCCTACTACTCTAGGCCACATAAGAACATGAGTTTAGCATTAGACTTTGGTTTATTACTTGGCCCCTATGTGGTCCTAGACAAATCTCTTGATGCCTCTCTGCCTCAGTTTCCTCATCTGTTAAATGAAAAGACCATAACCCCGATTTCATTATGTTTTTTAAGTATTAGATATGATACTATCTGTGAATTGGTAAATTATCTGTCATATAGAAAACAGTAAATGTTGGTTGCAATTTTTGAAAAATTTCAATTCATGTTGCAACACTGGTGTCTATTAAGTCATAGTTATTTCCATTAAAATATGAGGATCAATGTAGTGGAAAGGGAACTAGCAATCCTGGGTTTGTTCCTGGCTCTGAGAAGTGTATGTGAAAAAGCCACATTTTTTTAATCTAAAGAAATGGGAAACTTCAAGAAGCTATGTTTCTGGAGGAAGGTAAAACAAAAGCTAACCAGACTGTCCAAGGCACTTGCTAAATGGCAGAGGATAGATAGGGTGCATCCAGAGGCTAGGGGATGCTGTGAGGTATCCAGGTGAGAGTGGGATGCTCAGAGCAGAGGAGAGAAGAAGGGAAGTGAGATGGAGAATCTGCTCTGCTCAATCTTCTCTGATTGAGGCAGATAGCCCTAGCTTCTTTGTCTGGGGCAGCTATGATGGCTGACATAGGTAGTGAAGTCAATGCTAAAGAAACCTAGCTTGAAGAGAAGTTATTTCTTGAGAGTTATAAGCTTTCCACGAAAAAAAAATCTGTGTAGACATGTGAGCAAAAATGTTGTCAGCAATAACAAATAGGCATTGGCTATCAAGTCCCTTAAGTGTACATTTTTTTGAGGCACTAAGAAAGGTGCTTATATAAGTAGCTGCTTCTGATACAGTATTCATTACTGTATTTATTAATACCAAAAACAACACATCTATGATGTGCCAATTTACTTAAGCCCTAATTGCATCATTTGCAAAGCAGTAAAGGTAACACTTACTTGTGGGTTGTCAGTTGAGATAATAAATAAAAAGCACAGTCTCAGGTCTGTAGTAGATGCTCAAAAATGTAGTGTCTTTCTTATTATAATGATTGTTTCCTAAAAGTTAACCATCCCCAGTGTCCACCAAGTGGTTTGCCATGATGAAACCTGCTGCATCGTGGAGCGATGGAGAACCCAATCAACTCTTGTCAACAAGGCCCAGGATGATAAATTAAGATGAAGCCAGTGGGTCTTGTGTGATGGCTTCTTGGGACTCATCTTGAAGTGCTTCGGTGAGGTCTGTTTTGTTTTGCTCTGTTTGGGATCATTTCTTTTGCCACTCCAGCTATGTAAAGATAATAATCGCACCAATAGAACTGGTGACCTTTCACCCTGTCTCCCTTTGATAAAGTCTCATTTTCTAGCAAAACTATGACAAATGTCTCTTCCTTCACCTTCAGTAAACTAGCAGATAATCTGTCTATTATGCTTAATATCCTCTTACCCCCACAAGCCATTGGTATTTGGTTTGGATTCCTCTGAATGGGGTGAACATTATATCTCTAACCTATGAAAAAGCTTTGCTCCTTTGCAATGTTGGTGGAGCTAAATTTGTTTTCACAGCTGGTTGTACTTGGAGAAGGGTTAGCCGCCGTCTTGAAGGTTCTACCACACCAGTTCATCACTGAGCCTGCTGTGTGGTGGGGACTTTGAGCTGTTAACGGGAGGCGTGGAGGGAAGTCTAAATTAATCATTTATGATTTATTTATTCTTTTTTCCATCATGGAGTAAAATGAGTAGATGCCAACATTTCTAGGGCCAGGGCTGTCTAGATGATGTGATGTTTGATAACCGACTCCTAATATTTATCTGCCAACAGGACCAATCTGTGGGACAAATAACAGAACCATATACTTACAGACCACTTCACACTTTACAACTAGGTTTTCCTATTCTTGGCCTCAGTTGATACTTATAAAAATCCAGTGAGTTAGAGGCTACATTCTTTTATGTCATCATTTCACAGGTGAGGAAAAAAGAAACTCAGAGGTGGTTATGTGGCTTGCTGAGGTCACACAGCTTGTATAAATCAGGTGAGCATCTTGAATTTCTAAATTTCCAAAACCTGTACTACTTTCATGGCTACACTGAAGGAGAGACACCATATGGGGCTTTCTCTCCCACAGAGACATCACTTGGGTTCCCTGCCCCTTCTCTAGCAAGGCCTTAAATTCTCACTATCCTGCCTTGACTCAAGAATTTTAACCAGCCTTAATGATCATCTGTGTTACATCAGAAACTTGCTTGGTACTCAGGATATGGAGAAGAACTAAAACATAGAAACTGCCTTGCAGGAGCTTTCACTCTAGAGCAGCTCTACCTGATACGATAGACATTAGCCACATGCGGCTTTTTAAATTTAAATTAAATAAATTTAAGTATTCAGCTACTCAGTTGAACTAGTCACATTTCAAGTACCCAATAGCTACATGTGACTAATAGCTACTATATTGAACATCACAGAAAGCTATTTGGGACAAAATTGGTCTAGAGTGAAAACAAGTAGATGGGCCCAAGGAGGTGAATATCTACTAGAGTAGACAGACTTGAAAACACAGCATAAAGTTTATTATGAAACCTGATATCTTTCCCCAATAGCACTGATTTCTCAGTTTCTTTGCCCTGTGCTGGTGAAGAAGACAATGCAATTAAATATTTATCTAATCAACAAATATTTGAATGTCCAGTGTGTGCACTGCTCTAGGCGCTAGGCATATACTGGTGAATAAGAAAGACAAGATCCTGCCTTACACCAAGGAGAGTCAAATAATTAAAGGAAAATGAACAAGAAAATATTATGTGGTAATGATTAGGGATAAGTAGAAGTTAAAATATGCTGCTATTTTAAAAAGTGACCAGGTATGATTGAGATGGGTTGGTTCAGAAGATGTCTCTGGTCAGATGATATTTAAGTGGAGATGTAAGGGCAAGAAGGAACCAGCCATGAAAAGATTAGGGAAGAGCAATATAAACAGTGGGAACAGCCAGAAAGAACATTCTTGGTGTGTTCAAGGGACTTTCAGAAGGAAAGCTTGTTTGGAGCACAGTTTAAAAGTTGGAAAATACCCTATGTTCATAGTAGCACTATTTACAATAGCCAAGACATGGAAACAACCTAAATGTCCATTGACAGAGGAACAGACAAAGAAAATGTGGTACATATATACAATGGACTACTACTTAGCCATAAAAAGGAACGAAATAATGCCATTTACAGCAACATGGATGGACCTAGAGATTATCATACTAAGTAAAGTAAGCCAGACAAAGAAAGACAAATTCCATATGATATCACTTATATGTGGAATCTAAAATATGACACAAATGAACTTATCTATGAAACAGAAATAGACTCACAGATATAGAGAACAGACTTGAGGTAGGGGAGGGATGGATTGGGAGTTTGGGATTAGCAGTTGCAAACTATTATATATAGAATGGATAAACAACAAGGTCCTACTGTATAGCACAAGAAACTATATTCAGTGTCTTGTGATAAACTATAATGGAAAAGAATATGAAAAAAGAATATATATAATTTTATATAATTATAATATATATAATTTTATATATATATAAAACTGAATCACTTTGCTATGCAGCAGAAGTTAACACAACATTGTAGATCAACTATACTTCAATTAAATAATTTTTTTTTTTAAATTGGAAAATAGCTCTAGATGTTGAAGAAGTAAGCAGGGACAAACCAGAGTTAGGAGTTTGAATTTATCCTAAAGCAGTGGGAAAATTTTAAGGTAAAAACTTTAAAGTAGGAGTATGCTATGACCTAAATGATAACATAAGCGATGACTCTGCCCACGATACCTAGATTGGATCATAGTGGAGTAAGAGTGGAAACAGGAAAACTAGTTGGTAGACTATTAAAACAGTTCAGGTGATAGAAGATGGTAGCTTGGACCAGGAAGCAGCCAGGGAAGATAAGATGTACTTCAGAGGTAAAGTCAATCAGATACACTGATGCATCTAATCTAAGAGAAAGAGGGAATAGACCCTAGATATGAAGCTTAAGCAATGGGGCAGATGGTGGTGCCATCTACCAAGAGTGAGAAATGTGGTAGGTGTACTAAAAGGAGGAGCCAAGGGAGAATGAGAGAGAACTGAGTTAAGTTTGAGGTGTGTAGTAGGCAACCAGGTAAAGATACCAAATGATAGTTGTTGTTTATATGAATCTGGGAAATAAGTCAGGGCTGGAGGAAACATTTTAGATTCTTTGATATGCCAGTGGTGTTTAAAACTAAAACACTGGGTGAGTGAGAGAGTGAATGTTGAGGATAGGTGAAGTCCCAGAACTGAGCTTAGGGTCACTCCAATATTTAGAGGTCAAAGAGAAGGAAAGGAATCAATGAAGAAAAGCCCCATTGAGGTAAAAGGGAAAACCATAAGCATATATGGTCACTGAAGCCAAGAGAAGAGAGGGTTTCAGAGAGAATGGTGTCATCAACTGTGCCAAATAATGCTGAGATCAAATTCATTAAAAATGGGTTCTGACTATACAATTTTGTAATACAGAGGTCATTTGAAACCTTGGTAATTGAGGTCTTGGTGTATTTTTGTGAAATGATTGGAGCTTATAGAGGAGAGAGTGTAAGGTAAGAGGAGACAAAAATAGGCAATGTTTTCAAGACTTTTCTTATAAAAGAGAGCAGAAAAGAAATGGCAACTGATAATATATTTTATTATGACCCATATATCCAAAACATCATTTTAACACACAGTTGATTTTAAAAATTAATAATAAGATAATTTACATTTATATTAATTGAACCAAGTCTTCAAAATCTGGTGTGTATTTTACAGCATATCTCAATTCAGACCATCCACATTTCAAGCACTCAGTAATTGCATATGGCTAGTGACTATTGTATTAGACATCACAGGTATAGGGAGACCTGGAATCCCTGTTCCAGATGTTGTTGTGGTCAAGGGAAGAGCAGAAATCCCTCAGGAATCATCTCTTTCTGGGAATATCTTTCTCTTCTAGATGGGAATATGCTGTCTCATATAATTGCTTCAGAATTATTTTATTATTTAGTATCTTTATTTTATATAATATTGTTCTCTCTCTCAGATAGGTACACAGAAACCTCTGATAATAAAATTTTAAGAGATTTGAGGTCTGTGAGAATTTAATGCTAAAATTGACTTAAACAGTTAAAAGTGGTGTCTAGAACTTGGTTTATAGACGGGAAAAACAAGATCAACACCAAGGACTGCTTTTTCTGGTTCCCATAATTTAAAAAAATGTGGATTATCAGGATATGAGGGTGAATAGATTTTGGAGAACTCTGGAAAAATCATTAATATGGTGGTTTTGTACAGTTTTTGTAAAAGTTGGCCTTTCTGAGTCCAACTCCAACCAGGATATTGGAGGTAGATAAAATCTCCATTTCTGAGTCAAGTGTCTGGTCTCTGCGAGTTTGAAGAGTCATCACAAATAGGAAAACAAGTTCAGGTTGCAGTTACAAACACAGAGCCTTATTCAGAGAAGATGTTCTTTAGAGGCTTATTGAAATGTATTGAAGAACTGTAAAAAAGAGGAAAACAACCAAAACATTCTTGAAAATAAAAGAAAAATAGGTAAACATTTTAGAACATTCAATGTTTGTATTTGTTCATTTTGACTAATGGCATTATTTAGTCACTAAATAACTCAGTGATTCTGAAAATATTTATCAAACACCAGTGTGTTGGCCCCTAGGCTAAGCTCTGGGGTTATGGAAATGAATGACAGTCCTTGCCTTCAAAGAGCTCCAAAGCTGATTGGAGAAACTGACAGACATTTAGGTAGAAGGTGACGAGTACCTGAACAAAAGTAGGCACCAGTGATAGTAGTATATAAAATGATGCAGGTTTTAAATATGGAAGGTTTGGGAAAATGTCCATGGTATAATGTTTAACAATGTTTCACTGGTGAAAAAAAATAGTAAGATTTGAACAAATATTTTGATAATTTGTGAGTGCTCTTATTTTTCTACCCATTAATCTATGTGCCGTTCATCTGATGGGTCAATCAGTTTATTTCTGCGGATTTGTGCCAAAGTAGTTCTAAAAAACAAGCAAAAAGGTGACCAATGCACTGGGGTAGGGGAAGGTCAACAAGAAGGCTATCGTGTAGTCATGACTGAGCCAGAAGGTGATACTATAGTCAAGGTCAAGAACTAGTCTTGCTGGGAGATTGGTTATATAAAAGAGACTAGAGCAAATAAATTAGTATGTCAAGGATAATGGGAGCCATGATTATTCTCACTGTTGGAGAAGGGAGTTAGAAATATGGAAAAAGGGGAAAGCTAGACCACCTTAAAGTTTAGATTAGAATTGAAGGTGCTAGAGTAAATTCATGGTTTTATATATATATATATGTATATATATATATATATATATATATATATATATATACACACACAAATATAAAAGTAAATGTGCATATATAAATATATAGGTATATTCATACATATTTCTTAGCTCTGTCTACTAAGAAGGCTTGAAAGCAATGAGACCCAAGAAGCATTGAGTACATTCTGATGCAGAGACTTACTGAAAGGAATGAGGATCCCATAGAGAAATGGATGATTTTGAGATTGGTCTACAAAAATACATGTTGAACGTGAAACAACTTATTTTGACAGATGGTAAAGAGGTGTTCAAGGAATCATAATGACACATCAAAGGGATACAGAAGTCTGTTTGAAGGGGCTTCCATTAGCCAAATTTAGGAAAAACTGAGCATCAAATTAATACTATTGAATTTCAATCCACTGAATAAAGTAGGAATCCATGTCTCTACTGATAAAAGGAATTAATGTAAAGAAGAGAAAGCTTTTCCTTAAGAGTAGAATTCCAAGTAATAAATGGATAAAATCACCATTTGATAACCATTATAACAATAACTGTTTAAAGTAAAAATCATCAATGGATGCAAAAACTAAAAATGAAAGTTTAATGAGAAATAGGATAATTTCATAGTCTCAAAGTATGCCCTAACAAAATACTTACTACTTACAAAGAAAGACATAATTACTTTACAGGCACCTAGCAGACACCAATTTAACCATATATGGTCATAGTTTCCTTTGTCAACACTGGGACAAATCAATATTTTATACCGCCCATCAGGATACAGAGAGCATAGCATTATTTCTGTGATATTGCAGCTCCAAACCTAATTATGAGGAATTATTGTGTTAATTTGAACTTTCCAATTTTGAGGGCAATAATGTGCTTATGTAAGAGATTTTGCTTGTTTGTTTTTAGAAAATATATACTGGAGTATTTGGTATAATAGGGAATCATGTCTACAAATTAATCTCAACTGTTTCATAAAAATTCAATGTGTATGCATAGGTGATGAAAGAGAAAGAGAAAATGAAAAAGTAAATGTGGTAAATATTAGCGGTTGGAGAATCTGAAAGATCTCTTGTATTATAGTTGAAATTATTCTATTGTTTTGAATTCTTCATTAAGTAAAACTAGAAAAAATTACAAACAAAAAAACCAACATGGCCAACTCTGGTGCTTGTCTAACTCCAAATTAACACCAATTGTGGTTTTATTCAGATATCAGAAAAGGTAACTCAACTACTTAATCTAGACAGTAGTTAATATGTCACCCAGTTCTGGACAATGAGACGTAAGAGCAATGACTGGGAAGCCTTTGGGGAAGGATTCTCTTCCATGAAAACAGGAAACTTATGAAGAGAAATTCCCTGTCTCATGATCTACTTGTCCCTGCCCACCCATCCACAATGCTGCCTCTGAATGTATTTGTATAAGTATGTGATACTTGGAGCACTTGAAGCCATTGGGTAGTCATGAGATCAAGTTAATCTTAGAGATGCTAAACCTGAGCTCTAATATCATTTGCCACTAAGGCAATACCAATAACAGTGATCTATTTCCAGACTTCTTGCTATTGGAGAACAATAAATGAGTTTAGGCTATTTCTAGTCAGATATTGTTATTTGTAGCTGCATGCATTCCTAACAGATACAGACAATAGCAACAACACAAATGACTTCCACAAAAGAGTTGGTAGAAAGATGTGAGCCATCGCTTTGGAAAAGCATAACCTAGGATAATATCAATTAAACATTGCGTTAGATTTCCTGTGGAAAATGATGAGTTTGCTTATTAATATGTGGCTTCATAACCACAAGGATTGGTTAGAATTTTTAAGAAAACAGGAAGACATTTTGTCTACTTAACATCTCCTTGTTTTAAGATATTGTAGGCTTTCTGAGGACTTTAAAAATGCTGAATCTTAAGAACCCACTAAGAACACTTGCACAAGGCCAAGCTCAATTTTATGTCTGTACTGCATCTACCATGTGCAGGGATTTTCAAGAAACACTCCAGCATTTTTGTAAAAGGACCCCTGATGCCTGAATATTAGGAATGCATTTATGTACCAGGATGTGGTCATTTGTAAAGACAAAAATGTTTTTACTGAATTTTTGTGTATTCATTTATAAATTTTATTAAACTTTTCAGAGGACCAATTTTAGTTTTGGTGATAGTTCCTATTGTATTTTTTTCAGCTCTTCTCTTTCTTTGTTATTTCCTTCTCTTTTCTTTCTGTTTATTTTGCTGTTGTTTTTACCAATATGTGCATTAGAAGCTATACATTCCCCTATGAATACTGTTTTGCCTGAATCCCACAAGTCTTGATATGTATTATTATCACTGAGTTCAAAATATAATCTAAATTTCCTCATGATTTTGTTTTCATTTTTTTACTGATATATAATTGACATATAACATTATATTAGTTTCAGATGTACAACATAATGATTCAATATGTGTGCATATTGCAAAGTGATCACCACAATAAGTTTAGTTCACATGCAACACCACACCGAGTTACAATCTGTTGATAAGACCTTTAAGATTTACTCTCTTAGAAACTTTCAAATATACAATACAGGATTTTTTAATTGTTATTGTTTTATCCAATTTGTTTTATTTTTTAATTGAAGTATAGTTGACTTACAATATTATATTAGTTTCAGGTATACAGCCTAGCAATTCAGTATTTTTATCAATTATACCCCATTAAAAGTTATTACAAAATAATAGCTATAATTCCCTGTGCTGTATAATATATCCTTGTTGCTTATTTATTTTATACATAGTAGTTTTTTATCTCTTAATCTCATAACCCTATCTTGCCCCTCCCCCCCTCCTTCTCCCCACTGGCAACCACTAGTTTGCTTTCTATATCTGTGAGCCTGTTTCTGTTTTGCTATATATAATACACTTGTTAGCTTTATTTTTTAGATTCCACATAGAAGTGATATCATACAGTATTTGTCTTTCTCTGTCTTATTTCACTGAGAATAATATTCTCTAGATCCATCCACATTGCTGCAAATTGCATAGTCCCATTCTTTTTTATGGCTGAGAAACATTATGTTGTGTATATATACCACATGTTCTTTATCCATTTGTCTATTGATGGACACATGGGTTGCTTCCATATCTTGGCTATTGTAAACAGTGCTCTATGAACACTGTTTGTGGGAATGTAAATTGGTGCAGCCACTATGGAAAACAGTATGGTGGTTTCTCAAAACACTGAAAATAGAACTATTATATAATTGAAAATCCTACTCCTGGGTATATATCTGGAAAAAAATGAAAACATGAATTCTATAAGATACATACAATTCAGTATTATTCATAGTTGCCACACTACACATTACATCCCTAGGACTTTTTTTAAATTTTATAACTGGAAGTTTATACATTTTGACCACCTTCACCCATTTCACCGACTCTCCACCCCCACCTCTGGCAACCACCAATCTGTTCTCTGTATCTATGAGTTTGGTTTCTATTTTTTAGATTTCACATATAAGTAAGATCATCCAGCATTTGTCTTCCTCTGTGTGACTTATTTCACTTAGCATAATGCCCTCAAGTTGCATCTTTGTTGCCACAAATGGCAAGATAGCCTTCTTTTTTCATGACAGAATATTTCATTTTATATTATATATTATTATATAATATATATTATAATATATATATTCTTGGCTATTGTAAATAATGCTGTAATGAACATGGGAGTGCATATATCTTTTTGAGTTAGTGTTTTCATTTCCTTTGGAGAAATATCCAAAGGTGGAATTGCTGGATCATATGGTAGTTCTAATTTTAATTTTTTAAAAAAACTCCATCCCGTTTTCCATAGTGGCTGCACCACTCTTGGTGGGTGCACTGTTGGTGTACACACACAAATAGTGCATGAGCGTTCCCAAGGTTCTTTATTTAAGCTAAAGATATTTCCTATCAATGCACCTGTCTTTTGTTCAGCACTTTGCAGTTTACAAAGATCTTTCAAACGTACTATCTGATTTGACTTTCACAGCACCCTCATGAAAGATGTGGGGCAGGAAGTTATCCATTCTGTGGATAGAGAATCAGATCCACCCAGAGGAAGTGGTAAACCCTATACCATACAGCAGGCATGTGGATGGGCTAACACTCAAATCCAGTGCTTTATGATGGTGATTCTGATAATCCTTCTACATGGAATTAATGAGCTTTTATCATTTATTCATGATCTTTTCCTTGTTTTTAAATAAAAACAGTAGTTACTATATGTCATATAATATACCATTTAATGTTCTATGCATTTATATATATCAATTTATCTGGTTCTCACAAAAAAACGTTGTGTGGTTGTTATCATCATCTACATTTTATTGATGAAGACATTGAGGCATAAAGAGTTTAAATGATGTAAACAAGTTAAATGAATTATTAAATGGCAAATTTGGGATTCAAACCCAGGATGTTTGGCTCTCTAGTCAATGCTTTTAGCCATTACACCACATAGTTTTCTCAACAACTAGATGCCAATTTTAGGCTTAAAGATGCCCTACTCTATATAAAGAATGCCATTCTCTGTTCTCTACAGTCATACTCTCTTTATGTTCTAGAATACTAAAGCATAATACCCACTAGGTCTATCCATGTTGTTGAAAATAATTCAAGTCCTGCTATTATTTTTTTAAAAAACACCCTGGGGGAATGAGCCAGCATTGCTGTCATTTTCTGACAAAGCAGAGAGCTTATGGTATGGCAATAAAATGATGTGCTCACAGGAATCCTTCTGCAGATCACTGGTACAAAGTCTAGACACAGTATAAAAAACAGATATTTAAAGGCACTGGAAAGTATCCAAAATCAGACAGAAGCCAGAAGATAGTTTATTCTTAAGAAAAAACTTCAACAGGAAATGGAAATGATTGCAAGTTTGTGGCTTTGCTGTTGCAGGGCACTCATCATGAGTTGGCAGCAGAAACTCACAACCTTATTACTCAAGGTGTAAAAAACAGAATCTAGTTCCAGAAGAGAACTGCATCCAATATATGACTATACGCTATGTGTAAATCCTTGTTTGATTATGCATGCTAGTGGATAGACTGAGGGAACTCAGTGAAAATGCAAACAGAGACCTAATAGAACCTATCCTTAAAAGACAGAGCTTTACTGGATGAGATCCATGAATGTCCTGTTCTGTTTGTTTGTTTGTTTGTTTGTTTTAATGAATGCATTTTCCAAATCTGTAGGTCACATGGCAAGAAGCTAAAGCCTTTTTGGCTTTAGAGATCAGAGGACAGAGACTGCAGCAAACAGAGCAACTAGAAGAGGAATTTCCAGAGTTAAGCAAACCAAGAGAGGATAAACCCAAAAACCAGAGTACAAGTACTGCCTAAATCTTTGAAAATTACCAAATATAAATATAAGGGGGAAATACAAGGAGATTGGGCTAAAATAACCACAGTTTGAAGCTGTAAGAAGTGTGCAGAGATTTGAGATGCCACATATCATGGAAGAGACAAACATCACAGTTTGGGTCCAAGCAAGTTAACTACCTTCTTACTAAAACAAAAAATAAAAGTATAACAATAGTCAGAACAATACAATGGAGTGCTAAGTAGCTATACTATAGTATCTGAACTATCCAGTTTTAAATAAAAAACTCCAAGACATACACAGAGACAGTAACTTGTGATCCATACTCAGGAAAAAGACAGTCAATAGAATGGACACTAAGTATGTCCTTATGTTATATTTGGCAGACAAAGACTTCAAAGTATATATTATGAATGCATTCAAAAAATAAAAAAATGTTCGAAGCATTAAAGGAAAGAGTATATTTATTCTCATGAATAAATGAGAAAATTTGAACAGAGAAATCAAATCTATATAAATAAATGAATAAAAATCTACAGCTGAAAAGTATAAAAACAGAATGAAAAATTCACTAGACAGGTTAAAGAAAAGAAAATTCAGTGAACTTAAAGATAGATCAATAGAAATTACTTATTCCAAAGAACAGAGAGAAAAAAGGCTAAGGTAGTTGAGTGAGCCATGAAAAAAATGCCAAGCATTTAAAAAGAGAATAAGCTGAAAGGAAGGCACCTGAAAGTGAGATAATGAGAGATGTGTTGTTGAATTTCCCATTTCTGATGGGTTGGAAAGAGCATAGCTTCACCAAGAAGTTGGATACTGTCTATACCACTCATGAAGCTTCAAATTACCTTAGTTAGATACAGTCTGAACAAGTACTCTGTGCAATTCAACAGTTTAGGAAGAAATAAGGCATTTTATGTGCAAAGATTTGAGAAGTAAATGATAGACCTAATATTACTCCATGTTGTACAATCAAGTGTTTGTAAGACTGTGGTGTCCGCTCTAACTTGTCTCCTTTCCCTGTATCCATGCCCTTTGCTTTTTAACTTTGCAGCACACCCATACGAAGGGAAGTGGGCTGGAGGGATACTTTCTACTCCTTATCTTGTCATGAGACTTGATTTGGCCAAGCAGATGTTTGCAGAAATGAAGCAAGCAAAGCTGTGAAAGGTGTTTGCATATTAGGCTTGCTTGCTCCTTGATTCCACCATTTCCTTGAGAAGAACATGCCTGGGTTAACCAGCCTGGGTTAATATTGGGAACAGGATGAAGGACCTGTGAACAGAGCTGCGTCAACTAAATTGCCCCAGCCAAGTCTAAGCTTAGAGCAGAGTGCCACGTCCAACCTTCAGATGTATGCATTAGCCCAGCCAAGATCAACAGTTACCATGATGAGTCCGGGTCAGCCAACACTGTGCAATCCCACAGACCTGTAAACTGTAATAATAAATGCCTATTGTTTTAAGCCACTACGTTTTGAGGTAATTTGTTCCACACAAGTAACTAACTGATAGAATATTTGAAAGTTTCAAGCACTGTGCTAGATGCTTTCCATATACTATCTTGTTTAACACTCAAATGATGAGATACTGTATTTTTAAAAAAATTCAACAGTACATTTTCAGATAAGAAACAAGGACCCCAAATGTTATTTCACTGTTCAAAGCCACACAGCTATGGAATGAAGCCAAGATTCAAATATAGGCAGCCCATATCTCATATTCTATGTACCTAAGAATTTGTGTCTGTTAGAGATTTTTCTATCTCCAAATTGTCAGAATTGCATGCTGAGAAAGGGAACTAAAAATAAACCATGCTGTAGGAATATAGAGCATTTCAAAATATGTAATAACAAGAAATTTCTTTTTAATCTTTCTGCCTACACACCACTGACATATACAAACGTCATTAATACAAATGCTTAAAGTAATGAAATACCAACTTCTGTGCTTGCTTACATTCAAAGTGTGCCAGGAAAAACATATGCTTGCTGCCATGCATGGATATTAGTTCCTGGACCTTCAGGATGCCTCCTTCTAATTTATTTTCATCACTGGCAGTTTGAATTGTATCCCCCTTTCCCCCCCACTTTTTTTCATCATTCAGCACCACTTACAAAAAGTGAGAGGAAAAAAAAAGCTCTCACTCCTAAAATTTCAGACATATGGTGGGAATTAAATAGATTCTATGGGGTTGAGGAGCAGGGGGCTTGAACTCTTGACTTGTTTCTACCTCCAAGTAGCTACAGGTTGTCAGGCAAACTTTTTACATCTCGGAGCCTTGATTTTCTTCCCAGTATAATGGGGTCACTACCAGATCTGGAAGCCTATGAAACCCATTTATTTATTCATTCTTTCAAAACTTTATTGTACACTACCTATGTGTCAGGTACAACACCACTCATGGGAGATAGAAAAAGAAACAAAATAAAATCCTTGCAAGATTTCTCAGTCTGGGAAACAGGAAAGGAGCAAATAAGCAAATAGTTACAGAAAAATGTAATAAATGATCATTGTTCTTTTTGTTACAAAAACAATATATTTACCACACATTTAAAATAATATGTTATTGAAATTTCAATTAAAGAATTTATTCTAAAATGCAGTCTCTTTATATTAAGAGAATAGAACCAAAAATTTTTCACTAAAAGAAAGTGTCTTTGACCATATTTTTATCACAATCTATAACTTCTGCTTTTTTCTCTCCTTTTTTAAACTCTAAGTGTTGAAGGCCAAGTAATGCCTTGACAGTATCTACATGTATGTATACATGCATACATATACATTCTTGTAAACGTGTGTGTATACATACATGTATGTGTGTACATAATGCACATAATAGGGGGAAAGTGACTTAGAAAAAGGCCAACAGCAGCTTTGGCTCTCAGGAGGAATGGAGAAATAAAACATGGCATGACAAAGTTATTGTTTCTCTGATAGCAACACAAGCCTACAAATACGAAATATGCTAATTTTCCTTTCCTTTCTCTCTCAATATTGTCTTTGTGATATCCTTGGAGAAGTTGGAAAGACTATGGACTTAGCCTTTGATGAAAACCTACATTTTATTATAACTGCAAGTGATGTCTGCATGATATTTTAGTTAAAAGTAAGTTTAGCTGTGACTAATAGAAAAAACTAAATGGCAATATTTTTAACAAGATAGAAGTTTGTTCTCTCAAGTGGACAAGAATGGCTGATAGTTTTTAGCTTCAGCTATGTATCAGACATTATTCTGAGTACTTGCCATTTGTTGATTGTTTAAATTGTTACAGAACTCTATGGGATCTTATTATCTCCAGTTTGTAAATGAGGAAACTGAGCCACAAAGGAGTTAACTTTTCCAAGATTTCGCAGCTGATGAGTGGAGGAGCCAGAACTTGAACATGGGCTATCCAGCTGCAGAACCTGTGTTTCCACTTGTTCTCACTCAATGCCTGGAGGTCAACCATCCCCAGTGAAGTTGGGAGTCCACAGATTCTTTCTAGAGCGACCCTTATTTTCCTGAAGCAGCATGGTCTCCACATTCCAGAAGCAGTACAGAGCAAGAGGTGAAGAAGAATATCTGTGCAAGTAGTTTTACTTGTAAAATGACTTACACTTCCCTTGTTACACTTCTGCTGACGTGTCTCTTTCACACAGCCACATCCAGCTGCAGGATAGCTTGGAAATGTAGTCTCCCTTCTGGATCCTGGCCCTCAGGCTACAAATGTCTGGTGTCCGTGGAAGGAATAGAAATGGATATTGGGTGACAATGTCTTTTTATTGTCTTTACTTCAGAAATACTTTTTATAAAGGTTATACATTTGTATTAATGACTCTAAATTGTTTCTAGGTGGTCTGTTTAAAAAAACATTCTTTTTCTTGTGTGCTGAACGAGACAACAATTGTTTTAAGAACTGGCAAATACTGTTCAACAGTAGGTGGGTCATCTAATTTATTTATGCTATTTTCTATTTTGTTAATGGGAAAACTGAGTTGTGAAAGTCCAAACTCATGTATAATCCTTGCTGTGAACCAAGAACTGAAGTGTCAGTGGGAGCCAGTGAGTTGACCACCCCAGATCTCTGTGAAAACCATCATAAAATAGTCAAATTGACAACAAACTATTATGAGATGGGCATGATATAAAATTTCCATGAAAATGACTCTTTTAAGAGTGTCTGTCATCATTTTCATGGGAAATTCTAATTATTTACCCTTCATTCCCAACTGGCTAGCAGCTTGCAATAAATGTATTTGATGCATATCCTCAGTAGCTGTTTCCACAGCCAGTAAAATTTTAGGAGATTATAAATTAAAAAAAAATGAAATAACCCTTTTTGTTTATTTGTCTTTTCTAAATTTGTTTCCACTTACACAATAAAGTAAAAATAAAATTTCAAGTCATGTGAAAATTTTAACTTCCATTCCTAAAATGCATGGTATAAAGGATTATCAGGGAAGCAAAAATAGCATAACATAGAATGACATTACAGATAGCAAATAAAAATCACAATAATAAACATTATTAATCAAAGTTATCCTGTCAATGGGCATTAATTTTTAGGATGGATTAAAATATAAAATCAAACAATATCTGCTTAGAAAAATAGATATGATCAAAGTGGTTCAGAAAAATATTTTAAAAATGAACAAAGTTCTATTTTCACTCAAGTTTAAAACAAAAGGAAAGTTAAATTAACAATATTAATAGGTATTGTTATTAAGTCAAGATGAAAGATATTCAGTAATGAAGTTTTGACATCAGTTATAAGTTAAATAGCACATAATCTAAATACATGAGTAAACCATTTTAAACAACTGAGAAGAAATGGACAGGGTAGAATTGCAAAAGGAGGTTTTTGCTTTAATGTGATTGGATAAAAATGGCTAATAATGCTGAATTTTTTCTACATGTCAGTCTTTTTTCTCCCAAGCCATATATGAGCTAGTGCATATATCTTCCCAATAAACTTATGAATAGATAGTAAATATGATATGTGGGAGAATAAATTATACTGTTAATAATACTGAGCTAATAGTTTTCTAAGAAACTCTGTGGCTCATTAAGAAGAATTACATTCACTTTTCCAATATGTAGATTGGATTATTTACCAAAACTGACCACAACAAAATCTCAATATATTCAAAGGGTAGATATTTTATGTCACTTTGACCATTGACTATTATGTTTAAGCCCCAAACAACGAATATTTAAAAAAGAAAAATTATCTCAAAAATGAAAGCTGGATCATAGCGGGTAACTAAAGACACAATAAAGAAAAAATTGAAAATAATAAGTAGGATATTATATTTTAAAACCCATATCAGAGTAATTGAAGGTTTGTCAGAGTAATTGGAGGTCAGTTAATAAATTTATTTTATTTTGAAATAAGGATAGGTACATTTTATTATTTAACTTATAACATTAGATTAAATAACAGGTCATACATTGTTGATGAGAATATAAAATAGTGTAATGTCTTTGAAACACAGTTCGGCAGTTCTTTAAAATGTTACCATATGATCCAACAATTCTACTCCTAGGTATATACTCAAGATAATGGAAAATATGTCACATAAACTTTGTACGTGAATGTTTATAGCAACGTTATACAGAATAGTGGAAACAACTCAAATGTCCATTAAATGATGAGTTGAATAAACACAATGTTCTATATCAATACAGTGGAATACTATTTAGCTATAAAGAGGAATGAAGTACCAATGTATGCTACAACATGGATGAAACTTGAAAACATGCTACATGAAAGAAGCCAGTCACAAAAGACCACATGTTGAATGGTTCCATTTATACGAAATGTCCAGAATTGGCAAATCCATGAGACAGAAAATAGATGGGTGTTTTCCCTGAGGTGGATGAGGAAGAGTAGAGAGAGAATGAGGAATGACTGCTAACAGGTAGAGGTTTCTTTTGGGGGTGAGGAAAATGTTCTAAAATTAGATTGTAGTGATGGTTGCACAACTCTGCAAATATACTAAAAAGCATTGAATTATACACGTTACATGGGTAAGTTCTATGGTATGGGAATTATATCTCAGTAGAGCTGTCATAATAGAGAGAAAAAAACAGGAAAACTGAAACATAGAAGTTTTGTATCTGGATTTCTATTTTTGTTATAGAAATTACCAAAATAAGCCTTAGTTCTTTTTTTTTTTTTTTTTTTGGGGTTTTTTTCACTGTTGCTTTTTGTTTTTGTTTTTTGGTCACGCCGCCCAGCTTGTGGGATCTTAGTTTCCCGACCAAATATTGAACCCCGGCCCTCAGCAGCATGGACCACCAGGGAATTCCCAGTCCTTAGTTGTAATCCAGTTTATGCTTTGATTCACATCTCTAAAAGGGCTTCATCCCAGGCCTTTCCCAGAGTAGATGCTTGGTGAGTGTGTATTGTTGACATGTATTAACTGATAACAACTTGCTTCAAAATGATTTGAGGATGCAAAATTACACACTGAAGGGCATTTTCTTTTGGTAAGCATTTAAAGGCTTGGTGATAAGAGCTTGGAATGGAAACTATGCCAGCCTCTGAAGGCTTAAAGTTCTGGCAAAACTTTATTATATTCCTGAATCCATACTTTGTGTTCCAAGAAGTTTCAGGATAAAAAAAAAAAAAAAAAATAGAGCAGGAACTCACGTTTTACATGACAGGAATCTTTTTGTGAAACAAGAACAAAACTGATTTTTTGGAAGAGACAGTTTTATAAGCCTTTTCTTGTTTTGTGTAAACACTAAAAGGACTGCTTGATAATATCTGTGAAGGGGAAAACAACAGCAGTAAAGCAAACAAAACAAACAGGTAATTAACAGAGTCCCAGATTGTTGGTAGATCAGAGATGCTTTCAGCCTCAGGACAACAATTAAAAATTTCTTTACTAAATGCCATCCCAGCTAAACCCTGCTTATGCGATTCATATGATGATCAAATAATGTAACACATATGGAAATCTTTGGTGAGCTCTAAGGTGCACTAAAAATACAAAAGTCTGTTGGCTGTCTTGTCTTCTTAGATGCTCTCCTTCAAAGTCATCAATTACAGCTTATGTTTAAGTGGTTCATGGACTGAAATTTATTTTCATATGGATTAGACCAACTGAAGTTCAGCTCTCCTAGTTTATGAGCATTTTTGTCCCAGTTTCTTAAGTATTTATATAGGTACTGATATATAGACACATACATGTGTGTGCAATATAAGGATATACACTTATTTAATCCTCCCAACAATTGTAATAATGAGATATGGACAGGGAAGTGATTGATTTTGTGCTAAAGTTGAGACAAGTTGCTTTCTTATGCTGGGGCACAAATCTTGGATTTCTTACTCGTATCTTGGCCTTTTACTCAATGTCACATTGCTTCCTTGCATCTACGGCACATCCCTATTTTCTCACTCCCCACCCCTCTGCCACCCTTCCTATTCCCCTCTATACATACCCATATACATAAGGAAACAAATATAAATATTTAATGCTTTGCTTCCTGTGTCACCCTCCCACTGTACATCCAAGCACACACACAGGAAAATCACAGTTCAAAAAAATTTAATACTTTGTTATGCAGAGATGCAAAGTTGAATAGGACAAACTCCTCATCCTCAGTTAAGTTGATGCCTCCACTCTCACAGGGGAGAAGAGACAGGCCATGAAAAAAGAAAAACAGAAGGTTCTTTCTTCTTGGATTCTTTATTTTTTTGTGCACACTTCTATGAAATCATGTTTTACTGTGTTTCAATGAGAGTGTATCAACCTGTGTTGTCAGCAAGGCCATTATTTATCTTTCATATTACTTATCTACAAATGCACCCAAGTGCCTGACACTTAGTAGCATTTTAGTAACATTGGTCTAATGGCATTTGTAGGTGTCTATTTTCTGAATTAATAGATGGATGAAGTCGTCATTTAACAAATAACACCAGTACAGGGACTTCCCTGGCGGTTAAGACCCTGTGCTTCCACTGCAGGGGGCTTGGGTTCGATCCCCGGTTGGTTGCCGCACAGTGTGGCCAAAAAAATAAATAAATAAAAATAAACAAGCAAATAAATAAACAGTCATACCTTATTGTCTAATAGGGGAACTCTTTCAAGAGATATCTCATTATAAAAAAAAAAAACAACAGAAAAACCAAAAACAAATAACACCAGCACATTCTATTGCTTCCTCAACATCTCTTAATATACAGTCAAATTTAATTATAATGTAATCAATTTAGTAGATGTATATAGGCATAAGGATGAAGAGTGTGGCAAATATTGCAGTGGAGACAGAAATTGAAATATAATCTGGAGCAATATACATACACAGTGAATATATCTTTATAACTGAATATGAATATAACAATAACAGGGAGGAACTCTCACGCCCAGGACTGCAATGACTTTCACCTTACTAAAACTTTCCTTGCATTAAAGAGTAGCATTTAAGTAATGTTTTCTTGTATACCACACCTGGATGGATGAAAGTCTGGCTGTGAAAGAAGTCTACATGAGGTATTTCTTGACTCCCGGCTCCAAATTCTTGTCTGAAATCATTAGGTAGGGGCTAGCTAGTCTAAGACAACTTTCCAGAACATTTTTTTTAACTTGGGATTTATGTTAGCAATTACAAAAGGAAGTTTAAAGAATGTATGAAGCTATAATATGAAGAAAGTATTATACATAGTTTTTACACTTTAGCTAATAAGGATGACATCTGCATCAAATTATGAATATGACATCATGGGATTTTATCAACAGTACTGGGAGCTGGTGAAATGCAAGTCAGGACAATCCATAGAACATTTTTTTCTAGTTCTAAATCAAAAAATAATGCTATTTTTCTATCATCTGTTGATGCTTCTTTAGTTCTCACCTCTATTTTTCTTGGTCAGTCTGCATTAGTGGGTCACAAATTTTGTTTTTGTCATTTGTACAAAATCCACCCCAAACATCTACTTAAAAAATTTAGTTCAACTAAAAATAATTATTTATCTTTGGCTGCAAATTATTTACCACATCATCCCTTTGTGTAAGATGCCTGAAACATGATGGATCTAGAGAGATGGGTACCAAACAATTGCAATCCATTCAAAGTGCCCTGGTGGAGATCGTATGGGGGTGAGAGAGTGCAGAAGAAAAGCAGCTAAGCCTGCAGTTATCCAACTGTTTGAACCTTAGTTCAGGTATACATAAAAAACCTTTTTTTATCATGTTGTGAAGATTAGAGACAACGTGTATAAAATACTTAGAACAGTCTTGCTATATAAAAAGTACCCAATAAAAGCTTATTATTATTATTATTATTATTATTTGGAAAGCAGGTTATGACCCCCTCCTCCTTCCCCTAGTACTCAGATGTAACCACTCTTGCCAGGTATTGAAGGTGTTAATTAATCTCCCCTGATTCTGAACCAACTGTGACTAGACTCATGTACTTAGAACACAATAAAATGTACATTATCAGCTTTCTTACTGGTGAAGCTTGATTAGGGACTGGGGGGCTTTCTCTACTTTCTCCTATCTACCCTTCAGTCAGGCACCTGGGAGCTGCCTATAAGGGGAGCAGACCTCTGCCCATGCAGTACCATACAGCAACATGGGGAGTGGAGGTCTCTCCTCCCCCCATCAGTGTAGAAGAGATCAAGAGCTCTCCAGATCTGGACATTCACTCATGCTAACTATCCACTCAGATAATCATTGCTCCTCTTATGCAGAGGAGTCAATGGGGGGAAAGAATAGCGTAGAATTCTTCTCCATATTTTCCAGAGAAGGCTGAAATCTTGGCA
This sequence comes from Eubalaena glacialis, assembly GCF_028564815.1. Taxonomy (NCBI): domain Eukaryota; kingdom Metazoa; phylum Chordata; class Mammalia; order Artiodactyla; family Balaenidae; genus Eubalaena; species Eubalaena glacialis. The sequence goes on along the minus strand of NC_083720.1, from coordinate 40,987,757 downwards.
GCTTTTGCCATTTTATGGTTTGATGTAAAAATACAGTGAGAGGAAAAGAAAGACAACCTATTGGGAAGCTTTTGTCAGCAAGTAATAGAAATTTAAAGTTGAACAGACTTGAAAATTATGGAAACATAAATTCAGATGAGAAGGATTTCAGAGGTGGGTGAGCTTCAACACTGGTTATCCAGCAGTCCTTAACGATATCATCAAGGTCACTTATTAGTCCTGTCCTAAGGTAAGTTCTCCCATGATTATAATATGCCTGTCAGTAGCCTAGAGTGCAGTTTTCTCATTCGTGACTTGGAAAAGAGAATAAACTTGGCTTATATTCATAAAAGTCAGAAAACATTTCTCTTAGAAGCCCCAAACAAGACTCTGCTCATCTGCCCAAAATGGTTTAGGCTTTCTTATCACAAAATGATTTATGAGTAAGGGACTTTAGACTAATCAGCTAGAGTGGAACAGATATTGGGAAAGTAGCACTTTGTTACAGAAGAATTCTTCTAAAGCTTGAAGCTTATTTGCTGGATTCTGGTATGTATGGCTTATCTCCCTGGCATAGCAATATTCAACTCAGGTGTGCCAACAATTTGTGTAGCTGGATTATCTATATTCACCTCTATTGTATGTTATAATTGGTGTTCTAGAGAAGCAGATGAAAACTAAAAGTGGACATGTTCTAGAGTCTTTATTTGAAAGGAAAATCTGCTTTCAAATACTGAAGCAACTGAAAAATAGACTGTCACTTATACTGTATATGATCTTTTTATTTATATCAAACTCAAGTGTGCATTTTCTGAGGAAATTTTATTTTTCTACAACCTATGTAGTATTTTGAAAAAGACTTATTATATCCCTTTAAATCACCCTTGACCACACTCTTCCACTTGATGTTTTGGTTAACAGAAATGCTGATGTATTTTTGCAGGTTTATGATACACTTGAACATTAGCCCCCTGGGGAGCTTAATGGTTGCGTTCCATTTCAGCAATGCTTAAGTGGGATTTTTTTGATCCAAAAAAAAAAATGTTTTTGCTAAAGTGGGAAAGCTTTTCGGACATAAAACAATACTCACAAAATACATGAAAGACTAGAGTGCAAATGATTCTGAAAAACAGGGATTGGGTTTTCTTGGAAATTCACATGGCTTCAAAATTAAGAGACATATTGCACACAATGTACTTGGTCAGCTCTAAATTGTTACTTAGGGAATAAAGAGTTATATATTTTTAAATACACTGTTTCAAAAACAATTTACCAAATTGTATTAATATTTTCTTTCTGAAGTTGAGCCATTTGTTAAGCAAAGAATGTGGTTGGCAATAATTTTATTTGTAAACCATTGGGAACTGCAGTTTCCAAAACATAAGTTAATTTTTTTTAATCAGTGACCCTTACTCTTTTATTCATTCATTCATTTATTTATTTATTTATTTATTTATTTATTTATTTATTTATTTATTTATTTCTGGCTGCACTGGGACCTCGTTTCTGCGCGAGGGCTTTCTCCAGTTGCGGCAAGCAGGGGCCACTCTTCATCGCGGTGCGTAGGCCTCTCACTATCGCGGCCTCTCTTGTTGCGGAGCACAGGCTCCAGACGCGCAGGCTCAGTAGTTGTGGCTCACGGGCCTAGTTGCTCCGCAGCATGTGGAATCCTCCCAGACCAGGGCTCGAACCCATGTCCCCTGCACCGGCAGGCAGACTCTCAACCACTGCGCCACCAGGGAAGCCCCATAAGTTAATTTTGAGTCGATTAAAGGGAAAGTTGTTCTGGATGAACTTCTGAGGCAGTTCTTGATGAAAATTACATTATTTTGTGAGACATCTAAAAGGAAACACAATGCTATCCTCCATCACACCTAGGAAGATATTACTGAGCTCTCCAAGAAGCCTTAAGCAGGATTTAAGGACTTGGTGCCTCCAATGAACTTAGCGTGCAGGCCTCACAGGTTGGTTTGTTTGGGTTTAGAGCATTTTGTCCTTTGTGCTGAGAGAGACTGGGTGTGCTAGTCTGACCGCAGCTGATGCACTGTGTTCAGCATGAAAACTGAAGGTAGTACCAGTGGAAAAGCAGGGCATCTGTATGATCTGAGCTGGCTTGTTGAGGATGCTATGTATTTGGAGTTTGGGTTTATAAGATGATAAGGAATGAGACCTCCCTCTGGAGTGATCAAAGGGAAGGCTGTTCCTTTGAGATCAGATGGTTGTTGTTTCCAACAATGCTAAATTGTTCCATTCTCTGTGAAGAACTCCTATATGTGCCAGTTTTGCTAAGACTGAAATCCAAGTTACTGTTACCAGTGGAATGATGTATCTAACCACCAGTCTTTCCATGTATTCCTGATACAAATTTTTCTGCACATTTTTGAAAATCTAATAAAGCTGATCATTTCCCATTTTGTAAGAATTTTTACTAATGTAGAATAGTTTTAGATTACTGATGTATTATAAAATAATATAAGTTAAAAAAAATAAAAACAAGGCTAGTTCATCTCTAAGAATGCCATCATGGGCATGTGGTAAGTTTTAAAATGCTGGTTAATATTGCAGGATTTTTTTTAATGTTCTTTTAAAAAATCATATGATTAATTTAGAGTGATACTAGAGGTTTGTTTTGTTTTTTTTTTTTAATTGAATGTAAACTCCTAATGCATGGAATTCTTCTATAATGGACTTTTCCACTTTTGAATGTATTCAGGTCTGAGATGCACTTCAAGTTGTTGCTCAATTCCAGATCTTCCATAACACTTTTCCAAGCCTATTCCAGAGCAAATAACTTTTCTAGAAGAGAAGGTTAGAATGGACGATGACTAAAGTCATGGCCAGCTGAAAGACCACGTGGTATTATGATCCTCTATGACACTCTTATCTAATATAGGTAAATGCAAGCATTGAATATTCTATCCCTAAGACACACACACGCATCTTTGCACTTGTTTATATTTTGCTCCTCATGGCTCCCTTTTCTGTGTTCCTACTTTATATAACACTACACTGCACTGATATTTCTTCATGAGTTGGTTTCCCCCAACCAACTCATGTACAATGCCACATGGTAATTAATGCATTTATATTCCAGAAGCTTAATAGTGCCCAAAACAGAGCTCAAACTTTTTAGAATAAATAGTACTATAGGCTGAATGTCTCCCCCACCCCCAAGCCAAATTCATATGTTGAAATTCTAACCATCAATATGTTGATTTGAGGAGTTGCAGCCTCTGGAAGGTAATTAGATAATGAAAGCATAGCCTTCAAGAATAAGATTAGTGCCCTTAAAAAAGGGACTCCAGAAAGATCCCTTGCCCCTTTGACCATGTGAAGACATAGCAAAAAGACTGCCATCTGAACGTGAGCAACCTGGCTCTCACCAGACATCTAATCTACAGGTGCCTTGGCCTCAGACTTCCCAGCCTCCAGAACTGTGAGTAATAAATTTCTGTTGTTTAAGCTACTTAGTCAATGGTATTCTTTTATAGCAGCCTGAATAGATTGAGAGAGAAATTGATATCAAGAAGTGAGGTGCTGCTATAACAAATACTAAAAATGTGGAAGTGGCTTTGGAACTGAGTAATGGGTAGAAGTTGAAAGAATCTTGGGGTGCATTCTAGAAAAAGCATTCATTGCTGTCAATACACCATTAAGGATGGTTCTGGCAAAGGTCCAGTAAGAAAAGAGGAGAGCTGTAGAGAAAGCCTCAATCTTTTCATAGAATACCTAAGTAATCTTGATCAGACAGTTGTAGACTGTACAATCAAGGCCATTCTGATGAGGGCTCAGAAAGAAATAAGGAACACGCTGTTGAATAAGGAGGAAAGACCAACCTTGTTATAAAATGGCAGAGAACTTGTCTGAATTGTGCTCATGTGCTTTTGTTTTGTGCAAGGTAGAACAATGAAATTGGATATTGGCTGAGGAACTATCTAAGCAAAGTATTGAAGGAGCAGCCTGGTTCCTTCTGACTGCTTATGGTAAAATGCAGGAAGATATAAATGATTTAAAGTTCAAATTGTTCATCAAAAGGGAAGCAGAACTTAAAGCTTTGGAACATTCTCAGCTTATCCATATTGAAAAGAATGAGAAAGCCTGTTCAGGAAAGACCTTTAAGGGTGTGGCCAAACGACCACTTGATAAGGAGATTAGTCAACAAATAGATGGTCATTGAAGACATCCCATAGATGAAATTGATTAAGAAAAGTATGTAGAGCAGAATTTGAAGAGGACAGAGGTCAGAACTCTCTGTCCTATGAACAGATAAAGGTAGGGTAGAAGAAATAGAGTCCACAAAGGGACTTAAGAAGAAATGAACATAGAGGCAGATGGAGTAAAAGTGGTGTCACATAAGCCAAGGGAAAGTCAATCCCAATATACACTAATATGTATAAAATGGATAACTAATAAGAACCTTCTGTATAAAAATAAATAAAAATTCAAAAATTCAAAAATAAAAAAAGAAGCCAAGGGAAATTGTTATGGTCTGAGTGTTTTTGTCTCCCCAAATTCATATGTTGAAATCCTAACCTGCAATAATGATGGTATTAATATGTGGGGTCTTTGGGAGGTAATTAGGTCATAAGGATGGAACCCTCGTGAAAGGGATTAGAGCTTTTATAAAAAAGGACCCCACAGAGCTCCCTCGTCCCTTCCACCATGTGAGCATACAAGAAGTCTGCAACTGGAAAGAGGGTCCTCATATGACCATGCTGGTACTCTGCTCTCAGAATTTCAGCCTCTAGAACTGTGAGAAATAAATTTCTGTTGTTTATAACCTACTCACTCTGTAGTAGTTTGCTATAGCAGCCCAAATGGACTAAGACAGTAAGAGAGATGGGTAGATTTTACCCAAAGCAGCAAAGTAAGGTAAAGGTTAAAAAGAAACTATAGACTTAGAGGCATGGATATACATACACTACCAAACATAAAATAGATAGCTAGTGGGAAGCAGCCACATAGCACAGGGAGATCAGCTCGGTGCTTTGTGACCACCTAGAGGGGTGGGATAGGGAGGGTGGGAAGGAGGGAGACACAAGAGGGAAGAGATATGGGAATATATGTATATATATAACTGATTCACTTTGTTATAAAACAGAAACTAACACATCATTGTAAAGCAATTATACTCCAATAAAGATGTTAAAAAAAAAACTATAGAGTTTTGTAATTCATGACTTTTGCAGAGTGATTTTAATGTAGAAGTGGGGACAAATTTTGATTTTAGCTGTGAGGAAAGGAGGGACTTAGAGGCCCAGAAAGGCACTGCTGCTGTTGTTTTAAATGTGGGAGCCTGGGGCATTTACATTAGCTACAGAGTACGAACTCGTAGAAAGGGAAATGTTAAGTCAGGTTCTGGTCCTAGATCCCAAAGGAAAGATAAGAAGGATCAAAAGATCAGTCAAATCAAAAGGAGTGAAGAGGGATTTACATTTGCATTAGTTTCCTAGATTGCCGTAAACTGGGTGGCTTAAAACAACAGAAACTGATTCTTTCATAGTTTTGGAGGCTAGGAGTCTGAAATCAAGGTATTGGCAAGACCACGCTCTTCTGAAGGCTCTAGAAAATAATCCTTCCTTACCTCTTCCTACCTTCTGGTGGTTGCTAGCAATCCTTGGGAACGCTTGGCTTGTAGCTACATCACTCCAATTTCTACCACTAACTAGACATGTCTTTCTTCTCTCTGTGTATGTCTCTGTGTCTCTGTCTTGGTCAGTCCAGGCTGCTTTAACAAAATACAATAGGCTGGGTGGTTTCAACAACAGAAATTATTTCTTATAGTTCTGAAGTCTGGGAATTTCAAGATCAAGGTGCCAGCAAGGAAGGTTTCATTTTAAGGACTCTTCTCTTGGCTTGTAGGTGGCCACCATTTGGCTGTGTGCTCAGATGACCTCTTCTTTGTGTTTACAGGGAGAAAGAGAGAGAAAGCTCTCTGGTGCCTCTTCTTAGAAGGAAACTAATCCCATCATGAGGACACCCTAATTACCTTCCAAAGACCCCATCTTCAAATAGCATCCCATCTGAAATTAGGATTTCAACATATGAATTGGGGGAGGACACATTTCAGTCCATAGCAGTCTCCAAATCTCCTTCTCCTTATAAGAATACAATTCACTGGATTTAGGGCCCATCCTAGCCTTGTATCACCTCCTCACAACTAGATTGCTTCTGCAAAGACTTGATATCTGAACAAAGTCATGTTCATAGGTACCAGGGGTTAAGACTCCAACATATCTTTTGGGGGGGACAGAATTCAACCTACAACAGCGGCAAACACAATGAGTGTTTGTGTAGAGCTACTTTTGCAGAGATTAAGGTGAGAAACTAGGGAATTCATATCCCATAGTCTACATTATCTCAGAAAATTGAAATACATGGTCATCTACTGAGAGGCAGAGGGGAAATGCAGGCATATACATTCCAACATACCATGAAAAGCCCTTTAATAAAAGTGTGATTATGGCATGCTGTGGGTACACAGAAGGGGGAGTGGATAACTCAGCATAGGCTGAGAGAATAAAAGGGCTTCTCTGAGGACAGGGTATAGGACTAGAAAGATAAGTAAGAATATCCCCAGAGAAAACATGTGTGGTCGGAAGAGAACATCCCAGGCAGACAGAGCAATGGGCAAAGGAGGAGGGTTCCACAAAGGCCAAAGACCTTTCTCAACCTCCCACAGTGCCACCACTGTCTATGCTAGGACCGTGTGTTGGAGCCCACTATCCTGTACTCTAACTTCCTTTTGTTCCCCTCTGCCAGCTTGGAGGAAAAAGAGGGATGTTCATTCCTTGGTCCAAGAGTGTTTATTTTCTGATGGGCTATCCTCTTACCTGTGGTCCCATCATCAATCCCAAAAGGCCTTGAGGTGTACTGAAATGCACAAGGTGGGAGTAATGATTAATGCATCCTGGGACAAGAAGCTGCAGGACCGGGATGCCTGCCTCCTCACAGAGATGCCATTGTTCTTCCCTGAGACATCGTCCCTCCCCTCTCACACCCTGACCACGGCTTCCCCAAGCAGAGTGTTTATGCGTTGAGTGCAACACTCCATGGACTTCAGGGCCTAATGGGGTGTGAGAGGGGGCCTGGGGTTTTTCATCTTGTTTTCAGCTGTACAAACAGCACACACTTTCCCCTTCCACTCAGGGTCTAAGTTCAGGTCTTCTTAAATACTGGGGGCTACAAGGTGGCGGCAGTGACTCCACAAGTCGAAAGAGAGGGACCTGGTGCCTCCCACCCTAACCCCAAACACATTCAAAGTGTTTGTTTTCTCAGCCCCCCGCTGCCTAAACTCTCAGATAAACATCTCGCTGGTGGTGGATATTTTAGGATTCCTCAAAAGCTTTGTTTAAAGGCAGCAGGATGAGCTCTCCATTATCCAAAGCAAGTAGAACCTGCTTCCCAAAAAGGCAACCACAATGAGTGAATGAAGAGATTTTTCTCTCCCACCTAATGTGAGCTTTCTTTCTTTCTTTCTTTCCTCCTTCCTTCTTCCCTTCCTTCCTTCCTTCTTTCTTTCTTTTTTTCTTTCTTTCTTTCTTTCTTTCTTCCTTCCTTCCTTCCTTCCTTCCTTCCTTTCTTTCTTTCTTTCTTTCTTTCTTTCTTTCTTTCTTTCTTTCTTTCTTTCTTTCTTTCCTTCCTTCCTTCCTTCCTTCCTTCCTTCCTTCCTTCCTTCCTTCCTTCCTTTCTTTCTTTCTTTCTTTCTTTCTTTCTTTCTTTCTTTCTTTCTTTCTTTCTTTCTTTCTTTCCTTCTTCCCTCCCTCCCTCCCTCCTTCCTCCCTTCCTCCCTCCCTTCCTTCCTTCCTTCCTTCTGTCTTTCTTTCCTTCCTTCCTTTCTCCTCTCTCTCTCTTTTAAGCTTTTTAACATTTACTTAAACACATTTTCTCCACAGGTAGAAACTTTCAGAAATTCTTTGCACTGACAGTTTAGGAAGTCCATCTTCCCTGGAACAAAAGTAGATTCAAAGGAAAAGAGGTGCGGAGAAACAAACAAGCATATGCTGAACCCCTGTTATGCATCTATTACTGTGACACACACTTACCATGTTATCCCACTTAATTCCCACAATGACGAGGGAGGAAAATTCTATTATCCCCTACTGAGATTGAGAAAACTGAAGAAGACAACCTAAGATTTCAAACAAAGTCTGTCTAGCTCCAAGGCCCATGTTATTTTCTCCCTCTACCCTGCTGTTTTAACACCTGCTTCATACAACATTTTTTCTGAAAGAAAGGGAATGTGTGTATCATCATGAAATAGCTGTGGTTTTGATCAAACACCACTACTATTTCCTATTCAGATATAAAATATAACATGTTTTAGTGGAAATAGCCAAGAGTTGGTTACAGAAGAGATAGCTTTAAGTCACATTGTTGTTACTCAATATTGAAATTAATTATGGATTAAGCTATATTGACTTGGGTACAATTAGAAATCAATATTATATTGCATCTACTAAACATTAAGAAAATAGGAAGATGAACAATTATCTGTTGACTTTGGGCAGCAGACATAGAACATTTGGATAATTATCATAATGTATTGAGCATTAGTGTGTGCCAAGCACTTGGCTAAAGGCTAGTGCATTCTCACTACATCCTATAAGATACAAATGTGATTATTATCCTCCACCTATTTTTTTGGGATGTGTTTTACAGTTTAAGAAACTGAGGCTCAAGGAGATTAAATAATTTGCCCAAGGTCACATCACTGGAATACAACAGAGCTAGGCTCTTTACCCAGATTTTCTGACTCTGTCTGTTTGTTTAACCACCACTGGGCAAACTGCCCAATTCAATTCCCTCCTCCATCCCTGAGCCTTTAACTTAGATATTTATTTATGGGGAAAAACTGTAGGCTCCAAGGCAAGAGCTGTCCTGAATTATCTTAGTCACTGTTGAATTTTCTTTTTTCTTAACCCATATAGACATGCACTGTGAAGTTTTTTTCAGATTTGGGTTCAAATTCTGGTTCAAACACTGACTAGATGGAATGACTTTGTTCACCTTACTGAACCTCCAATACCTAGCTTCCCCATTTGATAAAAAGAGTTGATAGGACCGAAAGAGCAGAGTGGTTGCATTAAATGTGAAATCATGTCATGGGAACCTCCTAACATAGAACCTGGTAGACCGAAATCAATATATACCAAATGCATATAAATACATAAACACCCAATAAATATCACATCATCCCTGTCCCTTCCTCTGAGTTCTAACTTTAAGAATAAGAATCAAGCATAGACCAAATAAGAGAGAGAAAAAGAAATCAATATCATCTTTCCGTATTTGTCTAATAAACTCTTCTGCAATGATTTCTTCCACTCTGTAGTGCAAAATCCCAGGAAGATCTCAGGGTATTTAGGTATAATAGTGGTCAACTGTTGCTAAAATAATGCTGCATAACAAATTGTCCCAAGAGTCGGTAGCTTAACACTACATTTATTACTGCTTATAATTCTGTGGGTCCAGTGGAAGGTGGCTGATCTAGGCTGTACTTGGCTCTAAGATGCAGTTTGTGTCCAAGTCTGCTCCATGTGTTTCTCAATTTCTTTGGACAAGTGGCTGCTCAGGAAACCACTTTGCATGCTGATGGTAGACATACAGGTGAGGGCAGTGAACACACAAGATATCTCTTAGTAGCTAGGCTTGGAGCTGACATTCTAATACTTCTGTCCACCTCCCATTGGCCAAAGTAAGTCATAGAGCAAAACTCAAAGATAATAGGTCCTGTGGCAGACAGACCTAAAAGTGACGCCAAGGATGAACTACTACTGGTGTTCACACCTTTATATAAGCCCCTCCTCTTGAGTGTCAGAAGTATCCAGGATTTGTTTATAACCAATATACTATAGTGAAGGTGATGGGATGTGACTTCTGTGATTATATTACATTATATGGACTTTGTACAGCTAGTAGACTTGCTTTTGAGACTTTCTCTCTAGCCAACCTTGAAGAAGCAAGTAGCCAAGTTAGGAGTTCCATGTCACAAGGATGAGGGTGGCTTTCAACCGACAAGGAACAAGAAGTGGGAGCCCTCGGTACTACAACTGCAAGGAACTAAATTCTGACAGTTCTGCACAATGGAAAAACACACCTGGAAAATTATCCAAAATCTGAATGTGCAAACATTCTCAATGGAGCCCTCTCTCTTTGTTCTGAGGTTATAAGGTATATCCAGTCAGATTCTTCTCTTTTAGAGTGTTATTTTGTTTTTCTTTAGGCATGATTAAGATATGGGTTCCTTTGTCACTCAAGACATGTGTTGAGCTGTCCAACTGGTTTTCTGAAGCCTCCCTAACTTTATTCAACTTTTAGGCTGGACATGTGAGAAGGAGAACACACCCTATTCCTCAGAAAAAGGAAAGGAAATGCATTATACTCCAAAAATAGCACTCTCCTAGAAGTTCCCATCACCAAGCTGCCTCCTAATGAAGTCTTCTCTATCTGGCCTTATATATCCTGGAGGTAGGTAATGGGCTAAGGTTGGGAAGACCAGTTTAGTGGCACCATTTTTGCAAGTTCTGCATACATGGTTTCCTGAAACTCAGGAATGCAGCAAATCCATTTTACTGTTTTCTTTCTCTAATATGCATTTTAGGACAAGTTGCTTTTCCTCTCATCATTAGTTGCATCATCCACACAATGGGAGTGATAATAATACCAGCCTGTCAGTGTTGTTGTGAGAGTTACTGAGATAGTGAACCTGGAAATGAACAAGAGTACAATAATTCCTTTATTCTCAGACTTGGTCAGTCTTGCCCTTGGGTTGCTGTACCGAAGAAGATAAAAGGTTAGATTAAAAAGGCAAACAATCCTGAGTTCAAATCTCAACTCTGCTACTTACCAGCTTATTAACTTTGTACAATTTATAACTTCTCCATTTTCTCACCTGTAAGATGAAGATAATAATAGTATTTCCCTCATAGGGTTATTGTAATGTTTAAATGAGAAAGTGTATGTTAAGTGCTTAGTCAGTGGCTGCCAAATATAAAATGTTCAGCAATATTAGCTGCTATATGAATATAATAATAGTTATTATTATGTAAATATTAACAAATTACATTCTGGGATATTTTATACAGAATGACCCTTCACTTTCTCAGTGATATAATGTATGATAATACAATTTTTATGCAGAAACTATTTGTTTCAAAATACCATACACTGGGTGGCTTATAAATAACAGAAATTTATTTCTAAGAGTTCTGTAGGCTGGGAAGTCTAAGACTGAGGCACTGGCAGATTACATGTCTGGTGAGGACCAGCTTCCTTGCTCATAGATGGCTGTCTTTTGCTGTGTCCTCACATGGCAGAAGGGACAAGAGACCTTTCTGAGGTTTCTTTTATAAGGATACTAATCTCATTCATAATGACTATGCCCTTATGAGCTAATCACCTCCCAAAGGCCCCACATCCTAATAGCATCACATTTGGGGGTTAGCATTTCCACATATAAATATGGAGGGGGGATACAGACATTTAGTCTAGAGCATTCCTCCCCAGCTTCCCAAAATTAATGTCCTTCTTACATGCAAAATACATTAATTCTATCCCAACAGCCCTAAAACAATTATTTCAGCATCAACTCTGAAGTCTATCATCCACAGTCTTATTGGTGAACCACCAAGATAACTTTTTAATCCTTAACTGTCCCCAAATATGGACCACCTCATTAAATAGTGAGTGCAAATTTCCATGGACAATTCAAGCTCAAGAAGTCTACATTTTACGTTACTCTCTTTGCTGCAGGCTGTTTTTCATCTTAAAGTCACAATATAAGGCAATGATAACACCACACACTCAGCCATCCAAGCCATAGACATAGAGCTATCCTGGCTTCTCCTTCGGCTCATCCTCCACATGTCATCAGTGACTGAGCACAAGAATTCCATCCCTTTAGTATATCTAGCATCCATTCCTCCCCATCCTATTTGCACTTCCTTAATTCCTGCCTTCATAATATCTCTCCTGCATAACTATGATGCTTGCCTCCGGTCTTTCTCATGAGTTCATCTTTCCTTCTACAGCCACAGTGAACTTTGTAAAATGAAGATCAGAATGTGACATTTTCCTGCTTTGTACATGTTATAGTCCCTCTTTCACCAGTTATAGAATAACCACTATAAGCTGTTCTTATTTACCTCTTCAGTCTATTCTCTACCACCTTTTTTATCTCCTCCTTTCCTTGCACAGTATGAGTCAGGCATATGCTAGTACTTTGGGTTCCCGAATAATGAATTTTCCATCTCTCTATGCCTTTGTTCATGCTGTACTCTTGGTCAAGAATGCCCTAGTGAAAAACTCTCATCTCCCAAGACTGAGCAAGCATCATTCTTTTACGAAGGTTTTCCTGCCCACACTATCCTCATGTAGAATTATCTCATTCTTTGTATGCTGGAGACATCTCATAGCTGTTTTGGCCATAGCATCTGTGTTGCACTTTATCTGTTTGCATGCCCATTTTTCCCATTAGACTGGGAAGACTTTCAGGGCAAGGGCTATGACTAGCTCATCCATGTATCTTCCTCATTGCCCATCACAATTTTAGATACATAGTGGACACACAGTGAGTTAATAGACAAGTGAATGAATAAATAAAGTTAGTGTATCAGTGGATAAATCTACTAAATGAAGATAGAAACCCTCATCATGTCTTCCTCTCAGGGTTTATGTGCTGATGAAATAAGAAGATGGATATAAAAAATGCCTGGTAAGCCATAAAGAATTTCAGACTGTATAGGATAAATGACTTTATGTCTAGTCTTGAAAGGAAGGGAGAAGTTATTCATGTTGCCATTATGACCCTAGAATTTTGCACTTTAAGATATTCTTTGGGGACTCCCTAACAAGATACAGATTGAACAGATAGGGGGGTTATTTCGGGAAGTGGGGACTGAGAAGTGTGAAACAGAGAAGGAAGAAAGCGCACTCAAGGGTGAATCACTGGCAACTGGGGCTCAGCCCCACTGGGTACCTTCTGATTAGCCTTATCCTCAGCTCTCAGGCCCCTTTACGAAGAATTTCCCCAGGGAATGGTAGCTTCTCCAGCACTTCTAGGGTGATGGCTGAGTGTGTTTTGGGGGCTTCCCCTGCTGCAGAGGCTTAGAAGTCCCAGGGAAAGACTTACACATTACAACAGAAGTAAGGTGCAGTCAGGTCACACCTGTCCACAGCTGATTGCTAATACATCTAGTGTAAAAAGGTAGGCAAAAGAGGATGTGAGATGGAACACACAAATATGTGCTGCACTCCCTTTTAACATAGTAACAGTGGAGTCTGGAGGATTCCAAAGGGATGCCCCATTTGCCTGTGAAGTGTGGATTGTTCCATACAGTGTAGGTAGAAGAAGTAACAGCAAAGTTAGACCCTAAGTGATACAACCAGACTGTGTCTACTCATTTACCATGCCCAGGCTTTAGCCCAGAGAGTGTAAAATGTATTCAATAAATTGAGAGCCTCTGGTGAAGTTGTTTAAAGAGGACTAAATTAGCTGAGAAGTGAACTCTGTTCACTACACATTTTCCCCTTCCTGCTGCCTGGCATGCAGATGTAACAGGCGGGGCTGCAGCTGTCATTTTGTGACCATGAAGAAACATTGAGGGAGAAACTCGCTTGCTAAGGATAGTATAGCAGAATGATAGAAGTTGTTTTGGTTTCTGATGCTATCTCTGATGTGCCATGGTACAAGCCTGGTCTAACTATTCATGGACTTATTTTACCCAAGAGAAAAACTGAACTCTTATCTTAATTAAGACTCTCCTATATGCAAACAAACTGAATCCTCAGTGATATAAGTGATATAGCTCTGCTCTTAGTATTTGATCCATTCTTCAACAATGATGGTGGACTTACCTTCTTATGGTGTTTGTTTAAAACAAAATAAGCAGGCCCAATCATCTTTGAATAAATTAGAAGCAGGGTAATATCCCAAACTAAAATATGTACAGAGTTACAAAAGAGATATTACCCACATGAAATGAAAATTTGCCAGCTGCTCTGGGCAAGATATATCCAGAGTCTCCCCAACAGGCCACCTTTCTTGTCATATGTGTCCAGTTATGCTGAGCCTGACTGTGACTTGTGAAAAGATGGGAATTCAGAACTAGCTCTCAGCATGGGAAATGAGAGTGACCTAAGGCCCCTGACCCCGAAGAAAAACCTGATTTCTTTGCTTGGCTCAGTTACTGTAGTGCTGGAAATAACTGAGAAGCTCAAAGCAACTTCCGGCTAGAAGTCTTTTAGCAGAAAGTAAATAAGAAAGGGGTGGAGATATAATTCCATGGCCAGACTGAAGTGGAAATTCTGGGATGGCCACTGGCTTTGCAAATCTATTTGCCATCATAAGAGGGCAAACGTTCACTAAAACTGTCTTTACGTTCCAGGAATAGAGGGATCAAGAGGGACTATATACTGCCAGTATTGGAGTGGGAGGGGTCTGAGAATCAAATTATCTCTGGTTATGAAATCTTTAGGAATATAATTTTCAAAATGACAAATAGCAAGTTGGCATATGTGTGTTTACATGAGAGTGCTGACAATTAGAAAGAGATTCATGGAACACTGCAAACATAAAGTGGATTGGTATGTAGAATTAATTTTATAAGTTAGGAAATGCATCCCAGTGACATTTTTTAAACTACAGCATAAAATGACTATTTTATATAAAAAAAAAATCAGTTGACAAAAAACAAAATTTAAAATAGGTAATATTTATTACATGCTGAAGTTATGCCAGGTCCTGGGGTATTTTATGTTTATTATTTCATTTAAGCTTCATCCTAACCCTGTGAGATAGGCACTATAATCATCCCAGTTTTACAGATTAGCGGGTTAAGAGAGACTTGACTAGTTTCCGCAAAGTCATACAGCTAGGAATCTGGGAACCCCATTCTGAACTTGGGGAGTAGGGAGTTTGACGAACAGTATGCATGGCCACCACTGTGAGCACAAACTTATGGAGAGTGCCACCACCGTCACATCTTAAGATGTCTTCCCAGGTGCAGTACCTTGGAATGAGACCTGTGCAGTAAGTATAAGGTGGGTGGTGTGTTATGATGCTTCTGACACTTCAACCTTTCGCTATTCTCACAAAGCTTGCCCTGCTTGGTACTAGCAGACTTCTTCCCATACTTCCTCCCTCTCTCTCTTTCTTCCTCTTTCCCTTCCTTCATTTTCCTTCTTTGTCCCCTCCCTCCCTCCCTCCCTTCTTTCCTCCCTTCCTCCCTTCCTTCCTTCCTTTCTGCCTTCCTTCTTCCCTCCCTCTCTTCTAAATTTATTGAGCCTATAAGTTGATTTTCAATATTCACTGTAGTTATGTTCTATAAAGGCACCACAAATACCGAATTAACAAATACTGAGACATTGCTCCCAGAGGAAATACAGAATTAGGTTCCTGCAAGTCTCTGGTCACAACATTTTCACCAATCAATCAACACGTAATCTTGTTTTCTGTTCCATTCCACTTAAGGACATCTTATTTAACATACATTGTTGATTCATTTACATTGAACTCACAGTCAACAGCACTATAACTCATGCCTGAATGAAGCTTAACTAATACACGGGTTTTGTCTGTAAAGCCTATCACAGTCTTCTTGCACTTAGGAAGACTAGACAGCACTTCAGGGCTACACTAGAAGGCCGTTTAAACAGCGAAATCACCAATAAAACATGCAAAATTGTGAAATCTGGGGAATTAAATAGACTGTGAAAAGGATACTTGTTTACAGGATGAAAGTTGAAACAAGAAGGCAAGGTATCACCTTGTCTGACCTCAGCTGGGAACTTGTGTGTCAGGCAGCTCAATTTTTTTTGCTATTTGGTGTATGTCTGCGACTGACCAAAGTGCCATGAATATTGGTTTCTGGATTACAAATAAATTTTATTGAGTAGATAAATTTGCAAGTACAGTATCTATTAATAATGAGCATCAACTGTTCTGTGTTCCATGTACTGTATGAAATATCGGGATCCAATAGTAAGCAAATAACAGAAACTATATCTTCTTCTCATCAACTTAATATCTAGATGAGGGAAGCAGTTATTAATTATAGTCACATAAAGATAAAGAAAAACTTATAAGTACTGTATTATATTGCATTCTTTAACTGATTGATTAGTTAATTTATTCATCTAATCATTCATTTATTTGAGGACATTATTGTGTGCTTACTACATACCAAGTACCATGTTAGGCAGTCAAAATATGTTATTACTGCCCATTTACTTGCTTGACTTCCTTCTCCCCTAAAGATGTTAGCCTGTTGAAGACAGGGAGAGCATATTACACATTTTTATATCCATGCATAGAAAATTATTTAATGGATTTGAGATCAGGAGTCTACCAGGGTTCTGTGATTTTCTTGGTAAAATAAGGTAGTTTGACTAGACAGTCTCTCTAGGCCCATTAAGTTTGAGACTGTATGAGTCACTCAATAAATATTTGCTGAATTGATTTATGGGAAATTGTTTCCCAGTGGTTTCAGATAAGAAATATAGTGGCAAAGCTCTCTGATACCTCAAGTAGAAAAAGGCATGTTTAAGCAGCAATAGAGTCAAATATTGGCTCTGAAGAGCAAACCTCCAGCTTTTCCTGACATGGGGCTCCATGACTCCACATATATAATAAAGATGCTATGTAAGCAGAGCAGGCAGTTCTCATGGTGAACATGAAAGCCCGGGAGCCACATTCTAGCACATTATGGGTAGTTTATGGAGCACATCATTTCATAATGTGAGACAAATTGGCACCGGGACTTCCAATGGCTGAGATCCAAGTGGACCACCAGGAAAGAAAAATGAAGAGAATGCCAGCAAGAGAAGACCTAGTCTCTTCTCCTTAGAGCTTGAGTTTCTAATTCCTCAAAGTGTTCCTTTAGCAAAAGGTTTTTACAGTAATAATTTTATAGTTTATGACCCTTGAAATAAGATTTGTAGGCATTCATTTGTTCATTCAGTCATTTATTCATTCATGCAGTTAACAAGCAAGGATTTGAGTCCTTACAAAATGCCACGCAATGTGGCAGGCATGGGAATTATAGGGGTGAGGAAAACTCTATATGGTCATTGCAAAAATGGAGTTTAAAGTCCAGTCGGAATGATACACAGTGAGTGAGAGCATGATGCAGTGGGAGCTCAAACTGCGGGAACCTAGGGGGCCTCCCTCATGACGTTAAGTTAGTCAAAACTGGCATGATGGGTAGACTATATCAAGGTGGAGAGGGCTGGTTGGGTAGAAAAGACCCTAGGCACAGAATACATCTCTATAAAGAGAGCACTTGACCCTGCAGTGTATTAAAAGACTAAAAGTCAGAGAGATAGTAGGAGTCTGTGATGATGCTGAGGAAGGAGATGGAGTCTAGGTCCTCAAAAGCCTTATAAGCAATGGCAGTAGGAAATATACATCTTGTATTTACCATACAATAAGAAGCTACTGGGAGATTTTAAGCCAGGAAAGGTCATGAACAGATTTACATCTTAAGATGAGCCTTGCTATTTACTAGGTGAAAATAGATTGTGACCAGATCAGAGTGTAAGAGTAAATCATCATAATCTGGGTAAGAGGCGTCCCTGGCTGGTGCTTAGATGGTGGTGGAGAAACTGGAGAGATGTGCATAGATCTATAACAAGAGGTAAAATTGGTAGAATTTGACAATGACTAGCTATAGGAGCAAGAAAGAAGAAAAAAAAAAAAAAAAAAAAGACAGGTACCTCCTAAGTATCTATGTTGAGCAACTGGATGGATGGGATGATTTTTTTTTAGGTGGAATGATTACTTACTATGCTATGGAACACTGTATGACAAAGTCCCTTAGAAGGGAAATCAGTATTTCAGTTTTGAAATGACTTTGAGGTGACTGTGAGAAATCAATACAGAAATGCCACAGAAGACTGCTGGTAAAAGGATTTTGGAATTCAGGCAAGAGGTCTGGGCTGGAGATGAAGATTAGGGTTAATAATGAAGCCTTTGGAAAGCCTGTGATCTTTCAGGAAAAGTGCGTGAAGAGCAAAGGAAATGAGACCAATAGAGAACTCCCAATTTTTAAGGGCCAGGTAAGGGAAAAAGAAATGTTAAGAAGCTATGGAGGAATATCTCAGGAGAGTGTTGGAAAATCAGAATTATATCTTCTGTTTGCATGGATACCTGTGACAAGAAATGTCTACATGAGTCTATTCTTATTGGGACAATGTCATTCATGTCATAGTTTTACCCACCACATTACCCCAAATTTCCAAATTAGAAATGCTCTGCCTTGGTAACTAGAAAAACTGTACTTCTAAGCAACTGGTTTATTTCTATTTTACAGAGAATGTGCATATTATAGCACATGTATTGCCTTTTTTCTATGGATGTCAGGAGGCTTTGAGATACAATTTAAGTCAATGTTTTATTTTTATGAAGAACTGTAAGACCTCCTGGCATGTATTTCTGTTCATAGCTCTCTATTGCTTCATTTTTCCATTCAACTCATTTTTTTCTCACTTACATTTATTTTAAACTATTTTTCCTCCTACTCCTACAAAATACATTATATTTTTGTAACCCACCTAATGCCATTTTGAAAAGCAGTAGGATATATATTCATTATATTAAAATATTCTCACTTAATAACAATGTTTTTGACTGTCATTGGATTTATATTATGTTCAATTGAGAGAAAAAGAACAGAAAAAACCTGTAAAACCTAATTTTATTAGACAATTAAAAAAAATATTCAAGTTGTCCCATAAAACCCTTCTTTATTCTGTCACCATTGGAAAATGGAATCAAATGACTAACAACTCATTCTACATAGAAACTTGTAATAAGATTTTACTATAGGTGCATATTTATATCAGTATTTATTACTTGCTGCTTAAGTGTCATTTGGGCCATAGACAAGACTCATATTCATTTGCTATATGAAACTCATGGAATATAGTAATTGAAAATTCAAAAGGAGAAAAAGATAGGTAACAGAGGGCTGTTTTGAAGGATGCTATTCTCTTGGCCCGAAACACCTAGGGTAGAAGAGTCAAGGGGATTGAAAGTGATGCCACGGGACCCTTGGCAGAGAGATCTATGTCTAAAGCCCACCATATTTAAACAGGAATCCCTGTTTCTTCTTTTTGTCTCATGGTGAAGTGGCAGGAGGGATGGAAGTGGTAGGGGGTGGGTAGGGAGTGCAGCAGTGGCTCAGAAGCTTTCCTTACTGCAGCTGTTCTTCCTGTAAAACACTCTTATAACAGCCAATGTTCCTCTATGCACTGAGCAGCTCTGCCCCAGGTTTAGTGACAGCAATGAGTAACAGTTCTGAGAGCTGTAGTCAACGGATAATAGATATGAAAGATTTCTTGACTCATCCTATATGAAATTATAGGAGACTTATCAGCACAAAGAGGTAAGTCATGTGTATGGTAGCTCTAGACCAGAGCATGTGGCACTAAGCCACTGGAGAGATCATCCCAACAAGCTTCTATTCAAACTTCAACACCCAGATATGCCCTTCCTCTCTGAAGACTTTCCCAACTTTCCCCAAACTCACAGTACTTATTCATCCTAGAATCTAATACGAGGTGGGGTTAAGGGGTTGACTAAGGGGTCATTTGTCCATGGACCTAAGTTTAAACTTTTTACATAATCTCCAAGTGAATTTCTTTACATTTTCATAGGAATACACTAACAAGATTGAATAAAAAAAAAAAACAGTCAAAAGTTTAAATTTTCACTGTATTCAAGTTCAAACAGCTTATCATTAGGTTTAAATTTTATATTCTTAATAAATCCTGAATAAATCTTAGATTTATTTTGTGAATAGTACAATTATGTGACATTATACTTTTTGTAATTTTGATTTAGCATATTTTTAATTTGTAGTATACTGAGAACCCCAAGTGCACAGAGAGATATGACCTTGGACCCCTCTAGATTTTTGATAGATCTTGATTCATTCTTCTATTATAGGCTTTATTATCATAGTATAATGATGTCTGTTCTTATTTTCTCCTTCAATACCCTATAAACTTCTACATGGCAGGGTCTATGTCTTATATTCACTTGACGATGATGCATAAACCATAATGTGAATAATAATAACCTTGGAAAATTGTCAAAAATCCACATTTCTGAATCTTAACCCCAGAAACTTAGGTTCACAAAGATTGAACTGGAATTCAAGAAGTAATTTTTAGTAAGGTCTACAGGTTACCCTAATGCAGTGATCTATGGACTGCACTTTCATAATTTGGACATAGGTATTAGACATACTTGACACCTTTTGCCAATGCTGATCAATTGGTCATGGCTATCCAGGGAATTTTTGAGAAGAATTGTAGGGCTTCATTAGATTTCAATGGGATAGAATTCTAAACCAGTGGAATAGGTTAGAGTCAGAATGAATATTTACTATGTATTGTCAGCATTGGTTTAAACAAAGAAGCAAGAAGGGGACTAACACTTATTTAATGTCCTCTATCAGTCAGAATCTATGCTACCTACAAAATCACTTGTTATTTTCTCCTAGTCCTCTGAATCAGAAGGAACAGAGAAGTTAAATCTTTTGGTTAAAATCTTACAGGTAGGGAAGCAGCACTATTTACAATAGCCAAGGTATAGAAAACAACCCAAGTGCCTATCAACAGATGAATGGAAAAAGAGGATGTGGTATATATATACAGTGGAATATTACTCAGACATAAAAAGAATGAAATATTGCCATTTGCAGCAACATAGATGGACCTAGAGATTATCATACTAAGTGAAGTAAGTCAGACAAAGACAAATATTATATAATATCATTTATATATAGAATCTAAAAAATAATACAAATGAATCTATACACGAAACAGAAACAGACTCACAGACAGAAAACAAACTTATGGTTCCCAAAGAGGAAAGGGAGTGGGGGAGGGATAGAGTATGGGATTGACAGATACAAGTACTATATAAAAAATAGATAAGCAACAATAATTTACTGTGTAGCACAGGGAACTATATTCCATATCTTGTAATAACCTATAATGGAAAATAATCTGAAAAAATGTATTTATATAACTGAATCACTTTGCTGTACACCTGAAACTAACACAATATTGTAAATCAACTATACTTCAATTAAAAAATAAATTGGTGAAAAAAAAAAATCTCACAGGCAGGTAGTGGTTCTGAGATTTAACTGGCCTTTATTATTAGTCTAAGTCCTTTCCACTTTACAGCAAAATTGAGAAGCGTCTCAATGACAACTTTATTACAAATTATTTCTGGACTAAGAATTCTGATATGCAAAGTCAGGTTGACGAGATACTAGGTACAAATACTAGGTATTTTATGGATTTCTTAATGAATTTGTCAAGAACTCTCCATGTTGTTATTCTGGTTAAATGATGAACTACCTGCCTCGGGCTGGAAGTCTGAACTGATAGATGGTTTTGCTGGGAGCCTCTGCACTGGTAGGGCTCAGAAGCACTTTTATTTTGTTTTGGATATCAGTGTCAATGCAAAAACTTAACATATTTTCAAATATCCTGTGTCAGCCTGTGCAATATAACTTTAGAAAATTTGATGTTGAATTTAGCTATTTTGTTTTTTAATTCATATGATTAAAAATATTTCAAAATATAAAAAAAAATAAATGTGGCCTTTATGACCAGCTGCATGAACTCTATGAGCATGCTTGACATTATTTACTTCTGTTGGCTATTTGTTGGGTAAAGAAAACAGGCATAACGTACACTTGAGAAATCATTTTCACATTTGTTAAACCTATCTGATGGTTAAGATAAAACTTGAAATAATGCAATAACAATGAGAAATACACACATGCATTCATACAAATAAACACAAAACAGACTAGCTTATAAATATGGCAAGAAATGGGGATAAATTTCAATCATTCTCTGAAAGTCAGAAGATAGACATGTAGAAAGTTATTCGTTCGACTGAGTGTACTGCATGCCAAGAATGGTGCCAGGCATTGTGAATAATCAATTATATAAGACACCATCCTCTGCCTTCACAGAGAATATTGTCTTGTATAGAAAATAAGTTAACGTATGGGTCACACTCCATACTTTGGGAGTACAGAGGCTGAGAGATGAAGAATCTAAATCAGATTTAGATGTGTGGGAATAACTTCCAGTAGAGGTGATACTTGATGGAAAAAGGAGAAAGGAAAGTGCATCTCAGATAAAAGTACCAGACTGTGGGAAAATGAAAGTCATGGTATAGAGGACACATTGGCAAAACCATGAACAGTTCAATATTGCTTGGATGAGAGGCAGTAGGGTTGAAAGTGAGGCTCAGGGATTAAGTAGGGACCCCCTGATTACATAGCTGGGTGAGCACTGACTTTATATTTCTGCCACTATTTCTTCATTTATTACAACATGGAGATTGGATGAAGTGGACTCTAAGATATTTTTCAGCCTTTAAAAGGTCTGATTCTATATTCACTCATTCAACAAATAGATATGTAAAACTTATTATGTACTAAACAGTGTTCTAAGCACTTGGGATATATCAGTAATTAGAATATCAATAAAATGTAAAAAGTCCCTTCCTTCATTGAGCTGACATTCTGGTAGGGGCTTTACATATTAAATACATAAATCACATAATACATTAAAAGGTATTATGTGCAGCATATAAAAGAAAAAAATAGAGCAGGAGGGAGGGTAGTGCAGATCTTAATTTTAAAAGGGTGGTCGTGAAGTATAAGTTGAACCAACACAACCTAATTTCAAGACTTAGAAAGCTATTGTCATCAGGTAAATGTGGCATTGACACAAAGACAGAAAACATGTAATGGAATGGAGTCCAGAAATAGACCCACACGAAAATGGACAACTGATTCTTGACATAGATACAAAAGAACTTTATGGAGAAAAGATTTCCTTTTCAGCAAATTGTGCTGAAAACAAATAGTTATCCATGTACAAAAATGTAAAATTTAATCCATACAAGTATCATATTAAAAAATAAAAGCTCAAAATGGATCATATACTTAAGTCTAAAACCTAAAACTATAAAACAAGAGAAAATTGTTGTTACTTTGAAGTTAGGAAAGATTTCTTAGATATGATACCAAAAGCATGATCCATAAAATAACTAACTGATAAATTGGATTTATCAAAATTGGAAAAAAAAAACACCTCACTTCTCTTTCAAAAGACACTTTAAAGAGAATGAAAACCAGGGACTGGGAGAAATTTTGGCAAATTGTATATCTAGTAAGGGGCTTGTGGCCAGAATACATAAAGAACTCTCAAAACTCAATAACAAGAAATGACACAATTAAATAACACAATTTAAAAAACCCAACTAACCCAATTAAAAAAAAAAGCTCTGAACAAAAATATTACCGAGTAGATACGCAGATGGCAAATAAGCACATGAACAAATACTCAGCATCATCAGTTATTAGGGAAATGTAAATTAAAACCACAATGAGGTAATAGTACACCTCTATTAGAATGGCTAAAATTAAAAAGACTAAATAAACATACCAAATGTTGGCAAGGAAGTAGTAAAACTGGAACTCATACACTACTGGTAATACTGGACTGTGAAATAGTATAACTACTTTGGAGGACAATTTAACAGTTTCTTAAAAAGTTAAACATCCATATACCATATGATTCAGCCATTCTACTCCTACGTATTTGCCCAAAAGAAAAGAAAACATATGTACATACAAGACTTGCACACAATGTTTATAGCAGCTTTTGCTTTCTTTCTTTTTTGGTAATAGCCAAAAACTGACAAGAACTTAAATGTTCATCAACAGGTCAATGGCATATCAATACAACGGGATATTACACAGCAAAGTAAAGAGATTTATACACACAATAACATGGATGAGTCTCAAAATAATTAAGCTTAGTATAAGCAGTCAGGCATTAAAGAGTACATACTGTATGATTCATTTATGTACAATTCCAGAAAATGCAAACTAATTTATTGTTAGAGAAAGCAGAGCAATACTTCCCTGGAGATGGAAAGAGCAATCAGAATGGGGTGAGAGGAGTGGAAAAGAGAGATTAGAAAGGGGCATGAGGAAACTTTGTGGTGTGATGAATGTGTTCCCTATTTTGTTTGTGGTGATGATTTCCCAGGTCTATGCATGTCAAAACTTATAGAGTTATGCACTTTACATATGTGCAGTTTATTATACATCAATTATATTTCAATGAAACTGTAAAAATAAAAAATCTGATCAGGCTAGATTTCATTAAGAAGCTGACATCTGAGCAAATTCTTGGTGCAATGAGGGCACTAGTTATGTGGATATTTGGGGGGAAGGACATTCTAGTCAGAGAGAACAGTAAGTGCAAAACACCACATCAGGGATATGCCTGGCAAGCTTGAAGACTAGAAAAGAATCAGTAATGCTGAGCAGAGTGAGCAAGAAGGAAAAAAAGGGCATGAGATCAAAAAAGTCATGGGGCTCAGATATTGGAGGACTTGGGGGGTCATTTTAATGATGTCAGCTCTTATTCTGAATGAAATGGGGTCCATTGCACGTTTTCAGTAGATATGCTTGCTTGTTTGTTAAGAGGACAGCTTACATTGTAAAAGGACAGCTCTAGCTGCTGTGCTGAAAATAGAATGTGAGGGGCAAGAGTTGAACTTGGAGGCCAGAAAGGAGACTATTTTAATAATCTAGGAGGGAGATGACAGTGGCTAGAACCAGAGGGTAGTCATGAATGTGGGAAGAAGTGGCCAGATTATAGACATCTTTTGAAGATGGAGCTGATAGATTTTCTGATGGATTTGGCTGATGAATGAGGGAAAAAGAAGTGGTTAAAAATGACTCCATGTTTTTATACCTGAACAACTGAAAATATGGTGTGGCCATAACTACAATGAGCACAGCTCTAGGTAGAGCAGGTATGGGGATGAGGTAGATGGGATACAGCAGTAAATCCAATCAACCAAGCCTCTGCCTTCATGAGGCTTACATAGTTAGGTGAGAAATCAGATAATAAACATAAATATGTGCTTGTTTCCAGATCCCAGGCTGATGTGGGACAAAGTGACTGGGGAAAGAAGCAATTCGTTTCTGGAATCACCTTCTTTATAACGCAAGCTTTTGGTGAACTCTGGGAAGATGATGAACTGAATGCATTTTCATCTTCTCTGCTCCCAACCTGATCCATGTGCCTACCCTGAGTCAGAGAGTCTAGGCGCAACTGGGCACGAGAAAATTCTTTCATTTACTGACAACCTGTGGGGATTGCTGGAGCAAAATGTTTTAAACTAGATCAAATAAAGCCTGAGGACCAGTGGGAAGCCCTAGAGCAAGGATTTAAATGCTGAAAATCCTGGGGAAAGCCTGGACTATAACGATCCAAGGAATGCTGTGGAGAAAATAAACATCTGCCCCATGTTAGTGTGCTTTGTCTTTCCCTTACCATGACATGGGAAAGAAGCTCATTAGGTGGGCTGAGACTTCTGATCCTGAGGCCGGGAGGGTTCAAGAAGACCAGGGAGCAGGAAGATTTCCTTCTGGGGTCCCAACAGGAGACTGGTTGCAGGCTTGCTGTTACCCGCTCCAGTCATGGAGGTGGGGAATAATTACCTCTCCTTGATGCTACTTAGGACCAGTAGCAAGCTCCAATAAATGCCACACAAACAAAAATACACTTTTAAGGAGGTCCAACTACCAGAGAAGAAGAACCTCTGATCCACCAAATCAGCATGTCATGCTTTTGAACAACAGAAGTTAATAGGCAAATTGAAAAATAGAACAGATGCTGTCAAAATCTGAACTTGTGACCTAGATAATCAGATGAAAGAACCACCTGAAAGCACATAAGAAAACTCAAAGATATGGAAATCATAAGGGAAATGATAAGAGATATGAAGAACCTAAGATGCAGATAATAGGATTTCCACAAAGTATCAAATAAACATGTGGAGAATAGGGAATGATCACACACACAACATAAAGGAATTTTCTTGAGGTGATAAAACAACTGAATCTTTAGAATAAAAGCGAGGTTTGATGATAAAAACATACCTCGACATAGCCTGATAAAATTTATGAATTTCAAAGATAAGGATGAGAAGATTCTCCAGACACAAAGAGCAATTTAGCTTCAAAGAAAAACACATCTGTTTGATAACTGGATGACTTATGTGAAAGTGTGGAAAATAGTAGCTGGTGAGATAACATCTACATATACTGATGAGAAAAGAACTGATACCGTCAGTCATATACCCAAAACTTCCTGACAAGATAAAGGCGAGATATTTGAAGCTATTGAAAGATTGGGAGCCTACCGCCCATTCATACCACGGAAGAAATTACTAAAAGAAGGATTCTTACCAAATAACGGAGTTAGAACAAAGATCTCAAAATTATAGTAGATGAAGAGGACAGGGAAAAAGGGTGAGTTAATCTTATATTCTCTCTACTTCTATTCTTATCTTTGATAATTTGTAGGAGACTTCAGCTGAATTCCCATATTCCCTAAACATCTAAGATAACATGAATCATGGACAAATCCCTAGGTAATTTTATGAAGTTAGCAACCTAATAGCAAAATCTGATAAACATAATTCAAAAAAAAGAGAAAAGAATAAAAGAACAATTTCACAAAATTCAAACATAGACAATGTAACTCAGAGCCTGCATTCTTAAATACTCTCTTAAACCAATTAATATACAAAAGCAATAGCAAGTCCAAATGATCAGCAGAGATATGTAAAGATGCTCAAATTCCCTTATGGTTGAGTAAATGCAGACTAGAGTACACAGATATTACTTTCCATTCGTTAGTCCAATATATACTTTATATATATGATAATGTTTATTTTTTCAAAGGTACAGAGAAAAAGTATATTCACAGATAATTGATGGATGTGCATTATTATGCTTTTGGGGAAATGATTTAGGCAACATTTATTAAAAATAAATATACATATAACTTTTAACCCAACAATGCCACTTCTTGGAATACACCCTATAAAAACTAAATACCAATGCATATAAAGATGTGCATGTAAAGAAATCTATTGCAGACTCTTCAGAGTAGGAAAATAGAACCATAGAATGTTTATTAAAAGTTGAAAACTTGACTAAGTTATCTATACCATAGGACACAATACTCCAACAAAAGGAGTAAATGAAGGCTATCCTAGTTTACTAGGAGGCATTTCACAATTTTTTTTTGAATGAAAAGCAAAAGTCTGTGTAACATGCATAATATGGTCCTGTTTTTATAAAACAGTGACAACATTGCCCTATATGTTTGTAAGTGCATGCATATATACGTATTTATGTGTGCATGCCTATATCTGTCTCCATATGATTACATGACCCTGGAGACAATACAGAAGGATATATAAATTATTTACATGAGGCAACTGAAGAAATGAAAGCTGTAGAAGAAGGATGATGCAGAGCATCATATGTGGCTAATCCAACCATCTGCACCCTGTCAGCAGGGTTCCAGTTTAGATTCTGAAAATGAGAGACATTTGCACACTATTTGGAAAAAAAAGAGAAAAGCCATTATTCTCCTCTGGGAGGACCTGTTAAGTATGTGGACAGATTGCATTGTAAATTTTGCTGTGGCTTCTTATAAAGTTCCTGAATATCATTTACTTTGGAGGGCAAGCAGCTAAGATGATTAACAAATTGTTCCTGTGATTCCTGCATTTGCTTATTTCCTAAAAGCCAGTCATGGTTCTACACAGCTTTCACTTTCCAGTGGTTTTGGAAACATCTAACTCCTTGTGATAAATCTCCTCCTGGTAAGATACCTAGAGGGGTTTCCCTTTACCTGAGTGAATCAGTTTTCTATCGTCACAATAATAGTGTATTATAAATGATCTCAAAAACTAATGGCTTAAAACAATAAATATTTATTATTGCTTATGAGTTCATAGATTTGCTGGTTCTTCAGGTATATCCTGGGCCAGGCTGATCTCAAGTGAGCTCCTTCAGGTATCTGAGGTCAACAGGTGTGTCAGCTGGTTCTAGATGGTCCAGGATAGCTGGTCTAGGGTGATTCTTTTCCATGTGGTCTCTCTTTGTGCATTAGATTACCTCAGGCTTTTCGTACGGCAGCCACATGAGACCAAGAGAGCAAAAGGAAGTACAGCCTCTTGAGACATAAGTAGAATTTGTACACCATCACTTCTGCCATATTCTGTTAGTCAAAGTAAGTCACAAGGCCAACCCGAATTCAAAGCATAGGAAACAAATTCCACCTAGTGAAGAGAGAGGCTGCAAAGACATACTGCAAAAAGTGTGGATACAGAGAAGAATGAAGAATTGTGCTACTTTTGTTATCAATTAATCAAATGGCCCAAACTTTCTGATAGGGTGGTAAGATGCAAGAAAACAACCATGTAGAAAAAACTCGACACCTATGATATAATCTCATTTATTTATTTATATTAAATTATACACGCTTATATGTGTATGCATAAAAAAAAACTTTAAACTTAAATGTTTTAAGAGGAAAGAAAATGTAAAATCTTTCAATCCAGGTCGTTTCTGTTCAGGGGTGTGAATGCAATCATAAGGCAAAGGTTCTAAGGAATGAGTGAGTTTAGAATTCCAGATAAAACAGAGAGAAGACAATTTAGTTCACACTGGAGTATTAGAGAATAATGTTATGAAATAAGATGAAGTAGGCAGAACTCAGATAATACAGGGTGTTGTGAGTTAGAATAAAGTAGGGATTCATGGGAAAGTTTTAGTAGGGGAATATTAAATTTATCTTTAAATATGTAAAGTATCATTTTGCTCACTGTCTCAGGAACAAAATGTAAGGGGGTGTGAGAAAAGATAAGACATGGGTTAGAACACTATTTTAGTAGTCAGGTGAGAGATAATGATGGCCAGAAAATTACTGTTTTTAGTAGAGATAGTGATGACTTCATGGACTGAGATATGTTTTGAAGTAGTGAATTTGACAATACTTGCTGATATTGTACTTGGAAAGAGAGGAATCAAATCTAACTCCTAGACTTTTGGCTTGAAAAATATGGCGCTCCTGCAGCCGTCCAATCAGATGAGAAAATTTGAGGAATCAGCAGATTTAAAGGAAAAAAAATCATGTTTTCTTTTGATCATGGTGAGTGTGAAATTATTAGGCATCTAAATGGAAATTTAAAAAAGGAAGTAAGGCTTATAGGGGTGAAGTTTCCAGAAGAGGTAGGGCTAGGTATTTATTCTATAGATGCTATTTAATGGCACAGGAGTGGTTGAGATAACCTATGTAGAATACAGGACAGAGAAAAGAGAAGGCAACATGTAGAGTTCCATCAAAAGAAGCTTAAAAGAGGCAAGTGAATTAGTAAAACTAGGATAGTGAAGTGTCACAAAATCCAAGAGAAGTAAAATGAAGATGGTATCGTCAAATATATTAACAATTGATGAGGCATCAAATTCAATAATAATGAAGAGGAGACCATTGGACTTGACACTGGGGGTCACCTAGGCAAGAATAATTTGTTCAACTGGTGAAAATAGAAGTGGAGATTGTGGAAATATTGTATGTTGTGGTTACGGAAACAGCTACCAGAGACTGATTTGCAGAAGTTTGGGGATGAAATTTTACAGAAATATGGGGTCATATTGGGAGGAGGATGTGTGTGTTAACATATAACATACTAAATCATGTTTACTTGCTCATAGAGATGACTCAAAAGAAATGACAAAACATGATGCAGGAGATAAAGAGAGAATAAGAAAATAAAGAGAAGGACAGGGAGAACAGAGATGAGATCCAGAGGAAAAATGGGTCCATTGGCCTTTGATAGAAACAGGGACTCTTTCTATAGCAAGGGAGGACAGAAATAATGACTTTGCTGGAGGCAAAATGAAGGAGTTCCTCTTTGTATCAATAAAGAAGAGGCAAGGTTATCAGGTAAGAATGAGGACAGAAATGCATGTAGGAGTTTTGAGAAAAGAAAGGAACTATGAAATAATAATTTCTTGAAGATTGAGAAAGCAAACATACTTGGGATATTTTAGGTTTCTGGAGCAATATTGAGAATTTCATAATTTTGATTATTAATGGAATATAAGACCAATCAGCATGATTTTGTCATTTTCTCCAGCAATCATCCACTACTTAGGTGCATGAAGAAGAATAGACTATTTTTTCTTTACCCAGAATTCAAATTTTTTCAGGAGGAAAGGAAAAGCAAGAGGGAAAAGCAATATGTTTATACCTAAAATTATAAATATTAATTATAAGACAGACAATGGAATCCAGGGGTAAAGAGGGAAGTGAAAGAGAGGTGGAGATAGAAGATGGATCATAGGAGAAGCAAATCGGGAATGATGGTAAGTGGTAGTCATGGAGTAGTGTGCTTGGATTTTATATTTCAGAGATGGTGTGATTATTGTAACCACGAAAATGAGTGGTAGTGGCATAGGGAGACATTGGTGTGGGGTCATCTATGTAAATGAAGAAGTCACTAAGAAAAGAGTGGAAAAGAGTACAGTGAGTTGTGTGCTACAATAAACAATAAACATAAGGAGTAAATGGGGATTCTTTGAGGGTAACGATGGTAAAAGGAAGTGGGTGTTAAAATCTGGTGTCACAACACTCAGAATGGGAGAAAATATTTGCAAGTGAAGCAACTGACAAAGAATTAATCTGCAAAATATACAGGCAGCTCATGCAGCTCAATATCAAAAAAAACAACCCAAATGAAAAATGGGCAGAACACCTAAATAGACATTTCTCCAAAGAAGATATACAGATTGCCAACAAACACATGAAAGGATGCTCAACATCACTAATCATTA
Organism: Eubalaena glacialis; assembly: GCF_028564815.1. NCBI lineage: Eukaryota > Metazoa > Chordata > Mammalia > Artiodactyla > Balaenidae > Eubalaena > Eubalaena glacialis. The sequence goes on along the minus strand of NC_083720.1, from coordinate 40,957,020 downwards.
GAGAAATGCAAATCAAAACCACAGTGAGGTATCACCTCACACAGGTCAGAATGGCCATCAACAAAAAATCTACAAACAATAAATGCTGGAGAGGGTGTGGAGAAAAGGGTACCATCTTGCATTGTTGGTGGGAATGTAAATTGATACAGCCACTATGGAGAACAGTATGGAGGTTCCTTAAAAAACTAAAAATAGAACTACCATATGACCCAGCAATTTCACTACTGGGCATATACCCTGAGAAAATCATAATTCAAGAATAGTCATGTACCACAATGTTCATTGCAGCACTATTTACAATTGCCAGGACATGGAAGCAACCTAAGTGTCCACTGACAGATGAATGGATAAAGAAGATGTGGCACATATATACAATGGAATATTACTCAGCCATAAAAAGAAATGAAATTGAGTTATTTATGGTGAGGTGGATGGACCTAGGGTCTGTCATACAGAGTGAAGTAAGTCAGAAAGAGAAAAACAAATACCGTATGCTAACACATATATATGGAATTAAAAAAAAATGGTTCTGATGAACCTAGGGGCAGGACAGGAATAAAGATGCAGACACAGACGTAGAGAATGGACTTGAGGACACCGTGAGGGAGAAGGGGAAGCTGGGAGGAAGTGAGAGAGTAGCACTGACATATATACACTACCAAATGTAAAATAGATAGCTAGTGGCAAGCAGCTGCATAGCACAGGGAGATCAGCACAGTGCTTTGTGACCACCTAGAGGGGTGGGATAGGGAGGGTGGGAAGGAGGAGCAAGAGGGAGGGGATATGGGGATATATGTATACATACAGCTAATTTACTTTGTTGTACAGTAGAAACTAACACAATAATGTAAAGCAATTATATTCCAATAAAGATGTAAAAATAAAAGTCAATTGTATCTCTACATACAAAAAACAAACCATGTAAATGTTATCTTTTAAAAATTTCATTGGAGTTTGGGATTGACATATACACACTGCTATATTTAATATAGATAACCAAGAGCCTAGTATATAGCACAGGGAATGCTGCTCAATATTCTGTAATAATCTAAATGGGAAAACGATTTGAGGAAGAATAGATACATGTATACGTATAACTGAATCACTTTGCTGTACACCTGAAACTAACACAACATTGTTAATCAACTATGCTCCAATATAAAATAAAAATTAAAAAGAATAAAATCAGGTGTCACAAGCATCCAAAAGTCTTGGGTTTTTTAAAGAAACATGGAGGAGATATAATTTGAAAGGAAAAGGGAGAGCAAGGAGATTACCTGTGTTTCTTGAAGTGTTTCCTGGGGTGTTAGAGAATAAGTAGCTTTTACTGAAGGGAGAGGACTTCATCCTGGTGGTTAGAGATATTCCATTTTCCTTAGGGAACTTCTTCTTGGGGCAGCTGGGATAAGGGAACTTGTTATGACCATAGTGATGATGTCAGGGGACACTCAAGTTCAGTGAATGTTTGAGAGATGGTTGAAGATATAGGAGAGTTTGCTGGTCATTGGTCATGAGTTCAAAGGAGCACCAAGGACTTTGACCAGGCTGAGGGTTCTACAGGCATCATGTGTATGAGGTCAGAGATGCTGGAAAACCTAGGAGGAGTAGATGTCTGCTATGACTGGAATGTGAGCCGTGGGTGTTAGTTCTACATTTAGGAAGTTGGGTAACCAGTTCTAACTGCATAGTAGGGAGCTCCACAATCTGTTCTTTCCAGTAGCCCCTGAACACATGCGGTGGCCAAGAGTGGAGCAAATGTGTTTCAAAGAAATCACTTTCTTTGGGTAGCTAGGAGTATGAGCATTTGTCTACTATTGCAAAGTTTTGTAATTTTTAAATATAATAAATTCCTTTAAGTGCAGAGTTTCTACAATGTTCTTTTGTGTGTCTTTGGCAGCACTTAGCCCAATGTTAGTCTTCTTTTGATGCTTAATAAACAGCTTATCAAATCAAAATGCATGTAGTATTTACAATATATTAAGCACAGTCCTAACTACATTAAAATATTAGCCTATTTAATTCTTACGACAATTGTCAGATATAGATATTATTATCTCAAAATTACCTGTGAAGTAATAAAATACATAGAAGTTATAAAAGTTATCAAAATCATAGCTTTAAGTAAATGGCAGAGGCAGGATTCAGACCCACTCTGTCTGGCTCTGAAATTCATGCTCTTAAACAGCATCCTATGCTAGTGTAAGAGAAAGAATAAAGAAATGAATGAATGTTAAAATATTTTTAAAAATTTTGTTAAAATTCAAATGTCATCAAGAGTAAAATGCACAGGAAAAATAAACTGGGGAATAGTCACACAATGGAATACTATACAATGATGAAAATGAACATAAAAAAATTACACTGGACAATATGAATGAATCTCACAAACATGATGAAAGAAGCCAGACCCAAAAGAGTATATATTATATGAGTTCATGCTCTTTCAAGCCCTATTGAAAACCAGACCAAACTAATCTACAGTATTAGAAGTCAGGTTAATGGGTACTCTGGGGTCTGCAGTGACTGAAAGAGAAGGCAGGGAGCTTGTTTTACATGGGTGTGTTCAGTTTTTGAAAATTAATTGAGCTTATGATTTATATACTTTTCTTTTTGCAATACTTCAATAAAATCTTCAAAAACAAAACAAACAAAACAAAACAAAACAAAACAAAAGTCATCTTGGTTGAAAGGGATGGGCCACACATACCCAGTTTCTCATTCTGAAATCACCAATTAGGTAGTCACTTCTTCTTCTTAGAGGTTTAGAGAAGAGAGGAGGGTTGTATTAAGGTAGCTCCTTCCACATGAAGGGAACATCGGAAGAGGGGTAGACTCTGCCCGACTTGACACAGGGAAACAACAGGGCATAGCAGTTTTCAGTGAAAGCCAGCTTCAATGGCTAATTGAGACTTCTACATTATATTGTGACTTCTGTGGAGTTTAAACAGTCTACTTAATCGAAACATAAGAAGGAACTTCCAGTTTTGGTAATTAGAGTTATCATGACCTTTCTCCCTTGTTCACTTGGCAAATTACTGTTCATACTTACAACTTCTGCACTATTCCTGCATTTACTCCAAGAGAACTTTGATCACTGTGTGCTGTCTATGTTCCGTCCTCCATCTTTCCCTGGGCCCATTACACTTCATCTCTCACTGCTCTGTATTACCTCTGAACCAAATGTATGCTCTGCACCCTGCATGTGCACACACAGCTCTGCATTCTAAATTATTTCTTTGACTTTCTGGCTCTGAGATCCCTGATGGTATTGATAAGAGATAAGAGCCTATTTGTGTCCATATGCCAGGCATCTAGCAGAGTTCCCAGCATATATTAGGCTCTTACACTGGGACTCTTGATCAAATGATTGAATTATGAAGATTACCTCAAGTTCAAGTCTCAGAGGAAACATACAATTATCCAATTCTTTCAAACTAAAGGGAGAGAATAGTGATAAATTATAAGCAAATGAATGAAACAATTACAAACACCTCTTCAAAGAGCAGCTACATTTCTCCTTTAAAGGAAAAAAATCATTTATACGAAATGAAACCTTAGATTTCACACTTTCACATTTGAGAATTTAGTGGCACCAGGTAAGGAGTATAGTGGATACACACAGAATGATTGATCAATTTGTTGGAATGTCTAATGTGTTCAGTTATCTGTAAAATGTCAAGAAATGAGTGACATCTGTTGATTTAAAAGACAACATTCTGTAACTCTTCCCTCATCTTTTTTTCTTCACCCGTATTCACATTAAGGAAAAACTTCTCTCTTTTTCCAGATGGTAGCATAAATTTTCAGGTCAAGTGATATTAAAAATAGATAATAGCCAGGACCCCATGAGTCTCTACAGAAAGACTAAACAGTCACAATGGGGAATATCATTGTTTTGGTTTTCTTTATGAGCTTTTATGTACTCAGCTGCTTCTCAGGCAGACTTTTACTGCAGTGGGACCTGGATCATTCTGAATTCCGGTTCCACATCACTTCCCATCCTTTACACTCAGCTCCATGCCACACAAGTCAAGGGAAAAAACCTTACAGCTGCACTCAGGTTCTGAATATGCTCTCCCCCAAGGAGCTAGCTTGGTTTGGCTTCTGGAGTCAGAATTCTATACATTTTGTCTCTCGGTGCTGGTGTGTATAAGTACTCTGCTGTCTTGTGGAAATTGGGCTGATAGAAAAAATGTAAAGGGAAAACCAAATTATTTCAAATCAAGTTAAAAGGTTCAGCTAGTCTTGTTTAAAGATTAGAGTGAATACTCTTGATTCAGATGAATAATTATTCTTGGTTATTGTGCTCAGCACATATCTCAAATGCTCTTCTTTTTTCAGGAAGATTTCCCAAATCCTCTAACTCTTAAGTGATCTCATTGTTTGAACTTTCTAGAGTCCCATCTTTTCAAATGTTTTTACCTACAAGTCCATGAAACACTTGCTCAATAAAGCATTTTACACCTAATTCTTCTTAGTGTCCCTTTCAGTTGCTGACCATGAAGAAGGGAGGCACTCTATTTATGTTTGCTAAATTTTATTGAAGTAATCTGTGATATGTTCTAGCTATGATGCCATATATCTAAAAACCTTGAGAGATTAACGTTGACTTCAGAACTGCCTTTTAATCATTTTAATTAAGATCACCTTTCCTTTTATTATCAATATTTACTTGCTGTGCTTATACTCAGAATTACTACTAAAATCAAAGGCTGTCAACAAAGATTATAAATAGAATAAAACCAAATAATAAGTAAAACATTATCAAAACTTCATAAAAGTCAAAACTGAGAGAGACCCTAGAGATATCTTGAAGAATATTCTTACTTCATACATAAGAAATATGAGGCCTGACGAGTGTGACTTATGCCAGATCCTACAGTGAATCACTGGTCGACTCTAGGCTAAACTGAGGTTTTAAGAGAAGCATTACCTAATGCAGTCAGACAGGTGTGGGTTTTCTTGAAACTTCATTCCAATTGTGTATCCTTGGGCAAATTACTCAAAATCCCAAAGATTAACTGTGATAATGTGGTTTATAGTAAGAAATATATATTTGGTCTTTTGTTCTCCTTTCTGGTACAGAGCTCCTAAAACCCTTGAAATTTAAGTCAGGAGAGCAAAAAAGGTGTCTTTTGTTATGTTAATGAAATGACTTTTTGGAAAGCAACTGAGGTTGGGAGCTGGTTGCCAGGGGAAACAACCATACCAGAAGATCAGAACTTTCAGTCCCACACCCCTGACCTCTAGGGAGATGTGAGGAGATGGAGGTTGAATTGATGGCCAATGGCCAATGGCCAATGACTTAATCAGTCCTGCCTATGTAATGATACTTCCATAAAACCCCCAAAAGACAGGGTTCAGAGAGCTTCTGGGTTGGCCAGTGCATGAAGATTTGGGGAGATTGGCCAGCTTGAAGAGAGCTGTGCCCTTTTTCCATACGCTGCCCTATGTATCTCCTCCATCTGACTGTTCCTGTGTTTTATCTTTCATAATAAACCAGTGATCTAATAAGTAAAATGTTTCTTTGAGTTCTGTGAGCCACTCTAGCAAATTAATTGAACCCAAGGAGGGGGTCATTGGAACCTCTGATCTATAGCATGTCTGCCAGAAGCAGAGGTGACAACCTGCTATTGCAAATGCGTCTGAAGTATGTGTAAGAAACAGTCTTGTGGTATTTAGCCCTTAACCTGTGTGATCTGACCCTCTCTTTCCAGGTATATAGTGTCAGAATTGAGTTGGATTGTAAGGCACCCAGCTGGTGTCAGAGAATTGCCCAGTGGTATGGGAAACACCCTCACCACCCCGCCCCCCCCAATCAGAATTGGTGAACAGAATCCTTGTTAACTTTTCTCATTTGTAACATGTCAATAATGCTAACTCTGCAACATTTGTATGGGATGAAATGACACAACATATAGGAAAGCATCTGGTTCTCAGTAGTAAGTGCTCAATAATTACTAACTGCTGTTAGAAGAAGACTATCTCACATAATTAAGTGGGCTGCCATATGTATAAGTTCTGATGCTTAATAAATATTTCCCTCTCTAATCCTTCCTTAGTGTTTGATACCTTATGGTCAAACACCAGTGTTTAGTAAAGCAATCATGGCTTTTTTTCCCCTAAGAAGCGCATGCAGCAGTCATGTCAATTGCTAATTCTAGTACTGAGACAACTTCACCCACAGCTCTCAGGAGGGATCACCCTAAATACACATACAGCTTATATTGCTGTTAATTGTACCATGGGCTTCATTGGCTCAACCTGGCCAATGCGATTTTCTCCAAAGAATTAAGAATGATGACACGGAGAGAACGAGTTAATGAGAATTGTGGACTTGAACTAAGAAGTCATATAGAGTTGGGTCAAGTGCCTGTGATATGGCAAGTTAAAGGCTCAGAGAGGACTTTGGGAGAAAAGCTGTGAGCGAAACAGAGAAAGCCAGTTGCAGACCAAGGCAGGAAAATAGAGGACTAGAAGGAGAGACACAAGTAACAATTTAGCCCTTGGAAAACTGAGGTTGGCTTTGACTTGTGAGATGAATCAGTAGCGCCCTTACAATAAAGCATGCTTCACTTATGCTAGCCTGAGCAGATTCTCTTTCTGGTGATCAAAATTTTATGCCAAGAACTGTGTATTAGTGGTACACGTAACTTGTCAATGGCCAAGGGGAAAATAAATCACTCATTCTAAATACCAGAAATATATTGGCACTGCTCACTGTAACTCAGGAATGTTTACTTCAGTCTCTTTCAAATGTGACATCACTTAGCTTCTTTATGTGCTTACAGGGTTTTGGCACAGGAAACAGCTCTTCCACCCTTCCCCCACCCCAATTCCGGCCCCTTCTTGTTCCTCCTCTGAATTCTTGAATGGTGACCATGTGAGCTGCAACCCGAATGTGTGGTCTGAGCTGGCCTTTGAAGATTGCTATAATGATCTTTGCTGACTTCTGCCCTGTGCTTTTATTTGGAACCCCTGGTTGGCTGTTTGCTTTCCTAAATGTTAGCAGACTCTGAGCTGATGAGTTTTAAGTGCCTGCGGTGATCAACACCAGATCCTTCTTGATCAGTGACTTTCAGTTTTGCATTTACTTTATATATCGAAAAATGAAATGGAAAATTCCAAGATAGAGAGCCTTTCATGTTCCTTCCTCCCTCCCTTCCTTCTTTCTCCTTTTTCTCCTTCCCTTTTATTCTCCCTCTCCTAACTATCATTTCTCAGTTTTGAACATAGCTATCTGATGATAATAGACATTTACCTTTTCTCCATGGTTCAGTGTTATATTCATTATAGAAAATATGAAAAATAAAGGGAATACAAAGAAAAATACCAGAATTATACCATGTAGAACAATTAGAATTAACTTTTTGGTTTATGTCTTTTTCTTCCTAGTTTTGTCTCAGATACATAGATAAATCAATAGATTAGATGAATAGATAGATAGATAGATAGATAGATAGATGATAGATAGACAGATACAGAGAAGGAACTGGTATAATAGTCTACCAGTCTATATATTTTTTGTTTTCTGTGTTTAATCACTTTACATATCATAAGCATTTTTTCAAAGTTAAATATTCTTGGAAATCATCTTTAATTCCTGAGTATTTTATCATACAGATACACCATAATTTATTTTTAATAATAATTACACAATTAATTCTGTACTTCAGCCAGTAATGTTGTCTTATTTTTTTCAGATATATAAAATGTTATAATGAATAGTCTTCATATCTTTGTAAACAAAAATTCAATGCACGATAGTTCTCTAGGATAAAATAATATAAGCAAATTTATAGGGTTGTATAGTATAAACTTTTTAAGAGATCTTGATGTACATGTCCAGACTACCTTTGAGAAAGTTTATTCCAAGGTAAATTTAAGGATACCATTTAAAATTTACATAGCTCAAATGTAAGATAATTAAGTGTGATCATTATTTATTAATTTGTCTGATAAATTATTAAGGAGCATTAAAAATTTGTGATCCTATGTAACGCAATTGAAATATGCTCTGAAGACATTTATAGAAAGATAATAGAGAGCTTTGCTAGAAAGAATTTTATTCTTGAAAAATAATTTCAAGATACAAGAGGTGATCAGTGCTATGGGCTTAATGACCTATACCAAATCATGAAATATTAAATTTTAAAACAATTTTGTCAGTAAAAGATGTGGAACAATAATATTCATACCTTTGCGTGGTAATAGTGAATAAGCACAGACTTTAAAGTCAGATAGACAGGAAGAGATCAACAGTGTTTGAGGGTAAAGAAAGAATATTGCCTTCCAGTTAACAATGACAGCATAAGCATATGAATGACCTTACTATTCTTACTTTTCAAAAGCGCTCACTAATTTTTTTTACTATATTAAACATATACATCGCCATTTGTACAAATGAGAGCAAAATCCTTGTGGACTAAGAGAAAATCCATAGTGGTGTGTAAGAGCTAAAAACCACATCTGTAGAGAGCCTGCAAGAGCTCTGAACTCCTTACAGATAGCTCGATACAGACTGAACACAAGAAAACAAGGTTGAGACAATTGCTGAAAGAGAGAGGCATGAATAGAGAAAAAATTCCACAGAGGCTGAGCTCTCAGCCTAAATCAAAAAGTATATGAGCACATTCATCACCACACATGGAAAGTTTGAATGAAAAATTTGCCTTATTTAATACCCTGTAAATTAGTGACTACAAGATAGATAACTCTTGGGTTAAGGGTTTGAATTCATGCTACCTACATATCTAAACTTCAAATGGAGAATTTAAAGTGTAATGACATGATCATGTTCAGAAGTTTCTGGGAGGAGCAAACAAAATTTATCTCTAGAGACATATGATTTCAATTCCAGGCTCAAATTCTACCCCAGGTAAAGATCAAAGTAAAATTGGCAACTTCCAAAAAATTTTTAAAAAATCACAAAACATGCAAATAAGCGAGCCAAGCTAAATGACAGCCAGGGGTCAGGGGAGGGGTCTCAGAAAACAGAATTTCACTTACAAATACTTCAGATACTTCAATTATTAAAACAACATATAAATTAACCTTGCTTAATATGTTTAAAGAAATAAAAGAGAAGCTGGAAAACATAGACAAGGCAGGCTTATTGTTATTATTATTATAAAATTAATAAAGAAGTTTTAAAATTGAGTGAAATAAAGCATGTATAAATGAAAATGTAATAATTGAAATTGAAAGCTCAATGCATAGATTAAGAACAGATTACAATATACTGTACATCTGAAACTAATGTAACGTTATATGTCAATTATGCCTCAATTTTTAAAAGTCACAGTTCAAATGTTTTTTAAAAATGGAATAAATACCTGCTTCCTCCAGAAAACACAGATTACAGAAGAGATAAATTGCACACCACTTTCATAGCAGCATTACTCACAAGAGCTAAAACATGGAAGCAACCCAAGAGTCCATTGATGAATGAATTGATAAACAAAACATGTTCTGTCCATACAATGGAATATTATTCAGCCTTAAAAAGGAAGGAAATTCTGACACATGATACAATATGGTTGAATCTGGAGGACATTATACTAAGCGAAAGAAGACAGTCACAAGAAGACAAATACTATATGATTCCACTTACAGGTACCAAGAGTTGTCAAGTTCATAGAGATAGAAAGTAGAATGATTGTTGCTAGGAATAGGGGGAGGGAGGAATGGGGAGTTGTTTAATGGGTACAAGGTTTCAGTTTTGCAAGGAAAACAGTTCTGCAGAGTGGTTGTGCAACAATGTGAATGCACTTAACATTAGTGAACTGTGCACTTAAAAATGGCTAAGATGGTAAGTTTTATGTTATATATTTTTTACCACAATTAAAAATAAATTAAAAAGAAAATATTACATACAGTTGAAGAGAGAAATATTAAAGTGGAATATGGAGGTAAAGAAATTACCTACAATGTCTCTCAGAGAACAAAGAGAGAGAGAGAGAGAGAGAGAGAGAGAGAGAGAGTTGAAAATTAGGAAGAGAAGGTGAGGCAAAGAGGAATAACATGAGAAGTTTTAATTTGTTCTTATCAAGGTTATTGAAGGACATGATGAAGAGAACAGGAAAGAGGCAACAGTCAAAATATTAGAGGCTGAAAACATTGCAAAATTATTTAAAAACACCAGTCTTTAGATTCCAAAAAGCACAATTAACACCAAGCAGGAAAAATGGAAGGGAATCCTCACCTAGAAACCTTTAAACACCATGAAAAAGAGATCTTAAAGCAGCCTGAGGAAAAGAGACTACAAAAGGATAACTGGGAGACAGTTGATAGACTTGTTAACAGCAATAATTAAAGACAGAAGACTAGAATAGTTTTTGAAAATGCTGAAAAAAATAATACTTGTCAACCCAGAATTGTATACATGTATACAATTGCATACCTGGTCAAATAATTCCACTAACCACTAAAATACCATACATAGAGTATACTATTTCCAAACAAGTAGAGGGGAAGAATAGAGGCAGAAAAAGGAAAAAAAAAAGTCAATCAATCCAAAAGATGGCAAGAAAGAAATGAGAATAAGAAAAAATGGGACAGAAAGAAAATACATAATGAAATAATCAATATAAATCCAGGTAAAAGAGTGACCACAAAAAATGTGCAAGGTCTCAACTATCTAGTTAAGGGTGAAATTGTCATTGTAGATTAAAAACAAAATCCACTTTTATGTTATTTAGGGGCGACATGCAGAATATGCAGAAATAAAAAGGTTTGAATTCAAAATATGAAAAAAAATTTGCCATGTAAATATGAAACAAAAAAGTTGATTGAATCTCTTATATCAAACAAAATATATTTAGACACAAAGGATGAGAGATTACAAAATGTATAAAGTTTAATAATTCTAGGTAATATAACAATATATTATTTAAGATATTGTATGTTACATAGATTATATATATATATATATATATATTCCACTAAGGAAAAGCAAGAATTTATTAGAATGAAATTTACATTAGGTGTTAAATCAACAGGGGTAAAATCCAACTGGGAAGGGATGAGAAAAAGACTTCTAGGGTACTGGTAATCTACATTTTGGTCAACATAGTGTGTGTAAATGAGAATTTATCATTTTTATTCAAATTTATGTTACATTTTATTCATGTTTATGTGTGTTTAAGCATAAAATATTAATTTGCTAAAGGATAAGAAAGTTTTCTTTGGAATGATTTAAGGAAATTGTCAAGTATATATTGGTACATTTGGGAAAAAGGCAATTGACAGCCTTACAAATGGGAAACATACCTAGTGAAATATTAAAAAGAGGGTTAGATAAACCTGAGAAAGACATAGCTGATGGTAGAATGAATGTATTTGACACTAGATCTGAACACATAAATGCAACACAGATTCATAAGAAGATGAAAAATAGTAAAAAGAATTCAAGAACATGTGATATACTTTGAGAAGCTCTATCACACATCTACTAGATGGTTTGAAAAGAGACAAATTTTAAGTCCACGCAGTGAAAAGTTTTGTCAAGTATGAAAAGAAATTTTTTAGAAATACATATTTGAATGCATCGTATTAGACTGTAGAACCACAAAAATAGCGGGGGAATCTGGAACATAACCTAAGAGAATAGACTCATAAATTGTCTACAGAGGAGTAAATTCAGATTGACAATAGACTTCCCAGGAGCAGCGATAGTTACCTGAAGATGTGAATTAATATGAACCAAGTAATCAGGGTAAATAACTACCGAGCTATGATTCTAAACTCCTTCAAGAATGAAAGTAAAATAAAGTCATGTTTAGATGTACAAATAACAGAGAATAATTATCCACAGATCTTTGTTGAAAAAATTGCTCAAGGATGGTCTTTAGCAAGAATAAAAATGGGGGCATTTTATATTTAAGAGGTTAATCCATCAGAAAGTCATAGTTCTAAATTTGTATGCTAATAGCATAACTTCATAATGTGTAAAGCAGAAATTAGCAAAACAAAAAGGAGAAATAGATAAATCATGATCAAGTTTGCTAGTTGTGTCATGTAAATCTTCAATATGCTTATTGGATTTGACTGCTTTCCCTATCATGTACTAAAAGAAATGGATTAAAATCTCTCTTTATAATGGGAATTTGTGTTCCATGTATATGAATTCCACGTCTTTTAATTCCCACTATAGGCACACCCTATGACCCCACAATTTCAATTGCCAACAGAAATACTTGCTTATATACACCAAAAAAACATGTTCAAGACTGTTCATAGCAGTGTTATTTATACAGTCTCCAGACTGGACACAACCCTAGTGTCTAACCACAGTAGATTGGATGAATTAATTTTGGCATATTCATGTAATGAAATTCTATACACCAGTAAAAATAAATGAAGCTCACATACATAATGTTGAACAAAAAAGCTAAATAGTGTATGATTTCATTTATATTCAGACACCAGGTCAACTAATCTCTGGTATTAAAAGTCAGAAATTGTATTTTGGAAGGAAGAATTAGTAACTAGCTGAGAGAAAGAAGGGGGTGTCTGGGTGTCAATAAATATTTCTTCATCTGACTAGCAGTTATTTTGTCATGCTTGCTTTGTGAAAATTCAAGTTGTCACAGGGGGTTTGAGTCATTTTCTACATGTTTGATATACTCAAAGTAAAATCTTTAATTAAAAAAAATATGTGTACATGGTTTAAACAGTCAAATAATTTTGTAAGTTTATTCTTCTTCTTTATTTATTTATTTACAAATGATAGTCTAAATTCCCTTCCTTCTAGTTTCATCCTCTCACCCACTCTGCCTCTGTAATACCTACATGCCTCTAAATAACATATCTTTATTTCTACTTCTCATTTTTGTATTAAGTACTTTATTTGCTTTTCCAAAAATATTTGTTCATTGAATGAAATCCAGGCTTTGTTTATTGCTTTCTCTTTTTTTACTTTGTTGTTTGTAATTGAAACATATAGGGAAAGATTTGTAAGCATATTATCACAATATATGTATTGGGCGTGTCGCAGTTTATTAAAAGATTTAGTTATATTTTAAACTATTCAGTATTGAAGACATACACATATAACCACACCCTCATATTTTGCGGATGTCACTGTAACACATATACACTCACATGAACAGACACTACATGGAACCAGTTGCACTGTGATTTTGTAGAAGTATCTCCATTGGGCATATTTAAATACATTTTCCCAAACATTTCTTGAGTAACGGATGCATGATAGCGATCCGAGAGGTACTAAAGGATATCCCAGAGGTGAAGACAAAGCCCTGCCCTTGTGAAATAACAAGAAAGGATGGGGCAAGGAACAGACTACTAAACAATCAGTGGAAATACAGTGCTTTACAAAGTGAAGTGACAGAACCACAGTGAGCCTGCTGAAAGTACAGAAGTGAGGCTTCTTAATGGGCAGGGTGAGCTGTGCTCTGGTCCAGGAAAGATGAATTCAGTATCTGCGGGCTCCGCATTCGCTGATACAGAGGGCTGCCTGTACGCCTAAGAGAGGAGCATCCGCGGATTTTTGTATCCGAGGGGATTCTGGAACCAACCCCCACAATTCAGCTAGGACAGAAAAAAGGAAGGGATTTCGGGTTGATGAAGCCTACTCAGATATCGCGTGGTGGATGCTTTATCAGTTTGGAAATCCGAGTGGAGAGAGGAGAGCCTTCTGGAGGTAGATGAGAGGCAGGAGCCACGCCCCAGGTGCTTGCAGCGCCCCCACGAGGCTCCCTTTTAGCCCATCTTGTCTCTCCAATGAGGCTGACTTCTCCTTGCTGGCTTGGTCTGGTTCCAGGTTGTGCAGAATAGGAAACAAGTCTTACGGTAATATTGGCAGGTTTTGACCAGCATGCCGTGCTGGGAAACTAGTTTTGCTCTCTGAGACTGAGGTACTTCGAACGCAGTTTTCAGGCTGTGCAAGGTAAGAAATAAAAAACAGAAACCAGAAGGGAGGACTCCCCTTCACTGCTCGTCTGCTGTATGCAAGACACCAGGAGGAAATCTTGTGCGTATATTGTCTCCTTTCCTCTTTGCACAAACACGCAGGTACGCTCAAGTCTCCCCATTTTACAGACGGGGACACTGAGGCTAACAAAAGTTGATCAAGATCACACAGCTAATTAAATGGGGTGGCGCCGATGTCTGGGGGTGTTCCAAGCTGAGACTGCTTTGGCTTAATTAGTTCTGGGCTTCTGGGGATGAACATCAGTTGCTGCTGGTAGCGCAGCAAGATTTAATACTTTCCCGACATCTTAACTGGAGTCTATGCACGGAGGCGGGGAGGGGGGATGGCTAAACATTTAAGTCGTCGTCCGCTATTAACTCTCTGGGCAAGGAAACACGCGTCTCCATTTATACTGCGAGCCTTGGCGGTCATGCCAAGGCGGCACTGGAGTATGTGTTTCTCCGTGTCCGTGGCAGGAGGCCACACGCCATGCCTAGGTGCGCGTTAACATGACATAAATGTTAATGTCCTGTTCGAAAACCAAAGCCTGCGGGAGAGAGGAAATACCACCCCCGCCGTACCCAGGGCCCGTGTTTGGATACTGCAGTCTATATTTTGACTCCAGAGTGTGATGACTATGTAACTTTTCACAAGGATTTCATTTTTTCCCTGTCAAGCCACATTATTTTAAGGGTGACAATAACTTGGCTGCAAATGAGCTGAAACCATCAAGGTGATAAATGAGTTTCTGGGGCAGGGAGGCATCAGCCTGGCCTACGCTTTGCAGGACCACACACCTCTGTCCTCTTCCACCTTCTCAGCAGAACAATGTGTCACAGATCTCCCCTCTCTGCAGCCCCCAAGGCCCCTGCCCTCCCAGCCTCCTGCTTCTTAAGGCGATAGAGAACCGTGAACACTTGACTTTGGAAAATATACCGTATTTCCCAGAGTTTGGGAAGGAGGGAGAAAGATTTGATATTTTCCTCTGGATGTTCGCAAGGATCTGATTTATAAAACTGCCTCTGAGACGACCCCTCACTCGGTTTATTTTCTCTGTCAGCCAGGTCCGTCTCTGAAGTGGGGTCGCCCATGGTCAGCTCAGTGGTCAGCCTGCTTTTTGGAATTGAAACTTAAGAGTTATGTCCGGAAGGGCCTGGTGAGCTGGTGTGCTGGATTTCTTGTCAAGAAAGATGACTTTCATTATTATTTTACTAAGGAAAGTAGGGGGTAGGGGACAGGTTATGCCCAAGTTTTACATACATAATCTTATTTAAGTTATTCTCTTTTAAATTATTGAAATCATAGCTGGATTAAGTGATTTACTAAAGGCTTCTCCCTGAGACTTAGCTGCCAGGCTTTGAGCCACAAGCTGTTATACTCTGAAGCTTCTTTCCTTGCCTCCTACTTTATTTTTGTCCAGTCCTCTGCAGGAGATAACACCCATATCATCAGGAAGTACGGCAAAAGTACACTCACTGTTTTGCATATTCAATAGCGAGGAAACACTCAGGAGCAAAGCTTTGTGGTGATAAGTGAGTGTAAAGCCTTTTAACAGTGCCTGGCTTGGAGCTATAAGCTTTCTCTTTGCTATTATTATATTGTTCATGTTATGTAAACTGTGGACTTTGGGTGATAATGATGTGTCAGTGTAGGTGCATCAGTTGTAAAAAATGTACCACTCTGGTTGGGGATGTTGATAGTTTGGAGGCTATGCATGTGTGGGGGGCAGGGGACATAAGGTTACTCAGTTTTGCTGTGAACCTACAACTGCTCTAAAAAATGGTCTGTTAAAAATTTAGATAGTATTCAAAAGCAATATTTAACCTTATTACACAGAGATAATATACATATATAAATCCATGAGTGCATACATTCAATAAGCGTTTGCTGATTCCCTTCTATGTTTTATCCACAACTGCACACACTAGGGTAATTCAATCTGAGAGATGCTAACATTTTAGTGACAATAGCAGAGGTAAATTAATAGTTATAGCACACCCTGATAAGCACTATGAGAGAAGTAAGCATTCGCTCCTCTTTTAACCTTTCTGTTCCTGGCTTTCTGTAAATTCACACAATAAAGGCTTAGAAGACAAAAGCTGACGTGTTAGTTATTTATTTTGATTTCTCTTCAGTGCTGCACCTGTGACCTTAAAGCTCTAGATGACTAACTTCGGCCACTGGGGAAGCTGAAATGACTTGCCCTGACCTTTCATGACCTACCTTGAGGCTAAATCCAAGCCTGGAGGAACAGACACTGGTGTGGACAGAGCCCTCGTTCAGCTGTGTTTATCAAGAGAGGATCACAGGGGTGTGTTTCTGCAATGCAACCTTCTTTCTGTGCACTTCATTTTTCAAGATGCTTGGAATCATTGGTGCATTTATTGCTTTTACCTTAATCCATCATTTAAAATAATACATGTCTTAGTGTTGAATGGTATGAAGTGACTCAGCTCTAATAATTTTCTTACAGTAAATGAGAGTGGGAAACAGAATATAATTAGTCACCAATATTTACCAAACTCATTTGGTGAGGGGAGCAGGCTGGATCAAAGTGGACAGGCGCCAGTTCTGATCCCAGGTTTCTGGAAGGGAAAGGAGCAGAAGATTTGAAAGTCTACCTTTTTTTTTTTTTAATATTAGCAATTTAAAATCTTTATTTAGTTTTTACTCTTTATTTAATAAAGGTTATATATAAGATGTGAATTTACTTTTTTAAAAAATTAATTTTATTGGAGTATAGTTGTTTTACAATGTTGTGTTAGTTTCTGCTGTACAGCAAAGTGAATCAGCTATATATATACATATACCCCCTCTTTTTTGGATTTCCTTCCCATTTAGGTCACCACAGAGCACTGAGTAGAGATCCCTGTGCGATGCAGTAGGTTCTCTTTAATTATGAGATTAGGATTGACAAACATACATGAAAGTCTACTTTCTGATTCAGCACTGACTCATAGACCACAGTTTACAATTACTATTGATCTGTCCGTGGTGCTTAGTATTGCCTTGGATACACCAGTTCCTTTGGAAAATCCTTATTTCCTTGATTGTAAAATGAAAATATTAGCCTGCACCAATTGTCTTCAACTCTAGTTCATGTTAGAACCCCCTAAGGGGCTTTTAAGAATGATGATCCCCAGGATCCCTCTCAGATCAATTGAATTCAAACATCTGGGGGGCTGGGCATTGGTGGGTTTTGACCTGCTCCAGGGAACTCTAATATGCAGCCTACATGGAGAAATGGTTGGAACAAGCATCCTAAAGGTCCTTCTATCTCCCAGAGTCTTTGAATTGATGAGATTTTTCAAAGGCTAACTCCACTCATGAGAATGATGTTTCCCTGGAGCAAATTTTAAAAAATCAATATATTTTAAACTCTTTAATTCATTTACACAGGTACAGATTGAGGTTGTGTTGTGTGTTAGATCCTGTGGCAGTTGTTGTAGGAAAAATGTTGATTCCCCAGGCTGATCACAGAGCCTCTGAATCAGAATCTAAAAACTGAGGCCCTGGAGCCACACCAACTACATAAGTTGTAGGGCTCAGTGCAAAATGAACATGGGGTCCCCTGGCTAAAATTATTAAGAAGTTTGAGATGGTGGCAGCAGAACATTAAACCAAACGCAGGGCCCTTCTGAGCACCGGGCTCTGGGAGACTACATCGATTAAACACCCATGAAGGCGATCCTGCAGAGGAGTTTGTCGTTAAAAAGTTCCCCACGTCATTCTGATAGGTCTCCAGAGGTTTGGAAAACTCTGTGGTAAGGAATTAAAAGATGCATAATTCGTAGTAAATCCTAATGCAGTGGGGAGAACAGGCCAACACAAGTCAATGGGCTAATCAGGCACCTTTGCAGATAAAGATCAGAGGCTTACTCAAGATTTCTTAAATTTCATTTTATTTAAAATGTTCAAGAGGAAATTGGATAGAAGCAATTCCTAGAGGGATAAGAAAACTCTAGTGTGAAAGTCCAATACTCCCTAAAACCGGCCATGGGAAACCATTTGGGATCCAAAGAGCTCTACCAACTGGCTGCACTGGTTAGAACTCTGCTGCTTGCAAGAGTCAGAAAACCAACCCACTCACCTCTAAGGAAAATTGCATTGGCTCACATATCAGAAAAGCCTGCTCGCAGGGCTGATTCCAAACACACTTCTCATAGGACTTGGTTCTCTCCATTCTTGACTTGGCTCTCTCCATTCTTGACTTGGCTTTGGTCTCCTTTTATTGGCTTCTTTCTGAGACAGATTATCTCTTTGGTATTAAAATGCTGTTGCTGCCACTTGAGACTTTTTGGCTGGTGGTGAGGAAGGCAGCTTCCTTCCCCTAGAGTCAAACTGTCTTCTCCTAGTTAGCAGTGACCCAAATTGTTCCCCATGCTAATTCCTCACCCAGTTAAGCTGGACTGGGGATGGGATGTATTGACTAGTATATCCCACTAAGAACCTGATGAGGGGAAACTATTCTCTCCTTTTTCTAGACAAGGGAAGTGAAGTAGAGAGGCTTATACTTTGCCGAGGTCATAAATCTGGTAAGAGTGAGGCCTGGACTTTAAACCTAGGTATCTAACTTCAGGACCCACATTATTATCCACTTAGCCATCTTAAAATTTCTGATTAAGCAGACAGACATTTTGTTTTTCATGGTTTCTTCTTATTCATACATTTAGCGATCTCATAATTTTAGCACATCTGTAGCCTCACATGACTTATTCTCTACCCTCTGATATTTTGGTGGAAATACCACTGATGCCAACTCTGTAATTTTTCCTTTTTCCTGTTTTAGATTCCTGATTGAAATAATATAATTGACTTGGTTTGACCTTGTTTGAGTAGAGCTTTAAATGCCAGGCCTCTTCAACAGCCACTGGCCAGCTTATTACAGTAAGTCGGGGTCTTCTACAGGGCTAATGCCCTTTGTCAGATGAAGCCGGTCATGATGACATAATATATAGGCTGTGTCTCCTTCCTTTCCTCCTTGCCTACCATTTCTCCACTCCAAGCTGGAGCTCAGGGCATGGCTATTTCCCTTAGAAGTAGATACTAGTGTATGACGTATACACGCGTGTGCTGAAAATTTTGCTAGGGGACCAGGTAAAATGCATTGCCTAAAGCTGGCCCAAACACAACACTGTGAAGATTAAAGAAGGGAGAGGTCTCATTTGGCATGCTCTTTAGAGTTGTGGCCATAGTGCGGGTCTTGAAAATGAGTAGGGAAGGTGAATCAGGTAAAGGGGACTTCAGGAACAGGGCTGGAGTCTGAATAGCTTGGCATGTGATTGTTATAGGCATTGGGATTTGTCACTTCACTAAAGAGACATATATTGAGCAACCACTATATGCCCAAGGATATAGATGATAGATAGGTAGATACATAGATAAATAGATAGATAGATAGATAGCCTCAGACTTCTAGAAGCTGACAGTTTAGTTAGAAAAGGAGGGAGAGTTACTGTGTACAGACTGTTTACTGCTATGGGTGGGGCAGAAGGGACTTTACATTAGTTCTGAAGTCCTACAATTTAAGCCCAAGCACTCCTTGTAAGAATTTCTTTGTCTTTCCCCAAAGACATTTGGCCAGCCCCCCTCCGTGTCAGTTCAGGTCCTCTGAGAAGCAGATACCATGATGGAATTCAAGATATTTATTGAGGAAATGTTGATGAGGAATAAGGGGAGAGGGCGCAGGAGAAATTTGAGGACCTTAAGATCATGGTGCAGGTCTGCCATTTGTAAAAGGGGAGAGAGAAGAATGAATTGGGAAGAAAGAGCTTCAGGCCAAGGGGAGTAGGGAGCAGACACTGCCCACCAGAGCAGTCCTGCACTTGGCAGGAATGCCTGGTCCAGCACGGCCTGAGGAGAGTGTAACTTTGCTCGGAACATCATGTGTGATCCTGAAGTTGTGATAGCTGGAGCCAACTATATTCCTCATGGCAGCTTCTCTCTTAAAAAAAGAAATCTCCATGGCCCACCCCCAGTGCTGTCCTATACCTCTAAAACAATAACTCATATTTTATTTTATACTGCATGCCATAATATTTTAATTATTAATACATTTTGTCTTTTTCGCATGCTTGCCTAGCTATTGTCTATAGCTTTCACCTTACTAAATTTAGCTCCTGGAGTACAAATACCATGTATTATTATTCATTTCTCATATTTCAACGTCTAGCAAAAATACAGTAGATTTAAATTAGATGTTCAGTAAATATTCAGAAATGAATGAATGAGTGATCCAGTCAATTAATCAATGAAGGACTTTGAGTAATGAAATTAAATGATTGAAGTCAATCTTTTGAAAGGTTATTCTGCTGTTGCCATAGTTTGAGTGGTGCATAGAAAGACCATGGACTCTCACATCTAACAATCTTAGATTTGAATCATATTTCAAACTGCTTATTAAGTTTGTATCTTTAGCCAGGTAACCTGGCTTTTCTGAGTCTCAGTTTTCTCATGTATAAAATGAAAATAGCACTTAACCTCATGGCTTTTTTGGGGGGTTAAAAGAGATGATGCCCATAAATGGCTGGTACAGAGCCTGGCATCCAGAAGGACATCTATCAGTGTTGCTTGCTTACTTCCTTTCTTTCTAAGATCGAATCACTCAATCGCCTACTAAAGAGAGTGAATGTATTTGCCTGCTCTTCATTACGAGGAGAAAGGCAGCAAGGGGTAATCCCAGAAGTGACTTCCATAGTCCAGTATTTGACATAATAATAATCTGATGGAGTATTTACTGGCTATATTATCTTTTAATCCTCTTAATAGCCTCCGAATAACTGATGTAACAAACTATGCAGTAGTGCTATACCCATTTTACAGAGGGGGAAACTGAAGTTTAGGAGGTTAAATAGCCTTAAGCTACATTTCAGTAAGTGGAAATTTTAGGATTCTGATCCAAGTCTGTGCTGAGTCTGAGTTCCTAACCAGGATACTGGCTCTCTAGTGATGGACAAGCAGTTAGAAGACCCCCGAGGACGACCCCTGATCCGGAGTTCTCTAGAGGTGCTCCTAAGATCCCCAGAAGCTGCTTGAGGGCGCTCTAACACTGCTAGCACAATACCAGGCGATACCATCCAAAGAGAGAGGAGGGATAGGAATGTGGGATATGTTCCCCTTTTGTTAGGGTGCTCTGCCCTCTGCTGGTTGCTTTTAATCCTTTTATATACTTGGGTCATTTAAAATGCCAAGTAATAGCTTTTTTATTTAGGTCCCCTTGGTGGTAATCAAATTCTTTTAAATAAGAACACTGCATAATATGTGTTTATGGTTTATAAACATATGACTATTTTCAGGTATATGTGTGTGCTCACTCACAAAACTACGAAGCATAAACACAATGCCTGTCCCACAACAGATGATAAGTAAATATTGCACGAATGAATGACTGAAAACTCACATGCAGGAAAAACACGAAACAATTAAAGAGTTGGATTGAGTATAGAATTAAGGTGTTAGGAAAAAATAATAGCATAGCTACAAAGGAAACTTAATAGTGTGGTGCAGTGAAAAATAACTATTACTACCACGACTTTGCAATTAAGGGAATAAAGGCACAGCAAGGTTTCATACTTTGACCAAGGTCTCAGCCAAATGAGTAGCCAGATACCTGAATTCAACTTGGCTTCCAGGGAAAATCAACACAGCCTTGCCCTCAGGCTCTAGGCTGGTAAAGACCTTGACCCCAAAGTCTAAAATGAGTAGTGGGGTCGTTGAAGGTCCAGAAAGTATGAAGAGGAAGTGAGGGTGTGTGTTCCCTCCAGAGTTACCATGTGCAAGTGTAGATGGGGGTGAGGCGCTTCAGTAAGGAGAGCTACAGATACGTGGCTTGTAAATATTGTTCATGTAAGTCTCAGAAATACCAGAAGGGATAGAGTTTTCTGCAATGTCTTCAGATGAAGACACCAAGGTTCAAAAAGCACTCATAGGTTGAAACTTGATGGTCACTTTTGTCTCAGAAACTGAGAAGTGGTGGCACATACTGAGATGGTGAGCTTGCTGGATGCTAGGACCTGATCTAGCTCAGTGTTCCTCAAAGTCTGAGGTGTGCACAAAAACCTGGCCGTTTGGATAAAATGCAGGCTTGGACGCATTAGGTCTGGATTGGGGCTTGCCATCGTGCTATTCTAACAAACTCCCAGGTGACGCCCATTCTGGTGGCTCATGCCACACTCTAGTAGTGAGACTCTAAGCCCTCAGCCTGACATCTGCCAAAAAGTTGATGCTCCCCGTTTCTTGAACGAACGGACAAATTAATTAATTGATTGATCAATCAGCCAATGTTGACATTTCTGCAATTACAATAAAAATCAGGAGTCAACAATCTGTGTCTTCTTTCAAGCCTAAATCTTTTTTGTTAACAAATGATTGCTTTCTCTTATTTTGCTCTCTGGATGGTCACACTGAGATCTTTTCATCTCTTTTTTAGTTAATAAAAGTCATTGGCACGGTGACAGGAAGCACTGCTTCCCAGGCTGGGATATTTTAGAGACAACACTTGTAAGTAAGGATATCTTGAAATATTGCTGAAAAATTCTGACACTCGGGCGTTAGGAATTTTCTCACTCATTTTTCTCCTTTCCTCCCTTCCTCTTCACTTTCTTTCTTTCTAACAAAAATGAATGTGAAGCACCTGGATTTTTGTGATTTCTATTGTCTCTTGTTTCCAATCTCCATATGTGGCACTCCAGAGGACAGGATTGCTCTTCTGAATGCAGCAGACCTCTTCCCCCCAACCTCATTCCACCCAAAACCCAAACATAGAGAAATTACTCTGGAAGCAATTCTGGCAATTTCCCCACTCAGTGTCAACTAACCCACTATTTCTGGATTAGGTATGCAAATTCATCACCCAATTCAGCAAAAGCGAGAGGCCATCCATGGGTGCAGGGACTTAATGAGCATTTTTTTTTAATTAATTAATTTATTTATTTATGGCTGTGTTGGGTCTTCGTTTCTGTGTGAGAGCTTTCTCTAGTTGCGGCAAGCGGGGGCCACTCTTCATCGCGGTGCGCGGGCCTCTCACTATCGCTGCCTCTCTTGCTGCGGAGCACAGGCTCCAGACGCGCAGGCTCAGTAGTTGTGGCTCACGGGCCCAGTTGCTCCGCGGCATGTGGGATCTTCCCAGACCAGGGCTCGAACCCGCGTCCCCTGCATTGGCAGGCAGATTCTCAACCACTGCGCCACCAGGGAAGCCCTTAATGAGCATTTTATTACCTTCAACACAGTGCTTCCTGGCCTGCCCAGTTAGCATTTTGTGAACACTGCTTGGAACTAATGAGATCATCCCAAGCCTCTTTGCTCTCCAGTTCCTCTGGGGAAAACAAAAAAGTGCTGGAGGAAAGGGAAATGAGGGCCCTGTCAGGACGGATGGCATCTGCTTTTCTGAGTTTTCTTATTTGTGCCATATCTTTTGAATTCTAAGTAAAAGGCTCGGAGAAGCTAGGAAAATGTCTCAATGCCATCCTGAGGATGTTTTTCTCTAAATTCAAATAATAAAGTGAAAAATAGGTATATAATAGGTACATACGTATATATATATGCATATAAATGCCATACGTATACGATGAGTTTAATAAAACCAATGATCTGATTGAGTGCATTGAATCACAGTCTACAATAACAGTGAAATTAGCTGCCCTTCCATACTTCTAATCAGTCACAAAGGAGAATTGGGTGCTTCCCACTATAATAACAATAATAATTTCTGTATCATAGTATTTATTAATATAAGATACTATAGAATTATATATTATTATTTATTAATAATAATGATTATATTATTCTAAAAGTTATTTTAAAGGTTATAAAGCCATGGAATTATAGCAATTCAGAGAAGGAAAGGAAAAAGAAAAATCATTCCCACTCCCATCATTTTAACACAATCGTAGTGAGTGTTAAATTTT
The DNA here is from genome assembly GCF_028564815.1 of Eubalaena glacialis. Lineage (NCBI taxonomy): Eukaryota > Metazoa > Chordata > Mammalia > Artiodactyla > Balaenidae > Eubalaena > Eubalaena glacialis. Next base: position 40,933,179 of record NC_083720.1, on the reverse strand, counting down.
ATTTTCTTCCTACCATTTCATTATGCGCATCCTATTTCACAGGTATGTACATAGTAACCTTGTAATTTTGTGTCCAGATTTTTTTCACTTACTGTTTTCACATACCTTTATAAGCATTTTTCTATACTATGATCTGATATTTATGCTGATTAATTTTTCATAGCTCTGTGATTTTTTTTATCAAGTAAATATAAACAGTTTTTACTAGCAAATCTACTCTGGTGTCTCCCATTAATAATCAAAAGTTTTCAAAGGTAGAGAAATACCTCTGAAATAGTGCCTAGACTTCTACTCCAAGATTTAAAAGTTGGTGTTCTCTTGTACGCATTTTAAAACCGCAGGTAAGCCAGAGTGAAAAAAGGGTGTCAGTTGACTCGGATTCTTTGACTGGCTCAACCAGTCATACTGCTTTCAACACCCTGCTTCATGTTAATCTTCAGTGCCTATGAAATCAGTGACAGCTATTTCTCTTACCTTAAAGTGCTGTGGGGAGGACTCCACATGGAGAAGCACATTTAGATCTTGAAAGCACATATGCAACATATTGCAATGTCATTTGATTATTGTCATTTTATGCTATTCTGTAAGGCTCTTGCAATGCCCTTCGTCTTGAAAAGGCAGGGAAGCCTAGGCAGCTACTGGAAAGTACCATTATCAACAATAAAATTCAAAAGCAAGCAAACAAACAACTTGGCTAGCTGAGTTCCAGAAGAATGTCAGCATAAGCCATGGTGGGCTTTGACTGCAACTTTTGGGGCTGCACAAAAGGTCACCTTCTCTTGGACCCTCAGATACTCTCTGCCCCAGAGTCCATCTTTCCCTCTCACTCATGTTGTCAACTGGGACTCCATGATCTTTTTCTAGCTGGGGTCCTGTGTCTCTCTTTATCATAGGCTTGACTGTCATTTAATTTCATCCGTTTTTCTTCTGGTTTAGGCTAGAGAGGATTTCAGATTCACGAGGGCTGTGTAGAAAGCGAAGGCAAGCCAAACTACATGGCTTTAGAAGCAATCGCTTGTAAAATTAAAGAATCAGATTTTACACTGTTGATAAATTCTGACATTATTATTTTGACATTATTATGTACAAAATAGCTCTCTGTCTCTCTCTGATCTCAGCAAGTATGTGAGAGTCAGAAATAAAATCTCTCTTACCACTTACACATAACCGCAAACCACCAGACTCAATTAAGTGTGACATACCAGTGAATACTGTTATAACAAGAGCCACAAAGGGATAAAACATAGAGAAGAAACCATCGATGAAAGTAATATACATGACGATTTGATCTCAAAAATAACAGCAAGGTAGTTACTATCTAATAGCACTTTGTGTTACATCTTTCTTCCGCAAATGGGCACAGCACAATCTGGACCATCAAAGGAAGAATTAATACAAGTGGAAAACTGCCACTCATAACTAGTTTTTCCCAGTAAGACATTATTCCTTTTTTTCCATTTGTTGACTTTCAAAATTATTTTGCCAATGTTTTCAGAGAATTACTTGTCTCACAAATGCCTTCCAGTAAGTCAAGTTTCTTTTCTTGAAACTTGAAACTTCTTCCCCATTCATACAAGTTCATAGGCCAACTGTCACTTGTGTTGCTTTTGACCCCAGGTGCCTGCCTGGGCTCCCTGCATCTCTATGTGTTCCTCTTATTCCCAGTCTGCCTTGCAGTTAGTTTGGGCCATGTGACCATTTTTGGTCAATGGACTGAGAATAGAAGTGACTGTTAAACCCGGCATGCCTCATCCATCCTTTTTCTCCCCCTGCTGCAGCACCTTGTTGGGGGGGGGCATTCCTTCCTGATGGAGATTCCGTATTGAAAGAGGTATAAGATAAGAGATAGCTGTTGAACCCACATGCAACTGTGATACAAGCGAAAAATAAACTTTTAATGTATCAAGCCACTGAGATTTCAGAGCTTCTCTGTTGCACACGTTAGTATTCAGTAACCTGACTAATACAGCTTTGCAACAAAGCAGGTTCAAATGCCCAAATGGTTTGGGTAAAGGACACATCTGCATATCTTGCCAGTATTTCACACATCTCATTAGAGAACTGTGTCCGCTGCATAGATAATTTAAATTCACTGCTCAATTATTTTCAAGAGATTGTTTTTGTAACATGAATTTTCCTCAGTTGCCATAATTATCTCTTTTCCTCATCTTAGAATGTTTTAGTTCTGTATGTGGTCGTCTTTACTAGGCTGTTAGATGCTGAATAACTGACACTCTGTGATTAGTTTTTATCTCTGATGTGACATGACCTATTAAAGTGTTCTGGCAATGTGTGGTTGGTACCAAATATATGGCTTATAAATGAATGAATGAATACACTCATTTTCAGTATCTATCTCATTTTCAGAAATGGCAATTTAATGATTTAATTCGTTGTAAGATACATAGCAGAGTATTATTGAGGCTATCATGTACAATCGGAAGAGAAGAGGCAGCAGAATCATAAGTTCTGAGTCTAAATCTCACCTCCACAAGACCAGCTGCAAGACTTTCTGCAGGATATGTGTGTTCTCTCAGCCTGTAACTCCACTCCTCCTAAAAGAGAAAATGAGGGGATATTTCATTGGGTTGTTATGAAAATTAAATGTATGAAAGTACCTGAGATCTCATAAGACACACAGTAAAGGAATTTCTCAATAAACACTAGTTATTCTCGATAAACACATTCTTTAGCGGAATCACAGCCTCACCTAAGAGATTAAAAAAAAAAAAAAATCCTCCAGTTCAGACTATTTATGGCATATGACCACCAGATGGCACCGTTGAGTCAATAGCAAAGACTTTCCTGGAAGAAAGGCGAGAAAATGTCAATTCTGAAAGTCTAAAAATGTATATCCAGTGTGATCACAACACAGATAGTTGCTAAATATTATGAGATCTGTGCTGTATGTTTTCATTTTTATTGACTTCTAATACTTGGAAAATACTTAGAACATAATTCACCATTGGCAGATTGTTATTATTATTATTATCATCATCATCATTATTATGAGCAATGGAAATGGAGACAGACTTTATTTTTTTAGCCCAGGGTTGTTTATCAGAGAATTATCAGGCTTTCACAAAGAGAAAAGTTTCAAATTCCTTTTCTGGAGGACACACAGATATGGCCAGGGCAGAAGAAAGGTCCTTCTCATAAAGATTGGTCCCTGAATGACAGGAAGGAGAGTGAACCCCGTTCCTCTGGGCAGCCGCGCAATATGAAATGAGCTGATATAGTCCTAAGGCATGCCTGTCATTTGTCCTCAACTCTGGGTCTTCCCAAGAAGGGACCTTCTCTTAGTCCCTTGGAAATTCCCCTGAAAGCCCTGGCCTCTGAACTCCTGTGCTCCACAGACCCTGTTCTATCTCCTCCATCTCCTTGCACTTTGATTCAGGTTGACAGTCACTTAGCTCCATCTGCCTCTCTGCCCTGTGAGCTAGTGAGGGCTGCACATACCTGTGGGCTGAGGAGGAAAAGGAGGAGAGTGTCACTTCATTAAAAAAAAAAAAAAAAAATTGAAATATTTTAAACATTTAGAAAAGTACGGAACACAAAGACATCTGTGTACTCACCACCTTCATCTAGCAAATGTTAGCATTCCATCATATTTATTTCAGCTCTTTAAAAAAACTATAGACAGCTAAAATCTCCACCCACCATCCTATTTTCTTCTTTCTCTCTACACAGAGAACTATTACCAGGGAATTGGTAAGTGTCTTGTAATGCACTTATTGATTCTTTGGCTATTTATTTATATAATGGCTCTGAAGGTGATTCTGTGAGGTGTACCTGCTTTTTCTGATTTGGAAAACTAGAGAATGAGACAGGCAGAGGTAGACTCATTCAGTGTTCACTTACCCTTCCTCCCTCCCTGCACCCAGAGGCCTATGCTGTGTCTGACCCCATCTTTCTTTCATGTTCTCATTTCTCAGGATGCTGCATGGAAAGGTGCATGCTATTTAATCTCAAAGGGCATAGATTTAGTTCCAGCTCTGCTATGAATACACTGGAAGACCTTGGGCAAATCACATCATTTCTCTGAGCTGCATCAAGTTATCAATATACAATGTCTGAAATATAACACTGTTTTTATGGGGATCATTAATTTAGTCTACGATTACGTATTATAGATTTTTATTGCAGTGGAAAATTATGCATTTCAAGTGCTTGGCATTAGAAATGCAAACTCAAATAATACAGTATCTCTAGGAAAAAAAATCCCCTTCTTGAGTGGAAAACAGGAGTATTAAAAACAATTACTATCTGATGTGATCAGTGTTATAATTTAGGTATTTATTAATTGCTGTAGGAACCCAGGAGAGGAGAATATTAATTGTGCCCTTAGGCATCAAATGGAGCTTTATTGTCGTTGTTGTTTGGTTTTGATTTTGATTATTTTAAGGTGACAATCTGAGTTGTGCTACACAGATGTGTTGGGGGAAAAAAAGAGAGTGAAATCAACATAGATATGGCACTTATTAATGCCTGGCACCAAACATATCCAATCTCACTTCCTTTCTCATCTATCCATTTGTATTTTGTTTTTCCTTTCTTTATCCAGTGCTTATACTGTGCTTGGTATTAAGAAAATGACATTTTGTTCCTGTTTTCCAGATAAGGAAGCTGAGACTCAGAGAGGAAAAACAAAGCATCCAAGATCACAGGACATGTAAGGACTGCAAGCAAGTCCCCACACCCTCTCATGGCACCGCCTGGGTCAGGAGCGGTGAGTGGGTATGGGGGCTTGGAGGTATAGGCTCAACCTCCACTCAGTCCCCTCTGAATCAAAGTTATTTGGGGAAAACTCTTCAAGTCAAAACTGGCCTTATGCTAGTGGTCTTCTTTGCCAGCATCTCACGGTGTACCTCCTCCCTCCTTCTTGAAGCTCTCAGCTCCCCTGGCTTCTAAGAGCCCACCTCTCTTCACATTCCTGTACCTCCTCCCACATGCTCTCAGCCTCCCCAGAGGCCCACACCTTGCAGGTGGCTACGTCCAGGTTCCATCTGTAGTCCATGTTTCTTTTACTTTACACCTTGCACGGCTGCTCTCACGGTTTCAACCCCAACTTCTACGCCAAGCCCTGGAGCCAGCTCTCTGTCACATCGTAGGGCCACAATTTGAGCTTCTTAATTAGAGAAACGTTCCTGACTGTCAGAGAGTCAGGTCTCAATCTCATATCCTTCATAACACTAATTATAATGTTAAATTATCTAACTTGTTGTGGTTATTTGTTTAAGAGCTTTCTCCTCTTCCAAACTCTAAGTTCTATGAAAATAGACTGTATCTGTTTAGCTTGAAACTGCATATCCATTGCCCAGCATGACAACTGTACATAGTAAGTGCTAAATAAGTATTTGTTGAAACACTCGCAGTGAAAGAAAAGCAAGTTCCCAGATATTCATCTTTAGTTTATACCATATCACTTTTGTGAACTCTTAACCCATGCATCTGACTTACCCCTTAATGCCGGACAGACACTTCACACACACACAGGAGGAAAGCTTACATTTAAATCTGCTTTCCTGTATATTCTCTCAGTGGCTAAATGGCTTTGGGCCCCATGGTCCACTTGGACAACCACCAGCCTAGGTTTCTACTTCATCAGAGATTTCGCTGTATCCCTCTTCTCCTCCATTCAAATAATCATCCATTCACGCTGACTGTCCTACTAAATATTTTGCAAATCTCTCCCCTTCCTTTCATCACATCCATATGATTATGAACCTACTTCAAACCCTCATGTTCTCCCACCTGTAGCAATAGCCTTTATTTAAAGCTACCCTTTTGAGTCTGGTTTCCCAAACTTCATACTTCTGTGTACCACCTTCAGAATACCTTTTGCTGTATTCATCACATCTCCGTAGCAACTCTACTGTTATTTAGGTTATTAAAAATAGAGTTGGATCTTCTTTTTAAATTTAGCTAAATGTTTGCTAAGCCATAATATAAATGAATACAGTTTTCATATACTAGTCATCATTTTTCTGATTAAAATGATGACTTAGTATATTTCTAAACATTTCATATATGTTTAGAAATGTTTAGAAATTTCTAAACATTTCACATACATTTATGTGATAAACATATAATCATTAACATTAAAAATATTAATTCAAATGCTACCTAAAATCATGTCACTTCACACATCCCTTGTGGAGCCTGTTACACATTCCCCAAACGCTGACTTGGTTTACTATGTACGGTTCATGTTATAAGGGCCTCCCCCCTGTATCTAGTTGAACATTCTATGTCCTATCTAATTGAGTCATTATAGCAACATCTGTCATAAGTATGGTTATCTCTATTTTACAAAAGACAAAGTGGGAGGTTAGGGATGTTAAGTAGTGAGCCCAGTGGTAAGTAAGGGACCCGGATAAGAAGTTAGTTCTGAATGATGGATCCCTATTTGGCTCAGGACACTGTTGTCCCTACTTCAGCTGTTGGTCATATTCCCTTCAGTCCTGAACACTTGGATTCCTTGTGTCACACCCTTCAATGTCACCCTATGGCTTACAGAAAAAAGCCTGTACACCTTAGCACAATAGATCAGACCCCATAGGCACAGTGCTTTACTACCTGTCCTGTCTCATCTTTCACTTTGCCCTGCCTTGTGCTCTGTGCTCCAGGAACTCTGACCTGCTGGCCGGAGGTCACACTTCTGTGTGATTTCTGGCTTCCAGCCTCTCTTAGTTCTGTCTCCTACGGGTGGAAGGCTCCTCTCTCCACTGCTCTGCGCATCCTTATGTGCCCTCTCTTCCCTCTTCTCCTCTGTTAACACTTATAGGCAGCCTCACCTCATTTATTTTTTTTATTTTTATACTTTTTACATCTTTATTGGAGTATAATTGCTTTACAATGGTGTGTTAGTTTCTGCTTTATAACAAAGTGAATCAGCTATACATATACATATATCCCCATATCTCCTCCCTCTTGCGTCTCCCTCCCACACTCCCTATCGCACCCATCTAGGTGGACACAAAGCACCGAGCTGATCTCCCTGTGCTATGTGGCTGCTTCTCACTAGCTATCTATTTTACATTTGGTAGTGTATATAACTCCATGCCACTCTCTCACTTCGTCCCAGCTTCCCCTTCCCCCTCCCCGTGTCCTCAAGTCCATTCTCTATGTCTGCATCTTTATTCCTGTCCTGCCCCTAGGTTCTTCATAATCTTTTTTTTTTTTAATTCCATATATATGTGTTAGCATATGGTATTTGTTTTTCTCTTTCTGACTTACTTCATTCTGTAAGACAGTCTCTAGGTCCATCCACCTCACTACAAATAACTCAATTTTGTTTCTTTTTATGGCTGAGTAATATTCCATTGTATATATGTACCACATCTTCTTTACCCATTCATCTGTCGATGGACACTTAGGTTGCTTCTATGTCCTGGCTATTGTACATAGAGCTGCAATGAACATTGTGGTACATAACTTTTTTTGAATTATGGTTTTCTCAGGGTATATGCCCAGTAGTGGGATTGCTGGGTTGTATGGTAGTTCTATTTTTAATTTTCTGAGGAACCTCCATACTGTTCTCCATAGTGGCTGTATCAATTTACATTCTCACCAACAGTGCAAGAGGGTTCCCTTTTCTCCATACCCTCTCCAGCATTTATTGTTTGTAGATTTTTTGATGATGGTCATTCTGACTGGTGTGAGGTGATACCTCATTGTAGTTTTGATTTGCATTTCTCTAATGATTAGTGATGTTGAGCATCCTTTCATGTGTTTGTTGGCAATCTGTATATCTTCTTCGGAGAAACGTCTATTTAGGTCTTCTGCCCATTTTTGGATTGGGTTGTTTGTTTTTTTTGATATTGAGCTGCCTGAGCTGCTTGTAAATTTCAGAGATTAACCCTTTGTCAGTTGCTTCATTTGCAAATATTTTCTCCCATTTGGAGGGTTGTTTTTTCCTCTTGTTTATGTTTTCCTTTGCTGTGCAAAAGCTTTTAAGTTTCATTAGGTCCCGTTTGTTTATTTTTGTTTTTATTTCCATTTCTCTAAGAGGAGCCTCACCTCATTTATGATGCCCTCCTGAGAGCTCCTTCTCTAGTTCCCAGGGTGGGTTGCTGTGTTTCTCCTAACACTGCCTGCATCTGTATCTCACCTTACCACATTATATTACAACTACCTGCTGTGTTTCCAATTTCCTCCCAAAGGCGATGTCCCCTGCAGAGAAGACCTGTGTTTGTTGTTTACTTACTTCTGTGTCCAGCAAACCTAATCTAACATGTCTAGGTTCAATAAATCAGAATTAAGTACATGAACCAACGCTCTCTATTTAATGAAAAGTTTCAGGAGAATAGGTACTCAGCTCCATTTTTGTGTTAGTTGCCCACGTAAGTATTTGTTGAAATAAAATATGGAAACATCTATTGCACTTAGGACATTCTCCTGTTATTCTGATCTAATTTAAAACCAGATTCTTTTTTGAAGAATTTTAGTTGGCTTTCAGAGACAATATTAAACCATGTGGTCATCTGGTTGTCCTTTTTTGTAGAAAGGGGGCACTCTTTAGGCCTCTGTGGTTTGTTCCTTTAAGAACCTGACCGTTCAGTCTTCCAAGAAGCAGGGCTTCTGTTTCTGTTGATGAAGAGATTGCCCCGGGAAGCACCTTCCCAAATTCTGCCTGCTCAACTTTTGGATTCTCGCCCGGTGCTTGATAACTCTTTTTAATTAGTCCCTTGGTGATCTTCCCTCTCTCCAAAACTACCATTTTGTTGTAGAGAGACAAGGACAATCTCTTTTCCCCGAGAGATAATCCTGGATCCCCGCTGCAGAATCAGATGACTGTTGTAATGGGTTTCAGAGGCTCTTGTTGTCGAAATGTGTATGCTAAACCATCGTTGTCCATCTCTGCAGTGACTGCCGTTCATTGTCTGGTGACACGTGTGGGTCACGCGTTCTTTATTTTGAATCAGACTATTTTTGTAATCATTTTCATCATCAGTTCATCCCCTGCTCTTTTTTGTTCCCAGTAGATTTATGTTTCCTCTGCTGGATGAAATGTTACCCCGACCTGGGGATTTAGCAAATGTCGATTCCACTTTAGCTTCACTTAAAGCATCAAACTACCTCAGGCAGAACTAGTTCTTTCTCCCAAATGGGGCAAAGAGGGCATCATTTCATTCCTATTTCTATGAAAAGAAATAAAGATTGAGCTGGAATTGAGCTTGCTGTGTAAGTTTCTCTCCTGCTAAGAAGCTTGTTCAGGAGGACACAGGACATGGCTCCCTTACCTTTGCATTTTCCGTGCTTGCACCCAGTGGGCTGTTTAAGTATTTCTTGAGATGAATGAAAGCAAAGTGATTGATCTTTCTGTCTCCAGATTTTCCCATCTTTGGCAGAGGGACCTTCATAAAACAAAGATCTGACCCATCTGCTGGGCCTGACAGTGGAAATCCCCTGGGATCTGGCATTGTGTGCTGCTCCATTTTCATCTTTTCTTGCTCCTTACTTGGCATCTGAACACTTTGGAGCCCATAGGGGCTGCTTGAGCCCGATCTCCAAGCCCATCCTGCCCACCTTCTGACTCTGCTCTGTGTTCTGAGCATGACTTGTGTTTATCATATCCTAAGACGTCAACGATCTTACTGCCAAGTGGTCAAGTGTTAGGACCACTTCGAGGGGTGGGAAGGATCTGGTTTCTCCTATTCAAAGTCATATTCTGGGGAATTCCCTGGTGGTCCAGTGGTTAAGACTCCCAGCTTCCACTGCAGGGGGTGCGTGTTCCATCCCTGGTTGGGGCACTAAGATCCCACAAGCCACGTGGTGCAGCCAAAAATTAAAAAAAAAAAAAAAAAAAGTTGTATTCTGGGTGCCTGGTATAGTGTATGGCACAGAGTAGGTGTTGAACCAGCCAAGTATCTATTAAATGCATGAGGACTGAATGAAGGGGTCCACACTCTTTTTACAATGCCCTCCCTTGCCCTTCTACCTACTCCTCTCCTTCATCTGCTGACTCAAACTCGTGGTCTGCTTTTCAGTTCAGATACATATTGCTATGGAAGCCTTCTCAGATCAACCCCCTGACACTTGGATGAAATCTTCCTTTTCTGTGATCCCATAATGCCTTTGCAGACATTTCTCATTGCCTTTCACACCACATTGTAAATCTCTCTTTATTGGTCTCTCTCCTTATCCTATAGGATTGCGGATGTCTAAAGGTGGAAGTTTTAACTGAGTCATGCTAGTTTTCCTGACTTTAGGGGCTCTACTGTAGGAGGCACTGAAGATATATCGATTGAAGAGATGACCAAGAAAATATGTAATGTTTTGCAGCAATACTATATCCTGTGAAAGTGGGAAGTCAGCCCAAACAACAGGGATCAATTGAAATACCACTATCTGTCTAGTGAGATGAAACTTGGAAGAAAAGAAGCAACACAAGTAAAGGAACAGATCATAGATCTGCTGGTCTTTGGGGTCTAGGAAATGCTTTTGCAAGTCCTCCATTGATTCCCAGAGGCCTGCTGGGACTCAGGTGATAATTAACAATGTGAAGACAAAGACAACAAAGGAAATGAAGCATCTTTTAAATATATTCAAAGCCAAATGTCTTCAGCAGGGATATCGGCAAGTAATTTCCCAGAAGAGATGACAGCTACTACTAAAGGGTGCTGGGACGAGGAAGTGAACAAAAGGATATGTTTTAGTTACAGAAGGCTGCACAATATCTGACTGCAAGCTATTGTTCCTGAGAAAACATGGACATTTATAATACCTGATTATTTTGGTGTTCTGGAGACCAATCTCAATGTGTGTGTGTGGTGATTCCCACACCAACAATCAATTCTCCAGACACCAGCTAGTGTCCTACAATTCAACTCAATTTTGACAGTATCTACCTGAAAATAGCATCGCATCCCATAGGTTAAGGGCTCAGTCCTACGAGACTGCCCCCACTCCCCACTTCAGATGCTAGTTGCTAGCCCAGGTTGTTACCTGTACTTCTGTTCCACTGGCTATGAATCATGGGTTCCCACAACTTCCTCCTCAGGTTTGATTAATTTGCTAGAAAGGCTCACAGGACTCAAAGAAATATTTTACTTACTAGATCACCAGTTTATTATAAAAGGATATAACTCAAGAACAGCCAGATGGAGGAGATGCATAAGGCAAGGTAGGATCCAAGAGCACGAAGCTCCCTTGTCCTCTCCAGGTGCGTCAGTGTCCCAGAACCACCATACATTCACCAATCCAGAAGCTTTCCAAACCCCGTCCTTTTAGGTTTTGATGGTGCATTCATTACATAGACATGATTGATGAAATCATTGGCCATTAACAATTGATTCAACTTCCAGCTTCTCTCCTTTCCCTGGAGGTTGGGGGAGGAAGCTACTGAAAGTTCCAACCCTTTAATCACGTGGTTGGTTCCCCTGGCAAGCAACCCCCATCCTTAAGTTACCTAAAGGCTTTCCAAAAATCACCTCATTAACAAAAGATACCTTTATATCTCTTATAAGAAATTCCAAGCATTTTAGGATCTCTGTGTGAGGAACAGGGTCAAAGAACAAATATTGTTCTTATTATAAATCACAGTATCACACTGACTATGGACATTTATAATACCAAGAGCTTTAAAAGGTGTTCCTTTATCATTGTTTTATAGATGAGGAAAATGAGACCTAATGGCTGAAATTGTTAATTTTGCCTATTTTGCTGTAGAAACATGGAATCCATGGCAATATAAGGTAGTGGTTAAGGGTATGCACTTGAAATCAGGTTAACCTCAACTGCAATCGATTTTCTGCCCACAATTGACTGTGTCACTTTAGTCAAGTTATTTCATGTCTCTAATCCTCATTTTTTTTCCCTGCAAAACAGGACAAGTTATGGTATCTTCCTCATGGAGCTGTTGAAAGAATGAAATGAGCCAATGCAAGTAAAGCACAATAGAGTTAGTTATTATTTTGATGGAAAAAATGATAGATAAGAGCTCTTCAAACTTGTTTTGACAGAGCTAATGGGAAATCTTCAAACCCTTATTGGGGTATTTGTCCAGATTGTTTGCCTGTGCAGGAGTGTGCGTGCCTGTCCTCTGTGCCAGCCTGATGGTGAATTTGTCGTTTTTCTGCTCCCACAGTCCTGACCCCTACTGGTCATCTGACCCCCAGCCCACCTTACTTAACATTCACACAATTCCAGAGCAATCACACCTAATCAAAGGGTTTAAGGGAAGGCCAGGAAGGGAGGAGAGGGAGAATTTATTTTCCCACTTTTTCAAAGTGGCTAGAGAAAAATCCCAAGTCTGTTTTCTTCAGCCATTTCCCTGGCTTTGTGCCACTGTCTTAATACCTTCTATACACACAATTCATATGCTGTTAAACTTGGTACAGTGATCACTGAAACAGAACCTTGCTTCAATATCTGTAACTTGATCAAGGTTACCTGGTAATAAATGTTAGATTTAGGAATCATCCAGGAACGTCATTATGTGTCTCAGGTTATCAAATTAATTAATTCATTCTAAATCAGTTAAGAAACACCTACCATATGCCAGGTATTTTACAAGGTGCTTGGGGACAGGATGTCACCCCTGCTCTTAAATATTTATAGTCCAGTAAGTCATAGCAAAGGAGTTATAATGTATGTACATAAAATGTAATAGGAGCTCAAAATGCGGGCACTTCCAGATGTGGGATTCAGGTGTCTTTCCATCCCTACCACCCAATACATAGCTGTGAAATTGAATTGAAATAGTGTTCCTAATTATGTAATATTACATTATCTTATATTGAGTTTCATCCAATAGACATGGTATAGGCAAATGAGTCAAATGAAGCTCAAATAACCAAACTTACAGGTTTAGCTCTACTTACAAACAGGTTAAGTTATAGGAAGCTAAAAATTTTAAGTTTTAAAAACAAAGTTCTCAGTTCATAAAGTCAAAAGTGACCATTACATTAGACTTCACTAAATCCTAGTGTTGGTGAAGTGTTGTCGGCAAGCTTCAACTCTGCTGTTTGCAGACCCCAAACGGAAAGAGACATATCTTGAATCTCCAACAAGGAGAAGGAGAAATGGGTAAACTTTTGGATAATTTGAAATTGTAACGGCCATTCTGGAGAAACTTTGTTTTATATAAGTCGACCTTAAGGGCCACCCTTAAAAACAGAGGATCTTAAACATCTCAGAGATAATGAATTGCATTCTTTGGTATGCAGAAACTTCTAAAAGACAAAATGACTCCAATAAATAGCTCTAAAAGGATTCTTACAGCAGGCAAAAGAAAAAAACAAGGCTTTAGCCATCTCAGTAAGTAGTAGGTAACCTTAATTTATTCTGTTTATATATAATTTGGATCCAACTATTCTTTTATAAATTGGTGAGTTGCGCATTATTGTACCTATCTCATGGCTAAAAGATCTCTGTTTGTATCTGTCTATATGTTTGTTTTTGTATCTACACATGTATGTTATAGATGTGAGATATTTTTCCACGTCTGGATGGCAAAATTAATTTATAAAGCGCTCTATTTCGGTGGTTTAAAAGCAAGTACTTGTAAAGATTGGTTATTCTAAAGCTCTCAGAAATATAGAAACAAACCCAAATGTTTTTCAAGTTCACATGATCTGGGACAATCTTTGGTAAATAAAAACTAGTTGAATTTGTTGGTTTAATTAAAATAGGCATGGCTTTAGAGTTATCAGCATTAAATATAATGTAAATAAACAACTTTTATTCTACCTGGACTTATTAGTCAAATGAGTTCACGTTAACTCTTACAAAATTTGTCAGCAGGAAAAATAGCTTGGGATCATGGCTGACCTTATCTAATGTCTCATGAAGTTTGCATGAGTAATATAAACATAATTGTTGGGAGCAAGTGATAGATACAAATGAGATAAGAGTTTTTAGGTGAACACTTTAACAAATTATGTTTTATGGTGTGTGTAGTTAAAACGTTTCTCATATCTCTTTGGTAACTTGAAACTTAGAGTTTTGCTAAGTTTAATTAAATGATGGGAAACTCTTGAATATATAGATAATTTCCAAATATGATAAAATACTAAAATATTCATTACTGAACATAGGTTATCTACTTTGGATTTCTTATTACTAAGGAACTAGATATTTGGGTTTATTAGTAAATATGTCTTAATATATTGAGAAACTACACTATGAGGAAGCACAAGCTTCTGGAAAGTATGGAAGTCATTTTTAATTTTACACAGAATGCTAGTGTAAGACATTCTACTATTGTTTACTTCCTAAACTTTAACTAGAAATTAAAGTTTTGAGATTTAAAGATTCTAATAAATATAATTAAAATACAGAAATAATAAGGAAAATACCTCCATATGCAAGGAAAATAGAATGTGTTTTTGGTTAAGAAAAGTTATGAGGAATGAAAATGCCTTTTCCTTAAGGGAAATGAGAGTAACTTTGTCTAAACTAGAACTTCTGATTATTTCAGAATGAGAAGGAAGGAAATGAAGGACAAACTTAATATATACAGAAAGAAAGAGAGAAAGAGGGAAAGAGAATTAATCAAGCTGGCTAAAACTGAATTGTTATTATAAATGTTTTTAAGAATTAAGCTTTAACATAAATGGTGTACTTATGTAAAACTAAAACTCAACTTTCCTTCACTTGCTAGAAGAACAAAGTTTTATTTGACCATTGGTCTGTTCCTGATAAGAAATTGTAAGGGTTTTTCTTTTTAAGTAATTTGCCTAGAAAGCAAAGATTCTGTGCTTTAGAAAAATAATTTCCTGTTTTAATGTTGAAGTTTTTCAACAGTAAGAACTAAGTATTGCTAACAACTATGTAACCTTCTGTATTTGTCTTTGATATCTTTTATTAACACTTTGGTCAGAGAGGTAATTAAATCTTGTGTTATAATAAATCTGTGATTGTATTTAGTCAAGTGTTTTGAAATCTTTTGATATTTTTGACAAACTCCTCAAATTCTAAATAAATTCTTTTTGACCTTGAATTAACTTTGAAAACTTATAGAGGGCCCCTGCAACATTTCAAAAGATGTGTTCTCTTGCCTTATAAAAAGAGAGATGTTATACTAATTAGGCTTCTTTGGACTAAATTACATGGGAATGTTGCCACATAAGTGACAATAAAACTTCTTAGGTTATAATGTATAGGTGAATGTTATTAATATAAGTTGTTCTAGAAATTGTATAAAATTCCTAAAAATCTGATACATCCCAGTATAATGTTATCACTTGTAATTCTAGTTAGAATGTTGTGTGTTACAGAAAAAAAAAAAAAAATTCTTTGTCAATTCCATTGTAGTGAATTCTCATTTGATCTTTGACAATGGGCAACTAGTAAATGGGCAACTAATAAATGACCTTCTTAATACTAATCTCTTACCTTCTGAAATTGCTGTCTTCAAAATTGAGGCTTTCATTAAACAGACTGAATGTGAGTATCAAGGGAATGTCCTAGCTTACTATCACACGAGGACAGAAGCAACAGAATCTATAAAGATTGTGACACATGTGGATGAAGTCCATTCTGCTTCTGCAAAAAAAAAAAAAAAAAAATACCCCCTTACTGTCAGACTTTTGTCACCCTGGTGCTCTTGTAACATGGAAGCCCAACCACTTACTGCTGTCTGCAGACCTCAAACAGGAAGAGATGTATCTGACATCTCCGACAGGAAAAAAGTTGCTACTTTACTACCTCAGCAAGAGAAAGGATAGATTTCCTCCTTGCCTGGCAACAGCCGAGCCAATGAGAGACTGTTACAACTCAACCAATGAAAAGTCACTATACTTCGAACTCCCAGCTTCCACCAATGGACTCTTTGTTTATAACACCTCTCCCAATTTCCCCTTTTCCTCTATGAACAAAAGTTCCTCTCCCTTGTTTTTCCAGACTTACCTGTAGTTTTTGCTATAAAATGCTTGTCCTGAATTTCAATTCTCTGCTACTCCTGAATAAACTCATATTGCTGGTAAAATAACTGGTTGTTTTACTTTTAAGGTCAACAAAGTTCATGAGTAAAAGGACCATAACTAACAAATTTATACATGAAGGGCTTCTTGTATTTAATCTTACGGTTACAAAGAATGGTAAAAACCTGAAACCCAAGCTTCAGATTTCCCGTCTCACAATGCATATACCTACGGTCCTTGTGCCTTAAATCAAAACAATTACTTTAAATCAACAATTATCCATAATAATTACTGAGTGAAATGAGTCATAGATTTTCAGAGCTGTAAGGTAGTATTGATGGTGATGATGATAATGATGATGAAACTAATTATCATAGGAGCTAATAATTATTGAGTGCATGTTAAATCAAGGCATCAGGCTACAGTACCTATACCATTTCATATAATCCTTACAAAAATCCAAATAGCATCCTGGGTTTCAGATGAGGAAGCCGAAGCTTTGAGACTTTCCAATGATCAAAAAATAGCAAGCAGCACATCTGGGACTTGACCCCAGGTGCATTTGGGTTCAAAGTCAAGCCCCTAATAGCACACATTCTCAGCTTCATTAACTAAATCTCTTTCACTTCACAGTTGTTGTAGTTAAAAACTAAGAGGTTATACCTTATGCCTGAGGTCAGTCAGTGAGTGACAAAAGATAACAGGAACATAAATGTCCCAACTCTAAGGTCCTACTTGGGGGGACTTTTTTTAAACAGTTTATCAGATACAATTTCAGTGCAGTTCTCAGTCAAAATGCTTTCCCCCTTACCACCATTAAGTTACTAAAATCCAACACATGGCTCATTCTCATTCTTCAAGTCTTATTTAAATATTTCTCTATCAGTCATGACAGGCTAGGTTACACTATGGTCAAAGAGTCTTAGCGGCTTAAAGCCGCAAAACCTTACTTCTTGCTCATGCACCATGCCATTAAGGGAGAGCTCAGGACTGTGCTCTGAGCACCCTTGCTCCAGGACCCAGGCTGATAAATAAACTGTGATCTGGGAGGTGCCTGGTCTCTATGCAGAAGGAAAGAGATCACTGAGCCCTGGGACTAGCATTCAGTCCTGTGTCCATTTATAACCCTTTAGCTGGAAATAATGGCAGGGTCCCAGCCAACAACAAGGGGGCCGGGAAGAGGGGTCCCACTATTTGTTTGGAAGCCAGAGAGCCAGGAATACTCTCTGAATATCCTTGAGGACCTCCACAGTGACTTCCTCAGACCCCCCTCCTCCTTATTCTCAGCAGTGGCTGCATTCCTCCACTTAAGGCCACAGCTCCTTGATTATACTTTTGTCACGTTCTGGCAATAGTTCTTCCTTTCCTTACTGTGGCTTGTCTTTGAGTACTTCCTAATCCTGTGGTGGTTTCCTTAACCCCAACAGCAACCTTGTAGATAGTCCCTTTGAAAGGCTTTACTTACCACTTTGAGTGACATCGCTTTCTTCCTGCATCCTGAGTGTCCCCAAACCAGTAAGCTCAGGTCTAAGCTTAGATCCATCCTACTACTCCTTCCCCAAAGGAATTGATCTCCATAGTGAAACTTTCACTCTCTCCTTAATGCACTGCAGCAGGTTTTCTGCCTATTCTGCTCTCTCATGATGGTTCTCTCTAAAGTTACAAGTACTCTTCAAATGACAAAGTAAATAGATGATATAATTTTCTTATCTCACCCCAATTCTCTTTCTACATGCAGAGGTAGGGGCAGAGCAGATCAACAAGCCTGCTGCCTAAAAGCAAAAACCCAACTAACGACATAGATATTAGGGTTCACTTGACCTTTGGACCGTTAGGATTAGGGTAGAGGTTGGATCTAGCACCGTGGAGGGAACACCACACTCACAAAACTTTCCCTGACCCTTTTTCTCCCCTTGGTCATCTTCTTATATTTATGGGGATACAAAGAGCTGGATGCTGACTGAGAAGCTGGCTTTTCACTGCCTTGAAGAATGATTCTCCCTCAAATGTTCACAGCTGTTCTTAGAATCTGTAAGCACTTTACACATCTTTGTCCTCAGGGTTGGCTCCCGATCCCTGACTTGGGGACGATAGGGTAGTCTCATTCAATGTACTGTCATACCTTTTATTTCAGTTATCTACCACTATATAAAAATGACTCAAAACTTAGTGCCTTAAAACAGCAAACATTTTATTATATCTTATGATGTGGTGGCTCAGGAATTCAAACAAGGCTCAGCTAAGGATTCTTCTATGATGTGCCAGGGCTGGCTTGCATCGGTTCACTAGAGCCAATTGCTAAATATTCAGGAATTTTGTAAACTCTATGGCTAAACCTTTAATATCTTGGAACCAGCCATGGTGAAGATATTTACATCACAGAAACCAGGAAACACTAAAATCTTTTTTATTTTTTCCCCAGAGGGCCAGTTAACCCACATCCCACTGCTTCCTTGACAGTGGTTAGTATTCAGCTGGTGATGGACTGGTCTGGAGGATATAAGAAGACTGGCATATGTCTGGCACTTTAGTGGAGATGGCTAGAAGGTTCAGCTGAGACTGTCAATCAGAGCACCTACCTGTGGCTACTTCAGCATGATAGTCTCAGGGTATTTAGTCGTTTTATATGACCACTCAGAGCTCTTGGAGCCAGTGTTGCAAGAGCCCAGACAGAAGCTGCAACACTTTTTATGACTTAGCTCACAGGCCACATTAATGTATCAATCAAGTTACTATGTCCCATCCAAATCCAAAGGGATTAGACTTCATCTCTCAATGGAGAAAGTAGTAATGAGTTAGTAGTCCCTTAGACATCTTTCCTAGATGGTAAACACACTCCCAAATCTATATAATTGCCTTATTAATATCTCAGTCTCAATGTTTTATAGGCATCTCTAACTCACGTTCAAAACTGAATTCATATCCTTTCCCCTTATATTAGTCAGAATAAATCCTGCTAGTTGCTATAACATACAAATGCTGGAAAGTTAATTGCTCACCCTGGGCAATGTGGTTATGAGTGGGCCAGTTCTCCATGCAGGCATTCAGGGACCCAGGCTCTTTGAATTCTATGGCTCTGCTATCTTTCACAGGTGGCTTCAAGTTTTCCAGTTCCCACTTAATCCATGTTGGTTGCAGAAAGGAAAGGAGCATGAAGATCACTTGGAAGTTTTCAGGGACTTGGCCGTTTCTTCCACACTTCGGGCCAAATTTATCTTCTTCCTAAGGGAGATGACTCAGAGCCTCATTTAGAAATTGCAACAATTTCAAAGCCCAGATCTATGGTTAATGTATAGTCCTCTTCATCAGACTAGATAGTACTGATGTAGTGCAATTGCAATAATAATTCCATTAGGGCAGGGAAAAGGAGCTCCTGGATCATAGTAATTCATGTCCAATTCTTGCTGAATATAAATTTTGAAAGTTTTCTACCTTGAGGGAGGGGAGAAGTTCCGACTTGGACTTCCATTCTGCCCTCAGGTAGGAGATTTCCTGCCCATTATACTCTAAGATCCCACCTTTTAGGGGATTCCTTCACATGTATAATCTCTGTTGGCCACAACTGAAAGGGTAAGGAGAGTATTTCCTTCCTGTACTGTATCTTCAGCTTCATTCCTGCTCATGAAAGATTGGTGATTGTACAGTTATTCTGAGTCTTAAACAAAGTCTTTCTTCCCCTTCTATTATTATTGTTATTCCAGTTTCATGTTTTCTTTGGAAAAACACTTTCCTCACAAATTGTGCAAGCTTCTGATTTATTTCTTGTTAGTCAGTCTCACGCGTCCGTTACCATCCCCAAAGTTCTTTCCTAAGCCGTGATTCTCAAGTCTGATTTATTTCTTTGCTTCTTCGCTGTGAGGCCTCCTTCTTTCTCTAGTGGAGGGTAACGCCTACCTTGAGGTATTCTGAAACAATATCTGTGAAGGCTACATCCTTATTCTGGCCTTTGCCATAGGGCTGAGTCCTTTTATTCAAATGAGAAGACGTACTGGGTCTTTCACACAAAGCTTTTGAAAATTACTTCTTTTACATTTGGAACCTAGGAACAGTTAGTTTTTCCAACCTGAACAACTCTGAATTTCTGGACCTTGGCATTCTGATTATTTTCTTCTTTCCAACCAGCCAATTCTTTCCTGAGGTATTTTTTCCTTTTATTTAATCCTTGCCAAATGCACCCCATACCAATTAATACATACTAGTAAAATCTTTTTACAGTCTCTTTTTCAGCTCACAAGGAGCATGATCTGCTGTCCCAGTTATCGCAACAATTTGACCAAGTGATTTGATACTGAATAGCCTGGATCTCTAGCCATCCAGTGACCACTCTGTCACCTAATCAACTACTTCCTTATCACCTGCCAATCAGCTAAGGAAATGACACCCAAGTTAAGTTTACTTTGTTTTGTTTAGTTTCTGTTGTTTGTTTGGTTTTGTTTTTATAGCAACTCCTTACTTCGAGGTACCAATTTCTGATTTAGTCAGGGTAGGCTAACTTCTGTGAGAAACAACAACAGATCTCACTGGCTTAACATTGCAGAGGACCATTCCTTACCCACATGATGGTGTAATGTGTGCATGGTGTTTTTTCTTTCAGCAGTGTCTCACAAGCCCAGGCTACTTCTATTCTGTGGCTCCAAAATCACCCTGGATGCCCCAGTTGGCAGACAGAGGAAGGAACATGGAGGTTCATATGGGAGACTTTAAGGGCTGGGACTGGAAGTGCCCATATTTCATATATGCCCACGTTTCATTGGCTAGAACTCAACCATGTAGGTCTACAATGCAATCTTCCTATTGGACTGGCAGAAAAAGTAAATAGATTTGCTGAATATATAGCATTGTCTCAATCACAGCCCCAAATGGCTCCCTTTCTACATTGTGTATTTAGTTGAAAAATGACATCATCATACTTGGCCCCAAGACAAAGGCCAAGGAGTAAGTCTTCCATATGCAATCTTTCACTAAGTTTTATCCCCTTGCTATCGCTCTCCATCATGTCCTTTTTTCTACTGTGACAAACACTGTTTTAGTGTAGACATTCATTTTTTGCCCTGTGGGAACTTTTTTAGTCACCACCTACCTGGTCTGCCTACCTTCCATCAAGACTTTGCCAGCCTAAGGCCCACTCTGCTGCTAGAATTGTTTTAATGAAGGAAAAATCTGACCATCTTTCTCCAGGGCTTTAAATTGTTCAGTCGCTCCCAGTGTCTTTTAGGATAAACATTAAATTTCTTAAAAACACAAAACCCCCTTAATGACCCATCTCTGTCTGCACATCTTGTTTTAGTTTTACCTTTAGCCTCATTTCTCACTCTTTGCTCCAGCCAACACCGACCACTTTTTTATTTATTTTTTTTTAAAGCTTTTTTTAAAAAATTTATTTATTTTATTTTATTTATTTTTGGCTGTGTTGGATCTTCGTTGCTGCGCACGGGCTTTCTCTAGTTGCGGCGAGCGGGGGCTACTCTTCGTTGCGGTGCGTGGGCTTCTCATTACGGTAGCTTCTTTTGTTGCAGAGCACAGGCTCTAGGCACACAGGTTTCAGCAGTTGTGACCTGGGGCTCTAGAGCACAGGCTCAGTAGTTGTGGTGCATGGGCTTATTTGCTCTGCAGCATGTGGGATCTTGCCAGACAAGGGCTTGAACCCGTGTCCCCTTCATTGGCAGCCGGATTCTTAACCACTGCTCCACCAGGGAAGCCCACCAACCACTTTTTTAAATTAAATTTTTTATTTTGAGATAATAGTAGATTCACATGCAGTTGTCAGAAATAAATACCCCAATCACTTTTCACTCCTGAAATCTATCACGCCTCTACATCCACCACAAGCCTCCAGAGAAACTTTTCTGACTCTTACCGACAATTTAATTCTTGTTTCAACTCTCCACTTCAAAGGGAATTCTTATTCTTTCACCCGTCAGTGTTGCCCTCCTACCTCACTGTGTACATATACTTACATTTGCACAGAACTTTCAAAGTGTGTGTGCTGGACAGTCCACTTACCATAGGCAGGGACCATTTATTTTTCAACTTCATAACCCTTAGTTATGGTTCAGGTCTTGGCCCACAGAAGGTACTCAGCAAAAGACTGTGGATTATTGCTAAGCAAAATTCATAATGGCTAAGCATTCAGGCTCTGGATTCTGTCTAATTGGTATTTGCACAGTGAAGTGTTAACTCAGCATCTGGGAGGTTCAAACTCTGCACATTCCAAAGAGAAGATTGGCCTTTAACAGGCTTCTTGAAGATAACTTCTAAACCCTTGGAAAATCCTGCCTGATAAGAGTGTCTTCTTATTCCTGGAGCCTTGAGCTACTCCAGATAGTTTATGCTAACAATGTTATTTATAATGGGGGCCTAGGGCCATGCTGTATCAGTTTCATATCTGGAGGAATTAGAGACTGAGACACTAAGATCAAATGGGGGTCCATGCCTACATGACTGACCACAACAGAAACCCTGGACACCAGGGCTCAGGTGAGCCTCCTTGGTTGCCAATACTCTATACATGGCACACATGGTTGCAGGGAGAATTAAACGCTGTCTGTATTACGCCACTGGGAGAGGACAACTGGAAGACTGATTATACCTGAACTCTCCTGAACTCTGCTCTATTTGCCTTTTTTTTTTTAATTGGGATATAGTTGCTTTACAATAATGTGTTAGTTTCTGCTGTGCAAAGAAGTGAATCAGCTATATGTATACATACATCCCCTCCCTCTCTGACCTCCCTCCCCCTTCCTTCCCACCCATCTTGGTCACCACAGAGCACTGAGTTGAGCTCCCTGCACTATACAGCAGGTTCCCACTGGATACCTGTTTTACACATGGTAGCTTTGATGACTTTAATCTCTATCTTTTTGCTGTAGTAAACTATAACTATGATCATAACAGCTTTTCAGAACTCTGTGAGTCCCACTAGCAAATTGTTGACCTAAGAGTGGTCTTGGGGACTTGGCATGGCACAGACTCCGGTTTCAAAACTAATTAGCTGTGTGACCATAGACAGATAACTCAAACGCTATAGGCTTAATTTTATGATGTGATAAGTGGGACAATAATAATAGTGCTTGTCTCATTGGGATCGTGTGAGGATTCAATACTGCACGTAAAGCACTGGACTTATACATAGTAATCAATAAATATTAGCTGTCCTCACTGTCATAATTATCATACCATGAGAATTTCCATGTTTTACAAATTTTATAGTGTTTATAAATATCATCTTAAAATATCTGTACACGCTTCCATTAAAAGTAAACACCCTTGGTTTATTTAGCTACTCCTTTTTTATAGAACATCTAAGTGTTTTCTAACGTTTTTATTATTATAAATAACATGGTACTGATTCTACAGAGTATGATTTCTAAATTTAGGATTATGTCCTTAAAACACATTCCAGAGACGAAATTCCTGGGTCAAAAGATTAAACGTATTAACACTCCTTGATGCATGCTGACTGACTGCTTTCCAAAATATTTGTACTATTTTGCACTTTTAAAAGCAAAGTAAAATTTTGTCCATCTTTTTAGACCCATGAAGGCATAAGAAAGAAATGATTTCTTTGGATCAAGCATCTCAGAGAAACCAGTCATCCTAATGTGACCATAAATTTCCTGAGAATAAACTGAAAAAAATAATTTTTGCTCTTTCTGGTTCTGAAAATGGAAGGTTCATATTTGCACAGACTGCAATTAAGTATATTTGCTATTCACTCATCTATGCATAAGGTGAGAATGCATCATAATGTAGAAAAAAATAACTTCTATTAGCAAATCTGCATCTATTAAAGAGGATTAAAGGGGAATAAAAACATTTTTACCTTTAGTTTCACAGAAGAAATTAATTCATTAGGCAGAGTTATGCTAATCATATTCATGTGTAATGTGATAGTCTTGTCATTAATGTTTGCACAAATCTAAAGCAGGGATGAATATTTTTCCAGAGGTGAATTTTAATTTTGGCTTCTCCAAGTGTATCAATGACATTATTGCATTTTCACCTTTCCTATACACCTCTTATAATAAAATGAGGGTGACAGGCCAAATAAAACTTGTAGCAACATACTAAACTTTTATCCTTGTGTCTTTATATTGCAACTTTTTAATGATTCAGCTCTCACTGATTATTGGCATGTAAGAATACAGCACAGGCATCTTGAGAACTCCAACTGGAAGGGGAAGCCAGATGTTTTGCTGAATGTCTTGAGATTACAAAATGGTACCCTGGCCACCTACGAATGCTCTTAAAGAGTGAACACTTTGAAAGTTCATTTTGCCCTCCCCCTTAAAACTTAGCTACAGAGGATACCCGTTGTAAGCTTACTGTGGGCCTCTCTAAGGTGAGGGCTTCTAGGGGTGCTGTACAGAGGCTGTGGCCACCAAATGGATGCAGAACCCTGTGAGTTTATCCTATTCACCTCACCAAACTTTAAACTATCCACTGATCCTTTACCCTGTCCCCTGAACTTGCATTAAATGCAGCCCATGTTCAGATTGTTCCTCCCGCCCAGTGGTCCTCTTCCCATCCCTGCACAGCCAAGTTCTAAACATCCCTGCAGACTCAGCTGAAATGTGTATACCCAAGATTCTTTTTCTCTCTCCTTTCTAGAATAATCCATTTGCTCAACGCATTCAGACTTGTGTCATAGTAACTTCTGTAATTGTCCACTTTCTTCTATTAACTATCAAACTCTCAAGGAAAGACATTTTATCTGATTTACCTTTATATTTCCAACAAAGACTTGGGTATAGAAGTTATTAAAGGGGATCTTGGTGAATGAATAAAGAGCAGTAATAGATAAAATTAAGGGCTATTTTGTAAATGTGCACTGTAGTAAGAAAAAATTCTGGTTTTAGGAACGTTTATTCCTTTTTTAATTAAAGGTATATATATTTGATGAACACCTGCTATGTGCCAGGTACTGCTCAAATCCTGGCTCTTCTTCTAATAAGTTGTGTAATTTTTAGACAAAGTCCTTAACATTTCTGAGTCTCATTTTCTTCATCAGTAAAGTGGAAATGATAGTCTTCAACTTTCAAGTGTTTTGTGAACACTGAATGTGAAAAATTACATAAAACTCTAAGCATAGTATTTGCTTAATAATTTATATTTGCCCTCTTCCTCGCCAGTCTCTATGAAAAGAAATATAAATAAGTCAAAAAATAAAATCCCTTTCCTAGTTCACACTATGTGGTTTCCCATGCTTCAGATGAAAACAACAACAGCAACAACAACAACAAAAAAACAGAAGTAAGGAAATTATTTCTCAACAATAGTCTAGTATTAACTTCTGGAATGTATGAAGAATTTTTCTAATACTAGGACATGTAACAATATATCCTTATAGTTCTACCAGGTAACATGTCCCAATGATCCTGTGAGTTGAAAAGGACTTAACCCTATTTATTCTAATGTGGAAACTGAGGCTCAGAGGAGTCAAGTGACTTCCTCATAGCTATACAGGCAGGAAGCACCAGAGTGAGAAGGTTACCCCCTCCCCTGACCCCCAGAGGGTCAGGATCTCTGAAATCCCTGCCCCTCAGAGGTGCTACTACCTAAACATGAATGTCAGCAGAGACTTCTCTCATCAGTGGCCTTCTACCTATCATTTTTCCCAGCCGGCTCAATTTCCAGTAGGTCTCTCCTTTTCGAGCTCCCAGCCTCCTGCCCCTGGAATCCTGCAAGCCAAGCTTGGTAAATGTGTCATCAAGGCAGTGTGTCATAAATCCATCAGCCTTCCCCAGCTCTGTCATGACACTGCCAGAACCCTGCAAACAAAGCCCAGGTAGATGCTGGTGAGCTGTAATGGGAAAAAAAAAAATGAGCCTGCTTTAAATGAGCTGGAACCTTCTGCCTGAGTTAATGTTTCAGTGGATTTGTTTGCTTCCTGCAGCTGGCTAAGCAGTTTTGGTGACTGTGACAACAGTTTCCACAGATTTGTTTTTACCCCTCATGAGGCTTGACACGCAGCCATTCTGTTCTACAATTTCCAGGCTGGAAGTGCTTTGTGATGTGTTTTAAACAGTGTGCCCTGACCACAGCTCTGAGAATGAGCTGAGGACACCTGAAATAGCTGCAGAAAGAAGCTCCACATACCCTTTACCCTTTTCCAAATTGGGGCAGTACAATAACCTAGGCTGATTCCACCAATATTTTTTTCAAGGAGAAAGTGCATTGAAAGACCTCTGGCCTGGGAGCCTGGGGAACTGGGCTTCCATTCTCCTTCTGATAGGATGTTACTAGGTAACCACAGACAATTCACTTAAGCTACTACAAAATTGCCTGACCATAAGAATCACTTGGGACAACAATTGCTTGTAAAAAAAAATACAGATTTTGAGTTTGTCTTCAGATTATTGCATCAAAACCTCCAAGGGATAAGTCCAGGGTCCTATATTATTATTAACAAGTGTTTCAAGTGGTGCTGGCAGTCAGATTTTTTTTTTTTTTTTTTTTTTTTTTTACTGGGGGATACTGGCCTCCAAGATCTCTATGTCCCCTGGTATCTCATATTTAATAATACATGGAAGTGCTTCTGTGTTAGTGGTCCATAATCCACCTGCTTCAGATTACCTGGAGACTTTGCTACAAATGCGAATTCCCAAGCTCTACTGAAGATATGTTGAATCAGGATCCTTGGGAGTGTGACTTATATACTTTTTTGACGGTTCTCTAAGTGATTTTATCCACACCAAAATTTGGGAACCACTAATAAAATTTCTTTATACAGTTGATTATGTTTGGAGATATTATCACCATCCTTAAGGCAGCTGTGAAGATTGCAGGAGGTAAAGTATTTAGCATAGTTTCTGTCATGGGTTAGTCCTTGATAAATGTTAGCTACAAATGCAATAATGTGTATAGTGCTTTTCGTGGGCAGAAATTGCACCTTCTTCTCTTCTCTTGATTTCCACAACATACTAGGAGGGGGCGTGGTGGCTGGTCAATATGTTCTTATTGATCTAAGCTGCTTTAGTATTTCAAATTTTACGCTTTGTATTTTCTATTCCTTCTCACGTCTATTCTTATACTGGAAGAAGCTCAGGGGAGTGAGAACTGCACCTTGACTAGAGCTATTCTGGTCACCATAAAATGTTACATTTGGTAGGTTCCTATGGGGCTGCTTATGCAGCGTCTTTAGACATGAGCAGGGTGGTTATTATTAGTCTCATTCCATGTACGAAAAAAAAAAACAGAAAAAGTGACCTTGTACAAGGTTACTCTGTTGGTGAAAAAGCTGAAACCAGAGCTTGCGAATTACAGGACCATCACTAACATCACCTCTGTTTCCTAAAACTTCATTTTTCCTGCCTTTGTCTTCATTCTCCACACTCACCCCTCTCCCCTTTTGTGATCCCAACTTTCCATATCTATCCTATCTTCAACTAATGTGTGATAAATAAATCATGATGCCAGGCACAAAGGAAGTTGATTACTTTGGTTGTGATTGTTTTTGACCAAAGAGCAATATGCCCAGGAGGTGCCTGACCCCAGCCTGTAACATGATGGTGGAAATTCAAACACCATGGTACTGAACAGGTGAAAGAGATTCAGGTAGGAAGTTCTTCCTGTGTTCCCTCAAATCTTAATTCTGAAGGCAGCTTCCTCCTCCCACGTCTAAGACTGCTACTGACATCAGGGTTATAGCACTATCTTTTTCTGTGATAAGATAAGAGATTCCCCAACCTCTAGGATGTTAATATCATTTAGGGAAAAGCACGGATTCCATGGATCATTGAATATCTTGATAATCACTTGAGATGAATATTCCTTTCTAGGTACCAATGTGGGGACAATACTGGACTCTACCAGGATAAAGGTCACATGGGGAGATCCAACCCAGCTCAGATTCCAGTATTTTGAGATCAGGCCTGCCAACTTGACCATGGGCCTCTAGATAGAAAGGTCCACTCATTGGCTGAAATGATACAACTTTATTCCAATGTTTCATGAGAGTGGAATGTGATATTTTAACACATGCTTCTCTGGGACATTATTGAAACAACACATAAGACACCAGCTTAAACTGGTTTTGCTTCTTACTTAAAACAGGTTGTTGATTAATCAAACATGGAGTTATTTTACAGAGACAGCACTGCACATGTGCAATACGGGAACCCATGTCTCCAGAGTGACCCCAGAACCAAGAATCTTCAGTCTATAGAACTCAAAGAATAGAAATGTTGTTACTGGAGCCCTTTACAAAGCAAGAAAGTCCTTCAATAAGGAAAATCTGGCTTCCAGAAGTTGATTATCATATATGGACTGATTTGAGACTAGCCAATCAGCTTATTCTTCCAAATCCTTAAATTTCACTTGAACCCGGGATCAGGGAGACATATTTGAGAACCTAGCCTCCTTTCTCCTTGCTGGTCAACCTCAAAATAAAGCTGTTTCTTTTCTCAAAAGCAAGTGCCATAGCACTGGCTTCTATGTGTGTTTAGTAGCAAAACCCTAGCTTGGTGACATTATTTCTACTTGGAATTTTGCAATATTATTTAGTTTATCCTTTACATTTACCTATATAAATGAATTGCTATTCAGCTGCACTTAGCGCTCAGATTAATTAAAACATATTTCTTCATTACACCATATAAACTAGTCTCAATTTTTTTCTCACTAGTACTAATAATCCCTTGAGGGAAGTACCCCTCCCCACCAACACACAGGCTGAATCTATTATTTTTGTTTCAATTGTTTTCTGGAAGTTATCATCGCTGTTGTACAGAGTGATGTACTGAAAACCAACCAGGTACTGAACATGGGAATTCAACTATTTTTAACATGTAAGAATATGGAGACTGCAGATGGCCATTGGTGCTTGATTTAACCTCCTCAACTTCCAAACTTATATATTCATATGTAACCCATGCTGTGCTATCTGAGGCAACTAATGTTATTTTATCTCCCACACTATCTGCTCTTTGACACCTCTCATTCTACATGCAGACCAGGACTATAGTTAGCAGATAAATTATACTTTTTAAAAAAAAAACCCAAAGTAAGCAATAGTTCCGTGAGCCCAGACTGCTGTTTGCAGATGCAGTTAGAATCTTTGCATATTCTAAATGAATGTTCTAAAGAATGTTGTAATGCTGTCTCTTCATTCTGTGGTGGAGGATTCTGCAAATTTAGATAGACTAGGTTTGGAGGGCCAGTGGGATTTCCCCAAGAAACCTCCAGGGAAAGCAGCTACTTAGGAGATGAGATATTCCAGGTGCAAATGCTGTGTCTGCAGACTAATCAGTGTCAGAGAGGAGATTATTTTGCATGTAGCCAGGCTTATGCTGGCCATTGTGCTAGCTTTGGTACTTCTTGGTTATTGGCACATACTGGCTCTGGTTGTAACTCTCATTAATATTTGTGTAATTCCTCAAAATATTCCAACAGCGATCTCAAAGCACATATTGAATGACAAAAGGAAGGTGTTATTGTACTCATGATGCAGGAGAAGTACAATTTAAAGAAGACTCTGTACATGAAAGAAAAGAAACATTTAAAAGCATCTGATTTGTGCTCTGAATGAAGAGCAAGAGAATATTAACTCTGAAAGAAACTTTAAAAAATGTAAGAGAAAGAACACACTGCATTAAAAAGAAAGGTGGCTCATAAGCAGGCTGAGTAGAAAAGAGAGCTGAGTAAGCAAAAGAAAGCTTGAACATAAATACTGAGTAGTTAAATTTGAATTGGCATTGGGAACAGTAAGGATAAAAACTGATAATGCAGAAAACAAAATAATCATTTTTGGATAATAAAGTTGCCTAGAGGAAAATGGATAAGAAGATGAAACTCATGACTGAGAAAGTGATAAATGCAGAAGACAATAATCAAGGTGCAATCTACACATAATCAAAGACATGACCAGAACAAATGGAGGAGAGTAAGCGTTAAGGTATAAGTGAAGAAAACTTTCCTGTGCACAGAGTGCTTGCATTTATTGATCAAAGCCTTTGCTGAATATCAGAAAATAAATAAGCAAACACTGAAAAAAACTTGCTGGACTTTTTTTCAACATTTTGTTATAAAAATTTTTAACATAAAAAAATTGATCAAACTACAGTGAACACAAAATGTCATCTTGATTCTGGCACCAGAATTTTACTATATTTGTTTACCACATTTCTATGCATTTATCTCCCCATTCAAACATCAATCTTTCTTATTTTTGATGCATATCAATGTAAACGGCAAACGTTTGTGTACTACTCCCCTAAATACTTCAGAATGAATATTATTAACTAGTGTTTAATATATTTGCTTAGAGTGTTTTTGTCTTTAGATATATGATTTATCTTCAATAAAATGAATAAATGTTACTATACTTTCACTGATTTTTGACAAGGGACATTCTTTTTTTTTCCATATAAATATCTAGGTATTCCAGTACTATTTGCTAGAATGTTTTTCTTTTACCCATTTGATTGCTTTAGCACTTTTTCCAGAAACCAAAATGATTCATACATGTGGGTCTATTTCTGGGTTTCCTGTAATGTAACATTGATACATTTTTCAATTTATGTGCCAATATCACACTGTTTTTATTGAAATGGAATTGACATATAACATTATATTAGTGTCAAGTGTACAATATAATGATTCAATATTTGTATATATTGCAAAATGATCATCATCGTAAATCTTGACATCCATCACCACACATAGCTACAATTTTTTTTCTTGTGATGAGAACTTTTAAGATGTACTTTCTTAGCAACTTTCAGATATATAGTACAGTATTACTAACTATAGCCATTATGTTTGTACATTAAATTTCTAAACTTATTCATCTTGTGTAGCTACAACTTTGTAACCCTTGACCAGACTAACTTCTCTCTATTTACCCCACTCTAACCCTAACCCCTGGTAACCACTGTTCTACTCTCAGTTTTTATGAGTTCAACTTTTTGTTTTTATATAGATTTCACATATAAGTGAAGCCACACAGTATTTGGCTTTCTCTGGCTTATTTTACTTAGCAAATTGTCCTCCAGTTTCATCTATGCTGTCACAAAGGGCAGGATTTCCTTCTTCCTCACAGGTGAATAATATATATCATATCTTCTTTATCCATTCATCTGTCAATGGACATTTGGCTGTTTCCATATCTTGGCTATTGTGAATAATACTGTAATGAACGTGAGAGTGCAGATAGCAGGTACGTCTTAGAGATAATGATTTCATTTCCTTTGAATGTGTACACAGAAGTGAGTTGTTGAATCATACGGTAGTTCTAGTTTTAATTTTCTAAGAAGCTTCCATACTGTTTTCCATAATGGCTGTGCCAATTTACATTCCCACCAACAGAGCACACGGGTTTCCTTTCTCCACCTCCTCTCTAACAATTATCTTTTTTTTTTTTTGATACAACCATTTGAACAGTTGTGAGGTGATATCTCATTATGGTTTTGATTTGCATTTTCTTGAACATCTTTCCATGTACCTGTTGGCCATTTGTATGTCTTCTTTTGAGAAATGTCTAATCACATCCTTTTCCCATTTTAAATCAGGTTATTTGTTTTCTTGTTGAGTTGTTTGTGTTCCTTCTATATTGTGGATATTAACCCTGTATCAGATGTTTCGTTTGCAAAAATTCTCTCATTCCGTTGGTTGTTTTTTCACTCTGCTGAATGTTTCCTTTGAAGTGAAGAAGCTTTTTATTTTGGTGCAATTCCATTTTTCTATTTTTGTTTTTGTTGCATGTGCTTTTGGGGTCATATCAAAAAAATCATTGCTCAGATCAATGTCAAGAAACTTTTTCTCTATGTCTTCTTCTAATAGTTTTATGGTTCCAGGTCTTGGATTTAAGTCTTTAGTCTATTTTCATTTGTTTTTTGTATGTGGGATGAAATAAGGTTCCAATTTCATTCTTTTGCATGTGGAAAGCCAGTTTTATCAGTACCATTTATTGAAGCTACTCTCCTTTCCCCATTGTGTATTGTTGGCCCTTTTGTCAAGGATCAATTGACTATAAATTTATGGATTTATTTCTGGTAGGAAATCATGGAAAATAGTCAAAATTACAAAATCAGTTTAAAGGAACTGATGTTATATATTGAAATGTTTATTGATTAGATCCTAAATGTAAATGCAAATTATAGCAATGTAATATAAAAATAAGATTAAAATAAATATATTAAAACATAGATTTATTAAATAGTTTCTAAAATAATTTTTTAATTCATAATTTAAAATGAAATTAATGAAGTCAAAATTATTTTCAGCTCCTTAACTCCACATTATATTAACAATGACTAGATTAGGTACTGAGATCATTTCTTTCTGGACTTGATATCAGACAAATAAAGACTGAAGGACGTTTTAGAGCTAAGCTCATGCACTAGCAGAGGTAAAAACAGGCTGTGTACTTTTGAAATTATTACAAGAAGGACAAATGAACAAAGGCATGAGAAAATATAGATTCTATAAAACCCAGAAAAATATAATTTTTAATGTTGCTGTGGTTATTTCCTGGTGGTATGGGGGGAAAATAATCATGTGGGATTTTTTTTTGAATTTTATTTAATTTATTTTTTTATACAGCAGGTTATTATTAGTTATCTATTTTATACATATTAGTGTATACATGTCAACGCCAATCTCCCAATTCATCCCACCACCACCACCCCCCGCCACTTTCCCCCCTTGGTGTCCATACGTTTGTTCTCTACATCTGTGTCTCTATTTCTGCCCTGCAAACCAGTTCACCTGTACCATTTTCCTAGGTTCCACATATATGCGTTAATATACGATATTTGTTTTTCTCTTTCTGACTTACTTCACTCTGTATGACAGTCTTCTAGATCCATCCACATCTCTACAAATGACCCAATTTCATTCCTTTTTGGGCTGAGTAATATTCCATTGTATATATGTAACACATCTTCTTTATCCATTCATCTGTCGATGGGCATTTAGGTTTCTTCCACGACCTGGCTATTGTAAATAGTGCTGCAATGAACAATGGGGTGCATGTGTCTTTTGGAATTATGGTTTTCTCTGGGTATATGCCCAGTAGTGGGATTGCTGGGTCATAGTCATGTGGGATTCTTATCTTTCTTGTATCTTTTTATATTTTTTAAATTCTTGCCTTTGAGCATCTGTTGCATTTGTAATTGAAATAAAAATGTAAAATTCTATTTAAAAACACTTGGAAAAATCTTAAAAATGTAATAATTCATGTTTTGAACCAACTCCACCACAATTTGATTCACTTTTCAAGTTAAAAAATTCTTTTTATAGAAAGTATTTCACTTAATACTGTGGAAAAATGTACACTGTACTTCACAATTGCCCCTCGAGAATTCATTGTAAACCTCTTGGTGTTTCTTATATTTACTTATGTTGCTGTTTTACAGAATAAACATTTTACCTAAGGAATATCAAAAGCATAACATACTTTTAATTCATTTGAAAATGCAAATCTTCTAAGCATTAAAAAATAAAATTCTTCAGATATATACAATTAGTTCAATGACTTGGGGGAAATATATATTCATATATATATATATATATATGCAGAATTCAAAGAAATGCATTGCTAATGACTAAACGTTTGCGTCCTCCCAGCCCCCGCCAATTCATATGTTAGCATCCTAACCCCAAGATGGTAGCATTCAGAGGTAGGGCCCTTGGGAGGTGATAGTTCACGAGGGTAGAGCCCTCATGGATGGAATATTAACATCTTTATAAGAGAGACCACAGAGGGATCCCTCCCTCCTTCTGCCATGTGAAGACACAAGAAAAGACTATAAACCAGGAAGTAGGTTCTCACCAAGACACCTAGTCTGCCCAAACCTTAATCTTGGACTTCCCAGCCTCCAAAGCCGTCAGAACTAAATTTATGTTTTTTATAAACCACCCAATCTATGGTATTTTGTTATAGTAGTCTGAATGAACTAACACATGCATTTAGAATCATCTCTTTAGAATCTTGGTTTCAACTTCAAACTAAATGGGGATGGCAATTTTTGAATGCAGAACCCAGTTACCAGGGAGGCAAAACTACCTTCTTAAAAACTGAAAGTGAATGATAGTTACATGAGCCCTGACTGCTGTTCTCAAGATGCAGTTAGAACCTTTTTCCAAAAAAAGTCCTAGTGCTGTCTTTTCACTCTGTGGTGGAAGACTGCTGCAAATTTAGATAAGCTTTAGGAGCAAAAGGCAAAACTGATTCTTTGACAATGTAATAAGTAAAACAAGTAAACTGAAGGAAGGATGTGCACTTTACTGGATGATATTTGGGGCACACTGGCTTATGCCATAGGAAAACTTAACATTGACTTGCACTGTGATGGGAACCAGATTGTTTTGGGGGATGAGACCAGGTGGAATAGTGTTTCTCAACATTTTGCATCTGATACAAGGGTTCCTTGAAGTAATTCAGGTAGACTGCTTTGGAGGGAAAAGGAAAGACACCAATGAGAATATCCTGAACTAGTTGAAAAGAAGTTAATGGGGAGGTGGGGTTAGGAGTTCTTCAATCATTTAAGATAAAAGTCAATGTCAAAAATACATTTAGGGGAAACCTTTCTCCTCTCCTGTATCTCTACATCATAACGCAGAAGAAGGAAATTTTGGCAATCCATCTGCCTTACAGGGAAGGCTGTGGGAGGCATATTGCTTCTCTCTGGAGGAGTAAGTAGCCTGGGTTGCATTGGAATGCACATCAATAGAGAATAGAGATAGTGTGGAAAGGCCATGCTTCTGCTTCCTGATCTCTCTCTCATACCAGCCTGAACTTGGACTTAGTATATGTCCACACTTTCTTGGCTTCTTGCTTGGCCTTACAGTCTTTTTTCTCTGTCTGTTACACTGATCAGCCCTCTGTCAGAACATCCAGAGTCTCTGCAGTTTGGTAATATTTCACCCATGTAGAAGCTATGTAAGACCTGCACAATGCACCCAGAGGCTTCAGAGCTAGGAGTGAAAATACCTTTTTGTTTTCATGTTACAGGCTTGTCCTCTGACAAAGTGTAACAGAATCTCTGCATTTGGCAGTGATTAAATTCTTGTTAAACCATTAATAAACATGAAACCTTGAACTCTACTTGATAGTGATTCTTATCTCTTCTTATTGGTTAGAATTTCAGTGGGGAACAGGGGTAAGCTCAGCCTGTTTCCATCCCAAAATTCCAACATTTTTTTTAGATAATAGAGTATTGATAGCCCTTTCTTAATAAAGATATCTGTTGATATTTAATTGGCTTAGGTATGATAAATGTACTGACATTTTAGAGCAAGGACCACTAATCAGGGTCTTAATAATTTAATAAGATCATGAAGTCCTCAAAACATTGCATACATTATGACACTAACTGTTGAGCATCAACAATATATTCTAGGTGAGTGAACACTAACTAATTCGTCTTTCTTGAGTGGCATCTACTTCTTCTGTGAACTGCTTCTTTAAAATATATTTCAAAAAAGATCTGCCTTGTCTCACCTCCTTGTCTGGCATGACTGCATCTGATTCAAAATAGGTCAATGAAAAATCTTTCCTAGAGTTATTGACATGAGGGCTGCAACAGAGGAGACATTTCCATTGGTACGATGACATCATGATGATGGGAGACTGGGCGTTCCCTGTGACCATATACACCTTGCTACAAGGAAAAGTCAGCTGTGGTAAGAGAGATGGAGTCAACATACCTAAAAAAGCATTGTGAAAATGGTGAAAGTGGAAAGTGAATAGTGACTCTAGTCACGTGGTCTCCAGTTTGCTCTGTCTCCTATTTTTTGGAAGCTTGGTTGTTCAGCTCATCTTGGAGATCCACATGTTTCCTTATAATAAATCCTCTTTTGTGTAAGCTTGTTTGAACTGTGCTTCTGTCAATTACAGCCAGCTGTCCCGATTAATATACCAGATCTTTTAAACTAATTTTTCCTGTATTTGTGACAACCCTACAAATAGATATAGATCCCATTTACAGATGAAAAAAGTTAGGCTAAATCACCTGCCTCATTCCAAAGTCCACATTTTTTTTCTTAACCCCATCTCAAAGATTTTTGGAAATATTTAAACTAAAGTTAACATGATAATAATGCAACCAGTTGATCACAGGCTAAGATGGCTGGTTGTCCTAAAGTTCTACTGTAGGTGAGATGGAGGAATTTATTTGTAGAAGAAGTTTGTGAAGTCCCCCAACTGGCTGAGTCATGTCAGGTGCTCTTCTCTCCTTAATGAGGTGGTAAATGGCTGACATTCTGGTACAAGACCATGGAGAAAATAAGACAGCTGCAACGGAGCTCCAGGCTCCAGACTCTCAGGCTGCTCCTCTTTTTATTGCGACGTATTACACTCTGGGAGTTTCCTTTTGGCACAATGAGGATTTGGAAGACTATACTATTCTCTTAGTAAACAGTAAGTCAGATGAAGGAGTGAAGTTATGCAACAAGAAAAGAGCATCTAGAGACCGATGTGATGGGGAGCAAAGAGCAGTGTTAGGTTGGGTGTAAGGGTCTGAAGCAGGCAAGTATAGCCAATGAGTAATTAACTGGCAAAGTTCAAGGTTAGCAGATGGTCGGTGCTAGAGAGACTGGATGGAGTTGTTGGGATGCTATGCTGAGTCATGGGTAGAGGAGGACAGTATTCACAAAGAAGACTGGCCAGAGCAATGTAGGGTCTCCAACTTGGAGAAAATAGGATATTGGTTAGAATGTGAAGACTCAGACCAGGACATGGGAAAATAAGGTAACTGATAGAGTTATTAGGGCTAAGAAACGAACATGGTTTTATTGTTAATAGTTAAGATCCTAATTTAATTTAAATGGTTGGATTCCTAGGGGTTAAATTGCTAGCCCTTTTCCCTATTTGTTGTCCTCAGGAGATCTAATCCAGTGCTGTCCAGTCACACTTTCTTTGATAATGGAAATGTTCTGTTTTGTTCAATATGGCAGCCACTGGCCATGTGTGACAAATGAAATATAAAT
This sequence comes from Eubalaena glacialis, assembly GCF_028564815.1. Lineage (NCBI taxonomy): Eukaryota > Metazoa > Chordata > Mammalia > Artiodactyla > Balaenidae > Eubalaena > Eubalaena glacialis. The sequence goes on along the minus strand of NC_083720.1, from coordinate 40,896,379 downwards.
TAATTAAATTAAATAAAATGTAAAATTCTGCTTCTCAGCTCTACTAGGTATGTTTCAGCTGCTCCATAGCCACACGTGGTTAGTGGCTGCCGTATTAGAAGCCATGGAATTCAATGCCCATAGCTTCTTCCAATACTGATAATCTTCAGTTTTATTTCTGAGAACCCAATTCATATCTTCATTCCTCTGTATTAAATTGCCTACCAGGCATTTTTCTCCTAGAGTTCACAGGACCCTCCTACATTCCTACATTTCAAAATCTAACTCATTTCAGTACCCCAAATTTATCTTTTCCTTGCCTTGGTAAGAGTTACCATTGAGAGGCTAGTTGTTTGAGCTAGGTATTAAATTGAGATGACTCTCCTTGTAATTTCCTAAAACCAGTAATTTATCAAAACCCATTTATTTTCTCTACTAACTAACTCATTTCCTGAATTCTGTCTCTGCTACACATTCTTGCTGTCACTGCCCTGATATTTAGTTCCTCAAAATATCTTGTCCCTAATTCCTTGAAAACAAACCTCCTAACTTGAGTCCTTCCTCATGGTTTTGCTCTTGTTCAGGCAATCTTCTCTCATGGTTAATCATTCCTTATGGTACATATTCTGAAAAGCAGATCCAGACCTCTTGTGGTAGTATTTTTGAATAAAGTTCCTCTTTATACAAGTCTGAATTTATTTGTATTTGACATCAGGCACACAGGTTATTTGATATTTAGTAATAGGAGCTACAAATATGAGACCCTTTTAATCCCTACAACTAGGGTAATTACAAGATTTTGAGACAGGAAGAGTCTAAGGTCCCAAGATATTGGTGGAAACCAGAGTGGAGACCAGGGAGCAAGTCAGATGAGTATACAGCAATTTAATTTATAACTGTGATCTTCAGAAACCCTTGGGGGCTCTTATCAATGCCCCTACCCCAGATTACTGAATCCAAATCTTCAGGATGGGGGCCAGGAATCTGCATTATTAAAGAACTTCCCAAGTGATTTATATTCACAATCAGTTAAAGGAAATTTTAAAACTTTGACTCCTTCATTTGAATCCTCTTTATTGAATCTGCCAGTGTTTCAAATTATGCATTTCAATATTAACAGAATTGAGCTGTGCAATTTAAAATTTTAATCCCTAAACATTTAAAACCAGACATTTATTTCCAGCTCATGCCCCCCCTTCTTTGAATGTGATCTTTATTTTAATAGTAATGAAATTTATGAAGCATGCTTCATTTCCCTGATTTACTATAACGTAGCTAAATTCATGTCGGAAATGATTAGACTGTGGCTACATATTAAATCCTTAATAAACACACGCAAGTGAAATTACTGGGTTCTCTTAAGCCAGTCAGTTAAAAAACGTAGATAATGGAAATAAAATTTCCCGTCAAATCTCTCCTTATTATGACTCAACGGAGTTTGTCATCACCATACAAAATCCAGACACAGATAAAAAGGAAGATTATTTAAAAAACGAAGACCATGTCTTCATTGAATCAGGTTAATTGTTAGAGACCTGATGGCAAATGAGCAGCTTGACAGATTTTCTTTCTGAATAGATTGGTTGTTTTGGCACATTATAGATGCAGCCTCAGGCTACCTAAAATGAGTGATGAATTCCAGTATATGCTTTGGCCCCAGATTTATTTTTTCCTTATTCCATATCACTTGCCAACACGGTAGGCAGTGAAATACAGTGGGGAAAATATGAAGCCAAATAACACAACAAAATACTGGAACACCTCTTGGGGTCAATTTTGAATCCATAAAGTGGCTGTTAATATTTTCCAATATTCACTCCAAAGAATACTAGTAATCTGTATGGTATTTCTGAGTAACCTCTAGACTAGATAGGGAAGGACAAAAGTAAAACACAAAAAAAATATTTGCGGAGACATATTTTCTTGTAGGAAGATGAAGTCCAGAAATGCAATCCCAAATAATTATACAGAGGAGACAGGACAGTAAAATGATGGAGCATGATCTATGTACCAGACATTTTACATCAATTCTTTCATTTAATCCTCATAAAACCCTGCAAAAAAGCTGCTATGACTCTCATTTTACAGATGAGGAAACAGAGGTCTAGAGATCCTAAGAAACTTGCCCATAACTACAGATTTAGGTTGTATGGCTCAGATGCCCAGCCAGGATCATAAGACTCCAAAGTCCAGTCATTACATTCAGTTCCAGTATTTCCTAAAATAAAGTGGTGTAGTTTTGCATGCTTTGTTTTCTCATTTAAACCTGGTAACAATCTTGTGGGAAAGGGAAGGGTAATTTTTGTATTCACTTAACTGTAAGAAAAAGGAACAAATAAAAATCTTTCACTATTCCCTGCTACTTCTCTAAGAAGGAAGCTTTTATACTGAATTTATTTTTATTTCCCTCAAGCTTACACATTCCAGATATATATTTTATATGTCTCATCATCCTCACACTATTGTAGTAGCCTGCCACAAAAGGGAGCAGAATTTGGAATTAAAAGACCTGGATGGCTGTACACCTGAAACTAATACAATGTTGTAAATCAACTATAATTCAATAACATATATATATGTAATAATGAATATATATATATATATATGCACAAAAAGAAATGTATACAAACAAAGAGATCTGGATGTGACTCTCAGTTCTGCCTCCTACTATATTTGGTTTAGCACTATTTTGTTTCTCTCTGAGATTCAGGAGTGCATTTCATGGTTTCTGGTGCACCGTGGGTGCCTTCAAAATGCACATCTTAAACTACATGACAGGGACCTTGGTCAGGCACAAACTGGCCGTGGGTCATAGTGATGAGACCTGGAGCTGCAGTGTTGACTGAGCTCTAATTTCTCATAGGGAACTAGGCTGGAAGAACCTCCATTTAGCCAAGAGTGTGGTAGAAGCTGTGTCTTAGCAAGGACTGCCTCTTCTGAATTGATTTTCTGAGGCAATGTTTTTCTTTGACATGCCTTTGGACCTATCCATTATAGCTTCTTCACTCAATGTACTGACCTGGCTACTCTATCCATCACTGTTGTTGACAGAGCAGCACTGGCTTCTTCTGACAGGAAGAGCTTGGCACTGCTTTTACCTTCATACCTGGCTGGGGTTCTTGGCTTTGGAGACCTTCCCAAGTTTTTATTTAAAAAAAAAAAAGGTTCAGTAAAATATGTTCCATCGCCATGGCAATATTTTGAACCAAATATTCAATGTAAATGCATGTGTTACTCCTTTAACTGGTTAATTTGAGAAGAATTTTATCCAGAGTATTTTAAGCAAGAAACCTTATCTAGCTATTTATCATATAAATAATATTTTTAAAATTATTTTTTCATGTTAGATTATAAACATTAATAATTAATGAAAATAGCTGACTTGTATTAGAAGCCTACTGTGTGCAAGTTACTGTGCTTAAGGTTTAGTTTCCTAGGACTGCCACAACAAAGTTCCACAGCCTGGCTGGCTTAAACAACAGAAATGTATTTTCTCACAATTCTGGAGGCTAGAAGCCCTAGATCAAGATGTTGGCAGGGTTGTTTTCCTCTGAGGCGTCTCTCCTTGGCTTTTTGATGGCCATCATCCTCTCCCTTTGTCCTCAGGTGGTCTTTCCTTTGAATGTGTCTGTGTCCTAATCTCTTCTTATAAGCACACAAATCAGATTGGATTAGGGCCCACCCTAACAACCTCATTTTAACTTAATTACGTCCTTAAAGACCTTACAACTACAGACACAATTAGAGGTGCTGGGGGTTAGGAATTCAACATATGAATTTTGGGGGAACACAATTCAACCCATAACAGTCATTTATATGAATTATTTTATATAATTAATTGAGAATTTTGCATAATTATTCACATTTTAGAATGAGAGCAAAGATGTTGAGTGTCCTTCCCAAGGTCAAAGAGCTGACAGGTGACAGAACCAGGATTTAAAGCTAGGTCTGGGAAACTTCGAAGTTCTTAATAATGAGTCTAGAGCCTTTTCCACCCTCTGCCATATCTTCTTTCCAGTTGTCCTATCTGCCATATATTAATATTCATATCCCTCTGAGCATGGACATCAGCTGACACATTGCAATTTTTGCTGCAGGCCAATAACATCTTGCCCTAGTGATGTTAAATTTTGCCTGAAGAGTGGACATCTCCTTTCAGGCACTATGCAGCAGCTGTCTTGACTAGTTTGATAGAATTTGATTCAAGTGGAGGTTAGGAGTGTGTTTTGTTCAATTTCACAGAATTTTAATTAGCTTCATGTGAGATAACACTTTCCTGTTTAAATGATATTGAGTTGTGGAGTGGCTCCACATCTTAGTCACTTCTGGTTGCTATAACAAAAAAACCTAGACTGGGTGGCTTAAACGACAGAATTTTTTCTTACAGTTCTGGAGGCTGAAGTCCAAGATGAAGGTGCTGGCATATCTGATGTCTGGTGAGGGCTCTCTTCCTGGTTTGCAGATGGCCGTCTTCTCATTGTATCCTCACATGGCCTAAAGAGAGAGGAAGCAAGCTCTCTCATGCCTCTTCTTATAAGGGCACTAATCTCATCATGAGGGCTCTACCCTCATGACCTAATTACCTCCCCACTGCCCCTCATCCAAATATTATCACATTGGGATTAGGGTTTCAATATATTAATTCTGAGTGGACACATTCAGTCCATAACACTCATGAAGAAAGAATGTCTTTTACAGACATGTGATATCACACTTTCATGTGGGCTATCTTATCCGATCTCATCACAAAAACCTTCTGAGGTAGAAAACACCAGTGTCTGTATGACTTTGTCAATTTGCACTATTTCCCCTTCTAAGCTTCTCAATGCAAGGGTCAGACCAGACTTGAAAGTGGTTATAGGACAAGTCAGAAGATGATTGTACTAGGACTTAAAAACTAGTAGTGATGAGCCAGATTAATTGGGGATGGGGGAGGCAGAGAAGAGCTGCAAAGAACAGCAGGAAAGCAGGTAGAAGAATTGATTACAGAACTTATGGAAGAGAGCTTTCAAAAGTATCTTTTGGCCACATTTTTGGGCACATCTCACTTGTGTGGCGTTCTGTTGACTTCCATTAAGATGAATTATAAAGGCATAAATCACAACCTCAGAGAGAACTCTATCAGGGAAGGTAAGATAAATGTGCACATACCTATAGTACAGGTAAGCATGCAATTAAATTATAATGAGTGTTTAAATTGTTTTCTGTAGGAATGCTTTAATAGTTTTCTGCTTCTCTATCAGAAGAGGGGTCAATTTTATCTAAAATGATCAGTTACGACAAAGTGAGATTTGACTGAAATTGGAAGGATATGAGAGGAAGGTTATGAATTCAAGAATGAGAATGAGACAGGAAGATTATGAGCTGACTGGTAGACATAATGTGCATAAGAAAATGGCAAACTGTAGAGAAAGAAGGAAGATAAAGCAGTAATTAAACAGTAATAGGAGAACTGGTTATAGATATGATTTGGTCCCAGTTTATGATGAAATATGGGAGGGGCTGCCTTGACAGATTAAAGGATTAGGGCTTTATTCACCAGGCAGTGGGGATTGTTTATTTGCCTTTCACAAGACAAAATGTCTTTGCTCTGGAGATTTTGGAATGAAGCCATCTTCACCTTTTAAATGTTCACATCAGAATTTGGTCCCAAAGCAATTGGACCAAATTTTTATTTTAAAATGAAAAGCTCTTTCTTTTGATCACTCTCAAAAGAGTAATAAATGCCTTTACTTAACTATTTAACAAACACTTGTAGGGAATCAAGCTGAAACAAAAAAGCCAAAATGCAGACAAAGATGTTCATAACAGCAATATTAGTTTTAATAGTGAAAAATTAGAAATAACTTCAATTTTTCTTTTTAGAGGAAGAGCTAAATAAATTGACATATCTATACAATAGACTAAAATGCAGCATTCTAAAAGTTTTGATGATGTAAAATTGGAAGAAGGCACAACGAAATATTAACAATTAACAATTGTTAACAATTGTTAACAATATTAACAATCCTGATAGGATTCTTGGAAGTAAAAAAAATAGTTTATAAATTTATCTATTTTCTAAGTTTCACAAATTGATCACATAGTTATTAGACAATCAGAACAAAAATTTAAATTAATCTGAAATCAGTTCCAGGCAATGGTTTTCAATAATACGGCAGCATTTTTGGAATAATCTATAAGCAAGCAGATGGACTTTGAAGGAAACAAATATTATCTGCAAGGCCACATTCTAGTCACCTGACAGTCTATTCCTTAACCAGTTTTTAGCTTATTTTATCTCCAAAAATCTGTAAAAAAGAGCAGCCCTATCCTCTGGGTGGGGGTTGCTGGGTGGAGGTGCTGGGGGCACCCATAGTCTAGCCTTCTGATTGGAGGCTCACATACAAATCTGATTCATCTTTATAACAACAGAGTCTAGTACTGGGCGTGACATATTGTAGACATCGAGGAATATTTGTTGATTGCATGAAAAAATCTTGTCAAAAGATTAGTTCCTCTCACAACTAGAGTACTGTTAACCTGAGAATTTTGCCCATATTTGTTTTGAGGATTTGCCCAGATCACAACTCAATGTACTATAAATATTTCTGTTATATAGAATGTATTTTGCTGAAATTTCCTTTGTGGAGTGAGAGTACCCCAGCTATTCTTCTTATGGGCTTCAAGACCATGGGCAAGTCATTTATCTTCTCTGATCTTTATTTTATCAACTAAAATTAAAAATAAAAATGGAAATATCTAACACTGAAACAATATAAGTAGCAAATACAGGTTGTTTGAGCTTGAGTTGACTGCTTCTTGGTAAACATGATTGAATGCAAGCATTTTAGAAAAAGCATGAGCTCTTCAGAAAAGAGACATTTAGCATTCATGATAGCAACTAGAAATGATGAAGGATGAGGATGTGTTAATGCCAAGACCTGACCGCTCTTAATGTCAGAAAAAGTCATCTTTGCTGGCTTCAAAACCCACCTACCGCCTCTCAAAAATTTCACCACAGTAGAAAATAGCACACTAGCTTTGAGGGTCAGGTGTAATCTAAAATATAAAGAGATATTTTTAATGTTGGTTAATTTATAACCTTTCCAAAAATTGCTAGGAATGGACAGTAAAATCTTGATAAATTTACAAAGTGATTTCCTCAACATATTCTTCAGATATTTCTTCATTCACTTAAAGATGGTCTGAAAGGCAGGTAAAAGAGAGGTCAAGGTATACGTGCCCAGAAGCCACAGTGAGGCAATAACAATTTTATTAATGCCCAAGGAAAGCATTTTACAGGCCCGAACACCCAGGCCCTTAAAAGAGCTGGTCCTTTGTTTCAGGCTGAGTTTTATAGAGACACTGCCATCTAGTGGACAGAGCAAAAATTTTATAATAGATCAACTTCTACAACTCTTTTTTTTGGTAATTTGTAAAATATGATGAATTATATTCTTTATTTGAATTTTATTTTTTTTAAAGCAGCTTCTTATTAGTTATCAATCTTATACATATTGGTGTATATATGTCAATCCCAATCTCCAAATTCACCCAGCACCACCTCCACTGCCCCCCCACACTGCCCCCCTCTCCGCTTTCCCACCTTGGTGTCCATATGTTTGTTCTCTACATCTGTGTCTCTATTTCTGCCTTGCAAACTGGTTCATCTGTACCATTTTTCTAGATTCCACATATATGCGTTAATATATGATATTTGTTTTTCTCTTTCTGACTTACTTCACTCTGTTTGACAGTCTCTAGGTCCATCTACAACTCTACAAATGACCCAATTTCATTCCTTTTTATGGCTGAGTAATATTCCATTGTATATATATACCACATCTTCTTTATCCATTCATCTGTCGACGGGCATTTAGGTTTCTTCCATAACCTAGCTATTGTAAATAGTGCTGCAATGAACATTGGGGTGCATGTGTCTTTTTTAATGATGGTTTTCTCCAGGTATATGTCCAGTAGTGGGATTACTGGGTCGTATGGTAATTCTATTTTTAGTTTTTTAAGGACCCTCCATACTGTCTCCGTAGTGGCTGTATCAATTTACATTCCCACCAACAGTGCAAGAGGGTTCCCTTTTCTCCACACCCTTTCCAGCATTTGTTGTTTGTAGATTTTCTGATGATGGCCATTCTAACCAGTGTGAGGTGATACCTCATGGTAGTTTTGATTTGCATTTCTCTAATAATTAGTGACGTTGAGCAACCTTTCATGTGCCTCTTGGCCATCTGTATATCTTCTTTGGAGAAATGTCTATTAGGTCTTCTGCTCATTTTTTGATTGGGTTGTTTGTTTTTTTAATAATGAGCTGCATGAGCTGTTTATATATTTTAGAGATTAATCCTTTATCCATTGATTCGCTTGCAAGTATTTTCTCCCATTCTGAGGGTTGTCTTTTCATCTTGTTTATAGTTTCCTTTGCTGTGCAAAAGCTTTTAAGTTTCATTAGGTCCCATTTCTTTATTTTTGGTTTCCTTTCCAGTACTCTAGGAGGTGGGTCAAAAAAGATCTTGCTGTGATTTATGTCAAAGAATGTTCTTCCTATGTTTTCCTCTAAGAGTATTATAGGGTCTGGTCTTACATTTAGGTCTTTAATCCATTATGAGTTTATTTTTGTGTATGGTGTTAGGAAGTGTTCTAATTTCATTCTTTTACACGTGGCTGTCCAGTTTTCCCAGCACCAATTATTGAAGAGACTGTCTTTTCTCCATTGTGTATCCTTGCCTCCTTTGTCATAGAATAGTTGACCATAGGTGCATGGGTTTATCTCTGGGCTTTCTATCCTGTTCCATTGATCTATATTTCTGTTTTTGTGCCAGTACCATATTGTCTTGATTACTGTAGCTTTGTAGTATAGTCTGAAGTCAGAGAATCTGATTCCTCCAGCTCCATTTTCTTCCCTCAAGATTGCTTTGGCTATTCAGGGTCTTTTGTGTCTCCATACAAATTTTAAGATTTTTTGTTCTAGTTCTGTAAAAATGTCATTGATAAATTGATAAGGATTGCATTGAATCTGTAGATTGCTTTAGGTAGTATAGTCATTCTCACAATATTGTTTCTTCCAATTCAAGAACATGGTATATCTCTCCATCTGTTTGTGTCATCTTTGATTTCTTTCATCAGTGTCCTATAGTTTTCTGAGTACAGGTTTTTTACCTCGTTAGATACATTTATTCCTAGGTATTTTATTCTTTTTGTTGCAATGGTGAATTGGATTGTTTCCTTAAATTCTCTTTCTGATCTTTCATTGTTAGTGTATAGGAATGCAAGAGATTTCTGTGCATTAATTTTGTATCCTGCAATTTTACTAAATTCATTGATTAGCTCTAGTAGTTTTCTGGTGGCATCTTTAGGATTTTCTATGTATAGTATCATGTCTTCTGCAAACAATGACAGTTTTACTTCTTCTTTTCCAATTTATATTCCTTTTAGTTCTTTTTCTTCTCTGATTTCTGTGACTAGGACTTCCAAAACAATGCTGAGTAAGAGTGGTGAGAGCAGACATCCTTGTCTTGTTCCTGATCTTAGAGGAAATACTTTCAATTTTTCACCATTGAGAATGATGTTGGCTGTGGGTTTGTCATATATGACCTTTATTATGTTGAAGTAGATTCCCTCTATGCTCACTTTCTGCAGAGTTTTTATCATAAATGGGTGTTAAATTTTGTCAAAAGCTTTTTCTGCATCTATTGAGATGATCATATGGTTTTTATTCTTCAATTTATTAATATGGTGTATCACATTGATTGATTTGTGTATATTGAAGAATCCTTGCATCCCTTGGATAAATCCCACTTGATCATGTTGTATGATCCTTTTAATGTGCTGCTGGATTCTGTTTGCTAGTATTTCATTGAGGATTTTTGTGTCTATATTCATCAGTGATATTGGTCTGTAATTTTCTTTTTTTGGAGTATCTTTGGTTTTTGTATCAACGTGATGGTGGCCTCATAGAATGAGTTTGGGAGTGTTCCTTCCTCTGCAATTTTTTGGAAGAGTTCGAGAAGGATGAGTGTTAGCTCTTCTCTAAATGTTTGATAGAATTCACCTGTGAAGCCATCTGGTCCTGGATTTTTGTTTGTTGGAAGATATGTAATCACAGTTTCAATCTCAGTGCTTGTGATTGGTCTGTTCACCTTTTCTATTTCTTCCTGGTTTAGTCTTGGAAGGTTATACCTTTCTAAGAATGTGTCCATTTCTTCCAGGTTGTCCATTTTATTAGCATAGAGTTGCTTGTAGTAGTCTCTTATGATGCTTTGTATTTCTCCATTGTAACTTCTCCTTTTTCATTTCTAATTTTACTGATTTGAGTCCTCTCCCTCTTTTTCTTGATGTGTCTGGATAAAGGTTTATCAATTTTGTTTATCTTCTCCAAGAACCAGCTTTTAGTTTTATTGATCTTTGCTATTGTTTTCTTTGTTTCTATTTTAATTATTTCTTCTCTGATCTTTATGATTTCTTTCCTTCTACTAATTTTGGGTTTTGTTTGTTCTTCTCTCTGTAGTTCCTCTAGGTGTAAGGTTAGATTGTTTATTTGAGGTTTTTCTTGTTTCTTTAGGTAGGATTGTTTTGCTATAAACTTCCCTCTTAGCACTGCCTTTGCTGCATCTCATAGGTTGTGTTTTCGTTGTCATTTGTCTCTAGGTATTTTTTTGATTTCCTCTTTGATTTCTTCAGTGATCTCTTGGTTATTTAGTACCATATTGTTTAGCCTCCATGTGTTTGTGTTTTTTACTTTTTTTTCCCTGTAATTGATTTCTAGTCTTATAGTGTTGTTGTCAGAAAAGATGCTTGATATGATTTCAATTTTCTTAAATTTACCAAGGCTTGACTTGTGACCCAAGATGTGATCTATCCTGCAGAATGTTCCATGTGCACTTGAGAAGAAAGTGTAATCTGCTGGCTTTGGATGGAAGGTCCTATAAATATCAATGAAATCTGTCTGTTCTATTGTGTTAGTTAAAGCTTGTGTTTCCTTATTAATTTTCTGTCTGGATCATCTGTCCACTGGTGTAAGTGAGGTGTTAAAGTCCCCCACTATTATTGTGTTACTGTCGATTTCCTCTTTTACAGCTGTTAGTAGTTGCCTTATGTATTGAGGTGCTCCTATGTTGGGTGCATATATATTTATAATTGTTATATCTTCTTCTTGGATTGATCCCTTGATCATTATGTGCTGTCCTTCCTTGCCTCTTGCAACATTCTTTATTTTAAAGTCTATTTTATCTGATATGAGTATTGCTCTTCCAGCTTTCTTTTGATTTCCATTTGTATGGAATATCTTTTTCCATCCCCTCACTTTCAGTCTGTATGTGTCCCTAGGTCTGAAATGGGTCTCCTGTAGACAGCGTATATATGGGTCTTGTTTTTGTATCCATTCCGTGAGCCTGTGTCTTTTGGTTGGAGCATTTAATCCATTCACATTTAAGGTAATTATCAATATGTATGTTCCTATTACCTTTTTCTTAATTGTTTTGGGTTTGTTTTTGTAGGTCTTTTTCTTCTCTTGTGTTTCCCACTTAGAGAAGTTCCTTTAGCATTTGTTGTAGAGTTGGTTTGGTGGTGCAGAATTCTCTTAGCTTTTGCTTGTCTATAAAGCTTTTGATTTCTCTGTTGAATCTGAATGAAATCCTTACCAGGTAGAGTCATCTTGTTTGTAGGATCTTCCCTTTCATCACTTTAAATATATCGTGCCACTCCCTTCTGGCTTGTAGAATTTCTGCTGAGAAATCAGCTGTTAACCTTATGGGAGTTCTCTAGCATGTTAATATCATTTTTCCCTTGTTGCTTTTAATAATTTTTCTTTATCTTTAATTTTTGTCAGTTTGATTACTATGTGTCTCAGCATGTTTCTCCTTGGGTTTTCCTGCCTGGGACTCTCTGCGCTTCCTGGACTTGGGTGGCTATTTCCTTTCCCATGTTAAGGAAGTTTTCTATTATAATCTCTTCACATACTTTCTCGGGTCTTTCTCTCTCTGTTCTCCTGGGACCCCTATAATGTGAATGTTGGTGCGTTTAATGTTGCCTCAGAGGTCTCTTAGGCTGTGTTCATTTCTTTTCATTCTTTTTTCTTTTTTCTATTCCACTGCAGTGAATTCCACCATTCTGTCTTCCAGGTCTCGTATCCATTCTTCTGCCTCAGTTATTCTGCTATTGATTCCTTCTAGTGTATTTTTCTTTTCAGTTATTGTGTTGTTCTTCTCTGTTTGTTTGTTCTTTAATTTTTCTAGGTGTTTGTTTGTTCTTTAATTCTTCTAGGTCTTTGTTAAACATTTTTTGCATCTTCTTGATCTTTGCCTCCATTCTTTTTCTGAGGTCCTTCCTCATCTTCACTATCATTTTTCTGAATTCTTTTTCTGGAAGCTTGCCTATCTGCACTTCATTTAATTGTTTTTCTCAGGTTTTATCTTGTTCCTTCATCTGGTACATAGTCCTCTGCCTTTTCATTTTGTCTATCTTTCTGTGAATTTGTTTCTCATTTCACAGGCTGTGCAAATGTAGTCCTTCTTGCTTCTGCTGTCTCAACCACATTTCTTAAAAGAAAAAAAGAAGGTAAACTTTCTCTTAATTGACTTCCATGTATGTGCAGTTTATAATGGAATTATATCTTTTAAAAACCTTTATATTACAGATGAGAAAACTGAGGTTTAGGGAGACAAAGTATCTCATCTAACACTACATACTTTTAAGTGGCAGAGTTGGGTTTCCTGCCAAGTTTGCTTGACATTTAAACAATGAGAGAATAATGTTTTCTTCAAAATACCACAGGTGTGTTAATAGTGAATGTAGAGAATTCAGTGGGCTCACTGTCCAGAGCTGGATTTTTATTTTTGGCTCTGACTGTGATCAGCTGTGTAATCTTGCAAAATTCATTTAATTTCTGTAATCTTTGATGTTATCCCTACATAAAAAGTGAATATTAAACAAGAAAATGCATTTAAGCACTCTATAAAGTCTAAAGGTTTGAGTTAATTATTATAATTGCAAACATCTCTATTTTAGGTTCATGTTTTGTGTAAATACAAATAGAAATGCAATAGAGGAAGATATGAGAGCATTGTGAGATGAAATGTAGAGAGAGATAGGAAGTGGATAGAGAATTTAATTCCTTTAACTCCAGTTGAGAATCCCCAAATCCAGCACTATTTTTGCCAGAAGAATCCCCCAGATATGGAAATAAGGACTGATGTCCATGCACATTGGATATTAGAAGGCTGCTGCACATTTCCCAGCCCTCTGTCCCCAAACATACTTGCAGCCACGTTTACGGCCATTGATGAGAATCTAGGATTCTTTTGCAATATATGAAGTACATGGGGTGGGGGTTCAGCTTCATTTTTTAAGATTTTAAAATTCTCATATTCTTAGGCATTATAGTTTTTAATCTCTCCTTTTTGTCTCTTCTTCAGACCACATCCCTTCAAAAAAGTATTACTGACTACACAAAGATGTATTCTAATTCAAGACTCTCAAAAAGTATCTCTTTAGACATTCTTTTGGCTAGGGGGTGAAAGGAAGAAAAAATAGATAAAAGGAATACTTAGAAATGATGGGTCACAACTAGTATTACAATAAATAGGTTTTACAACATAGAGATAAAGGATAAAATAGATTAGAGTTCAATAAATAGGAACTAAATACAAATTCACTGAGTTCAAATTCAATATCTTCTTTTACTAGTTGTGTGACCTTGGGCAAGTTATATAGTCCGTCTGTGCCTCAGTTTCTTCATCTATAAAACAGAGTTAATAATAATACCTACTTCATAAGTTTGCTGTAAGGCCTAAATGCATTAATATGTTTATGGTACTTAGAACAGGGCCTGACACTTAGTAGATGCTATGTAAGAGCTAGTTATTTCCTTATTGTGCTACCAAAATGTTGTATGTATGTTGTTTTCCACCCTGTATTTTGATTTCTCATTATTATAGCTGTTTGTTCTTTATTTTTTCTCATTAAACTGTGACCTTCTATAACAGAGTTGAAAATCCATAGCCTATGCTACAAATCCAGCCCATAGTCTGATCTTTTACAATCCATGAGCTGAGCATAATTTTTATCTTTCTAAAGGGTTGCAAAAATATAAAGAGTAATATGTGACAAAGACCATATTTTGTCCACAAAAACTAAAATATTTAACATCTGGCTCCTAATAGAAAAATTTGCAAATTCTTAAAAAAGACAATATCTTATTCATTTTTATGCTCAGTATATTTTTGGTACAGGGAGAAAAGACAAAGAACAGAAAGGAGGGAGGTACGTCCAAGAAGAATACCATGGAAACACTGTGGAAGGAGAAGTTAGTTCTGACCAGGCACATCAGGGAAGCCTTCAGATAGTATTTCAAGAATGACAATGATCTCAATGAGAGTAGAAGGTTTGATTAACTCAAAATGGATTAAAGATTTAAATGTAAGACTTAAATCTATACAACTCTTAGAAAAGATATAAGGGAAAAGCTTCATGACTTGAGCCTAAGAAATGAGTTCTTGTGTCTGACACCAAATGCATAAGCAACAATAGCAAAAATAGATACGTAAAACATCAAACTAAAAAGGTTCTGTACAGCAAAGGAAACAATTGACAGAGTGAAAAAACAACCTGTGGAAAGGGAGGAAATATTTGTAGACCACATATCAGAGAAGGGGTTAATATTCAAAGTACCAAAAGAACTCAATGGCAAAAAATAAATAATCTGATTAAAAAATGAGTAAAGGACATGAGTAGACATTTCACAGAAGAAGATATACCAATGCTCGTCAGGTATATCAAAAGATCTCAACATCACTAATCATCAGGGAAATGCAGTCAGAATCACAATAAGAAATCATTTCATACTCCTTAGGAGGGTTATTATCAAAAATCAAAAAATAACAACTGTTGCCAAGGATGTGAAGAAATTGGAATTTATTTATACTTTTGATAGAAATTTTATGGGAAACAGTATGGAGACTGCATTAAATAAATTTCGATTTTTTTCTATCATCCAACAATCTCATTTCTGCATAAATATCCAAAAGAAGTGAAATCAAGATTTTGAAGAGTTATTAGCACTCCTAAGTTCATTGTAGCATTATTCACAACAGCCAAGATAAAGAAACAACCTAAATGTTCATCAATAGATGAGTGGATAAAGGAAATGTATTGTAGTATATACATACAACGGAATATTATTGTCTTAAAAGATGAAAGGAATCCTGCCATATATGACAACATGGATGAACCTGGAGGGCAATATGTTATGTGAAATTAACCAGTCACAGAAAGACAAATACTGCATGATTCTGCTTAACAGAAAGTAGAATGGTGGTTGCCAAGAATCTGAGGGCAGGGAAAAATAGAGTTGCAGTTCAACAGATATAAACTTTTACTTAAATAAAATAAGAAAAATTCTAGGGTTCTGCTATACGACATTGCGCTTATAGTTAACAATACTGTATTTTGCCCTTAAACATTTAAGAAGGCAGATCTCATGTTAGGTGCTCTTACCACAATAGTTTAAAAAGAAGAATAAGAAGGTTTGGTACATTAAAGTTTGGAACACAGAAACATTTCAAAACTATTTCACATATGTTGTTGAAATAAACAGTGACAGTTTTATGAATGTAGTGAATCAAAGATACTCTCTGTATTCAAAAAGGTTAAGTCCTGGGTGAGGAAAAATTCCTTGTATCTCATAACAACCTTCAGGGTCAGGGTGGATTATTGTTCTCTTTTTATGGAGGGGGAAACTGAGGCTCAAGAGTTTGATTTGCTCAAATCCCCAAAGCTCAAAAAAGTCAGGATAGAGGCTAAAAACAAATGCAGTCAACCATGCTATCTCCTCCCTCATCACCTGCCAAACAGTTTGTTTTCATAGATGATATCTCATAACCTCATCTGGTTCAGTACTCTACCTCTGATTAGGACGCTTGTTGAATAAGCTTGACTCAAGCTTAAGGGCTCAGCATCAATCCTGCCTTTGACTTAAAGCTAGTGAGTAGGGCTTAGCCCCTAACCAAATTAGATGACTTGTGTTCTTGTTCCAGTCATAACTTCCTTGTCCTGTTTCCTCATATAAGTCCTCCCAACATTCATTCTCAAGAGCCTGCTTTGAAAGACTTCCCAGGACCCCAGGTCCTCAACAGCTGATGTGTGATGTTTTCCTGCATTTCCCTGGTCCTAGAGTGCTGCTTGTGAATCTATTCCTTATGTTTTGACCTCTTCCTACTGCCAAATATTTTCTTACATCTGGATCTCTGCCTCAAGTCTATTGACAGATTTCATCTAACACTTACTCCCTACACCTGCCAAAACAGTGCCTCTTCCCACTTGATGAGCATTGCCATTGTTTTGCTATTGCCCATTCTGCCCTTAAGAGCATGGCTGTTATACCATTCCTCCTTGTCTCTGGTCTTAATCATTTAACTGAATCTAATCCTCGCTAGTGGTAATGCAGTGCAGGACCAAACAAACAAACAAGAACAGATGATGTTTCTGATTGTGTAAGTAAATCACTGTTAATGTTTAACATTATGTTGTATTTCCTTTGGTCTTGTGTGTATGAATGTGTATGATCATGCTATTGGTAGAATGTCTCCATCTTTCTTGGCACACTGAATATCTTAGAATGTTTTTCATGGCACCTCCTAGGACAGATACCTAAGATTTCCACTTATTAAGTAGTTATTTCTAAACAACTTAAGTATTTGTGTCCACAAAACTTATAGCCATTTGAAAAAATAATAAATAAATGGAAATAAAAATAACATTTTTATTTGCTTCTTAAATAATTATAATTATCCACTAATGGGATAAAACCAGTGCACTTATCAAGCACTGCATGGCTCGATTCCACTAATCCTTGGAATTAGATTGGATACTACCACCCTAATTTTCTGCTCCACACTGTTTACACAAGTACTTTTTAATCATAGCAACTGTTGACAAAGATATGTGTTGCAAAGATATGACATCCCCAAAGGAATGGAACATAGACTACTTTTGAAAATATGAACCACCTTGAGCTAGTAGTTTTTGTAGCATCCAACAGATGTTGAATATAACTGTATTTCTCTCAAAATGTAAACTATCCTGCAGCACCACTGAGAGTTTGCTGTGGTATCCCAGGGAACTTCTACACATAGCTTGGGGACCATGGCTATATGGAGTTTTGAAATTTGCAATTTTTAATAGCATTGTACACAACCAATGTCCCATAACATCAAAAAACTTTCTAAAAAGAATTTTATTTTCTGAATTTGAAATTGAAGCTTGTTCAGTGTTGTAATTTTTTTAAAGAGAATATATTTTAATAGATGTCCTCTTCACTCTTTGCTGTATAATCTGCCAATATTTGTATGTATTTTTTTCATGGGATTGAGATCACATGGTTTATGAATGTTTGAACCATGCTTTTGTTCCTTTCATATTATGTCATTCTTGTATTTTCAAGTAAGACGAGGTAAGAGGGACTTTAGCCTCAGATTTTCCCCCAGCGTGAAATAGCTAACAGAATAAAGACAAAAAATATATGAAATATTGGTTTTCAAGACATTGGAAATCAGGCAAAAAAGAAAAAGATAGTGATTGATGAGAAATGGAAAACTTGAGTTGAACCCTATGATTTCCTGATTCCTTTCCTTGAGAGAATCTCCAGGCCATGGCTCAGGTGTGGGGGAAGAGAGAAAGAGCTGAGAGTCCAGGGGAAAAAAAAGTGGTTAGAATTTGCAGGACAGAATGCCAGAGAGGAGAGAGCTGACCCATTCTGAATATCCCATTAGACTATTCCATGAAGGATCAGGGCATACATGTGAGGAAAATAATCCAGGACTTCAGAAAGAAATATTCAAAAGGACAGTTGAGGACAGTGCCTGGAACTCACACTAGACCAGAAATATTGCCTGTTCTCACCAGTCAGACTGGAAAATTCCATAATTCATGAGGAATTGGGTAGAAAATTCAGGAAAGTCTTACCTCAGTAACAGAAAATATAAACCCTCAATTAAGCACTTCCCCAGATGCATCCAACATGTCATAAAAGCAAAGCCTAAATATCCAAAGCATCCAAGTAACTTATCTGCATTACAACACAAAGCTCAAAATTATATAGAGAATTATAATATAGAATCAAAATAGTTGGGTCTTGATTGAAAAAATGCAATCTGACAATCTCTGCCTTTTAGTTGAGATATTTGAATATTTACATTTAATGTGATAATTTATGCAGTTAAGTTTAAGTCTTTCATGTTACTATTTGCTTTCTATTTATCTCCTTTGTTCCCTTTTTCTGCCTTCTTTTTTATGTGATTTCCATTTAATCACATTTGTTAGCTTATTCACTCTAACAATTAGACCACCCACTTGTGCCAGAAGCTAGAAATGTATTCTTTCTTGGCATCCATGTGGTGAGCAATACAGTTGTAAAATCCTGTCTTAGCATCTGGTTTCATGAGTCATTGCTGGAACTAAATGTCTCCATTGGGTTTCTCAGGAAGCAAATGCTAAGTTGGAATTTAGCATCCATAATGTCTTTTAAGCAGTATCTTTAGGCTCAAGACCTATAGAAGGGAGCTGAAAGAAACATGAGTGAACACACGAAGATGCCATCATGAATTATCCTCAAATAAAACAGGACAATCATGCCTTTATGCTCCCATATGAATTGGTTATTGGATGAGGGCCAGTCCAGTAAGTGTTTTGAGGTTGGGGAAAGCAGTTCTTTGTAGGTGATGAAATCCCATAAAGAGTTGACATATGCACACGGCCAACAGTATTCTCAGAAGTTGGATCAGCAAATTCCTAACTGAAGGAAGATTTGGGCAGCTTATTACAGTACCGATTGCGATATTTCATTAGAATTTCTCAATCTATTCATCTATATCACTTAACTTCTCTTTCTTATTTTTTAACTGTTTATTTCACTAGACTACTTTCTTGGAGAATTTGTCTGACTGTCTTGTAATTTACTACTTCTTTCAGATTACAGAAGTGTCTTAGAAGTGTGTAATGACTTTTTAAAGCCATGATTTAAAAATTTTCTAATAGATTTTTGGTCTGTTATGATTTATGTTCACCCTTCTTTGCTTCCAATTTTTTGATTTTTTTTTGTTTGGATGATTTATGTATTTTTAATCTCTTGGAGGCTTTTGAATATTACTGTTTTTAAGTCCTTTGAAGATTGTGCTATTATTTCCATTTCCTCAGAAGTAATTATTTTCTTATTTTCTCTGGTTGATTGACATCTGTGTCTCTAGTAAATTTTGAAATTTTACTTCAGCTTGAGGAGAGGGGTTCCTAAGAAATTTTTTTAAACTTCATCCTTACCTCTCTATGTAAAGATTTTGTAATTGCTTCTGTCTTGTTCATTGGTTTCTCCAGTTGAGAATCCGACACCTTATTGGTGACTTTAGCTCTGTTTCACAGCATTGTAGTTAACTATTGGTCCTTAACAAACTACCCCAAGGCAATGAATTTAACCACTAAATTAGTACATCTTTAATAGTTTTCTGACTGTGGGACAGGTGTTTCACTCCCTGTCCAGGTTAATCTCTTTGAGGCTTTTGAATATAACTGTATTTAAATCCTTTGAAGACCCAGGCACGCAATCCATTATTGTCCCTTCTCCTGAACAGTGGTATAAGCAGTCATCCATATATGTTCCTGGCTGGTTCACCCTCTATTTCACATAATGATTCTATCTCTGGTCTTTTACTATGTGGGACTGCTGTGAATCCTTGTTCCTCTTTGGGGGGGCAGGGGAGAAAGTTCCTCACATTCTCTTATATTGAGTAGAAGCTCAAGAAGAATCTAATAATTTGAACATAATAAATGGGCTGCTCTAAGGTAATGAATCACCAGCTATTGATAGAATTTAGGCAGAATTGTCTGACAATGTTTTGGGCATTCCTACATAGGGTAAAAGCTAGAGCCAAATAATCTCTTAGTTTTTTTTGTTTTTCATGTTTTGATTTTGGCCTAACATCCAGTTTCTATTTTTCTCTGTTCGGAAAAAAATAACATTGAATTGAAAAATATTAGATTCAAGCCAGAACTTAGAGGGAAAAAGTTTGGAAACTTTCCTATTTTGTCCTTCATGGATGAGAACATTCTATAGAGATGTTTGTACTAGTTTGTGGTTGTCATGGGCTAAAAAGTTCCCATTTTGAATGAGCTCTCTGTTACATCTAGCTTGATTTGTGAATGAATGTTCCTGTTATAAATGCACAACTCTCAATTTTGACTCTAAGTAGGACAGACAGAAAAGCACAAATCATCAAGCTCTTCAGTGTTCATCAACATAAAGGCTCACTGTAGACAATTTCTCTGTACCTTCACCTATGTCTGGGAAATATGTCAAATGCCCTTTGACATGTCTATGTTCTATTTAGAACCAAGTATACACTTCCAGCATTTCAATAGCACTGTTTTCCTCACTTGAGAATTTTAAATAGACTCATAAAGTATTAGAGGTAGGATGGATTTTGGAGATCACTTAGTCTAATCCTTTTATCTCACAGATAGGATTATTTTGCTAGGATGGGAGGTTACCTAGAGCCTTTATGACAATGGTAGATGATGATGATGATGATGATGGTGATGATGATGATGATAGCAACTGTTATTTCTGAGCAACTGATATGTGACAGATAGTGTGCTCAGTGGTTAACAAAGATTAACTCTTAATACTCACCATGATCCCCTGAGGAGAACACTGCTAACCCCACTTCACAGGTGAAGAAACTGAGCCTTGAATAAAATAATTTATGTGAGGTTATAGTTATATGGCAGCATTGAAGTCAGTGAGATCTCACATGTAGTGGCAAAATGGTTCTACCAGCTGGTACTTTAAAAATCTGGACCCATATATATTAAACACCCATTGTAAAACCATGAGAAGATTATTAGATTTGGATTCAGGAAATGTTGGAATCAAAATCTGCCTTGTTCATACTGTGTGATATTGAGAAAATTACTCTTCTCTGAGCCTCAAGTTCATCATTTATCAAAAGATGAGAGTGAATAGTCCCTATCTTATTAGGCTATTGAGATAACTAAAGATGAAATAATGAATGTAAAGTGCTTAGAACTATATCTAATATACAATAGGCACTAAAAGCTGGTAAAATAACATAGATAGTAAGTACATATAATTCTATTATTATCATCACTTGATATTCAACTGATATTCAACCTCTAAGCATGTCTTTGCCTAAATGTTCCTGGTCAGTGAGAACTTTCCTGGATATTGTATTTAATATAGCAGACTGGCCTTCCATCCAGCATTTACTGTTTCCTTTTCTACTAGAATTTTCTCCATAGAATTTATCAACACCCACCATGTCACTTAACTATTTATTATTTGTCTCCCTACACTAGCTTATCTGAATTAACTCTTTCATTTATTTTGTTCACTGTTCAGTTTCTAGAACTACAGTTTGTTCAATAAATATTGGTTGAATTGCTACTATTACTATTTTTTTTTTAACTTTTGTTATCCAGGAAGTAGCCTTCTGCCTTCAAAGGTCACTCTGTTGCAGAACTATATCCTCCCCAAATTAATATATGGAAATCCTATTTCTCAGTGCTTCAGAATGAGACTATAATGAATATGGAATGTGACTACATTCTTTAAAGAGGCAATTATGTTAAAATCAGGTCGTTAGGGTGGGCTCTAATCCAATATGACTACTGTCTTTATAGAAAGATTTGGACCTAGAGACACATGAAGGTAAAACCATGTGAAGACACAGAGAGACAAGCCATTGACAAGCCAAGGAGAGAAGACTAATCCTGCTGACACCTTGGTCTTGGACGTCTGGCCTCCAGAATTGAAAGAAAATAAATTTCTGTTGTTTAAGCCACACAATATGTAACACTTTATTATGATAGACCTACAAACTAATACAATCACTTTTCTCCAGTATTGTTTGGAAATATGGGGTTTGTCTCCCATATGCTCCGGAATTATGTGCTCAAAAGCTGCTTTTATGAAATACACATTCTATTTTCCCCACCGTTCAGCTCTACAGCTTCCAATTGCACTGTGGGCATGGCAGCACTACACTCCTATTTATCCGATCTTAGATCCACATAAAAGTTATAGATTTGAGACTCTCCTTATACATAATCTTCAGCAAAAGAATGAATGTTGAGCAGGAGTCATTACTTAATTTTAAATTTGATTTGTTTGTTTCCCCATCTTTTACTCCCTATTATCACAAGCCTGACTGTACATATAAAGTAGACTTTTACTGAATGCTTGAGGCAGTATAGGACATTTATAACACAGCAACAGAAACAAATTAAAATGGAATATTAGACATGTTTGCTCTTGAAAATTCCCTACCCTTCCTTCATCTGAAATTCTCATGAGTCACCCGTCTCCATAGGTTCATCTTCCTAGACCTTTCTCTCCTATCTGGGTTCCTTCTCTTTTTTATTTATTCTTCTGCCCCTTATCTCCAATTTGCTATGATAGTTTTATGCATTTCAATTTAATTTGTTTGTGATTTCTTCCTAAATCTTGGCTTGCTAATTCTTTTGCTAAGAGGAACCTTGGTGTCAGTTAACATATCACTTGGTTTTTATTATTTTGTTTTATCCCACTACTTTATTATTAATAAGCCAGCAAGAACCTCCACCAGCAACAAAGTAGGAGTTTAACCCCCTCACCTACTGCTTAAATCCCTAACTAATCTTTAATGACTTATATTCCTCTAGTGTGTAGACCACTGTCACTCAAGGTGTGGTCCCAGCAGTATCAGCACCTCTTTAGAACTTACAGAAAAGCAAATTCTCAGCCCCATGTAAGACCCACTGACTCAGAAATTTTGCGGAAGGAACTCAGTGCTCTGTGTTTTATTTAACAAGCCCTCTGGATAATTATAATGCATGGGAAATTTTGCCAAGTTCTACTCTTAGCTCTCTACAATGCTTTTGCAAACCTCATTTTGCCTGGCTATGAGCATTGTTGAAGGATAAGAATAATGTATGATGTTCATACCCAGGGGCACATAAAGGGTTTGAAAAGCTGAAAGATTATAAAAATTGGGGAAATAATTTTTAAAGTATTAATAGTTTTTAAGTATTAAAAGTATTAATAGTAACAAATACACAATTAGGTGTAAAGTGTTCAATTAGAAGGACAAAAAGATCACAGCAAAAGTCACATTTGAGCAAGCTGACAAATATTGCCAATATCACAAGATCTAGAAAAATAATGTACTATTTCATACATTAATTTCCTGACATATCCCTTATAATACCTTTTCTTTCCTACACTTTTGTCTGCACACTCATCACCTTTTTACATTACAAGAATTTGATAACATAATTCCCATGGAGGATGTAAAAAGATAATGGTAAGTCATTTTTTTTATACCATGGTTGTTCTACATTTAGCATCACTATGAATGATAATTTAGAAAACTTTCAACTTAACAACCTACTAGAGGTATTGCTGTAAAAAAAATTTAGGATTGTTGTAAAATTTAGCAACACCTTTATTAAGTTTCTTTCATCCTTGAGCTGTTGCAGACATGCTTATAGTTTGCAGTATTACGATATATTCATACCCTAGAAACACAGGAATTCTGATAAATTCTGTCATATTATTCACATAAAATATTAAAAAATCATGGTGCATTTTTAATTTTCATTTTAAATCACGTAAATTTGTACTTTACTTAATATATTTCTTGAAGTAAAAAATCTGTCTTGACTAGGAATCAATGAAAACTACCTTCTACTTACTTGTCTGATGATTGAAAGTATTTTCACAGACTAAATTCTGACTTTGTAAATTTCATTCATTTTTCTTACATTACTTGTGTACTCCTAGTTATGGACACCAAAAGACACATTTGTCATGATATGAACCTTTGGTCCTAAATTGCCATGCCACCAGTATGAGTGACTAGCACAAAGGTGGTAATGGTATTTCTGACATAATAGTGATATAAATAGATCCAACTAATTAAAAAGTGATGAGTTCATAGATTTCCACTTATATGGAATCCCAAAATGCCCACAGTTAATTAAATTCATCCCATATGAAGAACAGTACGATAGAAGGAAAGTCAAAGTGCAATAGAAAGAGACATTTGTCTTAACCCATTGAGATTAAAAGTATTTATTTTGAAAAAAATTTCCAGAAATATATAATCATGTGAATCCATTACAAATTACCTCTCAGGATGTCTTAAGAAATCCATGCAAATAAGGGACCCTGAAGCTAATTTTCTTCAGCTTTGTGGTATCTCTGCCTCTATCCACATGAAAATTATCTCAGTTGATAGGACCAAGTTGGCATAGGAACTGTAAAAATATTGTACCCATTTAGTAGCTATGATCTTTGTGGCAACATGATAAAATAGAGAAACTTTATGCTCTAGTTC
Source organism: Eubalaena glacialis (assembly GCF_028564815.1). Taxonomy (NCBI): domain Eukaryota; kingdom Metazoa; phylum Chordata; class Mammalia; order Artiodactyla; family Balaenidae; genus Eubalaena; species Eubalaena glacialis. The sequence continues at coordinate 40,872,023 of NC_083720.1, read as the reverse complement.
ACAGACTTAATAAATTATATTGATGTCATATCTGCCATCTCATATAAGCAAGAGAGTGGACATATTCAATCTAGTTCCAACATGTTCATTTAAACAGCATTCATGTAAGTCACAAGCAAAATAAAACAAAACAAAATATCCCCTCTCCTCTGCAAGGTTGTATAATTTTTCCCCAATTTGAGCCATTTTTTTTATCCCATGACCACTGTGAGATATTTGAGGGAAGGAATCAGTCTATTATTTCATCATTTAGTCTTAGTCGAGGCATGTTTATTCTCAGAGGCATCTTTCTTGTATCTGGCATCTTTTGATCTTCTGCACCTGCTTTTGAACATAGGAGTTTCTGGGCTTTTCTCAGTACCTTGGCACCAGAGATAGTACTTAACCTTTCTCTCACTTCCAAAATCCATAGATCAGAAAAAAAAGAATCAAAATTGCATGCATCCTAAATAGCAAGTAGGGAAAAAGTGAAGGTGTGACTTTGTAAGGCAAATGGAAGTCAGGTTATTACTGTCTCTATTTAATATATAAGAAAATGAAGAGTGAATGAGGGCTCTAATGTTGCATCAAGCTGGAGACCTAAGAGAGGAATAATTAGCCAGAGGGGCTGTAATTTCACATGCTGATGCTTAAGGTAGGAGGACAGGAGATATCCTTTGATTCTGATAGAAACAACAGTCAGCAAAATGGGGCATATTGGCAAAGAGGGCTGAACTGAAAGTAAGGAACTGTGGCTTCTACTGTGGATTGTGTAACAAGCTAGGTAACACTGGGAAAATCACCACCCTCTATTTGCTTCAGGATTCTCATATGTGAAATGGGGTTTTGACTGGGTAAATTTCATAGATAGAAAAGATGTGGACATAAAAATTGAAACTATATACAGTGGCATTACATGAGGAGAGACTGCTGTAATAGATGAGGAAGTTATCTTAAAAGAAAGTCGCAAGGGTCCCTAAATAGGTAATATTATCTTACTTTACAAAGTATTTTCTTTAAAATACATGAAACACTCCAGGTTGGCCTCTTATACTCGAGTGCTCACAGGAACCCCAGGATATTAGACTTTAGTCCCAACATGTCACAATGCTTTTGGTGACCATAGACCAGTTATAACATCTGCTTGAAACTCAGTTTTCCTATCTGTAAAATGAAAGCTCAGGTCTGCTGACTCTCAAAGTCTTTAAGAACAAGCTAGAAAATAACAAGAGACCTAATGAAGTCTGTATTTCTGTAGTTTTCATTAAGACGTCAGTATGTGCTGTTGTGCATTGGTGTCAGGAAAGTAATATGTCTGTGACTCCATGGGGAAGGGACAATAGATGCTATGCACTTGATAATTTTCCTAGACTCTGCCCTATGTGTCTTGTCCCTTGGCTTAATTTAATATGTTTCTTTTCTCTGTAATAAACTGTAACTGTGAATATAATGGCTTCTGGTATGTTATGTGAGTCTTTCTAATGAATTAAAGAAAATGAAGGTGGTTTGGAGAACCACGGAATTTGTAGTTGGTGACAGAAATGAGGGTCATCTTGTGTGGACTATGCTGGCTCTAACTTTGCAGTTGACTAAAACTCTTGCAGAGCTTCATAGCTTCAGAGACTAACTTTATTTAGAACGTAGCTTGAGAAACACCATACTTAAGGGCATTGTCTAAAACAATGGAGGTCTTGGTGGAGAGCAATTAAAAGGAGACTGATAGCTCCACAATCTGAATAAAATAGTAGATCAGCCAGAATTTTAATACAGAGAACTAAGAAAAGAGACAACTTAAGAAGGGCCTTCCATGGTTCAGAATCTAAACCAGAGGGCAGAAAGTCTGTGCACATGTGTAGGCTGCACCTACTCAGGGAGTATTATTGCAAGATGTGGAGCAAACCTGAAAGCATCTCCAAGCAACACACAAACCCTTATCAACACAAAGCAGAAGAACCTTAATGGCACAAGAACCTCAATGGTACAGAAACATTAAACACAACCTTTGACCATACACTGAGTGAAAACTAAGCTACTATGACCCAAGGATAGGTCATAGGGACCCAAACAAAAACAAAATCACATTTATTCCTGGGAGTCTGGAAGACTATGTTCATTCAAGTTTTCCCTATCAGGAGTGATTGGTGAAAGAAACCAAGTTACTTGGCTCCTCACTTAATGTGGAACAAAAATATTAATCCCTCAACTATGATAGTAGTCTTAAAGCCACACACACATCTAACAGTAAAGTGTAAAAATCTAACTTGTCAAGTGGGTTAAACAACCTTTAATTAATAAGTGCCTTAGCCAATCCAGGGGTGACTCCTCATACCCAGGATAAAATATAAAAATAAGAGAAAAATTTTGAGTAGAGCTATCTGAGACACACTGTCAGGGAAATAGACTTTGCAAGATTAGTAGAGTCAAGTTGCTAAACAAATAAACAAGTGACCAAGAAAACTGCAGCAACAACCCCTGGTGAAGGTATAGAAGTCAATATCCAGAGATGCTACAATATATTATCTAAAATATACTGTTTTAAAAAATTATGAAACATGCAAAAAAATTGTGACCTAAAAAGAGAAAAGGAAAACAAGTAATACAATTGCCTTGAAGGGCCCATGAAGTCATAATTAGTACACAGAGGCTTCAAAACAGCTATTATAAATATGTTCAAAGAGCTAAAAGAAACCATGCTTAAAAAATTACGGGAAAGTTTTATGACAATATCTTATTAAACAGACAATATCAATGTAGGGATAGAAATCATTCAAAAGAAACAAATGAACATTTTGGAGTTAAAAATTACCATAACCAAAATGAAAAAAAAATTACTAGAGGAGATTAATAGATGATGTGAACTGGCAGAATGAAGAATAATCTAACTTGAATATATAGCAATAATTATTATGTAATCTAAAGAGCAGAGAGGAAAAGAATGAAGAAAAGTGAACAGAGTCTCAGGGAAATGTGAGATGTCATTACATGTACCAACATATAATGGACATTTCAGGAGAAGAGAGAAAGAAGGGGACAGAAAAAATATTCAAAGAAATGATGGCTATAAACATATTTTTTGAAAAAAATTAATCTACACATCTAAGAAATTTAACAAATTTCAAGTAGGATAAACCAAGAGATATTATCCACACAGGCATATTGTAGTCAAAATATAGAAACACGAAGACAAAGAGAAAAATCTTGAAAGCAGAAAGGGAAAAATGACATACTATACAAGAAAAAAAGATTAACATATGACTTTCTATCAGATATAACAGAGGGCAGAAAGCAATGGAATGACATAGTCAAAGTGCTGGAAACACACACACACACACACACACATTCTCTTGTTAAACAGGAATCTAATATCTTCAAAACTGTCTTTTAAACATAAAGGTTAAATAAATCCCCAGATTAAACAACAACAGAAAAATAGAATCCATTGCAAAAAGACCTGCCTTACAAAAAATACAAAAAGAAGTTCTACAAGATTAAATCAAGTGAGATCAAATAGTAATTCTAACCCATTTGAAAAAAGAGCACCATTAAAGTTAACTATGTAGGTAATTACAAAAGACAGTATAACTGCATATCTATTCTCCTTTCTTTTCTTAACTGATTTAAAAAGCAGTTGTATAAAACAATTTTTGTATAAATGCATTGCTGGACTTATATGGAAATGTAATATATTTGACAATAGTAGCAAAAAGGAGAGAGGTAGAAACAAAGCTTCACTGGAGTAAAGAAATTAAAACAGGTGGTAACTGAAGACTGCAAGAAGAAATAAAGAGAACCTGCAAGGGAAAGTAAGAAGGTTAATATAACAAACTCTATAAAACTATACTTGTTTGCCTTTCTTCTTTCAACCTCTTTTATAGACATAATATTATATAAGGTAATACTTAGAACAATGTATTTATGGGTATGTAACATAAATAGAGGTAACATGTACAAGAATAATAGAATAAAAAAGAGGGGATAAATTGAGCTATGTAATAGTAAATTTTCTATTTTCACTTGACCAAAATCAGTACAAATCTAAAGTGGTTCCTGATAACTTAAGATATATATTGTAAATCCTAGATCAATCACTAAGAATGTAACTCAAAACATAATTTAAAACAAAGAAATTAAGATGTTACACTAGAAAAGAGTGACTCAGTTAAAAAAAAAAGACAATAAAGAAATAAAGGAACAAAAAAATGAGACATATAGAAAACAAAGTAAAATGGCATATGTATTTCCAACCATATCAGTGATAACATTAAATATGAATTAATTAATCTAAGAAAAAGACAGAAATTGCTAAAAAAATCAGGTTATATATCATACAAATTAAAAGAAACAAGTAGTTTCAAAGTAAAAAGATAGAAAATGATAATATCATGAAAATCAATCACAAAAAAGTGGTTGTACTTATAACAGACAAAATAGACTTTTAGCAAAAAATATTACTAGAGATTAAAAAAAGACATTCACAATGATAAAAGGATTGTTCCACCAAAAAATTATAACAATTATAATAATTATAAACATATATAAACAGAGCTCCCAACAAACATGAAGAAAACATGGATAGAATTGAACGGAGTATATAATTTAACAATAATAATAGGAGATTTTAATACCCTTTGTTCAATAATGGACAGGACAACTAGGCAGAGGATAAGCAAGAAAATGAAAGTCTTGAATAACACTGTAAATCAAATAAGTATAATAAACATCTGTAGAGAGCTCCATGCAACATAGTTACAGTATAACATAGAACATTCTCCAGAATAGAACATGTAAAACCTCATTCAATGTAAAAGCATTAAAATCATACAAAGTATGTATTCTGACCACAGTGGAATAAAATTAGAAATCAGTAACAGAATGGAATTTGAGAAATTCACAAATACTTTGGGAATTAACACAATTCTAAATAACCAATGGTTCAAAGAAGAAATCACAAGGAAAATTAGAAAATATCTAGAGATGAATGAAAACAACAACACATCAGAACTTATGGGATACAGTAAAAGTAGTGCTCAGAAGGAAATTTATAGCAATAAATACCTATACTTTAAAAAGAATGATCTCAAATTTGTAATGTAAACTTTCACTTTAGGAAACTAGGAAAGGGAGAGCGAAGCAGGAAGATTCACACTTTCTAACTTCAAAACCTACTGTAAAGCAATTATGTGTAGAACTGGCATGAGGATAGGCATATAGGTCAATGGAACAAAATTAAAAACAAGAACTAAAACCGTACATTTGTGGTTAATTATTTTTCAACAAGGGATCTGAAATTTAATGGGGATAGAATAGTTTCTTAAATTAATGATGCTGAGACAAATGGTTATTCACATACAAAAAAATGAGGTTGATGTCTTCCACATACCATGGATAAAAATTAACTTAAAATGGATCATAGACCAAAATATTATGACTGAAATTATAAAACTCTTAAAAGAACACATAGGAGTAAATCTTTGTGACTTTGGATTAGGCTGTAAATTGTTAGATATAACACCAAAAGCACAAGTGACCAAAAAATAGATAAATTGGACCTCATCAAAATGTGAACTTTTGTTCAGAAAACACTAGTATTGAGAAAGGAAAAACAAATCACAAAATGGGAGAAAATGTTGGCAAATTATATATCTGATAAAGGAGTTTTACATTAAAAAAATCTCTTATAACTCAATAAGATAAATAAATCAAATTATCATTGTTACAGACTGAATGTTTATGTCCCTCCAAAATTCATATGTTGACAACTAATTCCCAATGTGTTGATATTTGGAGGTGAGGCCTTTGGGAGTTAAACTGATCATGAAGATGGAGCCCTCATGAGTGGGATTAGTGCCCTGATAAAAGAGACTCCAGAGAGTGCCTTGCCTCTTCTAACATGTGAGGATGCAATGAGAGAAATTGGCTGTCTGTGAACAAGAAGCAGGTCCTCACCAGACACTGAATCTGCTAGTACCTTCACCTTGGACTTCCCAGATGCTAGAACTGTGAAAAATAAATGTTTGTTGATTGTCACTCTGTCTATGTTATTTTTGTTATAGTGGCCTGAGCAGACTAGGATAATGGGTAAAAGATTTTGATAGACATTTCTCCAAAGTATATTTACAAATGGTCAATAAGTACACAAAATGCTGATTGACATCATTAGTCATTAGGAAAATGCAGGTAAAAACCATGATGAGGTTCTACTTCCAATCCACTAATACATCAAAAGATATATGAGTGTTTATGAAGATGTGGAGAAATTGGAACCCTCATGTGTTGCTGGTGGGAATGTAAAATTGTACACCTGTTTTAGGAAACAGTTTGGCCATTTCTCAGAATGGCAAACATAAAGTTACCCTCAGATCTAGCAATTCCACTCCTAAGTATTTACCTAAGAAAATAAAAACATATGTTCACACAAAAACTTGTATATGAATGTACATAGAAGCATTATTCATAATAGCCAGAAATTGGAAATGGCCCAAATGTCCATATATGATGAATGGCTAAATACAGTGTGGTATATCCATACAGTAGAATATTACTTGACAATAAAGAAGCCAGTTACAAACAACTATATATTGTATGATTCCACTTATATGAAATGTCCAGTGTTAGTAAATCTGGAGAGAGAGACAATAGATTAGGGGTTGTGTGGGGAGTGTGGTGTGGTGAAGGGTCATAGAGAGAGAATACTAATGGGTAAGGGAGTTCTTCTTGTGGCAATAAATGGTCTAAATTAGATGGTGGTAATGGTTGCACAACCTTGTGATTATACCAAAAATATTAAATTACACCACTTAATAAATGAATTATATGGTATGTTAATTATACTTTCTCTCTGTGTGTACATATATATATTATATATATATATAATATATATATACACACATATATATTTAGGATGCTCTCCAGAAAACAAGAAAATAAAGAGTCTGAGTAAAGACAAGAGAGACAAAGAAAGAGACAAAGGCAATATATGAAGGGTAAAGTTTACCCATTTGTCCAGAGAGACGTTTTCCAAGGTAACAGAAATATTTAAGGATTTAAGGGACAATTGTACAGTTCTTTGCTCTGTAGTGAGTGATGTGAATTTTCATCTTCCCTATGGAATCTTTAGTAAAATCTTCATTTCTCACTAACATTTAGCTTTTTCTTTCCTTTTTGAGGTACTTGTAAAAATATTCAGTCTAATTTTAAGATTTGTGTGGCACAAGAATATTATCTATCCACCAAGGAGAGCCAAGCTATGAGATAAGAATAGAAAGCCTCACGTTCAGAGCTGTCTGGCAATGAAGCTATGAGCTTCAAAGGACTCGGGAAGATACTAAAGCACTCTTTATCAAAAAACTGTAACAAATGTAGATTATACTTGTTAGATGATTTGAATTTCAAAATGATCTCATGTGCTTTATCTTCTTAATGAGAATGTAAGAAAGGCAAAGTTGCCCCATTTTTTTATAGCATATTATATAACTTTATGATTATTATTATTTTTAATTTTTCAGTTTATTTATTTATTTATTTATTTATTTATGGCTGTGTTGGGTCTTCGTTTCTGTGCGAGGGCTTTCTCTAGTTGCGGCAAGTGGGGGCCACTCTTCATCGCGGTGCGCGGGCCTCTCACTGTCGCGGCCTCTCTTGTTGTGGAGCACAGGCTCCAGACGCGCTGGCTCAGTAACTGTGGCTCATGGGCCTAGTTGCTCCGCGGCATGTGGGATCCTCCCAGACCAGGGCTCGAACCCGTGTCCCCTGCACTGGCAGGCAGATTCTCAACCACTGTGCCACCAAGGAAGCCCTATAACTTTATTATTTATCCACCTTTTCAAAGTGTCAAAATTTATACAGGAAAGGTACTACCTATTATTATGATGTACCATTCAGTGTACAATCCTTGCAAATACAATCCTTGACATGAAGTGATGTTATTGATATCATTGAGATACATGGTGTATCCTAAAACATAATATTCCCTGACACAAGGACAGGATAATGTCACATGGAGGCAGGAAGGGGGCATAGTTAGGGATGGGTTAAGCTCATATAACAGAGACAAAAATTACAAAATCTCAAGCAAGAGAAGTTTATTTCTCCATTATATAAGAGGATGGAGATAGGCTGGTGGTACAGGGAGAGTGGGCAACTCAGTTCAATGAAGATATCAGCCAACCAGATTCTAATGGAACCCGAGTAAGTTTCCCCATTTTGATATTAATGTAACTGAGCTTTAAGAGATATGGGGACTACAACACAGATAACTATTAGTGTCAGAGATAGAAAATAGATGTAGATATTTTGGCTGCCAATGGCTAACTATTTCTCAGACTCCAAAGCAGACCTTCCAGTGAGAGCCTGTTCATTAGATTGTCATCACCTTGAGTACGGGGACAGCATATTGTACATCTTAGTTATGCCTGGCCTCTTTTACTCAGAGTGAGTAAGACATTCAAATGTTATCTTGAATGAATAATCACAGGGTATTGGAAGTTGGATTTTTTTAAAAATTGAAATATAATTGACACATGGCATGTAAGTTTAAGGTATGCAAAGTATTGATTTGATACATTTTTATATTGCAATATGATTACCACCATAGCACTAACCAATACTTCTATCACTTCACATAATTATCGTTTCTTTTGTGTGGTGGTAACAAGATCTAGTTTCTTAGCAACTTTGAAGTACAATACAACATTGTTGTCTATAATCATTACACTGTGTTTAGATCTCCAGGACTCATTTATCTACTGGCTGCAAGTTTGTACCCTTAAACAATATATCCCCAATCCCCCTGGAAGTTGGATTTGATGACTTGCAAAGAGAGGATACTAGATTTCTCCTAGAATCTCCATGTTCTAAGAAATATTGCAATTGGAGAAATATTACCTTCTCTGTTTTCTCAGGTTTTTTTCCCAAGACCTATACTTTACATGGTTTCAGTCATTCCTTATCTGATTGAAATCCTGCACTTTGGCAATCTCACTAATTCTCTGAATTCAGTTAAGACCAGGGAAGAAATACAAATGGCCCCTGGGCTGACAGATTGCTGTTATAAAGAGGAAAGATTTCAAAAATACCCTTCACTGGGTAGCCTAGGGTGTTGGACACTGCCATGTTTATACTTGGTTTTGAGACTTTGAGGGTAGTTTAGGATAACTCTAGAATATATTCTCACTGCCCAGGTTTTGTGACCATAGACCGCCCTGCTTTTGTCAGACTGAGGCAGTAGTATGAATTGGGTCCCTGGGTTGCAGGGTAGCTAGTTTTATTTTTAGTGCATAATGTTTATTTCCCTGAGGGATTCAGATGAATATCGTGTGCTAAGAATTTTGAACTTTTTGTTTGCAAAAGAAAATAAGCAGCTCAGATATAGGATTCTGTATGTACAGCGAGGCCCAGGTGTCGGAAACACTTACACAACCTATGACTCCCTGATGAGGTTTCCTTCTCCTGGCTTCACAGATAGTTCAGTTCGTGTTTACACAAATGAGAAAACAAATCAGTAGTTAACGGGAACACCGCTGTGCTGCCACGTTAACTTTCACTTTATAACCAGATGATGTCAGTGCATGCAGATTACCCCAGTGGGGACTCTGCCAGGCAGGAGAGTGTGCACAGGGTCCCCTCCTGCGGGGATGGCAAAAATAGATTCATCTTTGTCAACCTAAATCAACAAGAAAGTGCAGTGGCTTGTGCATGTGGATGGATGTAGAATTATATTGAGTAGCATGGCTACTATCTTTACCCTATTACTTTCTTAGGACTGATGTAACAAATTACCACACATTCGGTGGTTTAAAGCAACAGAAATGTATTTCCTTACAGTACAGGGGCCAGAGTCTGAAATCAAGATGTCAGCAGGGTTGGTCCTTTCAGGAAACCCTCAGGGAGAAACTGTTTCATGTCTTTCTCCTAGAGCCTCTCTTCAGTGGTTTCTGACAGTCCTTGGCATTCCTTGGCCTGTGGCAGCATAACTCCAATCTTTGCCTCTGACTTCCTTCACAATGTTGCCTTCCCTTTACATCTGGATCCAAATTTCCCTCTTCTTGTGAGATACCAGTCATTGGATTAAGGCCTACTGTGATCCAATATGACCTCATATTGAATTGATTTCTTGTATTATGTAAACATCCTATTTCCAAATAAGATCACATTCACAGGTACCTGGGGTTAGGACTTCATCTTTGGTAGGGACATAATTCAACCCACAACATGTTTAGTTTAGGATGCTTGAAAGAGAAGTCCACGTTCTTATGTCTTGTGTAGGAGTAGCCTGGAGGGGTAGTGGCTGAGGCAAGAAGCAAGCCCTTGGTGGTGTTAGGAGAAATTTGGGGAAGATGGTGTGTATTTGCAGAAGGCTGGCCCAGGATTGGGCTGTCAGTCTACAAATATGTATTAAGTTGCACCATGAGTCAGACACTATTGGTGTTATGGTATTGGACAAATAGATGTGGTCTGTGGGCCCAACTGGGACAGGAGAAGAGAGGCTGATTATTCTTGTAACACGGTGTCTGTTATGCAGATTGTCTCCAGCCCATTTTCCCCAAAGGTTCATGTTGCAGACCTAGAAACAGTGAGCTAGGAGTGAAACAGACATCTGTGGGATGCACACACTCACAATGAGTGAAATATTGGGGGCAATGGGCAGTAATTTCCTAGGCCACAAAAGGCCAGGGAAGCTTTAACACACTTTGGTTTAGACCAAAGCATAAATGGAGCACTTTCTGAGAGCAATCCCTGCGACAGTGAGACTCTGGCCAAGCAACACTGGTGCCAGAGGGAGAGAGCATTGTATTAGTTTCCTGTTGCTGTTGTAACATATTGACACAATGAGTGGCTTAAAACAGCATACAGTTATTACCTTAAAATCTCCATGATCAGATGTCTGTAATGGGTCTTATGGGATTAAAATCAAGGTGTTAGGAGAACTGTGTTTCTTCTGGACACTTTAAGGGAGAGTCTGTGCCTTGCTTTTTGTAGCTTCTAGAGCTGTGCACGTTCCTTGGCTTGAGTCCACATCACTCTGACTCTGACTCTCCTGCTTCCCTCTTTCACTTATAAGGACCCTTGTCATTACACTGGGCCCATCTAAGGAACCCAGGATAATCATTGCATCCCAAGATTCTTAATCACATCTACCAGATCTTTTTTTCCATATAAGGTAACTTATTCACAGGCATTTGGCATTAGTACATAGATAACTTTGGGGGTCATTATTCTACCCACCAGAAGCACCCCTAGTCATCATTGCAGAAATCTGGACCTCAGAGGCTTCAGCACGACAGGTGGCCAGATGAGCTGCCAGTTGGTCAGATAAGGCTCTGGACATTGGTTTTGTTTATCTTAGGAAGCCTTTCTGCATTCAAGTAAACCTTTGTTTACAGATAAATACTGTTGGTTTTTGTGGTGGGCTGTGTGTGCGTGTTTCTGTGTGTATGTGTGTGTGCGCCTGGGAGTAGGGGCGAAGGATGTTTGTATTCCCTCCCTTCAGCAATATTCAACTCCAGTGTTAGTGCAGTAGTCATGCTTATTGTTTTGCATGTATAACCTATGCCGTGTTGTAGCCCAGCTATGCCAAAATGTCCTGATAAGTATACAAAATATAGGCACATCATGTGCATACTATATACTTAACATAGTATATCAAAATGTCCGTATCCAAATATGCATTCTATATCCATAATTCATATTGTTATGTATAATCTGTATCATGGTAAATTTTATAATCATCCTAACTAATAATATGAATATTATTATATTTATATTAATACTAATGTGAATACTGCTATGTAATTTATATACAAATGTATGTGAACTATTTTATATAACTATATTAAATATATATACATATATATATAGATATAGATGTAGGCACAATGTGTAAATATACATTTCCTGTGATCACATTTTATTTCTTGGACAGTCCTTTCCTTGGTCCATCAAGTTTGATAAAACAGACAATAGCATAAAAAAGATAATAGACTTTAGAGTAGACTACAGAGCAAAATACAAGATTTCAAGGAATAGAACCAATATACCTTGAGCAATTGCTTTATATTTTATATTGCTTAATATTCTCACCAACTGTATGATATAGTTAAATCATAATTATACCTATTTTAGAGATGAAAAAATTGAGACTCAGAAGCCAGTGAGTTTTCTAAGATCAGGCAGCAGCTTTTGTCAGAATTCAAGCTGAATTCCAGGTTTTCTGATGAATCCTACTCTGTCACTTATAATCATTATGACTTGGCATGTTTGTGCAACTGTGAATGGATGTGATGATGACAACAGCTTGTTCACAGAGTGGTAAGGGTCAAGGTCATGAATATAAGATAATGCATGCAAGATTCTGTCAATTGTAAAACACCATGAAATTCTTTGTTAGATGGCATGCTGCTGAGTGTATATAATGGCATGTTAAATTAGATGGAACCAAGTATTCCCTCTATAGGAGTTCAGAAAAAGATAATGGCAACGTAATACTGAGGAGATTGTTATTGATGTGGAATATTCTGCTTTGATTAATCTAATTTAACCCTCCCACATTTCTGCTGTAGTTATCGGTTCCATTGTACAGTTGAGGAAATAAGAATTCAGCAATGATAAATAATATGCTCTCATGGTGCTTGGGTTCAAAATTAGAAAGTCTCTAAAAGCCGTATTCTTTTGACTGCTTTCCACGTATTCTCAACAAAGTTTCAAGTCTTCAGTGGTGAAAAGATACATTGGTGCTTAGTGGCACGCTGAAGTACTCATCTCTTATTCAAATAGGGCAGTGGTCTTACAGGAAAAAAGGAGACAGACCAGTGTTCAGATAATTATAACATAAAATAATAATTATTCAAATAAATCCTTATCCAACTGACTTCCTTACACTCTCAACTATCTATATTTTCTTTCTTTCTGCAAGCGCAGTCTGGCTTTTCAACATTCTGACAGTGGTTTCAGGGAAAGCAGGAGGTATTGAAAACAGGAGAAAGTTCTTTTAAGGCCTCAGGGCAACCTCTAAGTTCTTTTTTTTTTCTTTTTTTTTTTTTAAACATCTTTATTGAAGTATAATTGCTTTACAATGGTGTGTTACTTTCTGCTTTATAACAAAGTGAATCAGTTATACATATACATATGTTCCCATATCTCTTCCCTCTTGCAACTCCCTCCCTCCCACCCTCCCTATCCCACCCCTCTAGGTGGTCACAAAGCACCGAGCTGATCTCCCTGTGCTATGCGGCTGCTTCCCACTAGCTATCTATTTTACATTTGGTAGTGTATATATGTCCATGACACACTCTCACCCTGTCACATCTCACCCCTCCCCCTCCCCATATCCTCAAGTCCATTCTCTAGTAGGTCTGTGTCTTTATTCCCGTCTTGCCACTAGGTTCTTCATGACCTCTTTTTTTTCCCCTTAGATTCCATATATATGTGTTAGCATACTGTATTTCTTTTTTTCTTTCTGACTTACTTCACTCTGTATGACAGACTCTAACTCCATCCACCTCATTACAAATACCTCCATTTCATTTCTTTTTATGGCTGAGTAATATTCCATTGTATATATGTGCCACATCTTCTTTATCCATTCATCCGATGATGGACACCTAGGTTGCTTCCATGTCCTGGCTATTGTAAACAGAGCTGCAATGAATATTTTGGTACATGACTCTTTCTGAATTATGGTTTTCTCAGGGTATATGCCCAGTAGTGGGATTGCTGGGTCGTATGGTAGTTCTATTTTTAGTTTTTTAAGGAACCTCCATACTATTCTCCATAGTGGCTGTATCAATTTACATTCCCACCAACAGTGCAAGAGTGTTCCCTTTTCTCCACACCCTCTCCAGCATTTATTGTTTCTAGATTTTTTGATGATGGCCATTCTGACCGGTGTGAGATGATACCTCATTGTAGTTTTGATTTGCATTTCTCCAATGATTAATGATGTTGAGCATTCTTTCATGTGTCTGTTGGCAATGTGTATATCTTCTTTGGAGAAATGTCTATTTAGGTCTTCTGCCCATTTTTGGATTGGGTTGTTTGTTTATTTGTTATTGAGCTGCATGAGCTGCTTGTAAATCTTGGAGATTAATCCTTTGTCAGTTGCTTCATTTGCAAATATTTTCTCCCATTCTGAGGGTTGTCTTTTGGTCTTGTTTATGGTTTCCTTTGCTGTGCAAAAGCTTTTAAGTTTCATTAGGTCCCATTTGTTTATTTGTGTTTTTATTTCCATTTCTCTAGGACCTGGGTCAAAAAGGATCTTGCTGTGATTTATGTCATAGAGTGTTCTGCCTCTGTTTTCCTCTAAGAGTTTGATAGTGTCTGGCCTTACACTTAGGTCTTTAATCCATTTTGAGTTTATTTTTGTGTATGGTGTCAGGGAGTGTTCTAATTTCATACTTTTACATGTACCTGTCCAATTTTCCCAGCACCACTTATTGAAGAGGCTGTCTTTTCTCCACTGTATATGCTTGCCTCCTTTATCAAAGATAAGGTGACCATATGTGTGTGGGCTTATCTCTGGGCTTTCTATCCTGTTCCATTGATCTATATTTCTGTTTTTGTGCCAGTACCAAACTGTCTTGATTACTGTAGCTTTGTAATATAGTCTGAAGTCAGGGAGCCTGATTCCTCCAGCTCCATTTTTTGTTCTCAAGATTGCTTTGGCTATTTGGGGTCTTTTGTGTTTCCATACAAATTGTGAAATTTTTTGTTCTAGTTCTGTGAAAAATTCCAGTGGTAGTTTGATAGGGGTTGCATTGAATCTGTAGATTGCTTTGGGTAGCAGAGTCATTTTCACAATGTTGATTCTTCCAATCCAAGAACATGGTATATCTCTCCATCTATTTGTATCATCTTTAATTTCTTTCATCAGTGTCCTATAATTTTCTGCATACAGGTCTTTTGTCTCCTTAGGTAGGTTTATTCCTAGATATTTTATTCTTTTTGTTGCAATGGTAAACGGGAGTGTTTTCTTAATTTCACTTTCAGATTTTTCATCATTAGTATATAGGAATGCAAGAGATTTCTGTGCATTAATTTTGTATCCTGCTACTTTACCAAATTCATTGATTAGCTCTAGTAGTTTTCTAGTAGCATCTTTAGGATTCTCTATGTATAGTATCATGTCATCTGCAAACAGTGACAGCTTTACTTCTTCTTTTCCGATTTGGATTCCTTTTATTTCTTTTTCGTCTCTGATTGCTGTGGCTAACACTTCCAAAACTATGTTGAATAATTGTGGTGAGAGTGGGCAACCTTGTCTTGTTCCTGATCTTAGTGGAAATGGTTTCAGTTTTTCACAATTGAGGACAATGTTGGCTGTGGGTTTGTCATATATGGCCTTTATTATGTTGAGGAAAGTTCCCTCTATGCCTACTTTCTGCAGGGCTTTTATCATAAATGGGTGTTGAATTTTGTCGAAAGCTTTCTCTGCATCTATTGAGATGATCATATGGTTTTTCTCCTTCAATTTGTTAATATGATGTATCACGTTGATTGATTTGCGTATATTGAAGAATCCTTGCATTCCTGGAATAAACCCCACTTGATCAAGGTGTATAATCTTTTTAATGTGCTGTTGGATTCTGTTTGCTAGTATTTTGTTGAGGATTTTTGCATCTATGTTCATCAGTGATATTGGCCTGTAGTTTTCTTTCTTTGTGACATCTTTGTCTGGTTTTGGTATCAGGGTGATGGTGGCCTCGTAGAATGAGTTGGGGAGTGTTCCTCCCTCTGCAATATTTTGGAAGAGTTTGAGAAGGATAGGTGTTAGCTCTTCTCTAAATGTTTGATAGAATTCGCCTGTGAAGCCATCTGGTCCTGGGCTTTTGTGTGTTGGAAGATTTTTAATCACAGTTTCAATTTCAGTGCTTGTGATTGGTCTGTTCATATTTTCTATTTCTTCCTGGTTCAGTCTCGGCAGGTTGTGCATTTCTAAGAATCTGTCCATTTCTTCCAGGTTGTCCATTTTATTAGCATAGAGTTGCTTGTAGTAATCTCTTATGATCGTTTGTATTTCTGCAGTGTCAGTGGTTACTTCTCCTTTTTCATTTCTAATTCTATTAATTTGAGTCTTCTCCTTTTTTCTCTTGATGAGTCTGGCTAATGGTTTATCAATTTTGTTTATCTTCTCAAAGAACCAGCTTTTAGTTTCATTGATTTTTGCTATTGTTTCCTTCATTTCTTTTTCATTTATTTCTGATCTGATCTTTATGATTTCTTTCCTTCTGCTAGCTTTGGGGTTTTTTTGTTCTTCTTCCTCTACTTGCTTTAGGTGCAAGGTTAGGTTGTTTATTCGAGATGTTTCCTGTTTCTTGATGTAGGCTTGTATTGCTATAAACTTCCCTCTTAGAACTGCTTTTGCTGCATCCCATAGGTTTTGGGTCGTCGTGTCTCCATTGTCATTTGTTTCTAGGTATTTTTTGATTTCCCCTTTGATTTCTTCAGTGATCACTTCGTTATTAAGTAGTGTATTGTGTAGCCTCCATGTGTTTGTATTTTTTACAGATCTTTTCCTGTAATTGATATCTAGTCTCATAGCGTTGTGGTCGGAAAAGATACTTGATACGATTTCAATTTTCTTAAATTTACCAAGGCTTGATTTGTGACCCAAGATATGATCTATCCTGGAGAATGTTCCATGAGCACTTGAGAAAAATGTGTATTCTGTTGTTTTTGGGTGGAATGTCCTACAAATATCAATTAAGTCCATCTTGTTTAATGTATCATTTAAAGCTTGTGTTTCCTTATTTATTTTCATTTTGGATGATCTGTCCATTGGTGAAAGTGGGGTGTTAAAGTCCCCTACTATGATTGTGTTACTGTTGATTCCCCTTTTATGGCTGTTAGTATTTGCCTTATGTATTGAGGTGCTCCTATGTTGGGTGCATAAATATTTACAATTGTTATATCTTCCTCTTGGATCGATCCCTTGATCATTATATAGTGTCCTTCTTTGTCTCTTTTAATAGTCTTTATTTTAAAGTCTATTTTGTCTGATATGAGAATTGCTACTCCAGCTTTCTTTTGATTTCCATTTGCATGGAATATCTTTTTCCATCCCCTCACTTTCAGTCTGTATGTGTCTCTAGGTCTGAAGTGGGTCTCTTGTAGACAGCATATATATGGGTCTTGTTTTTGTATCCATTCAGCCAGTCTGTGTCTTTTGGTGGGAGCATTTAATCCATTTACATTTAAGGTAATTATCAATATGTATGTTCCTATTCCCATTTTCTTAAATGTTTTGGGTTTGTTATTGTAGGTGTTTTCCTTCTCTTGTGTTTCTTGCCTAGAGAAGTTCCTTTAGCATTTGTTGTAAAGCTGGTTTGGTGGTGCTGAACTCTCTCAGCTTTTGCTTGTCTGTAAAGGTTTTAATTTCTCCATCAAATCTGAATGAGATCCTTGCTGGGTAGAGTAACCTTGGTTGTAGGTTTTTCTCCTTCATCACTTTAAGTATATCCTGCCACTCCCTTCTGGCTTGCAGAGTTTCTGCTGAAAGATCAGCTGTTAACCTTATGGGGATGCCCTTGTGTGTTATTTGTTGTTTTTCCCTTGCTGCTTTTAATATGTTTTCTTTATATTTAATTTTTGATAGTTTGATTAATATGTGTCTTGGTGTGTTTCTCCTTGGATTTATCCTGTATGGGACTCTCTGTGCTTCCAGGACTTGATTAACTATTTCCTTTCCCATATTAGGGAAGTTTTCAACTATAATCTCTTCAAATATTTTCTCAGGCCCTTTCTTTTTCTCTTCTTCTTCTGGGACCCCTATAATTCGAATGTTGGTGCGTTTAATGTTGTCCCAGAGGTCTCTGAGACTGTCCTCAGTTCTTTTCATTCTTTTTTCTTTATTCTGCTCTGCAGTAGTTATTTCCACCATTTTATCTTCCAGGTCACTTATCCGTTCTTCTGCCTCAGTTATTCTGCTATTGATCCCATCTAGAGTATTTTTAATTTCATTTATTGTGTTTTTCATTGTTGCTTGGTTCCTCTTTAGTTCTTCTACGTCCTTGTTAAATGTTTCTTGCATTTTGTCTATTCTATTTCCAAGATTTTGGATAATTCTTACTATCATTATTTTGAATTCTTTTTCAGGTAGACTACCTATTTCCTCTTCATTTGTTAGGTCTGGTGTGTTTTGACCCTGCTCCTTCATCTGCTGTGTGTTTTTCTGTCTTCTCATTTTGCTTATCTTACTGTGTTTGGGGTCTCCTTTTCACAGGCTGCAGGTTCGTAGTTCCCGTTGTTTTTGGTGTCTTTCCCCAGTGGCTAAGGTTGGTTCAGTGGGTTGTGTAGGTTTCCTGGTGGAGGGAACTAGTGCCTGTGTTCTGGTGTTCTGGTGGATGAGGCTGGATCTTGTCTTTCTGGTGGGCACGTCCATGTCCGGTGGTGTGTTTTGGGGTGTCTGTGGTCTTATTATGATTTTAGGCAGCCTCTCTGTTAATGGATGGGGCTGTGTTCCTGTCTTGCTAGTTGTTTGGCATAGGGTGTCCAGCAATGTAGCTTGCTGGTCATTGAGTGAAGCTGGGTCTTGATGTTGAGATGGAGATCTCTGAGAGATTTCTGCCATTTGGTATTACATGGAGCTGGGAGGTCTCTTGTGGACCAGTGTCCTGAAGTTGGCTCTCCCACCTCAGAGGCACAGCCCTGATGCCTGGCTGGAGCACCGAGAGCCTTTCATCCACACGGCTCAGAATAAAAGGGAGAAAAAAAATAGAAAGAAAGAAAGAAAGAGGATAAAATCAAATAAAATAAAGCTATTATAATAAAAAATAAGAAAAAAATTATTAAGAATAAATTTATTAAGAAAAAAAATTTTTTTAATTTTTAAAATAAAAAATATGAAAAAACTTATTAAAAATTTTTTTTTAATTTTTTGAAAAATAGAAAATAAGGAAAAAGTTATTAAGAAAACATTTATTAGGGAAAAAAAATTTAAGTAAAAAAAAAAAAAAAAAACGGACGGACATAACCCTAGGACTAACGGTGAGAGCAAAGCTATACAGACAAAATCTCACCCAGAAGCATACACATATACACTCACAAAAAAAGGAAAAGGGAAAAAATTAATATATCCTGCTCCCAAAGTCCACCTCCTAAATTTGGGATGATTCGTTGTCTATTCAGGTATTCTACAGATGCAGGCACATCAAGTTGTTTGTGGAGCTTTAATCCGCTGCTTCTGAGGCTGCTGGGAGAGATTTCCCTTTCTCTTCTTTGTTCGTACAGCTCCCGGGGTTCAGCTTTGGATTTGGACCCGCCTCTGCATGTAGGTCGCCTGAGGGCGTCTGTTCCCCGCCCAGACAGAACGGGGTTAAAGGAGCAGCTGATGCGGGGGCTCTGGCTCAGTCAGGCCGGGGAGAGGGAGCGGTGCGGAGGAGGCGGGGCGAGCCTGCAGCGGCAGAAGCCGGCGTGACGTTGCAGCAGCCTGAGGCGCGCCATGCGCTCTCCCGGGGAAGTTGTCCCCGGTTCACGGGACCCTGTCCATGGCGGGCTGCACTGGCTCCCGGGAGGGGCGGTGTGGAGAGTGACCTGTGCTCGCACACAGGCTTTTTGCTGGCAGCAGCAGCAGCCTTAGCGTCTCATGCCCGTCTCTGGGGTCCGCGCTGATAACCGCGGCTCGCGCCCGTCTCTGGGGTCCGCGCTGATAGCCGCGGCTCGCGCCCGTCTCTGGAGTTCGTTTAAGCGGCGCTCTGAATCCCCTCTCCTTGTGCGCCGCGAAACAAAGAGGCAAGAAAAAGTCTCTTGCCTCTTCGGCAGCTGCAGACTTTTTCTCGGGCTCCCTCCCGGCTAGCTGTGGTGCGCTAGCCCCTTCAGGCTGTGTTCACGCCGCCAAGCCCAGTCCTCTCCCTGCGATCCGACCGAAGCCCGAGCCTCAGCTCCCAGCCCCCACCCGCCCCGGCGGGTGAGCAGACAAGCCTCTTGGACTGGTGAGTGCTGCTCGGCGCCGAGCCTCTGCGCGGGAATCTCTCCGTTTTTCCCTCTGCGCCCCTGTTGCTGTGGGATCCGCGCTGATAGCCGCGGCTCGCGCCCGTCTCTGGAGCTCGTTTAGGCGGCGCTCTGAATCCCCTCTCCTTGCGCGCCGGGAAACAAAGAGGCAAGAAAAAGTCTCTTGCCTCTTCGGCAGCTGCAGTCTTTTTCCCGGACTCCCTCCCGGCTAGCACCGAAGCCCGAGCCTCAGCTCCCAGCCCCCGCCCGCCCCGGCGGCTGAGCAGACAAGCCTCTCGGGCTGGTGAGTGCTGCTCGGCGCCGAGCCTCTGTGCGGGAATCTCTCCGCTTTGCCCTCCGCACCCCTGTGGCTGCGCTCTCCTCCGTGGCTCTGAAGCTTCCCCCCTCTGCCACCCGCAGTCTCTGCCCACGAAGGGGCTTCCTAGTGTGTGGAAACCTTTCCTCCTTCACAGCTCCCTCCCACTGGTGCAGGTCCCGTCCCTATTCTTTTGTCTCTGTTATTTCTTTTGCCCTACCCAAGTACATGGGGATTTTCTTGCCTTTTGGGAGGTCTGACGTCTTCTGCCAGCGTTCAGTGGGTGTTCTGTAGGAGCAGTTCCACGTGTAGATGTATTTCTACTGTATCTGTGGGAAGGAAGGTGATCTCTGCGTCTTACTCTTCCGCCATCTTGTTCCTCCTCCTCTAAGTTCTTTAGATGGATTTGGTTCACATTCCTTGGTGAAACCTCTGTGCATATCAAAACCTTCTGCAAGACACCATACACCCATCCACCATCCTTTCAGATATGCAGTTTAGTGATGAATGCTTACCATCTCTTGCTTCCTTGTGCACATTTGTAACAAATCTGAATCCCTGACCTCTAAAATAGTAAATACAGCCTTGCAATTTTTCTAATTTTTTCAAGTTTTACTTGAGACAAAAAGTGTGAGCTTTTAATTAATACCTCCCAAGAATCTGCCTACAACAAGTATCTGGAACATATTTTTCTGGACTGGAATACAGATGATTCTGTCACTTCTCCATCCAGGTGCTTTTGTAACACCTCCTCATGCTATAAAAGTTTGCTCTAATGTTACGTCCCTCAGAAGGCCTGCCCAGATTAGCTTTTCTCCTGTCTGAGTTGGATATATTTTGTTTTTAGAGAAGCCTGAGCTTACCTAAAAAATCGAGCAAATAGAGAGCAGAAATCTTATATTTAAATCTATGAAGTCTCATATAGAATCGGAATTAAGGAGATGCTTAATTTTCTAAAAAGATAAATAAATAGCAATAGATAAATGGAGAGCCAACAAAACAGTCTGCAATTAAATGGAAGATTGTCATAAACCTCATGAGTTTTACACTGAAGAGAGCTCTATAGCTTCCCTCAAACGATTGAATAACACTCTTTTTGTAAGTAGGATACAAATTCTGCTCACTAGTATTTCTGGTTCTCTTCCTCTGAGCACATGGTCAGATTTTAGTTCCTCCATGCACTCAAGTTTAGACATGATCAGACCACTTATCTAGGTCAATAAAATACACGTCTCCTCTGGGCAGAAGAATTTACTATCTAGGATGTGATTCTCCATATTGCCCTTTTCTGTGCTATGGAGCAAGGTGATCTTCTACATGGTGAGACTTTATCCAACCCTGCATTCTAACTATATCAGAAACAGAGGAGGATCCTATCCTTGCCAATCTACAATGGTTCCTGGACAACAAACAACTATTTTATTGCTTTAAACCACTGAAATTTGGGGGTTATTTGTTACGGCAGCATAACCTACTTCTTTCTAAATGATACAATAAGCATTATTTATAAAATTAACATTTGAATGTAACTTTGTTGGTTTACATTGATGATCAGTTATTCTTATTCATAAAGGATGCTAGAAGGTGTTTGGATAATTCTGCTTCTTGGGCATTTATCAAGATACATTTTCTTTCCTTATTCGTGAATACCATGTGGGAGTCTGTCTTGGGGTGTGAATACCATAGGAACACAAATGTCTAATACATTCCCCTGAGAATTTTTATAAGAGATGGGGTATCTCTGCATCTTATACTGTAACTTGAGAAGTTTCACTTGCCTTATGGTTTGTATTACTTCTGTTAGGAACTATCAAAAGGCCAAATATCAGTGCTTTAAGTGAGAAAGAAGCAACTGTAACTGAATTTCATCACCAACTGTTAACTCAGAAGTAAATTGAGTTAGGGAGTTGTCACCTCAAGAATTAGAATAAGTGACCAGGTGATGCACATGTGTTTGCCTATGGATGATAAACCTCACCCCCCCCCAAAAAAAAACTTCCTAATATTTGGGGATAGAAATCCTGCTTAAATCATTGACAGTTTTTAAGAAGAAAAATGTCACCAATTGGGAGATGAGGAATCAGTAAAAGCTAATATTTTGGTATTGTTTCATAGTATCCTAAGTAAAAATACAACTAGTTTTTGGAAGTGCTTCTGAATTACCTTCTGGAGTTATGAGTTTTTACCTAATGACCCATTAAAAACAATGTAATATGTATTTGAGTCTATCCCCCAAGAAACAATGCTTTCTTCCCCAATTTTTGTTCCTCCTAAAAGAAGGCACTAAGAAAGGACCTTATATGGGTGGACGAGATTAAGATCAGTGAATATTTAAGCAAAATAATACAATCTACTACACAGAAATTCAGTATCAAAACTGCCCTTAAAATTTAGAACCCAACTATAGTGTTTAGTTTCCTGAAAATTAGCTGATAAGCAACCAAGTTGATAATGACAGGATTAGAAAACAAAAACAACTCCACAGAGCTGAGCATGTTGCTTTGCCTTTTCTGCAGAGATTTTTTTTATGTGTTTCCCACTTCACTGGGTAGAAATCAAATTTCAACAAAATGATCATTATTATTCTTGAACAAATAATATGATGTCAAACATTATGTAGACACTTAAATCTATGTTGATCTATTTGCTAGAGGTTTTCCATTCTCCTTTTCCCAGATACACACATGGGAAGCATTTACCTTCAAATTTCCCTGATTTCCCATAATAATGAATTCATAATAGTTTACTTGAACTGGGTATTATACTCAATGTCAGTTTTCTGTCACTTAAACCTGTTGCCTTAGAGGAAACAGAATAACTTTCAGGATGTCTTAGCTGTTCTCTTTTTCTCACCCCTGCCAACAGTGTACTACTTACATAAGCCTGCTATTGACTTAGGACTTAGCCTTCTTTATCCACTTTGAACATGACAAAATCCTTAAGAGGAAACTGAGGGATATTTCCCCAGCCTTTGAATCATTATTCTTTTTTCTGTGAGAGATTTGCCAAATCTTAGCTCTGGGTCCAGCCCTAAATATCTAAAGGCATTTTTCGAAGTCTAGTCCCTCTGTGGTCTCTTTCCTGGATTTACCTTGCCTTAGCTTCTTAAATGTAACTTTAAAAAAAAGTAAAGAAAAAAAAGAAACTAATATTATACATTCCAGTCATTCTTCTTTTCCAGGCTCTTAAATATGCACAGATAACAATCAGGTCTTCTTTTTCTTGTCACTTGGCCAAGATTTGAAATATCTTTGAAACTCATTCCTTTTTAAAATTCCTGTTATGAATCAGTCTTTCTACTCACCTGAACTGTTATTCTTGGAGCTGTTTGTTGAGTTCTTTCAATGTTCAAAGTTTAATCCATCATTGCAGGTGTAGCCTTGCCAGGGTCAAAGAGGAAAGGAAACTTTCATGTGGAAACACAGAGTCTGCCTTGGGCAAGAATATGAAGATGATCAAGGTCCTTAGTGCCTGAGCTGAAATCGATGACCCATTGCTTCCTGGAGGGTCCTCCGTCCCATTCATTTATGCACCTTTTATTTCCTCATTGAGTATGGGGAGATAATATACCATCATAGTTAAAGATACAGTCTTTGAACCCAGACAACATGGGTTTGAATTTCTTGCTTACCCACTTGACTGACCTTAAGTTATGTAGCCATTTCAGTCCTTAGTTTTCATTTCTGTGTAAAGGGGTGCATATCACTACTCATACTCTATGGTTAGTATCTCTTTTAAATAAGACAAGGAATATAAATTGTGCAATATATTGCCTGGCACATAATAAATTCTTATTACATGTTCCTGCTATTAACAGTAACTTTGATTCAGGCACTGAGCTCCCATTTTTCTCCCTGCTATGTCATAGGCTTTCTGATACTATAACCTCATTATTTTCTTTTTATTTTTCAAGGATTTTATTTGAATACTGTGCCAGGAAAAATGTTCAGCACATTTGTTATACTCATGTTATGTTGTCATAATCTGTGTAAGGGTGTAGACTGATTGCTTCTACAGATGTAGAATCTGTACTCAGAGAGGTCAGGTAACTTACCAAAGATTTAAGTGGCATGGTTATAACTTGATTTTAGATCTACTTTTTTTTAAAGCCTTCACATCCTCTCTATACCATACCTCTTTACCCCTCAAAAAATATCAACACAGCAGTAACACTATTTTAATGAGGAACTTTCTTTTCCCGTGCTTATTGTTTCCAAGTGGGGGGAAACACATTCACATGAACTTCCTGTTCCCTTTCCACTCTCCACAATTTTTCCCATTGTTAGTTTCAACTCAGTCCTTTTCTCTTCCCTCCTTTTAGGAATCTGCCCATCAATAGAGCGGGTGTGTTGTGGTGCACCAGAGGCCCTGCAAGAAGTCTGGTAAAGACCTCATCCCCAGCAAGAACTGCTTGTGTCTGTATGGGAGGGTCATCCTAATGCTATTAGGCACTGTACTTTCACAGTTAGCCACATTCACCTAAACAGCTTTTAATTGTCACTGAGAAAAGATTTTCATTTCCCTTGACCTTATTTCTAACTCTGTCTCAGTTGGTTTCAAATTTATATGGGAAAACATTTATTTTATTGGGCCCTCTCATCAGTCATTGTCAAGACTGGCCTTTTAAAGAAATGCCAAAAGACAGACACGTTTCATTGGACATTTGGAAGGCCAAATACTTGTGAAAAGGGATGTTAGAAGAAGCCAGAGTTCTAATTTGTTCAGATATGCTCAAGCCTTTATTTTTCCCAGCTTTCTGTGCTGGGGCTTTCAAGGGTAAGGCTAGGTTCACAATACCTCCTATGTCTGAGGTTATTAGCAAATGATTTCGGGACACTTGATCCCATGCTCTTCTGATTACTCTCTAAGCGAGAGTTTGCCAAATTTCTTGGGACAGGAACTGATTTTAGAATCAACTAAAGACCATGCATCTTTTGTCTCCCAAGTGAAGATAAAAAAGTGAGAGCAAAATTTTGCATATAATTTATTTAAATATATTTTATTTCTTCACTCATTCATTTATTTCTCTATCCTTTCAATGTTTATTAAACTCCCCTTCTTTGACTAGGACTTTACTAGCACTGTGATACAATGGTGGCCAAGCATAAGGGATTCTTAAGTTCAGAGAACTCAAGCAGGACGCCTATATTAGTACAGATCTGTTTTTATTTATGTCATTTTATTTTGAGTGATAAAACCTGACCCTGGTTAGTTTAAGAAAAAAAGCAAATATTTGGAAGGATGTTCAAGTATCTGGTGGAATAGGAGAGGGTGTCAACAACTTGGGAAGGAAAGTAACCAGGGAGATTCTAACTTGGAACAGCTGAGACACTTGAATCTTCTACCTGGAAGCCTGTCATTAACCTGACTCTGCTTTATGACTTGTCTCTTTGTGCCTCCCTGCCCTTCATTGGATATCTAAGTGGATCAGACTGGATTAAGTGCATACCCTTCATCCATCAAATATGGCCATGAGGCGGACTGTCATTTAAGTAGTAACATGGCCACTGACATGTGAGGGCTATCCCCAGAGGAGGCAGAATTATTGTGAACTGAGATATTCATTGCAAGAAGACTCTGCTCTATGAAATAGGTGAAATTTCTGTTTGTGTAGGTCAAAATGATAAAGTATCATTTATTTCCAATGGTCCAATCAAAACAAAATTGACTTCTTGGTTCTCATCACATCTATGATTTTTTCTCTCATATGGTCAAAGATGTCACCCCCTAAAGTGATTCAACAATTCACATGTAACCCTCAGGCCTCCATGAAAATAATGGTCATTTTATTTTCTACTTTTTTTTCAAGCACCAACATCCTCATTTCTCATGGGGTAATGAGAATAGGAGCTGCATGGATGGTTGGCTTCAGATGTTGGGTGGAATAATTAAGCATGTGTCCTGGCTCAAAGTAAGTGCTTAAAGAATGTTTGTTGAATAACAGAGACTGTATGAAGCTTAACTAAGGTAACAAACTGTTATGGGCTAAATTGTGTCTCCCCAAAGTTCATATGTTGAAGGCATAAGTCCAGCACCTCAGAATGTGACCGTATCTGGAGATAAGGCCTTTAAAGCAGTGATTAAGTTAAAATCAGGTCCTTAGAGTGGGTCCTTAATTCAATCTTATGGTGTCCTTATAAGAAGAGGGAATTTGGACCCACAGAGAACCACCAGGGATGTACACATATAGAGGAAATGTCATATGAGGGTACGGTGAAAGGGTGACCATCTGCAAGCCACAGAGTGAGGCCTCAGAAGAAACCAAACCTATCAACACCTTGATCTTGGTGTTCTGGCTTCCAGAACTGTGAGAAAATAAATTCCTATTGTTTAAGCAACCCAGTCTGTGGTATTTTGTTATGGCAGCCCTAGACAACTAATATGCCAACTATCCTGGTTTGCCTGGGAAGGAGGGGTTTCTAGGAACATAGGACTTTCAGTGTAAAATTGGAAAGTTCTGGGCAAATTAAGGCAAGTTGGTCATCTATAGTTTAAGTCAACGTATGTGTATGATCCTATTGAAAATAGCTTGGGAGAGGAAAATGGCTACTATCAGAGGAGTAAAGAAAGGATCATATGTCAAGGATCTATCATAGCACCTGACAAATAGTTGCTGTTCAATAGGTGGGATTAATAGTAAAGATAAAATTAATACATCCGTACCTTGTTTTATTGTGCTTCACTTTATCACACTTCACAGACATTGCATTTTTTACAAATGGAAGGTTTGTGGCAACCCTTGGTTGAATAAGTCTATTGGCACCATTTTTCCAATAGCATTTGCTCACTTCACGTGTCTGTGTAACATTTTGGTAATTCTTTCAATAATTCAAAGTTTTTCATTATTATCATATTTGTTATGGTAATCTGTGATCAGTGATCTTTGATGCTACTATTGCAAAAAAGATTACAGCTTGCTGAAGGCTCAGATGCTGGTTAGCATTTTTTAGCCATAAAGTATTTTTTAATTAAGGTATCTACACTTTTTTTTAGACATAATGCTATTGCACACTTAATAGACTATAGTATAGTGTAAACATAACTTTTGTATGCACTTGGAAACTAAAAAAATTTCACGTGACTTGCTTTATTGTGATTCTGGCTTTATTGTGGCAGTCTGGAACTGAATATCTCTGAGGTAAACCTATATCTCTTCAAACTTATTATATATTATTAATTTGTATTAAAAGAAGTAAGCATATCTCAACTTATCCTGACAATCACCTCTATTACTACCATTTTTCGAATGAGGGAATTGACTGAATCTCAAAGAGACTAATTTTAGAAATCGTAAGTAAACCTACCAAGGTCATGCCATTTATAAGTAATGGCACTGGGATACTAGGTGAATTTGATCCCAACTTTGTGTTCCTTCCTTGAGATGCCCTCTGCATTCTTTTTTTTTTTTTTAACTTTTTTTTTTCTTTTTTATTAATTAATTAATTTATATTTGGCTGTGTTGGGTCTTCGTTTCTGTGCGAGGGCTTTCTCTAGTTGTGGCAAGCGGGGGCCACTCTTCATCGCGGTGCACGGGCCTCTCACTATCGTGGCCTCTCTTGTTGCGGAGCACAGGCTCCAGACGCGCAGGCTCAGTAGCTGTGGCTCACGGGCTTAGTTGCTCCGCGGCATGTGGGATCTTCCCAGACCAGGGCTCGAACCCATGTCCCCTGCATTAGCAGGCAGATTCTCAACCACTGCGCCACCAGGGAAGCCCCCTCTGCATTCTTAACTCGCATTACTTCAACTGATTCCCTTTGTGGTGTTCCTTTCACTCTTTTTTTAAAAAATATATACCATATATTATATTTTCAGACCCAATACATCAGTATATGAACACATTCTTGTATTTGGGATTTAAATACTACAACACAAAATCTGAAATTAGTTTGGCTCACACAAACATATGCAGACACATTGGAAATAAATGAGTGGATAATTTTTGACTAAAGTTTTAAGGCATGTTTCTTATACAAACACTGTGGCATATTGAAATTTGACATATGTTATTGGTTACTTTTCTTCTGAATTTTACCATGTTTCTATCTAAATCACACATGCATAGATACGTTTTATATACTGAACTAAAGCTTTTGATGCTTCCGTGGCTTGAGCACTAAGGTCATGATTTTCTAGTTTCTGATTTAGCTGTCCTCATGGGGTACTCTGTACTCAATCACTGATTTTCATTGCTTAATAATTTACTCAATATATGCACCCACTTTATGTTACAAATACAAGTTATAAGTACAAATAAACCCAACCCCTCTTCTCTTAGTAGTAGAAGAATTTTCATGTGTAGTAGGGAAATTTTAGTCAACAATATAACCTCAATTTTATTATAACAATTTGTATATTGAATTAATAGCTCCCAGGGAGAAGATTCTAATTTTCCTCCAAGAGCTATATCCCTACTCTCTAGACTCAAGGCTGAGATATGCTGTTACATAGGACTCACAGTTTGGGTCTAGCTGTCTAACTTGATTTTTTTATTGTCCTCAAAGGTAAATAAGAAAAGTGTGGATAGAGCAGGGAGCAAAGAACTCACACTAAATTGCTCTTTTCTTCCTTTTAGAAAACCAAGACCTCTTGTTTAATCCATCAGTAAGCAACCATAATAGTCTTTGAATAATCTGGAGTGAAATAGACACAGGTTCAGTGTTCCTGCAATGACTGTGAAGAGTGGAATGTATAAAACATGATCTGTAAAAATGTTTACTGAGAGGAAAGTCATCATGCTGCCTGGGGCTTTGTCTTTAAGGTCATTTTCACTGAGAGCTAAGGCTGTAGCTGTGGCTTCTTCATTCCAGTTCTGTTACCAACCTTGGCTGAAAAGAAGTGCTCACTGGCTAAATGGGACCACAGTGACAAAGACCTACTGGAAAGTGCTGTTTTCAAGAGAGAGATGTTAGAAATCATAGCATGATATTTGGAGACCTCAATGTTTAGACACACATTTCATAGCAAATAAAACCTTGTTTTGCTGTACCAATAAGACATTTTTCTAGCTATTTCTCTCCAAATGCTCTCCAAAAATACATAGTACAGCATATCTTTTAAAGCCTAATGGTTTTTCCAAGAATGATTTATTGTAGTGAGTATTTGAGGAGGTGGATGATATGAGGTGGGATTCCCCTCTGTCTGACCCCACATCTCTGTGTATGAATCACTCTTCCTAGGTTATGGGGTGGGAGTAACTGGTGTTCCCTGAGTTGGCCCCTGTTCCCCTTGCCCACTGTCATGTCCAGATCTCTGGCCACCAAATCACATTTCTCAGACAGTGGGGTTATTGGAGCAGTTTCCCATTCATCTCTAGAACTTTGCTTAGTACAGAGAACAAGACAAGGTGACTTTGAGGTCACTTTGGGGACAATGCAGGTCATCAATGAAGGCTGCTTTCTCCACCTCAGCAAAGCAGAGTTGCTCTGGAAGGGGCTAGTCATCACAGTGAGTAGTTATGTTTCTGATCAACCCAGAATTTCTTTATATTTGGTGAGAACAATTTGCTTGCCACAAAGCTCGTCCATGAGGTTGGGATTGACTCAGCTGGAGTCAAAGGTCAATATGTTGTGGTCATACTTGAAGTAATACATCTCAGGGGCTGGGAGTGTGGATGGAAATAAAAGTGCTGGGGGCCTTAGAGTCTGCTACAGATGATCGAGGGCATAGTCTCAGCCTTTCATAGCAGCTGTGGTGGTGCCCTTAACAGCAGCAACTCTCTCTTTCTCTGGCTGGCTGAGAGCCTGCATCTACCACTGATTGGGATCGGTGCCCTAGTGGCTGTAAACATAGGGTGTATCTCAGGAATCAATTGTCCTGACATTGATCAGTATGGGCACCCATTAGAAAAAAAGGTAACTGGGGCCCTAGGAAATGTCAAGTGGGAGGCTATGGCTGGAGACAAGAGGATGCTTCCTCAAGGGGAGAGTCCCCACTACCAGCACCACCATTGAGCTTCAGTCTTATCATAAACCTGGCCTCAGGGCACTTTCTCTCATAATTTCTATGAGACGGTTTGTTCAGCGTCATCAACAGCAGCAATAGGAACATCTGGTCCATAGAAGGACATGGAGGATGAAGGTGGGAGAGGCCAGTCTGGCACAAGCTGCCAGCCTCACATGCCACTTGCCGCAGGTCAGGAAGGCATATCTAGTTCAGATTATCTGGGGGAGGTTTCGGGAGAAGGGGTACTGTTCAGTCAGTGGGCTTCCCCCTGAGGGTTCAGCTCCATTGGAAGTACTGTGTCTGGCTGGGATGGACCTCATGTTTTGGGTGTGGAGTGGCATCTGGTCACAGAACAGGCTAGCTTCATTCTGGGCCAGGGGTCTACTTGACTTGGCGTGGGGTAGCTTCTCTCTCTCTGCTTAAATAGGGAGAGTGCATCCTCCTGGCCTGGGAGAGGCAGCTCTACTTTCTGTTCTGTAGAAACACATGGGGTATGGGCACCTCTCCTCAGGAGAGAAAGGAGGGGCAAGTTTCTACTTTCTTTTGCTTCATAGGAAGGTTTTGAGATGGCCAATTTGTGACTCGCTAGTATCTTCATAGAAAGGATCTTCTGTCCTTTAGAGAAGGGTAGAATGAAAGATCAAAGGGTAATCTTCAGGAAGGGCACAATCCAGGGAGAGGAGGGCACCGCTCTCAGGCAGCTTCTTGGTGTTGCTAGTGATGATGATTTTGCCACAACTCTCTCCACTCTGGAAGCCCAGGTCTCCTTCAGAAGTTTTGATCAAACAGGTCAAGATGGAGGCTGCTATGCACAGGGTCCCTGCCCTGGGTGAGCCTTGGCTCACACCTGTCTAGAAGGTTGGACTCCCTCTTGAATTCTTGAATTCAAGAATTTAGAGGCTGGATACTTGCTTCTTTGGCTGTTATTGCTGCTGTTTGTCAAAAATGTCAATCTTAATGTCATTTTTTTATGTCTACAATCACATGGAACTCCATGCCATAGAAGAGTTAAAAAATGTAAAGGAAACAAGTCTTTATTAATTAAATATGATATGCCAGACACATTCTCCATTGTTTTATTGTATTAAGCCTCACATTTAACCCTGTGGGTTAGGTCTTATTACCTCATTTTATAGATGAGTAGATTGAACACAGGCCTAACTCAATTTAGAGGGCTATGAATCCAGATAGTGTTTGTTTGGGAAAGATTCTTCAATAACTAGACACTTTTTCCCTTGGGACAACTAATTCCATAGACTTCAGGTTTTCTTAAATGATCTATTTAAAATAATTTTTAATACATTTATTATCTAAAATAAATAATAAGACTAAAATAAAAATAGTCTCTTGTAATCTCCCAGTAACCTTGTGAGGATAACAGATTGGTCCATTTCATCATAATTTATGTATGAGGACACTGAATCCCAGAGACTAAATGATTCACCTAAGGCCAAGGTCCCCAACCTCCGGGGCCGCGGACTGCTACAGGTCTGTGGCCTGTTAGGAACCGGGCCACACAGCAGGAGGTGAGCGATGGGCAAGTGGGCAAAGCTTCATCTTCCTCTCCCTATCGCTTGCATTACAGCCCGAAAAATCCCCCCCCACCCCTGCGCTGTCTATGGTGCCAAAAATGTTGGGGACCGCTGACCTAAGGGATCTCAACTTACATTTAATGAAACTGTATTCTTTTGAGATTGTCTCCTACATCTTAGTCTGACGTTTGTTTTACTTTGCCCTGCTTTTGTTTGTGGGTTATGATGAAGGCTACTGAGATGAAGAATACCCTGGGAAACTTACTTCACATGTTCAGGACTTTGCCGTTTTTAAAGGGCTTTCCCATAACCTCACAAATGCATACTACTTCTGAAATTAAAAAGATTATGGAAAGCATGTCACACAACTCCATCTCTGAACAGGAGACAGGTGCAGGACTCAGTGGATTCCGCAAACAGAAAGGGTGTCAGTGTACCCAAGTTCCAGAAGGTTAAACTGAGTCTTGAAAAACTCAGGTAAACTGCTCATTGGTGACAAGGCTGATATAGCAGCAGGAGAGCTGAAAATAAGCTTTCCTGAAAACTGGGGCAGTTTTCTTTTCTTTCCTTTTTCCTTCCTTACATGTTTAATGAATTAAATTTTTTTTGCTTAGTTGCACATGGGACAGCTCTATCATTCCAAGCAATGTGAACAGGGTTTTAGATGGTGACATCATCATAGGCTCAGATGTGTTCATTGCTATAAGCAGAAAGCTTCCGGCAGGCTGCAATTTAATGAGGCAATCTCAGAGCAGCTTAGACCATTGTTTGCCTTTTGCCTTTGTTTGCAAATTCAGCACAACTTCATGAGAACTGCCAGAAAATGACAAGAGTCTAGCAAAATTACTCATAACTCAAGGGACTGGGTGAAACCAAACTGTCATCACCTCTTCCTGTGGCAATTTGAGATGGCCAGAGAGACAGGCACCTGCAAGAGGGTTTATAAGGTCCGGATAACAGCAGCAGCTAGGCGTACACACTTTCCCTAGCAATTCCACCTTTGAGACCCAGTATTCTGGATTCTACCACAGTGACTGAAAAATCTCTGTTGCACAGAATATTGCCTGTAAAAGTCACTTTGTAAAAATAGTCCTCGAAAATAAGGTCTCAGTGAGAGTAAAGATAATGATTGGGTTTCCAAAAATAAATAAAGACAGAAAAACATCCAACTTTTATTTTTATTAGACATGTAGCAAGTTTCAATGGAAGAGAGGAGGAAAAGGAGGAGGCGGAGGGGGAGGAAGAGGTGGGGTAGGAAGAGGAGATGGAGATTATGGGAAAGCCCATTAAAAATGGCAAAGTCTTGAACATGTGAAGTAAGATCTCCAGTATATTTTCCATCTCAGTAGACTCCATAATAACCCACAAATAAATGCAGGGCAAAGTAAAATGCACGTCACACTAAGATGTAGGAGAGAATCTCAAAAGAGCACAGTTTCATCAAATATAAGTTGAGGTCCCTTAGGTGAATCATTTAGGAGGAGGAGGATGGGGAGGAGGAAGCAACAAGGACCATTCTGAAAAATAAGTAACTCTAGTGCAAGGTTGTTAACAGAGCCCAAGACCTGGTATCTACACCCTATGGAGATTTTGCCCTTCCAGCACCAGTGTGATGAGAGTAGGATCAAATAACATGTGAGGGGCCCCAGTCTTTCTCCACATTCCTTCCCTCCCACCCCTAATGAGAATTTTAACTTTCTGTACTCTCATCCTCACCCTCTAGGGAGAGTGCCTAAGCCTGCTTGCTTGCTGGGCTTGTGAGATCGGCAAAGCTTGAGAGGAAAGAGCTGCAGGTGCTGGAGGAAGGGAGAGAACTCCAAGCCTGCTCAGTCAGAGCCCCTCCTCTTTCCTGTTCATTGTTATTTTCTTGTAGATAATCTGAATAATGGGTAACATGGAGAGAGAATTATAAAAGAAGCAAAGCATGATACTAATTAGCTTTGGGAGGAAGATACAGGGAAGAGTGTATGGAGGGGGTTGTTTGTGAGACTAAGAGCAGGCACTGGATATGGGATATGGGGCAATTGGGAGAAGATTTTGCAAATTCTTACTAACTTGCTTGGGAAATATATGGGATCACTGGAATACCTTATTTCACCATTTTGGATGCTTAATTTTTTTTAATGTGACTTTTTTCTCTTTTTGAAAAAATAATGGCTGTTATTTATCGTGCATTAAGTATGTATATGCACTTGCTAAGGACTAACATCCCTTACCTGCAGTCTTTATAAATGGAGAGTGCTGTCTGCTTCGTATAGATAAGGACAATGAAGCTTAGGACATGTTCATCTTGCGGTCGGCTCTGGAGTAAAAGAAAATGTTGCCCACATGCCATTAGTGGGTTGTGTTCTGCCCTAGTCATCTGTTGATTCTCTAGTGTCTCTTGTTTGTCTTGATCTCCTCTTTGTGGCTGGTATTTTGAACCTGACTGTGTGTAGGGGTGAAGGAGTGGCCATGGACAAGCAATGTGGTTCACCAATGGACTACATGAGGACTCAAACTATGTCAGGACCTTGATTGTGGTGAAGTAGAGTAATATTTGAGTTATTACTCTTAAGTAGGATTACATTCCGTTTTCCTTTTTGGAAAGTTAAGCATTCATTGTTATAGGGGAGGTATAGCACAGCAGAATAGGAAACGAAGACATAAGTGGCCCTGACATTTTCTAGGTTATGTCAGTTTCTCTGTCATAAACCCACTAAAGTAGGGTCTTCACCTAACTCTTCTTTTTTTTTTTTAACATCTTTATTAGAGTATAATTGCTTTACAATGGTGTGTTAGTTTCTGTTTTATAACAAAGTGAATCAGTTTTACATATACATATGTCCCCATATCTCTTCTCTCTTGCATCTCTCTCCCTCCCACCCTCCCTATCCCACCCCTCTAGGTGGTCACAAAGCACCGAGCTGATCTCCCTGTGCTATGCGGCTGCTTCCCACTAGCTATCTATTTTACGTTTGGTAGTGTACATATGTCCATGCCACTCTCTCACTTTGGCCCAGCTTACCCTTCCAGCTCCCAGTATCCTCAAGTCCATTCTCTAGTAGGTCGGCATCTTTATTCCCGTCTTGCCTCTAGGTTCTTCTGACCTTTTTTTTTTTTTTTAAGATTCCATAAATAGATGTTAGCATACAATATTTGTTTTTCTCTTTCTGACTTACTTCACTCTGTATGACAGTCTCTAGGTCAATCCACCTCACTACAAATAACTCAGTTCCGTTGCTTTTTATGGCTGAGTAATATTCCATTGTATATATGTGCCACATCTTCTTTATCCATTCATCTGTTGATGGACACTTAGGTTGCTTCCATGTCCTGGCTATTGTAAATAGAGCTGCAATGAACATTTTGGTACATGACTCTTTTTGAATTATGGTTTTCTCAGGGTATATGCCCAGTAGTGGGATTGCTGTGTTGTATGGTAGTTCTATTTTTAGTTTTTTAAGGAACCTCCATACTGTTCTCCATAGTGGCTGTATCAATTTACATTCCCACCAACAGTGCAAGAGGGTTCCCTTTTCTCCACACCCTCTCCAGCATTTATTGTTTGTAGATTTTTTGATGATGGCCATTCTGACCGGTGTGAGATGATATCTCATTGTAGTTTTGATTTGCATTTCTCTATTGATTAATGATGTTGAGCATTCTTTCTTGTGTTTGTTGACAATCTGTATATCTTCTTTGGAGAAATGTCTATTTAGGTCTTCTGCCCATTTTTGGATTAGGTTGTTTGGTTTTTTGATATTGAGCTGCATGAGTTGCTTGTATGATTTGGAGATTAATCCTTGCTTCATTGGCAAATATCTTATCCCATTCTGAGGGTTGTATTTTCATCTTGCTTATGGTTTCCTTTGCTGTGCAAAAGCTTTTAAGTTTCATTAGGTCCCATTTGTTTACTTTTGTTTTTATTTCCATTTCTCTAGGAGGTGGGTCAAAAAGGATCTTGCTGTGATTTATGTCATAGAGTGTTCTGCCTATGTTTTCCGCTAAGAGTTTGAAGATGTCTGGCCTAACATTTAGGTCTTTAATCCATTTTGAGTTTATTTTTGTGTATGGTGTTAGGGAGTGTTCTAATTTCATTCTTTTACATGTAGCTGTCTAGTTTTCCCAGCACCACTTATTGAAGAGGCTGTCTTTTCTCCACTGTATATTCTTGCCTCCTTTATCAAAGATAAGGTGACCATATGTGCGTGGGTTTATCTCTGGGCTTTCTATCCTGTTCCATTGATCTATATTTCTGTTTTTGTGCCAGTACCATACTGTCTTGATTACTGTAGCTTTGTAGTATAGTCTGAAGACAGGAAACCTGATTCCTCCAGCTCCGTTTTTCTTTCTCAAGATTGCTTTGGGTATTCGGGGTCTTTTGTGTTTCCATACAAATTGTGAAATTTTTTGCTCTAGTTCTGTGAAAAATGCCAGTGGTAGTTTGATAGGGATTGCATTGAATCTGTAGATTGCTTTGGGTAGTATAGTCATTTTCACAATGTCGATTCTTCCAATCCAAGAACATGGTATATCTCTCCACCTGTTTGTATCAGCTTTAATTTCTTTCATCAGTGTCTTATAATTTTCTGCATACAGGTCTTTTGTCTCCTTAGGTAGGTTTATTCCTAGATATTTTATTCTTTTTGTTGCAATGGTAAATGGGAGTATTTTCTTAATTTCACTTTTAGGTTTTTCATCATTAGTGTATAGGAATGCAAGAGATTTCTGTGCATTAATTTTGTATCCTGCTACTTTATCAAATTTATTGATTAGCTCTAGTAGTTTTCTGGTAGCATCTTTAGGATTCTCTATGTATTGTATCATGTCATCTGCAAACAGTGACAGCTTTACTTCTTCTTTTCTGATTTGGATTCCTTTTATTTCTCTTTCTTCTCTGATTGCTGTGGCTAAAACTTCCAAAACTATGTTGAACAATAGTTGTGAGAGTGGGCAACCTTGTCTTGTTCCTGACCTTAGTGGAAATGGTTTCAGTTTTTCAACATTGAGGACGATGTTGGCTGTGTGTTTGTCATATATGACCTTTATTATGTTGAGGAAAGCTCCCTCTATGCCTACTTTCTGGAGGGTTTTTATCATAAATGGGTGTTGAATTTTGTCCAAAGCTTTCTCTGCATCTATTGAGATGATCATGTGGTTTTTCTCCTTTAGTTTTTTAATATGGTGTATCACGTTGATTGTTTGGCGTATGTTGAAGAATCCTTGCATTCCTGGGATAAACCCCACTTGATCATAGTGTATGATCCTTTTAGTGTGCTGCTGGATTCTGTTTGCTACTATTTTGTCGAGGATTTTTACATCTATGTTCATCAGTGATATTGGCCTGTAGTTTTCTTTCTTTGTGACATCTTTGTCTGGTTTTGGTATCAGAGTGATGGTGGCCTCGTAGAATGAGTTTGGGTGTGTTCCTCCCTCTGCTGTATTTTGGAAGACTTTGAGAAGGACCATTGTTAGGTATTCTCTAAATGTTTGATAGAATTCTCCTGTGAAGCCATCTGGTCCTGGGCTTTTGTTTGTTGGAAGATTTTTAATCACAGTTTCAATTTCAGTGCTTGTGATTGGTCTGTTCATATTTTCTACTTCTGCCTGGTTGAGTCTCAGAAGGTTGTGCACTTCAAAGAATTTGTCCATTTCTTCCAGGTTGTCCATTTTATTGACATATAGTTGCTTGTAGTAATCTCTCATGATCCTTTGTATTTCTGCAGTGTCAGTTGTTACTTCTCCTTTTTCATTTCTAATTCTACTGATTTGAGTCTTCTCCCTTTTTTTCGTGATAAGTCTGGCTAATGGTTTATCAATTTTGTTTATCTTCTCAAAGAACGAGCTTTTAGTTTTATTGATCTTTGCTCTCATTTCCTTCATTTCTTTTTCATTTATTTCTAATCTGATATTTATGATTTCTTTTCTTCTGCTAACTTTGGGGTTTTTTGTTCTTCTTTCTCTAATTGCTTTAGGTGTAAGGTTAGGTTGTTTATTTGAGATGTTTCTTCTTTCTTAAGGTAGGATTGTATTGCTATAAACTTCCCTCTTACAACTGCTTTTGCTGCATCCCATAGGTTTTGGGTCGCTGTGTTTTCATTGTCATTTGTTTCTAGGTATTTTTTGATTTCTTCTTTGATTTCTTCAGTGATCTCTTGGTTATTAAGTAGTGTGTTGTTTAGCCTTCATGTGTTTGTATTTCTTACAGATTTTTTCCTGTAATTGATATCTAGTCTCATAGTGTTGTAGTTGGAAAAGATACTTGACACAATTCCCATTTTCTCAAATTTACCAAGGCTTGATTTGTGACCCAAGATATGATCTATCCTGGAGAATGTTCCATGAGCATTTGAGAAGAATGTGTATTCTCTTGTTTTTGGATGAAATGTCCAATAAATATCAATTAAGTCCATCTTGTTTAATGTATCATTTAAAGCTTGCATTTCCTTATTTATTTTCATTTTGGATGATCTGTCCATTTGTGAAAGTGGCGTGTTAAAGTCCCCTACTATGATTGTGTTACTGTTGATTTCCCCTTTTATGGCTGTTAGTATTTGCCTTATGTATTGAGGTGCTCCTATGTTGGGTGCATAAATATTTACAAGTATTATATCTTCTTCTTGGATTGATCCCTTGATCATTATGTAGTGCCCTTCTTTGTCTCTTGTAATAGTCTTTGTTTTAAAGTCTATTTTGTCTGATATAAGAATTGCTACTCCATCTTTCTTTTGATTTCCATTTGCATGGAATATCTTTTTCCATCCCCTCACTTTCAGTCTGTATGTGTCCCTAGGTCTGAAGTGGGTCTCTTGTAGACAGCATATATACGGGTCTTGTTTTTGTATCCATTCAGCCAGTCTGTGTCTTTTGGTTGGAGCATTTAATCCATTTACATTTATGGTAATTATTGATATGTATGTTCCTATTACCATTTTCTTAATTGTTTTGGGTTTATTATTGTAGGTGTTTTCCTTCTCTTGTGTTTCCTGCCTAGAGAAGTTCCTTTATCATTTGTTGTAAAGCTGGTTTGGTGGTGTTGAATTCTCTTAGCTTTTTCTTTCCTGCGAAGCTTTTAATTTCTCTTTCAAATCTGAGTGAGTTCCTTGCTGGGTAGAGTAATCTTGGTTGTAGGTTTTTCTCCTTCATCACTTTAAATATGTCTTGCCACTCCCTTCTGGCTTGCAGAGTTTCTGCTGAACGATCAGCTGTTAACCTTATGGGGATCCCCTTATGTGTTATTTGTTTTTTATCCCTTGCTGCTTTTAATATATTTTTTTTTTTTTAGTTTTGATAGTTTGATTAATATGTGTCTTGGCGTGTTTCTCCTTGGATTTATCTTGTATGGGACTCTCTGTGCTTCCTGGACTTGATTAACTATTTCTTTTCCCATATTAGAGAAGTTTTCAAGTATAATGTCTTCAAATATTTTCTCAGTCCCTTTCTTTTTCTCTTCTTTTTCTGGGACCCCTATAATTCGAATGTTGGTGCGTTTAATGTTGTCCCAGCAGTCTCTGAGACTGTCCTCAATTCTTTTCATTCTTTTTTCTTTATTCTGCTCTGCAGTAGTTATTTCCACTATTTTATCTTCCAGGTCACTTACCCGTTCTTCTGCCCCAGTTATTCTGCTATTGCTCCCTTCTAGAGAATTTTTAATTTCATTTATTGTGTTGTTCATCACTGTTTGTTTGCTCTTTAGTTCTTCTAGTTCCTTGTTAAACATTTCTTGTATTTTCTCCATTCTCTTTCCAAGATTTTGGATCATCTTTACTATCATTTTTCTGAATTCTTTTT
The DNA here is from genome assembly GCF_028564815.1 of Eubalaena glacialis. Lineage (NCBI taxonomy): Eukaryota > Metazoa > Chordata > Mammalia > Artiodactyla > Balaenidae > Eubalaena > Eubalaena glacialis. The sequence continues at coordinate 40,832,561 of NC_083720.1, read as the reverse complement.
CAGGTAGACTGCCTATTTCCTCTTCATTTGTTAGGTCTGGTGGGTTTTTGCCTTGCTCCTTCATCTGCTGTGTGTTTCTCTGTCTTCTCATTTTGCTTAACTTACTGTGTTTGGGGGTCTCCTCTTCGCAGGCTGCAGGTTCGTAGTTTCTGTTGTTTTTGGTGTCTTTCCCGAGTGGCAAAGGTTGGTTCAGTGTGTTGTATAGGCTTCCTGGTGGAGGGGACTAGTGTCTGTGTTCTGGTGGATGAGGCTGGATCTTGTCTTTCTGGTGGGCAGGTCCACGTCTGGTGGTCTGTTTGGGGTTGTCTGTGGCCTTATTATGATTTTAGGCAGCCTCTCTGCTAATGGATGGGGTTGTGTTCCTGTCTTGCTAGTTGTTTGGCAAAGGGTGTCCTGCACTGAAGATTGCTGGTCATTGAGTGGAGCTGGGTCTTGGCATTGAGATGGAGATCTCTGGGAGATTTTCGCCATTTGATATTACGTGGAGCTGGGAGGTCTCTTGTGGACCAGTGTTCTGAACTTGGCTCTCCCATCTCAGAGGCACAGCCCTGATGCCTGGCTGGAGCACCAAGAGCCTGTCCTCCACATGGCTCAGAATAAAAGGGAGAAAAAAAAGAAAGAAAGAAAGAAGAAGATAAAATAAAGTAGAATAAAATAAAATAAAGTTATTAAAATGAAAAATAAAAAATAATTATTAGAAAAAAATTTTTTAAGTAATTAAAAAAAAAAAAAAACAACGGACAGACAGAACCCTAGGACAAATGGTAAAAGAAAAGCTATACAGACAAACTCACACAGAAGCATACACATACACACTCACAAAAAGAGAAAAAGGGGAAAAAAAAAATGTATCATTGCTCCCAAAGTCCACCTCCTCAATTTGGGATGATTTGTTTTCTATTCAGGTATTCCACAGATGCAGGGTACATCAAGTTGATTGTGGAGATTTAATCCGCTGTTCCTGAGGCTGCTGGGAGAAATTTCCCTTTCTCTCCTTTGTTTGCTCAGATCCTGGTGTTCAGCTTTGGATTTGGACCTGCCTCTGCGTGTAGGTTGCCTGAGGGCGTTTGTTCATCGCTCAGACAGGACGGGGTTAAAGGAGCAGCTGATTCAGGGGCTCTGGTTCACTCAGGCCAGAGGGAGGGAGGGGTACGGATGCGGGGCGAGCCTGCAGCGGCAGAGGCCAGAGTGACGTTGCACCAGCCTGAGGTGCGCCGTGCGTTCTCCCTGGGAAGCTGTCCCTGGATCACGGGACCCTGGCTGTGGTGGGCTGCATGGGCTCCCGGGAGGGGACGTGTGGATAGTGACCTGTGCTTGCTCACAGGCTTCTTGGTGGCTGCAGCAGCAGCCTTAGTGTCCCATACCCGTCTCTGGGGTCTGCGCTGATAGCCGCGGCTCGCGCCCGTCTCTGGAGCTCCTTAAGCAGCGCTCTGAATCCCCTCTTCTCACCCACCAGGAAACAGAGAGGTAAGAAAAAGTCTCTTGTCTCTTCGGCAGCTCCAGACCTTTTCCCGGACTCCCTCCCGGCTAGCTGTGGTGCACTAGCCCCCTTCAGTCTGTGTTCACGCCGCCAACCCCAGTCCTCTCCCTGGCATCCGACCGAAGCCCGAGCCTCAGCTCCCAGCCCCCGCCCGCCCCGGCGGGTGAGCAGACAAGCCTCTCGGGCTGGTGAGTGCTGGTCGGCACCCATCCTCTGTGCGGGAATCTCTCCGCTTTGCCCTCCGCACCCTGTTGCTGAGCTCTCCTCCTTGGCTCCAAAGTTTCCCCTCTCCGCCACCGGTAGTCTCCGCCCACGAAGGGGCTTCCTAGTGTGTGGAAACCTTTCCTCCTTCACACCGCCCTCTCACTGGTGCAGATCCCATCCCTATTCTTTTTTTTTTTTAAATTTATTTATTTTATTTATTTATTTTTGGCTGTGTTGGGTCTTTGTTTCTGTGCGCAGGCTTTCTCTAGTTGCGGCGAGCGGGGGCTACTCTTCATCGAGGTGCGCGGGCTTCTCATTGTCGTGGCCTCTCTTGTTGCGGAGCACAGGCTCTACACGCGCAGGCTCAGTAGTTGTGGCTCACGGGCTTAGTTGCTCCACGGCATGTGGGATCTTCCCAGACCAGGGCTCAAACCCGTGTCCTCTGCATTGGCAGGCAGATTCTTAACCACTGTGCCACCAGGGAAGCCCTCCCGTCCCTATTCTTTCATCTCTGTTTTTCTTTTTTCTTTTGCCCTACCCAGGTACGTGGGGAGTTTCTTGCCTTTTGGGAGGTCTGAGGTCTTCTGCCAGCGTTCAGTAGGTGTTCTGTAGGAGTTGTTCCACACGTAGATGTATTCCTGATGTATCTGTGGGGAGGAAGGTGATCTCCGCGTCTTACTCTTCCGCCATCTTGAAGCTCCTCTTCTCCTACCTCTTAATTCTCCTTTTCAGTATGATGAGCAGTTAGATGTAACCATATGACTCTCATAGCAGATAAAAAGAGTGAAATATTTATTCTGGATTCAGGGCTCCATCTTTAGTTAATTCATGGTTTTTGTCTAAATCCCTTGACTGATCCAGACCTTATTTTCCTCAGTGTTATAAATATTGCAATTTATGTCAAGAACCTAGCACATAGCAGAAGCTCAGTGTGTGGCAGTGATGAATAGGGAGAAGGGGTGGGGGAGAAAATAGGGAGGAAGAAAAGTGAAATGGAAATCAGGTTCTTTTTTGTGTGTAAAATATTCTCTTACCAACTATAAATTTCTATGTAAGTCTTAAATGGACAATTCCTTAACTCTTGGGTACTGCAGTCTGTTGAACGAACATACATTTTGGAGTTGAGTATTCTTAAACTTTTATTATTGCTTCATACCCTGTGGTGTGCTGGTACATGTTGAACAGCTGGCTCTCAGGGCAGGGGCCAGGGCTGCTTCCTAGCAATTGCTGATTTACATGTTGTAAACAATTCCACTGTGGCTGACTTTCTGCTACCAAAGTGACACCCCTGAACACAGAGTGGGTTCTTATAAGCTGGTGTGAGCTGGGTTCAGTGTACCTCCCACAATGTAACCCTGCAGAAAAATTCTCTGAGACCCAGTTTCCTGGTCCATAAAATGGGTGTATCAGTAGATGTCTCCCAGATCTAGGGCCATTGGGCAGATTAAATGTGACAGTTCATAGAACTGCCAAGCACAGTGCCTGTTACTCAGCAGTGAACAATGAATATTGGCCGCTTCTTCTTATTTTTTATTTTTAAAAAATTTTTATTGGAGTATAGTTGATTTACAATGTTGTGTTAGTTTCTGCTATACAGCAAAGTGAATCAGTTTTATATATACATGTATATGTATTCATAAAACTCTTTTTAGATTCTTTTCCCATATAAGTCACTACAGAGTATTGAGTAGAGTGTCCTGTGCTATACAGTAGGTCCTTGTTGATTATCTGTTTTATATATAGTAGTGTGTATATGTCAATCCCAATCTCCCAGTTTATCCCTCCCCTTCCTTTCCCCTCTGGTAACCATAAGATTGTTTTCTACATCTGTGACTCTATTTCTGTTGTGTAAATAAGTTCATTTGTACCATTTTTTTTTAGATTCATGTATAAGCGATATCATGTGATATTTGTCCTTCTCTGTCTGACTTACTTCACTCAGTTGACAATCTCTAGGTCCATCCATGTGGCCCCTTCTTTTTAAAGATAATTGAAGGTTAAAAGTGCAAAAAATTTCTTCAAGGTTGTGTTGATAGAGAAGTGGGAAGAGAACCAAGTTCTCTTAAAAGAAACGATATTTCTCTTACTTCTGCACCTACTTTTTTATTCTACCTCCATAATAATCTAAACATTTTTCCTTGGCTCTCATTTCATCTGATGAGAGCTATCTGGTCAATCACAGAAAGGACAAAATAAATGAGAAACCATAACTATGGCCTTGGTGCCATGTTTGCTTTATAAATAAAATGAACCTTTCAGAATATTCTGTCTGATAAAATGACATAGCCAAGACCCTAAAGCTGAATTTATAAGATCTTAATATACAGGTTTCAGGATTTTAATAAAAAGTGTTAAAACACTTGATTTATTATAGCGGTTGCAAAACAACTGGCTATACACACAAAGATATGTATATATGTATATATATAATACATATACATACATATGTACACATACACATATTCATATTTATACATAAATCTGTATGTGTTCATATACATATATATTCGATTACAATATTTTATTCATAAATTTTTATGTGATTCGGAACAAGGAAACCAAGAAATAATTAGTTTGTTGATTTATTTTCTCATTTATTTATTCATTCATTATTTTAATCATTCAAGCATTACATCTTTATAGAATATCTGCCACATGTCAGACATTGGGCTAGGCAAGACGTCATACAAAGATGAATTTTACAGGTCCCTTGCACTGTAGGAATTAACTAACAACTCCTGGGAAGACAGAAATACACAAAGATAATTGCAATTTTAAAAAGTGCAGAGCATCATGATAAAAATAAAAATGGGAGATAGTTTTTCTTCAGTTTTGTAAAGTAATGATTTTGCAGGGAACCAGGTGGAAGGGAGTATTGCTTTTAAGACAGTTTTAACTTTTTGCTTATATATTGACATTGAAGGACAGAAACAGAGCATTGGCTCCCAATAATTCAACATAGAATCGTCTCTTTGAGCTCCCATACTGAGTATTACCTAAGACTTATTACATCCTGGGTTCAAAGTCTACCAGTACCCACATGGTGATACATTTGTTGGCCTGTAGATGGCAGGCTTCGCTCATTGTTCCAGTGGATTTTATCCACTCCTGTTAGATGCCCTGTTAAACTTTGCGCCACAGCAGTCTAACCCTCTGTCTAGCACTGTTCCGCAAACGAGTTACGTATTTATTTTTGGTTCATCTTAAAACCTTGTGGTGCGACATATTTTTATGTCAGGAATTTTTAATGTTCCTGAGCATTTTGTGAGCACAGCTCATAAATGTGTGTGTAGGCAAGACTTAAGCTTGAAAGACTTTTGATCTTTGGATGTAAATAAGGAATTATTTAAGAAAAAAAGTCGATACTGTAGAAAAATCCGGTAAATTAAAAATAGAGGCCACTAACCCCGAATATAAACGTGCCTGCTAAGCACAGGCACTCTGCAACACCTCCACACCTGTCTCTTCTCTGAGATTATGGAAATCTGTGAGCATTTGGCCCCAGGGCTGGAATTATTTCAAATAAGCAGGCATTTATTGACTTTCTACTATGTGCAAGACACTGCATTAGGTGATAAGGGAATATGTAGTTGAATAAGCATAAAAACCTGGCCTTTGAGACTCATAATTTTAGGGAGGAAGCTAATAATAATGCAGCTAGAATGTTACATCAGAAATTCCAGCAAGGTGCTATGAGAGTGGAGGGAGAGGGGATATTACACCCAATAATGGTGGATGGAATATTTGTGGAAAAGTTGGAATTATAATTGGCTGAGGGATTATACACAGAAACTTCAAGGGCAGCTCTGAGGAGAAAGGACTCCAAACATTTGCATTATTTGGAATTTTGCAAGCTGCTTAGAGGCGAAAACTGCATGCCCCTTTTTCCTTTTCCCCCCATTTTCTGTAATGCATAAGGAAATATTCAATGAAATGGAATTTTAGATTTCATGGTCAACAAATCCACATAATTCCAAAATAAATGAGTCTCTATCCTCTATGCAATTTACTGTATTTCTTAAAATAATTATATACTACATTAAAATATAGCTATTTGTCAACTTTATAGTTTTTAATATACACTTATTGTAAAAAGTTGCAAAATTCAAGAAAAATATTAGATAGTAATAAAAGTAACCTGCAATCCTACCTCCCTGATAAAGCTGTTCCTGATATTTCAGTGTTAAATAAACTTTAATGTTTAAATAAGCATCCTAATAGCATGGTGTCTACATTTATTAAAAGCTACTAAAATCAGGCTAAAATTATTGACACATAAAGCCAGTCATGAGCACAATGACATTTTCCTGCCTTGTTAAAAATTGTAAGTGATCAATGAAATGGATTTCCATTTTGAAACTAGAAAAAAATAACTATGCATTTTTTCCCCAGTGACATCTCATCTCTGGGCTTTGTATCTAAAAGATTTGGATTGAAGTTTCAGCTAAAATGAGTTATTTATTGGGTAGTTGCTTTTCTTTATGAAACTCTATTTCTTTTTCTATAAAGTGATGTCATAATATCTACTCTCATTTGTGAGATTGAAGAGTAGCTGTGTGTTGGACCTGACACATAACAGGCACTCATGAAGTGTAATCCCCACCCCCGCCTTATGTCAAGTAAGTCCATTTTCTCTTGCTCACTGAGAATTTCTGAGAAGCTTGTCAACATGGCCCTAGTCCAAGATTTCTCAGTCTCAGTGCTATTGACATTGGGGTCAGATACATTTTGTTATAGGGGCTGTAGGATGCTGTATGATGTTTATCAGTATCCCTGTTCTCTACTCGAGGGATGCCAGTGGCAACTTTTCTAGTTGTAGTAATCAAAAATATCTTCAGACATTGTCAAATGTCTTCTGGGTAGCAGAATCACTCTGAATTGAGAATCACTGCCCTAGTCCCTTAAAGAATGCCTGTTCAGTGGCTATAGTGGATGGGAAACGTCTCTCTCTAACAGACTCGTGCTGTACACCATCGGCTGCAACTCTGGTTGTGAATCTTCAAGCCCTGCCTTCCCCAGATTTATTCAGCAGATACTGTGACCCCTTACTGCCCTTCCCTGCGTCACTTACTTCATGAGAAGTCTTGGGCACAATAGTTTATGTCTCAGCAACATTTTTCCCAGATAGCTCATGAAGTCTATAACTCTCTTATTTTTTTAAATTTTTATTTATTTATTTATTTATTTTTGGCTGTGTTGGGTCTTCATTGTGGTGTGCGGGCTTCTCATTGAGGTGGCTTCTCTTGTTGTGGAATATGGGCTCTAGGCACGTGGGTAGTTGTGGTGCGTGGGCTCTAGAGCGCAGACTCAGTAGTTGTGGCGCACAGGCTTAGTTGCTCCGTGGCATGTGAGATCTTCCCGGACCAGGGCTCAAACCCATGTACCCTGCATTTGCAGGTGGATTTCTTAACCACTGCACCACCAGGGAAGCCCTATAACTCTCTATGTTGCCATAAGTTGATTATCTGGTTTGCCTCAGGTAAATGCTTCACCCATTGAATTAGCCTCTCCAACTGCACACCCAATCTATCCAAGTGGGCTTCATCCTTTGGTCCTGCTTAGTCGTCTGGTTTCCCACTGGCACTGTCTTAAACCACAGGACACTCGGCTGAGACCCTGGCATCTTTCATAGTTTGGAATCATTTTAACCTTCCAGGAACTTGGGTCTCTATATTCTCAGTGACTGATATATATTTATATATATATACATACATATATAGTGTTATATAGTTATATAGTTATATATATAATTCTTGGAAGGAGGGGTCATGTTGTTTAAATATGACTGTGATGAATATCTCTATGAAATAAGGACAATAAAATCGCATCAAGATTTGAGCTAAACCGTACTGTCTATACTTGTCTTTTGTTTTCTATCTTGATTATCTTTTTCTGCCATTTTATGATTTTACAGAGTGTACACAATTATACTTATGTTTCTTCATTTATTTAGGTGACTTCAAGCATGTTTGACAGTTCTGTCATATTTCTTACCGTAACAGCTCTGCCTGCATGGAAGGGCATGAGGTTCTGCACAACACCTAACACCATCCAGTTTTCTTTCTGACAATGTTATGATTTTCATGCCTAAATAGATGTTTAGTTGAAAATAGGCTGACCTCTGAGAAACACCTCATCACTACCTCCCTGAAATTATAGATACTTTCCCACAAGAACTTCCTATTTTAGTGTATTTGTACCTGACCATGCTATTGGGTATCCTTGGATATCAAATTAGGTTCAATAAAGTAAAACTTTTTTACCATACTGCAGATTGAACTTCTGGAATGGTTTTGGCCATATCAAATTCCTTTATTCAGATTTTTCTAGATTTCACTTTATCTTTTTCCTCCCATGAGTTCTACAACCTAGTGTTAATCAATATTTCTCAAAAAGCAGAATCTCAGGGCTTGAGTGTCCAAATCAAGATAGTGGAGTAGGAAGATCTGAACTCACCTTCTCCCATGGACACAACAAAATGACAACTACATAGAGAACAACTATCTCTGAGGACAACCTGAAGTCTAGCAGATCAGATTTTCTTTAACTAAGGATATTTTAAAAAGGTCACATGGCGATGGGTAGGAGGGGCAGAGATGTGGTCTAGTCAGAACTCACACCTGGTATGACACTCCACAAACTGGAAGAATATTACAACTGCAGAGGTCTCCCCTGAGGAATGAGGGGTCCAAGCCCCATATCAGGCTCCCCAGTCCAGGGACCCTCACTGGGAAGGTGAACCCCCATAACATCTGGCTTTGGAAACCATCAGGGCTTATGTGGGACAGAGCCAGAGAGCTGTGGGAAACTGAGACTCTGCTGCTGAAGGGTTCACAACAAACTCACCGCTCCAAGTTCCAATGGAGAGTAAGCAGCAAGAAGAGTACCTGAGTCATATGAGATTGAGATTCATTGACTAATTTTAGAGCATGTGCGGGAGGGGCAGGAATCTTGTAGAATTTTCTCTGAGGATGAAATTGCTGGCTAGTACCATTTTAAAAAAACAGCCTTCACCTAGGAGTTGCAGCCAGGCTTTATAGGGTGGGGACTGTGCTTACCTACCAATGTGTCTGCAGTAGTCACAGTTGAGTCATGCAGTGAGCTGGGCCAGCGACATGGCTACAACAATTATTGCCCAACCACAACAGGAGGGCACATGCAGCCCACACAGGGGATATCCCTGGAACACCTGGCTCTAGTGACCAGGGGGTACTGTGCCTCTGGGCCCCACAAGACACCTTCTACATAAGGCCACTTTTTCTAGTCTGCAAAATACAGCTGATATGCAAATACATAGAAGCAAAGAGAGTTAAGCAAAATAAGGAGACAAAAGTGTAGCTTTCAAATGAAAGAAAGACAAAACCTCAGAAAAAGAACTAAGAAAAATGGAAGGAAGCAATTTACCAGATAAAGAGTTCAAAGTAATAGTCATAAAGATGCTCACAGAACTCAGGGAATGATTGGATGAATGCAGTGAAAACTTCAACAAAGTGATAGAAACTATAAAAAATAACCAATCAGAACTAAGAATACTATAAATGAAATGGAAAAAACACTAGAAGGACTCAACAGCAGATTAGAAGGTGAAGAAGAATGAGTCAGTGATCTGGAAGACAGGGTAGTAGAAGTATCCCAGTTGAAATAGCAAAAAAAAAAAAAAAAAAAATTACAAAAATGAAGATAGTTTAAGGGACCTCTGGGGCAATATCAAGTATACCAACATTCACATTATAGGGTTTCCAGAAGGAGAAGAGAGAGAGAGAAGGGGACAGAACACCTATTTCAAGAAATAATGGCTGAAAACTTTCCTAACCTGAAAAAGGAAACATACATCTAAGTCCAGGAAGCACAAAATGTTCCAAATAAGATAAACCTAAAGAGACCCACACCAAGACACATTATAATCAAAATGTTAAAAGTTAAAGATAAAGAGAGAATCTTAAAATCATCCAGAGAAAACAATTGCTTATATACAAGGGAATACCTATAAGACTATCAGCTGATTTTTCAGCAGAAACTTTACAGGTCAGAAGAGACTGGCACAATATATTCAAAGTGCCAAAAGGAAAAAAATATATATAACTATGAATACTCTATCTGGCAAGGTTATCATTCAGAACTGAAGGAGAGATAAAGAGTTTCCCAGACAAGTATGAGTTAAAGGAGCTCATCACCACTAAACAAGCCTTAAAAGAAATGTTAAAGGAACTTCTTTAAATGAAAAAGAAAAAGCTATAACTAGAAATAAGAAAATTATGAAAGCAAAAATCTCACTGGTGAAGGCAAACTTAGGTTAAAGGTTGTGGAACAAACATCTATAAAGAGAGTATGAAGGTTAAAAGACAAAAGTAGTAAAATAAATCTGTATCTAAAAAAAATAAAGTGACATACAAAAAAAAAAGATGTAAAATATGATGTCAAAAACATAAAATGTGTGAGGAGTTGTAAAAATGTAGTATTTTAATAATGTGCTTGAACTTTAGTGACCATCAACTTAAAATAGACTATTATATACATAGGCTGTTATATATGAACCTCATAAAAACCACAAACTGAAAACTAAAGCAGATACAGAAAAATAGAGAGATAAGAATACAAACATAACAGTAAATAAAGTCATCAATTCACAAGGGAAGAAAACAAGATAGGAAGAAAAGAACAGACAAGAACTACGCAAACAACCAGAACACAAGTTAAAAAAAATGGTAATAAGTATATACACATCGACAGTTACTTTAAGGGCAAATGGACTAAATTCTCTGGTCAAAAGATACAGGACTGCTGAATGGATTTTTAAAAATCCGTATATATGCTTCCTATAAGACACTTACTTCAAATCTAAAGACACACATAGACTGAAAGTAAAGGAATGGAAAAGATTTCCATGCAAATGGAAACAAGAAGAAAGCTGGGGTAGCATTACTTACCTCAGACAAAATGACCTTTAAAACAAAGACAGTAACAAGAAACAGAGACAGAAATTGCATTATAATAAAGGAATCATCCCAATAAAGGGCTTTAAAAATTGTAAATATATATGAACCCAACATAGGAGAATCTAAATATACAAAGCAAGTATTAACAAAAATAAAGGGAGAGGTTGATAGTAATACAATAATATTAGGGACCTTAACACCCCACTTGCATTAATGGATAGATCACCCAGACAGAAAATCAATAAGAAAACAATTTCACTGGTCTTAGATAACACAGACCAGAGGCACTTAATAAATATATACAGAATATTCAACCCCAAAACAAAAGAATACACATTCTTTTCAAGTGCACCTGGAACATTCTTCAGGATAGATCACATGCTAGGCCAGAATGGATCTCCAGGATAGATCACCAAAAAAGTCTCAATAAAATTAAGAAGATAGAAATCATGTCAAGCATCTTTTCCAAACACAGTGGTATGAAACTAGAAATCAATTACAAAAAGAAAATTGGAAAGAAAAACACACACACACAAACAAGTGGAGACTAACCAACATGCTACTAAGCAATTAGTGGGCCAGTGAAGAAATCAAAGAAGAAATAAAAAAACTGAACATAATCAATCATGGAGAATCTAAGATTTCAACTGTTCCCACTAAATCTCTGGAGTCTCCCAATATATGTCAGTATTTAACATTCTCTGCAATCTTCTGTTTAAACCTATGGAAGGACATCATCTCAAATGATTTTATATTGAAGTACTCCATTGTGTGCATTCTGCACGCATGTGTGTGTGTGAAGGTGTGTGTATGTGTAGTAGAGAGAATGTAGAAGTTACAAGTTACAAGGTGTTATAGATTAAAGGAGGAAGGGTCATCTTAAATTGGGTTTCCCCAGTAGTAGAGTATGAGATGAAGTTTTGAGTGCAAATAGTGTCTTGGGTGATCCCAGGAAACACTGGTAAGGAGCAGAGAAATAATACAGAAAAAGGAACACAGCTGTATTATTACAGGTCTTCTGAGAGGCAGACACCAAGATGGGATTAGAAGTATAATGATTTTATTAGGGGAAAACATCTGTACAAAAGAAAATGGGGAGGAACTAGGAGAAGCTGAGAAGCAGATTTCCTTCCTTCCCTCTCTCCTTCACAAAGAAGGAGAGAGGGAAGGAAGGAAGGTTGGTTGGAAGCTTCTTAGATTGTTAAGGGAGTTTGCTAAGGTCTACAGGGAATTCTTGAACCCTAGTAAACTATCAGAGGAGTATTGCATCTGCCTTAGTGTCCCTGTATCTCTCAGTTGTTGGCTGAGAGAAATCCATGGGAAGCATGGTCTTGGTGCAAAAGTGGTATTGGAGTTGAGAACAAAGCAGATGGGGCTCGCAATTAATTTCCTGCAGTCAGAGATCTGGCAGGTGTATTCTCAAAGCCACCACAGTAGCCAATTCAAGGTGCATTAGTGAGTGTGCTAATGACATGGGCATTTGGGCTCAATCTTGCTCAGGACATCTGAACACTGTGAACAGACTTCAAAGACCCTCCTACCTGAGGGATGAGGAAGCTGAGATACTCATCCACTAGATGCTAAGTGGCATTACCTGAGGACTGTTCACAGGAGCATCAACCACCTGGTACCTCTGGCCTGCCCCACACTCAACCAGAGAAAGCCCCCAGGCAGAGAAGCACAGGTACCTGAGCAGGAGGTCACTGGCACACACAAAACGGAAAATACCAAGAGGATATTGGCAGAGCACCAGCAGAATCCATGACTCTGAGCTAAGGAAAAAGAGAAGCAAATTTTCCTGAATTTATCTGATTATTTGTTCTTGAGCCTTTCTAGGTTTTTCAAGATTCGAGGGCAGTCAAGTAGCATTTTCTTTCTGTTTATGATTTCCCTCTGAGACTATCATTGCTTTAGGCAAATGTATTCATGTGAAGAATCATTTTTCTCCATGTCTGAGCCTGTAATAAATGTCAACACTTTTTTGGCAACTGCAGCTAATGCTGCAAACCTACCATTAACGAAATTGAAATTACATATGTTAGGACCCTGGATCAATTTATTTCAAGGGACATCCAAGATAATTCTGGACAGGCAGTGAAATTTCTCCACTTCTGCAGCTCTGAGCCTCTTTCTGGACAATGAAGATGAGATTTCTACTTGCTTTTCTTTCTCTGCTCAGTTTCTTCTCATTCGTACATAATGCACACACACACACACAAAATGCTAGCTTTATTAATTCCCCTCCAATCCGGCATCCTCTCTAAAATACTTAGTAAAACCAGGAACTCAGGAAACAAAGTTTAAGACTTTAATGTATGTGTAGTGGAGCCTCTAAGATGTTTAATGAATAGTTCTTAAATTTCCCTAAGAATCATAAGATATTGGGGCAAAAAGTAAGTTCAGACAATATCAGTGCTTTATTCTACAGGCGAGAAGAATAAGTGCCAGAGAAGGAAGCGACTTGCCCAGAGCCATACATCTTGTTAGTGACAGAGCTAACACCAGAATTAAGGTTGCCTGACACCCGGGCTAACAATTTTCCATAGAATTTGATAATTATAAATTTAATAACAATAAAATAGTAAGAAGAAGTGGTCTTTGTTATGTTCTAAGTTCTGGTATAAAGACTTTTTGTACATTGTCTCAAAAAAGGAAATCTTTAATAAGATAATGGGTCATTTAGGAGGCAGGGCAGCAACCTGGTTTAAGAGCGGAGAGCCTCTAGGATCAGAACGCTGGTGTCAAATTCTAACTCTAACATATATTACCTGCATGACACTGAGTGATCTCCCTGTGCCTTTTTTTCTCCATGGTAAGTACTAATACCTATCTCAGTATTGTTAGAAGGATTGTATGGGATTATACAAGCAGAGTCCCGAGGTGGATGATGGTGAGTATTCAATAAATATGAGCTATTACAAAGCCATCTTCACAACAGCTCTCTAAGGCAGATTTTATCGTCATTATTGTACAGATGAGGAAACAGAAATTTACGAAGGTGTCTCAGCAGCAAGTGGAAGAGCTGTACCTCAAACTCACCGACTGAGTTTTACCCGCCTTGCTTCTCGTTTTCTCGTGCTGATTCTCATGCAATGATGATATATCCGTCATTTAACTTAAAATGTGTTTCTCATCCCATTTGGCAAATCACATCCCTCTTCTTGGATGCAATCTCTCTCCCTGGGTCTTATAATCCTTCTTGAAGTGGCCAGTGTGGTTTTCATCACATGCTCTTCTTCATTGGATAGGTCATGGCCCTGTATCAAGGCCAATGTTACTCATTTTCAGAAAAAAAAAATCATCTTCAATTCCTCAATATTAAACCTAATGATGACTTTTTATCAACAGTATTTGAGACAGTTTTTTTGCCTTTTTATAAGTTTTGTGAAATGATTGCTACAGTTATTCCTTTGCATTTCAGTTTATATAGTATAGTTCACATATCTGTAGGTCTCCTACTGTCCCTGGACTTTGCCCTTGCTTTTAGAGAGCTCATAATTAAGGAAGAAATTACTGGGAACATAAACAAATTATCTATCATGAGGCAAATATCCGCTGAATAGGAGAAGATATAGACTATAAAATGCACCCTAATGAAGTGTAACTTGTAATGTGAGTTTTAAAGACTAGAGCCACAAATTGTAGAGTATCAATGCTGTGCCTGAACCAAAGTATGTAACTACTCTAAGAACTTGGAACAGAGAGAAATTAAGCTGTAAGATAATGTAAACAGACAGAGAAAAGAGATGCAGAATTATCTGAAGCAGAATATAGTGCCTGGGATAACTAGACTCCAGAGTGACATTTTCAAATATATTAATATACTTATAAAATAGTGTGCCAATAAGAATGGGTTTGCCTTGTAGTATAGAAAGAGAAGAATCAGAGAACTTTATGATCACAGTGTCCAAGCTATCAGTTGCCACTGGCAAGGATCACCATGAATATGTTAGCCCAATTGCCCTTGACCATGGGACTTTTTGCACAGTTCTTGTTTTCATGTTTACTGAAGGGCATTAAAGAGATACTGCACTGATGACAAATACTTTGATTGTTTACATTCTCTGACAGTGATTTCTCATGGTTACTTGATGACTGTTTCTGGTTGTGATTTGATGTCCCTGTTCATTAGCTACAGAGGAAGAAAAGACTAAACAAGGGATATATCTGAACATCTCTGGCCCACAAGATGATTATATTTCTCATTGTAAATTGATAAATTGACACACTGAGAACATATTGGTTTTGTATTTGTTTACTTCGTGAGTCATTCTCTTAGTGTCTTGTCATTACTGGGGGCTAGTTAAGCAGTATCTGGGCCCTTAAAGTGGAGTAGAATCCAGTGAGGATCTCTCTTAGATGACACTTCACCATTTCCGGATCCATGTCTATCTTCTATTGATGACTACACCTTTAAAGGCAAAATATTATTTTCCAAGTTTCTTTGAGGGAAGTAAAAGACCTTATTAGGTAAACACCTTGATGGTCACATTGGGGTTGATTCTGAGGGTTGAGAGCATGGTTTGGAAGAGATGAACTCTGAATATAAGATGAAAAGGGATTTAGGACTGAGGTAAAGAGAGGCATGAGAGAATAAAGAGAGGTATGATTGCATGGCACTCATTAACATAGAAGAAAACTGAATCCGTATCTGGTATAAATGGCCAATGTAATTTTTGTATTCCAGGGATACATTAGAATTTTTTTCAGTCTTCTGTGTAAATAGAAGTTTCATATAGATGGATAGGTATGTTATTGTTATTTTTGTTGTTGGACTCAAGGGAAGAGAGCTACATATCAGGTTTGTTTTGACATGTGCCTGAATAGAGACATCATCTACATGATGATCCACAAATTGAATTAATTCAGAAGAAGCAGAAACTGCTAATCAGGGGTACCTGGAGAAAATGTGAGTCATTTCCTCCCAGAATCCCTGGAATGCTTGAAAAGGGTGAATTCTACATTGATTTGAATCTGAAAGCACAGGGTATATCTGTTGACATTTTCATTTCATAGAGAAATAATTACTCTTTCTGTTTTTATCATAAGAATTAATAGAAAAGAGGGATCATTTTATATTGGGGCAATCATACAACATTTCATAGATGATGCAGCAGCCAGGTGGAACTTTGAAGCATAAAACTGTTTTCTAAAACCCAAAATTGATGTTAAATAGGGGATGTTAAATAGTGGTTATAAAGGGGACGTGGGAGGGTGAACTGTATAGAAAGAAGGTTCTAAGCATTTGTGAAAATAAAAGGGCTCTTTGGTGGTCACTGAGCACAGCATTTGGTTGGAGGACAGGGTTTGGGGAGGAATGTAATGTTTGTATCCCTCAGTCCACTGGAAGAAGAACTGCTAACTATGGAACCACATAATGACTGGAGGTCTTGGGGGCATGTTTTCTTGTGAGAAGCCATTCATGAGACCATTAATAGAACTCATGAACTGCTGAGAAGCTATAAAACCAGACGCCAGGAAGTCCATCTGAAGTCAGGAACAAGGAGAAAGCAAACATAAGTTGCTCTGGGCCTTACTCTAATGCCAGTGGAAGATGGTCCAATGCTACTGGTACCCCAAACCATGTCCCTCAGCCCACCTCTGATTTCAGTGACATTCCGGTGGACAGTTCCACTTACCCTGACAGCATCCCACCCCAAACATACCTAGTGAGACTCTGCTTTTCTACTGCAATGATTTATCTGAAGTCACTGAAGGTTATTTAGCTCATGTACCTGGTACAGCACAGGAGGGTGGGTGAATAAATGCCTCCAAGTAAATTCCCCACTATTGGGAAATGAAAGTTAGGGGGTAAATGCCCCTTGTTCCAGCCTTCAGAAAGGTAATGCTTAAGCTCATTCTAGCAGATTTGAAATTCCCCAAGAGCTTTGAGTCCCATATTCCACCATGGTATCCTGCTTCATAATGTACCTTCCTCTCCTTGTCACACTCTCCCCACTCCCTCACAATTGTATTCAGGGGTACCTCCCAAATAAACCTACTCCTAAGTCCTTGTCTAAGGCTTTGTGGTATTAAATTTGTCAATTATGAAATAATTTGAGAGAACTTGGTGCCCTTGAGATACAGACAGGGAAAAGCTAGAAAATTCTATATCTTTACTGGGCCAAGGTACTTAAGAAAAGAGTCCATTCTTGCAGGAATTGAGAGGAATGGGTCTGCAAGAATAAGCTGGAATCAGAATGCAAAGGATTTAGATCCTTAGACTAAGACTTTGGAAATTTAAACCATGGAGAAACAGTAAAATTTGAGGGGCTCAGATGTAACAGGATAAAACTGAGATTTTAGGGGGAAGATTAGTATGTATCTAACTGATAGATGAATTTAGAAAGACTCCAGCTAGAGACAGAACGACCTCTGGCATGTTAATCAAAAACCAATAATGCTTTTATTTTTTTTTTCTACTGTTTAAAATTTAATATATCCGTTAGGTACTTACATCTGTAGTCTTAGGCAAAAAGATCAGTTTTCCATCAGTGAAAAGAAATCCCTTTCCCAGGTGTAGATTATATGTGAGCATGCTTGTAATTTTCTTGCTGACACCACAAATTCTCAAGATGCCTTTGATTATTGGACTTCAAGTTCTAAAAGGTGATTTGGGGAGAAGGCATTTGAAAACCTATTCAGATCCTCTTGGCTCAATAGAAATTGGTAGTACTAGTTATTTGATGAGAGGTGAAGACTAGCCTCTTCTTTGGAGGATTTGCCTCCACAGGGTGAAACACATGAAAATGGGAAATGTTTTATTTTAGAATGTCTGAATACAAGATCAATATTTATCATGGAGGTTGCAGACATCCCATTAAGAAAAGTTCAGCTGCAATTTGGAGAGATACATTTGGTGGGTTTGCAAAGGAAATCAGCTTTCCACTGAATGTAGAAGGCAGTTTGTAATGAAATTCAAAATTGAGTGAAATTGGTCCAATCTAACAACCCAGAAAAGAAATTTAAGTCTTTTTAGAAGACCTCAGTCAAGTTTCAAATGAATAGGAGCTGATTTATTATCTGGGGCATATAATGAAAACCAAATTTTTGCTGGGCTCCAAAGTGTCTGTGCCATTAAAATTTTTGAGCTTTAGCGGAACCTGCAAGCAGAGACAAAGAAATACATATAAAGGCAAGAACAAATATCGCTAAAACTTAGTTTGGATAATTTTTAATGTTTTCCAGTTTCCTTGGCCTGGCATTCAAAACCCCTGTGTATTATGTCCAACACATGTTTATAACTTTGTGAAACAGAATTTAAAATGGGACCTTTGTTTTCTGCTTTTGCTCTTCCCTGAGACTCCCAGAAGCCAAAAACAAAACTAAGATTGGTGGTTAAGTGTTCACACATTCTCAAACTGGTTCTCAGTCCCATAGCCCTCAAGGGAAGAGAAAGCATAATATATAAAATGTGACTTGGTAGATTTTCCCACTAGTTAAAAAACTATGTTCTCTTATCTCCTTTTAGTTCCAGATCAATCTGTGCAAAAATGTTGTTTAATCAACTAGCCTTACTTACATATCATGACTTATTAAAATGTAACTTCTACCTATAAAACTATTCGAGATCGTTTCTTTGTAGATTTTAGAAAGGTTAGCATGAACTACAACTGCATTCAATTAACTCACTAAACTATATAATTAATCATTTATTATCTCATTGATTAGATTTCAGGATTAAAGAAATAATAAATAAACTATAATCTCTTCTCTTGTGGAATGCAGCATCTGGATGCAATAGGTACTATTAGAGAGTATGCATAAGGCATGGAGGAAATACTAAGGGGGAAGTTATAGACTGGATTGGAGGAAGGTATGGAGCTCAATGGTCAAGTAAAGAAGTATTCACAGAGCATGAGTAACCTGATCTGAGGATGAAGATCAGTTTGAGAAGAAGATCCCAGGCAGGGTGAAGGCACAGAGGCCTTAGAGGGAAGTATCCCAGAACCAACAGGGAACCCTGAAGAGCTGGGTGTTGTGTGTATAGGAAAACAACACAGATCATGAAGCACATTCAGTAACACGCTGAAAAACTGTGGATTACAGTATAAGTGATGATAATCCTTAAACGCTTTAAGCAAGGATACAGTGCAATGCAGTTTTCATTTTGGCTATATCATTTTAGTGCAAGTGGAAAAAGAATTGAAGTAGTATATTTTGGAAGATAGGAGACATTTAAAGGAAAAAACTGAGTAAAAATGAACACATTATTGAACATCTACTATTGTTTCAGGCATTATACAAGGCACTGGAAGCAAAAAGAAAGCACAGCATTCTTTTTAAAAATTTTATTTGGGGTGCTTTTGTTTCAACTGCTTTACCAAGAAAGAGATGGACCAGTCCGGGCCATCAACATGTATGAAATATCTGTGATGGTAGTCTCCATGTCAGATACTAAATATGTGCTAATATATTTAATTCTTACTTCAGTGTTTTTGAAGAAGTAACATTATCCTCATTTTACAGAAGCAGAAAATGATATATATATAAAATAAAAATTATATAAGTATATGTATAATAAAAATTATATATATGTATATATAATAAAAATTATATGTATATATATAATAAAATAGTTCAGAGTCTATACTTGGAAATCAGTCAGATCTGGATCTTAAACCTGCTTCTATTATATCACAATCCTATGAGTTTGGGCAAATTACTTGAAGGCTGTGATCTTTAAATTTACTTACTTATAGAAAAGAAACATGCTTTCTTCTTGGAGTATTTTTGAACATGTAAGAGATAGTAAATAAACTTGTTTCAGTGGCTGGAAAATACCACTTACTGAATAATAACTGTGATAATGGTGATATTGTGTTTCACATTTGATTGGGATATATACTGGTGTTATTTACTATGATGAGCAGACACAGAAACAGGTGTGAGAGAGATGACTGAATGTTTAGTTTGGGGAATGCCGATCTGAGAGGCCCAGGAGACTTAACAAGTGCTGCTGTCCTGGTGATACGGACCAGGGTTCTTGGCCTTCCCCAATCAATAGAATTTGACTAGAGGCCAGACAAGAAATTCACGCAAGGCTTTATTGGGGCCCCTGCCGCAGCAGTAGGGGAGAAAGAACAAGTAACAGATTCCCTTGCTCACTCCCAGAGCAGGGGCAAGCTGATTCCTTATATGGGGTGAGGGCAGGGGTATGTCCAGGGGGCAGGCGTAGTACCCGGCTTTTGCTCCTGACACCTGGTTTTTGCTCCCAGCTCTTCAGAAGTGGCAGTTGGGTTTTTTGGTCTTTTTGTATCTTTCTGTCTATAATTTGCCCCTACTGCGCATGCATGCGGTTAGTTTTAGTCCCATATAGTTTCTTTGTATTTTGTTGCTCAGGGAGAGGTTTGTCCGGGTGCAAGCATTGCAGCACTGCCGCAAATGGTCCCAGGTCCCAACCTGTCTCACTGGTCCACACTGTCCTGGTCTACTTGAGTTCTCCAGGGTAGTTGTAGAGTGTAGTTTTCAGCACACTGTTAATTCCTTATCTCAGGAGTCTGGATCTGAGTCCCTCTTCTTTGAAAAATTTCTCCAATATCATTGGGACTTGTTCTGTTTCAAACAGGCACAATCTACAAGTATGAGATAGTTGATGCTCCTGGGGGCAACCCTCAAACAGTGGGAGATGGGAGTTGTTGATTCATGTGCTAGCTTTCCAAATCTCTGGTGGGATCATTCCCAGGTAGTTTTACACAGTTTGCAGAGGGTCTCCAAAAGGATGAAATGCTTGTATCCCACAGTGATACCCAACTCCTCATTAACACACTATTCCCTGTCTCACTTCACCAATTCTCTCGTGCTTCCCATAACCCAAACAAATTATCTGTATTCAAGCCTTGTCTTGGGGTCTACTTTTGGGTAAACCCAAACTAGAATAGATATTCAAATGAAAATATCTGTTGGTTTATAGCTTACTCCTAATTGTTAGCCCAGTGCTAGACACCAAAATGGCATGCAGTGAATGGTTTCTGAATGACTGAATTGATGGAGCTAGGGGATCATTTGAAACTAGAGGTAATATATTTTTAAATTAAGTATAAGTGATAGGTTAAGAAGGCATAAGAATTAGCTGAAAGTTTGGAATTGGATGGGATTAGTGCAAAAGAAAGTATTGAATGGTAAGAACAAAGAAGGCAGGGCCACAATTTGGATCAACATGAACATTTTTGCTGTAATAAAATATACATAACACAACATTTACCATTTTCACCATTTTTAAGTGCATGATTCTGTGGCATTAAGTATATTCACAATGTTGTGATATCATCACCACCATCCATCTCCAAAATATTTCTGTGTTCCCAAACTGAAATTCTGTACCCATGAAACACTAAGTCTCCATTTTCTTCTCTCCTCAGCCCCTGGTAGTCACCTAAACACCAACTTTTAATGATCAGGTACAGAAAGACTACCCAGAGACAGGTATTTACTAAGGAGAAGAAAATGAAAGTGGGTTTTTTTTTTTTTTTTAATTTTATTTATTTATTTATGGCTGTGTTAGGTCTTCATTTCTGTGCAAGGGCTTTCTCTAGTTGCGGCAAGTGGGGGCCACTCTTCATCGCGGTGCGCGGGCCTCTCACTATCGCGGCCTCTCTTGTTGCGGAGCACAGGCTCCAGATGCGCAGGCTCAGTAATTGTGGCTCACGAGCCTAGTTACTCCGCGGCACGTGGGATTTTCCCAGACCAGGGCTCGAACCCGTGTGCCCTGCATTGGCAGGCAGATTCTCAACCACTGCGCCACCAGGGAAGCCCCGAAAGTGGGTTCTTTAAACTTAGAGAAGATAGTTTTAAGAAAGGAAAAATGGCCCAAAAGGCCCATGGAATGTAATTGCTGCCTAGAGGTTAAGTTAGGTAACAGCTAAAATATATCTATTGAACTTGGAGATGAGATATTTCCATAAGATATTTCCATGGAGTAGTGAAAATAGAACCGTGCATGGCTACAGTGGACAGAAAAGAGAGTTGGATGACAAATTGGGTCCCATGAGCCTATGCTGGTCTTTTGAGAAAGTTTTATTTCCTCCACAGACATTTGAATGTCCAAATTGTGTTAGACTTTATACTTAAATTAGAGAAGTGATGTAATATCTTTTCCTGTAAGAATTCATGATCCAGGATTCTCTCAGTAGAACGTTTTGGCCAACTAAACTAAAACTGATTGCTATATGCCAGTCTCTTTGCTGTATGTTATCCCGTTATTTTGACATAAGTATTACTGTCCAATGTTTACAGATAAGAAAGAGAAAATCTCTGAAATTGAAAAACATTCCTGTGGTATTTTAATATTATCTTCAGATGTTGCAATTAGAGTGGGTTCAAGATCTTTTGCTTTTTCCACCACTCTGGTAGGTACACAACTTTGGAAGTTATGCTTCCCTGCAACACCCAGATAATTGGGGATCAGGGAAGGGAAGACTATTGGCTAAGTATGTGTATGAGTCTTAAGCATATTTTGGTTCCAGGTAATAAAGCTATACATTTCTGTATGACTCATTGCCTTCTATCAAGAACATGGGTTCCAAAAATGCAATTAGTACCAAGTTCAGGCTTGATTTTCTGCAAGTATTAACAACACTAGTTTGGGTTTAGCTTCAGGTATAACCTTCTCTATGTGGGCTTCTTTAAAGCCTCCTCCTTCCCATTGCCTCTTCTACTTGCCTGTGTACATGAGTTCAAATATTTTCCACTGCAGCTTACAGAAACTGAATTCAAACTAACTTAAACTAAAATTAAGTTTAAGTTAAAGTGGACTATTGATTAAAAAAACAATTTAAAATGCTCACTAAATTCAGGCATGACCTGATAGAAATTTTCCAAAAATGTTTTTGGAATTTGGTCTCTCTTTTGCTAGCTCAATTCTTCTCTCACAGGTAATGATGTCATTCTTCAGTGGATTCTGCTCAAGCGGTCCAAAGACGGGGCTCCCTGCAGATCTAGGCTTCTATTCTACTAAACAACAATAAAGGGAAGATGTTATCACTTTCCTATTAGTCTCAGTCAAAGTGCCTCTACTGACATTAAACGTCCTTGTTTTGGCCACATGTACATCCTGATGATAAGACTTTGGGTCAGCCTGCCTGAACCAATGGTGCCAAGAGTGAAAGAAGTGGGATGAGATGATTCCCCAAAAGAAGTAAAAGAAAGAGGATGCTTAAAAGACAAACCTGTAGATGTATTTTCACAGCATTTATCACAATGCATTTCAATTTTCTATCTTTTTCACTTAAGCCAAGTCCAGCATGTTACATTCATACGTCTTTTCACCATTTATTCATCTAAAACATATTTATTGAGCATTTACTATATGACAGGAACTCTACTAAATCCTGAGGACACAGTGATGAATAAAGTAAACAGGTTTTCTGGCCTCACAGAACCTAGAGTCTATGGTGGAGACAGACATGGAAAAAAAGATAAGTTTTATGAAAGGAGAAATATAAGGTTCTAAGGTCCTCTAGAAACCAGGACAGAGGGCTTTAAAGTACATGAGGAATTTGGAAAGCTCTCTCTATTAAGGGATATAATTATAGATACTAGATTTCAATAAGTGGTCCCTAAATGAGAAAATAAATAGCCACTTTAGGCACTATTTTAAATGGCTATAATACTTTATGATGCAGGTCTTTATTTTTCAGAAGACCTCCACATTAATTTGCTCACACACTGTGTACTACATGTTCATATCCTTATTACTATAGATATACATATATATTCACACATATAACATCCATCTATCTACCATCCCTTATCCACTTTTGGGGAATATATACACTTTTGAGGAAGTATAGAAGACCAATGAGACAAGAGTTGCCCAGCAGGGAGGGGAGACTGCATCTTGATGAAGCTGATGGAGTAAGAAGGGGTTGCGTCATAAAGGACCATGTTGCAAAGCAAATGGTTTAAGATACCATGAGCCCTTGGAAGGTTTTAAGTTAGGAAGCAATAGCGTCACATTTTGGAAAGTTCACTTGGCTACAGCATGGATAATGAAGTGCAAGGGAGTAGATGTTAGGAGTGAAAACCTAACCAGTTAGTCTCTAAATAGGCTCCCCCTGAATGAATACATAAATGGTCACTTTGGGCCATATCATTCTTTATGGATTATAAATGATAAAAAATGTTAGTTTATTTAGGGTTTTCATTTTGTAGCACACATCTAGGGTCCAAGGAGACCTGGGCACTAAATCTGTTGTTCATCATCATCTCTCTGTGCAAGGTGGCAGCTTGAAAGAGCAGAACTTGAAACATTGCCTCTGCCATTGATTTTCGGTATAACCTTTGTAAGTCATGTCCCAAATCATTTTTGCTCCCTCCCATCTGTGAAAGGGGTGCTAATAAAATTTTCCGTGCTTTTAACTCAGCAGCATAATTATACTAATCAGATGAGAAATTGTGTGTGCAAGTGCTTTGTGAATTTATTCATTCATTAAAATTTATTAAGTGCCTATTATACACCAGGAACTAAGCCACATATTGGGGATATATATTCAAATGAGATGTAATCTCTAATCTCTGTAAACAAAACAAAGGAAAGCAATAATTAAAATACAGTGTGTCAGTTGTTGTAAAGGTTAAGCTCAGGATGCTATGGTAGGGTGCCATTGGTGTCCTTAGTCCTTGTGGGATTGGGCATGATCAGAGAGGAAGGCTTAAAGGAAGGGATACTCGAACTTAAATGAACACATCACCCCAAATGTTTAGTTCTTCATTGATATTTTTAATTATTATTCTTGCTAGTTTATGATGAATTGGTATTAAAATATATATTATTAATGTTATTATTATTAACCACATGAAAGAGGGCCATAAGAGTCTGTTTAGATTATTTTAGCACATAGATATGAAGAGACTTCCTGGGAATGTGTCTTCCTACTCGTATGCAGATGGTTCTCAGCAAGAGGGCGAATTCCTTTCCAGAGGGAACCAAAATGCAGCAGCTGGCATTTCTGATACTTGCGTAACTGTCAATTTTTATCCCAAATCTGCTTCTTCTGTGTACCTGCTATAAATCACCTGGATTTTATTAGGAATGCATTATGCTTCTTAACAAAGTATCACCTTCAGGAGGTGAGACTGTTGCCTCTGTCATGAGTAAATGACATTTAAAAAATGTTCTCTGAGCTGGTACTGTGCTAAGATCAAATGGATTGAAATACAGGGCAGCAAGCTCTTTTCTTCTTTTATAAACCAAATCTTGTTTTTTCTGACCCTCTTGCTTACATCTGAACTCTGAAAGATTTTAAACTTGAAATCATTGAAGCTATAAGTGGTATATTCTACTTTCAAAGAAAAGTATTAGTTTATTTGCTTGACCTCCCCCATCTCCCTTTTCTTTATTTTTTTTCTTTCTTTCTTTCCTTCTTCCTTTTTTTTTTTTATGTCAGAGCTTATAAGTATAAAGATAAACTAAGGGAGAGAAAACTTGGATTAAAACACCCTGTTAGAATATGATTAAAAGAATGAAATCGTACTTTTAGAAAAGTAATACACACTGGAAATTAAATCTAATGGGTTTACCAACAAAAATTTAAAAGAATGAATAAATAAATTCAGTAAAGTTGCAGGAAACAAAATCAATATACAAAAATCAGTTGCATTGCTATACACAGAAAGAGAAATTTAAAATTCAATCACATGCACAAAAATTGCAAAAAAAGAAATAAGAACTACTAATAAATTTAATCAAGGAAGTAAAAGATCTGTATACTGAAGAATAAGATATTGTTAAAATAAATTGTGGAGGACACAAATAAATGTAAAGATATTCCATGCTTATGGATTAGGAGAAGTACTATTGTTAAAAACATCTATATTATCCAAAGTTATCTACAGATTTAATGCAATCCATATCAAAATTCCAATGGCATTTTTCACAGAAATAGAACAAGACAGCCTACAATTTGTATGATACTACAAAAGATCCCAAAGAGTCAAAGCAATCTTGAAAAAGAAGAACAAAGATGGAGGCATCACACTTCCTAATTTCATTACATTACAAAGCTATAATAATCAAAATAGTGTGGTATTGGCATAAAAACAGACACATAGATCAATGAAAGAAAATATAGAGCCCAGAAATAAGCCCTCACATATATGGTCAATTAATTTATGACAAAGACTCCAAGACTATACAATGGGGGACAGATAGTCTTTTCAATAAATGATGGTGGGAAAACTGGACAGCCACGTGCAAAAAAATGAAACGACCCCTCTCTTACACTATTCACAAAAATCAACTCAAAATGAATTAAAGTCTTAAATGTAGGACCTGAAACCATAAGACTCTAGAGAAAACATAGAGGATAAACTCCCTGATGTAGGTCTTGGCAATGATATTTTGGATTTCACACCACTAGCAAAGACAACAAAAGCAAAAATAAACAAGTGAGAGTACATCAAACTAAAAACTTCTGCATAGCAAAGGAAACCATCAACAAAATGAAAAGCTAACCTACAAAATGGAAGAAAATATTTGCAAAGCTATAAGGGATTAATATCCAAAATATAAAGAACTCATACAACTTAATATCAAAGAAAGTAAACAATTGGATTAAAAATGGACAGAGGAATTGAATAGATTTTTTTTCCAAATAAAACACCCAAGTGGCCAACAAGTATATGAAAAGGTGCGCAACATCACTAATCATTAGGGAAATGCAAATCAAAGCCTCCGTGAAATATCACCTCTCCTTTGTTAGAATAGCTATCACAAAAAAAAAGATAAGCGATAGCAAGTGTTGGTGAGACTGCAGTGAAAGGAAACTCTTGTGCACTATTGGTGGAAATGTAAATTGATACAGCCAATATGGAAAATAGTATGGAGTTCCTCAAAAAAGTTAAAAATAAAGCCTCCATATGATCTATCAATCCCAATTCTGGGTATGTATCCAAAGAAAATGAAAACAGACTATCAAGGAGATATCTGCACCCCCATGCAGCATTATTTACAATAGCTAAGATATGGAAGCAATCTAAGTGTCTGTCAACGGATGAGTGGATAAGAAGGTATGAGGTATATATACGCCCTATATCAGCAATATTATTCAGCTATTAGAAATAAGAAAATCCTGCCATTGACGGATCTTGAGAACATTATGCTAAGCAAAATAAGCTGGACAGAGAAAGATGCATGGTGTCACTTATATGTGAAACCTAAAAAATAAATAAATAAATAAAAGGTCAAACTCATAGAAACAGAGTAGAAAAGTAGTTGCCAGTGGCCGCAGGGTGGGAAAAATAGAGAGAGGTTGGTAAAAGGGTACAAACTTTCAGCTATAATATGCATAAGGTCTGACAATCTGTAGTATAATTTGTTGACTATAGTTGATAACAGTATCCTGTATTGTGTAACTGAGATTTGCTAAAAATAGAGCTTAACTATCCTCCCACAAAAAAGAAAAATAAAAGGCAAATATATGGGTGATGAACATGTTAATTAACTAGATGGGGGGAATTCTTTCACAATATATATGTATATCAAATTACCACAATGTACACTTTAAATATCTTACAATGTTCTATGCCAATTATACCTCAATAAAGCCAAAATTAAAAATAAAAAAAATAAGGCTAATGGGTTTGGAAATGAGGAAGACTCAGAGGAAATTTCTGTAATTTGATTTGTTCCTTTATTTTGAAATTCTAAATTGGCAACTATAATGATGATTATGAAGATGATTAAAACAGCTATGATTTTATAGGGTGTTGAATATAATAAAGCAATGATAGGGAAATAGGAGTATGGAGTGTTTCTATTTTATGACGTTCTATCTGCAAATGTATCTTTCTAATCTCATCTCTATATACGAAAATTTCCACTCATCTCAGTTCTCTAGATAACTCTAGAAAGAGTAAACTGTTGGTGGTTTGAACATTCTGTTATTTATTATTACCTTTAAAAAAATGCTTAGACAAGTCTAAGGGCATCTTCCTTTCTAAAAAAACATATTAAATATTTAATTTCTCATGAATATGTGCTTCTCAAATAACATTTATTTTATGACTTGAATTTAGTAAAAGCCACCACCTCCCACAATTATATATCCTAAGTATAAACATTTTTAAAATATTACGGGCAGTTGTATGCATCAAATTATAACAGAATTCACAGAATTGACAGTAGCAAAATATGGCTTGAGGTAGATATGAGTTAGAGCAGGAACCCAATATACAAAAATCACAGTCACTGTTGAAAATCAGGCTTAGAAAGCTACTGGTCTAAATTAGAATATTAAACCTGTAAACTGCAAAAAGAAATGTGGGATGGATCCCAAATTAGAATTACTAAGAAGGGAGAAAATATTAGCAAGAGGGTAAAGAAACACATGTTTTTTATTTCAACAATGCGAAAAAGAAGAAAATGGATTAAACACTGTTTAGTTGATGTCAACCTTTAAGGATCAACCTTTGACAAAACACAGAAGACAGAATAATGTTTAGAAAACAGAAAAAAAATTTATGTATTTTTGTCAATGTAAAAGTCAAGTTACAGTTGACGGAAGATGGGGGGGCAACAGGGGGGAAGGTAAAGTAGAAAGAAGGGTGTAATCATATTTTCATCTCAGTGAGGGAAAATCACAAAGATAATATAAAATTAATAGCTTAGAAGAGAAATGGAAATAAAATAATAACTATCAAAATTGTAGACAAACAGAAAGGAAAAAAAAAGTTGAATTCTCACCTTTCATGGCCAAAGCCAACAAATAATGTCTTGTAAAAAAACAATTAGTGGCAATATAGAGGTGACTATCAGAAGACAAAAGGAAAATGTTTAAAAGGGAAAATAGAAAGGAAAAGAGGGGACAGAGATGAGGAGGGAGTGGGAAATTGGATAAAGTGGGGAAAGCATCTAAAGAAAATGGAATGATTGGCTCTTAGGGGAGGACAGTGAGGGAACAATTCATGAAGGGGTCATGGGGTCAAAAGAAAATCATGTTTGGTTTGTTTCTTTCCTTATGATGAGAGAGACTCAAGTGTTTTAAATTCTTTATGGAAAGAACCAGTTAAGAAAGTGATGATGAAGATATTGGAAGGAGAATGGAATTGATATTGGAGAAAGGTTGTAATTGGTTAACAGCATCCCAAAGGATGGGGATGTATTAGAAATCAATGCTCAGGAAGAGGGTTAATTTTGACGTGGGGGAAAGTCCTCTTTTGGAGTGAGACCTGAAGGGGAGAGACAATGATGAGTGCAGATTTTAGCAGCACCATTACTTTCCTCTTCTCTCTTGATACTCTTTTATTAATCTAAACGAAAATAGCATTGACACTTTGCACAGCTGAAAGAAACCAAGTCTCAGGGGACAATGTGACTAAGCCAGGGTCTCTCTCTATGAAGTCAGATCCTGGAATGTTTTCAAGTGCAATGTTTTTCCCTTCCTTATTTCTTTCACCTGGGTTTATATGACCAAGTACAAACTCTTAGCATCCTTAAGTCCTAAGTGCATATTCCCTCTTAGCTCTTTTCCTTTGTGGTAATATCTCCTCAGGGATATACAATCAAACTAATTCATCTGAAACCTTTGAAATCAACCCTTCTACATTACTGTGTTTTTAAAAAATGCAAAAAGAAATGCTATTTTCTATGCTTGTGCCAGGAGACAATTTTAGAGTGAAAGAAAATCAGCTCTATGAGAGCCTCCAGGGAGCCTAGATTTCTAATATAAAAAGGAAACTTCAGTTTCTCCCTATCTCCTGTGTTTAGGACTTCAGTTTTCATTATTTTATTGCTACCAATCTAGAAAAAAGAAAAAAAACAAAAAACAAAACACCATGTCATTCTGGAAATAAGTGACCTAATTTCAACCTTAGAAGAAAAGGAGAAATAAGGAGGCAGAGGGAGAAAATATCTGCAGGAAGAACAGAATGGTTAGGGTTCAGAATTAAGGTAAGTTAGCAAAATCCTCTTATGGCAGGAGCTGAAATGGTAAGGTACACAACAGATGGTTTTGGGTATACGGAAGTTCATGGTAAGGGTTGGGAGGAGGAATGAAATGCATACTCAGCTCACTTCATCTGTATCTCATGTCTAGTCAAACCATGCAAGTCCAAAGTTAGCAAATGCATGCTGGGGGCTCAAGTTCTAAGTGCAGTTCTAAACTTGGGGATCTCTCAAAATAAGGACCAGTTGTTCTGCCCTTGGGGTACCTGGATCCCAGCAATAAGCCCCCTGTAGTTGATTGAGAATGCAGAGCGGTAAACCAGTTGTCAGTCTATAGTCAGAAAAACAATAAACAAAAACAGGTTTCTCTTCCCTGGAGAAGCAAACACAGAGCTACACGAGGAGAGTAATTTGCTACATTAATAAATAAAAGGGAAACAAATTGAAGATTTTTCTTTAAAACAGACACATAGGATTTTCATTGTTGATGCAGTCTTTATTATTTATAGGTCTTTGTGAGAATCAACTCCTTTGAGCTTATCCCTGGATGTCAGGCAAGACAGAGGGTAAGGCCTGTTCCCTGGATTTAAGGCAAATTTCCTCATCTGTGATACGGGATAACAGCATCTTTCTTACAGAGTTTGTGAGGATGGTGTGAGCCTAACTAAGGTCCTGGCACAGAGAGGACAGTTAAAAAGTTGCTTCTTTTCCTTCCATAAATGCCATAAACCATGCAAAACATTTATAGTTCTGTCATATTGCTGGAAAAAACTGTATGAAGAAAAAGGTGAACATAAGAGAAAGATTGGAAAAAAATAACCCCAAGAGATTAAAAAAAAACACATATAGCAAGTTATACTTCTTTTACATTTCTGAGAAGAGTTTTCCTTATATCAGAACTTCTGATATAAGGTATATATGTTCTGATATATTCTAAAATAGGAACTAGGTGCTATTTCCCAAAGTGTCAAATCTTATATTTAAGTGCTCCCAGCTTCTAAATTTCCCCCAAATTCTTTATCATCTGTTTGACTTTCCCTTAAGTTCCTGCATAACTTCAGATCCTTACTTGCCTGTGACCTTGGGAAGTTTCTCATGGTGGTCTCTGGAAAGACACTTTACAGAGCCAGGCAGGCAGTGTGCTGCCTGTCTTAGTCCCACCGTTTCTCCTCATCCTCTCAAGAACCCCTCATATAGGCAACATTATTATCCCCATTTTACAAAAAAAGAAACCCACATTTAAAAGAACATTGCAGTAGGAGTAGACTTTGGGCACACCTCGCCTGGCTTTGAATCCCAGTTCCCTATCTACCAGCTATGTGATTCTGAGCAAGTTGTTTGACCTCAGATTCCTCATCTGTAAAATGGGAATAGCATTTGTACTTATTGCACATGATTATCATAAATCTGAAAGAGAATAATTCTTGTTAAGTGCGTATCACAGTAACTTTCACTAAGGGAACTTAGAATAAATATTAGCCATCACTACTGCTTTTAAAGATGTTTAGTAACCTACTTTTAGTAAAAAGCAGCACCTCCTATAAAAGGCATATCAGCCTGTCTCCAGGGCCAAAGTTCTCCACCATTAGCATGTCCACACCTCACATCTTCTGTTATTTTATGAACTGAATTGAAGGCAAAATGCTATAGTCTTTGGAAGGCGATTATTGCAGCTTAAAAAATGATCAGAAAATTTATTTAAGAAATTCCAAGCTGTCAGAATTTCAAGATGTAAATATTTTATTCTTCCTAAAATTGAAATTGAAGGATGGATATATATGATTTGCAAATAAAAGTGCACATAAAGTGATTTAACATGAGTGTCTCAGATAATGAAAACGGCAAGAAACTGTCCTTCCTTGCAAAGGTAATGAACGATTTACAAGAGAAGTAAATACAAGCTGCTGTTCATTCAAGCCTTAACAATAATCTCCCTGTGGTAAAAAGGAACCTATTAGAGCTTGAATGCGGCATAGGCTAGGTGTTATGATGGATGACTCTTAAGAAGAGCTGTATTGGGAAGTAGGGAGCAGTTAAAGAGGAATAAAGAAACATAGTATGAATAAGTTACCTCTTTCTCTGCTTCTGAATGGAAGAGGAAATAGCCACTCATGAGAGCGGACTGGCTAATGTCCCCTTTCTGAAGGCAGATACTTCAAGAGTATCCTACTGAGATTACAGAATGGGACAGTCTTTGTGCTTCTCTGAATTTTTGGAACCAAGAGTTTTAAGACATTTGAACACCTAGGTGGAGGCCCTGCTTGTACTCAACACTTCTTTCTTATATTTCTTTTACCTCTTTTTCTAAGGGTGAGCTTGGTTTCCAAATCTGTGATATTGTGTGATCTTAGGAAAATCACTTCACTTCTGTGGTAAGGGTTGGGCAAACTGGGAGCACAGAGGAAAAGCAACTCTATCTCTCTAAGGATTTCAAAAGAAGGATCATTTCTGCAAGGTTCTTGCCCGTTGTATGGGAGCTGGTTTAAGTGGAGGAGGAAGAGGGAACTGGGTGTGAAAGAGGAATGGTGAGAGGTGCACTGTGGAAAGGTACCTAGATAAAGAATGCAGCTTCCTGGCTCACAGCTTCATCCTTTCCTTGAAACATAGGGGCCCAGTGGTGCTTGGGAATTTGGAATTTTTCAGATTTTTGAAACATAATATGGAACAAATGCCTTTTATTATATGATACCCTTGGTTGATCTGGACAGTGTCACATAATCAAACCAATATGTCTGCTTAGTTCTGCAAAGCAGGATAAAGAAAGACTATAATTAGCTTTGTAACAGTTCAACATTGTTGAGTTCATCCAAGTTTAACAGTTCTCCTGTTAAGATAGTTTTCCCCACAAGCAGTGCTTCTTCAGGGCATTTTCTTTGTGTCATAATTAAATTTCTCTGTTTCCTTTGGTAATTGGCCTCTTCTGAATTCCCTGAATTTCTCTCTAATTTTCCTTAAGAATTTGGAAAGCAAATACCAGATTTTGTTGTGGAGAGTAAGAAGTGGACTGGCCCATTCCCCAGAAATCAACAGAAGAACAAAGTCTTTTGGGTCTTCAAAATGTAACTGCTGCTTTTTTTGTAACTCAAAGTCCATGAGTTTAGTTTCTAGCCAACAATTTCCTAATGTTCCAATGGGATTCCTTTGTTCTTTCTGTGCACCATCCCACCCCTGCATATACAAGCACTTATCGAGGGCCTGGTTTTATTGTAATCATCCAATTGATAAAACTGATTTTTCTAAGAGAGAATACTTTAAAATTTTTGTATTTTATCATTTCACTGATTTGAACAAGAGAGGATCCACTTAGCATTTTTACACAGCCAAACAATGTGTGGGCCTATCCGTGTGATGTCCACATTGCTAGACTATCACGGTGATTCTCAAACTTGAACATGTGTCAGAATCACCAAGAGGTCCCCATTTCTGGAGTTTCTGGTGCGGGAGGTTTGGAGTGGGCCTGAGAATTTGCATTTCTAAGTTCCCAGGAGGTGCTGATGCTACTGAGAATGCCCAGGATTTAGCATGCTGGGGGGTTAATCAGTTGGCAGGGGGGGTGAAGGGGACTCAGACAGATGGCTGCGGGTGTTCACTAAAGGGAGAGAGAGAGGCTACATCAGAACATTCAGCAGAAGATAGAGACAAGAAGGGAGAAATTCAGAAATGTGCCTTTGATCCTTCCAAATCACAAGATTAAGGCAGATGGCTTCAGGGTAAGGGATTGGCAAACTTCTTGAGAGTGCAGTGCAAGGCAGGCGACACCATTATGACTTGATGATGGAATTATGAGGAGGCAGCAGGAGGAAGAGTAAAGAGCTTGAACCGCAACACCAAACAGCCCTTGGTTCCAATCCAGGGTTTCCAATTTACCCAAGTGATTTGATTTTGTATAAGTGAGTTAACCTCTGACACTCAGTTGTCTTATCTGTACAGTAGGGGCAGTTGCAATAACCTTATGGAGATTAAATGAACTATGTCAGACACTTAATACATAGTTATTAAGGAAATAAAGTATTAAAATATTTCTATTGGTCGTAATCAGAGAATCAGCTAATGATCATGGGGAATCTGGAGCCATGGATCACATTTGATGTGTGCTTGTATCCAAGCAGGACTTACAATGATTAAATCAAATGTCATGATTTTGAGGGATAAGAGGAAATTACAAACTGCAGAGAAGCCACAATCCCTCACCCTCAATTACTGGGGATGGAGAAGAGGCATTGTTGAAACAGAGCAAAAAATTGCCACTAATCATATGCCCCAAGATACTTGAAGGATGTTTAGGAACATCCATCAACATCAAGGATCTATTCCCAGACTCTATAATATGTCATTCCAAAAATAACGACAACAATAGTAATAAAACAATAAAAATGGATATTTGTTGAATTATTTCTAAATTTTTACATGCCAGCCCAGCACAGTTGTAACGTGTATACATATACATATTTTGTGTGTGTATGTGTGTATATTGTACATATCAGTATAATCCTCCACAGAATTCTATAAGATAGGTATTATTAATATCCCAATATACTTTAGGGAATTCTGAAGTACAGACAAATTATGAAACATGTAAGAAAAACTCCACGGGCAAAAACGTCAACATTTAACATGTAAGTCCAAAGTCAGCCCTTGAATTTTCTGTACTTGCCCTGTTTATGTTCTTTGATATCTCTTGCTTCATTCTTCCAACTTCTTAGCTATTCCAATACTTTTTATAGAGCAACCTGCTTGACTGGTTCATAACCCCTCACCATGTTCCCTGACATGTTCTCTTTATCCCTGGCATGTTGCTTTTTTTCTAAATTCACTCTTGATTTAAAAAATCTGTGAGGACCAACTGAGCACAACCAAGTGTTGCCATCCACATTTCTTTTTCCCATATCCAATCATGGAGGGTAGGGGATAATACAATATCACCCATCCTTGTGGAGGGAGTCAAGGTGACCACTAACTCCATGGCTAGGAAGACTAACTTTCTGATTAGGAGTTTCTACCAAGTTTCCATCATTAGCCTAGACTTCAAAAACAGCACTTGCCTGGCCCCCTCACAGACACTGCCTTGCTTTTTTAAGAGAGAGGAAATTAGACAAACAGACTTTCTTGATAATAATCATCTCCTATCTCATGCTCTGACCCTCTGGCTGACATAATATCTCATTCTTTCTCTGTTCATGTATCCTTGCCTCTCAGTCTCTCCCCTCACACTCCTAGCTTAAGTCATTTTATCCTCTGTCACTTGAATCCTGGTGAGAATGAGTAATGCTCCAGTGTAGCACATTAGCAAGCATAAGGTTTCAGTACCTAAGACATATTGTTCTAAGGAGACCAAGTCAGTAGAGTTTGTTTCATTAAGTTAAAAGGCTTCAAGAGATAATTAGCACCCTATATTGAAATAGAGAGAAAACTCACTACTGTTTCTAGAAAAGTCATCATACTTGTGAGATTGCTTGAACTTCAAACTTAAATTCAATTTAAAATTTATTAAATTTTATTGCTTATGGCTTCTCAGAGACATTGTTGCACAGACAATGATATTCTCAGGTGCCTTTTTTATGGATGGAAAAGAAAGATTTGCCCCATTTAGGGTATCCACATCTCTCTAATTACATAGTCTTCAATGCTTACTTTTACCACTGAGCTTATAATACTACAATGAAATTGTCTACTTATAGCTACTTTCCCCACTAGTCTATGAGCAAGGGGGACTCTATCTTATTCATCGTTGTATGTTCAGTATCTCAGTCCCTGGCACATAACATGTGTCTAAAGAATGTTTGTCAAATTGAACTCAACTAAAGTGGGATGAGGGATGTTGGGAGGAGGGACCCTCTTCAAATGAAGGATATTATAAATTCTTGTGGGAATCCAGCTCTCACTGAGCCCTGAACATTAGGGTAGGTGCATACTTCTTAGGGTCTATGACTCCAGGAATATCTGATGTAAACACTCAAATGTCAGTTATTCAGTGTCATGTTGATGGGTTTGCAAATTCTACGTGGTTCACATAGAGATGTCCTTCCTTTCAGGGAGGTGGGGGTCCATTATTAAGCAACGTTTAATTTCTACTCTCTCTAACTTCAACACATGGTTCCTCCTACATTGCTTCACCCATATGCTACTTTAAATCAAGCAATTCAGGCTGGTTCTGGTATACAGGAATTAATAGATATGTGGCCTGGATTTTCTAGATGATTGGGGTTTTGAGGGAAGAAGTTGGCATTTTAGCTGGTCAGGATCAGGTCAAAAGGAGGTATAGAGACATTTATTCACTGGGGTTTCTCTATGTATTTCCTCTTCTATAAGCTTTGTAAGCATAGATGACAAGCATGACATTGAAAGGTACTTAGATAGAAAAAAGAAAAGAATAAGAGAATCATACCCACCGTGGGTGGGCAGGGAAGAGCTATCAGGTCTTGTGTCAACTTAGTCATCTCAACAGTACCCCCTGATGCCACAATTTGGGGTTATCTGTGCCCATGTTCCCTTTCATTCCTTTGTTATCTGAGAGTTGACTATCACTTTCAGTACAAACTCAAACTTTCATGAACCCTGATAGCCAAGGCTTGTTTCTAACATGCAAATTAGATACCTGGGAGATTATTTTCTCTTCTACTTTTGAAAAATGTATCTCATCTTTTCTTTTTGCCAAAGACAATAAATTAAGGACAAACTCAAAACTGTCAGCTCTGATACAAATTTTGTCTTGACCCCCTAATGAGATTAAATTCAAGACCAATTAGCTCTTTCATGACTTTCACCTTTGATGGATGGCAGTAGTTGCCTTTCCCCCCCACATCAAAGGAATAAAATAAGAGGCAGAGAGCTGAAAGGGATAAAATAGCTTTTGGACAAGAAACCTTCAGTGTTTACTGGTTTTAGTGTTTTCCCCAGGTAAAGTCATAGAATTTTTCTGATGGGAGAACCAGAACTTGGCCTTAGAGCACAAGTGGTGCTAACATCTATTGCAAATATAAGAAAGCACTTCCAGCGTGAGGTGACTTGCTCCTCTGCGTGATAAGTCCCAGGCAAGCCTTCAGATGGCCGAAGTCTGGCTCATATCTTTACTGTAACCTCACAAGAGACCTTAAACTGGAAACACTCAGCTAAGTCACTCCCAAATGCCTCACCCACAGACACTGTATGAGATAAAAATGCACTGTTTCAAGCTTCCACGTTTTGTGGTAACTTGTTATACAGCAATTGAAGCAACAATGCTTAAGTTTTCTTCTAAAGTGTGACATGAAGAACCCACACAATACTCTTTCTACAGTCAAAAAGAGTTAAAAGGGTGGTGGTAAGATTGAAGTTTCCTCCTAGGACAATGATTTAATCATTTCAGATAATCAAGCCTATTGTTTTCCTCAAAAGTATCTGAGATGTTGGATTATGGGGTTATCAACTCACTTTCTTCAGTTGACAAGCCCAATCAACTGATATTACAGAGAAAGCTTATTTTAAGGGAAAGATCAAACTTTGTTACACCAGTGAAAATTAGCTCTTTATCTTTTCCCTTGTGGATTTATCTGTTCTGAACAGAATACCAAAACTTGTAGCTACTTCATTACCCCCAAAATTGTGTTACTGAAAAGGTACTTTTTGTTCTCAGAGAGCTTCATCTGTCTAGAAAAAGTGTTTTTTCTTTTTCTCCTTATTTCAACCAGGAAGTATTTTATTTATTTTTTTAATATTTATTTATTTATTTATTTATTTTTGGCTGTGTTGGGTCTTCATTGCTGCGCACGGGATTTCTCTAGTTGTGGCGAGCGGGGCTACTCTTCATTGCACTGCACGGGCTTCTCATTGCGGTGGCTTCTCCTGTTGTGGAGCATGGGCTCTAGGCACGCAGGCTTCAGTAGTTGTGGCACATGGGCTCAGTAGTTGTGGCTCACAGGCTCTACAGCACAGGCTCAGTAGTTGTGGCACACAGGCTTAGCTGCTCCACAGCATGTGGGATCTTCCCGGACCAGAGCTCGAACCCATGTCGCCTGCATTGGCAGGCAGATTCTTAACCACTGCATGACCAGGGAAGTCCCAGGAAGTATTTTAATTTAG
Organism: Eubalaena glacialis; assembly: GCF_028564815.1. NCBI lineage: Eukaryota > Metazoa > Chordata > Mammalia > Artiodactyla > Balaenidae > Eubalaena > Eubalaena glacialis. Next base: position 40,795,000 of record NC_083720.1, on the reverse strand, counting down.
ATGACTATCTTTTATTTTAGCCATATCAAATACTATAAATGTTAACATTTATAGTATAGCTAATTATTTAATTAACAACGAACACATTGGTGATAACTGTAATATGTTGGGGTCAAGATAATAATGGTGATTTGATGAAAGCTCTGATAATATGCTAAGGGCTGTTTAAAAGTCAGCAGGCCACTTTGAAAACCACCAAAATATAGACTTAGAGGAAATGATTGTCTTATATGAGCCACGAAGGACAACTGTCTGAAAATAAAAGCAAGTGTGTCAGCCAAAAAATATGACCAAGGAATTTTGACAGAAAGGTAATTTGTTCAGAATTCCCTTAGACATTCTACAATTAAGATAATGCCATTCAAAATGCCCTGAATTGGAATACAGAAAGCCCTGCAATTGAATTTCTGGTAAGATATTGAGACTGTCAGATTTCAGTTTCATGCTGGTAACATCAATCTGGGCATTATTTATTAATCTGACTTCTTGTTCAAGTATTTCTGTCTCCTAGTAAACTGTGGGACACTGAATAATACAAAGAATGCTTTATTCATTGTTGTTTTCATGCTACATTGTTGAACAAATAGAAGGCACTCAACCAATGTTAGTTAAAGTTAGAAAGACGGCAGGGAAGGAGTGAGGAGGAAAGAAGAGAATGTCATCAAATAAGACATAAAATGCCCAGCTTAATAACAGAACTTGACATTGTTCTGTCATTAATTCATCAAACACTCACTGAACACTTACAGTTTCCAAATCCAGGTAACAAAGAGAATTTTTCTAGTCCGACTCTTGAGTAGCTTACTGTTAGACAAAGGTAATAGAAAATAAATAAAAACAAAATCATGGGAGCATATGCTTAATTTTATAATAGAGATTTGATTGGAAGGACTTCATAGAAGTTACCAGGCATCAAGGCACAGAAGGATATTAGAGATGAAATATCTGAGAAGACAAAGAGGTAAGTGAGAGAGTGAATCAATAACATATATATGGTAAATCATTTTAGTTTCTTGATTGACTCTCTCCTATAAGAGACACAATTCCAAGAGTTGCTATGTGACTTTTGGTGGCTCTCTTCAGTATATGTAGATGGCTGCACATCATTTTTGTTGAGACTGACCCTATGACCTTCTGTGACCAATGGAAGGACAATGGACGTGACCTTGTCATATCCAAACAGAAGCTTTAAGAGCCCAACATGGTTTGGATGTTGTTTTCTTTGCTTTTTATCATGAGACTGAGTTAAGGTATAATTCTTAAAGCTGGGCTGTGAAATGAAAAGGGGCTCTGAGCAGAGTCCCAACAACCTGCAGCTCTGACATGTAGTACAGGAAAGAAATAAAGCTTTGTTGTTGGAAGCCATTGAGATATAGGATTGTTGTTTATTATCACAAGATAACCTAATGAAAGCTTACCATAGTAATGAAAATGATTAACCTTGTACATTGCCAATGGTGATGGCCACTCTAAGTATGTAATTATGTACACTATAGTCATTATTGTGAGTGTATAAACTCAAAAAACAACCACACATGCAGCTGTCAGAGTGATGGGCAGTTAAAATACCAACCGAATTACTTGAATACTTTATACAGATCTCTCACTGGAAACTCACATGCTTTTACCACTTATGGATTGTGCTGTCCCACTTAAATTGTTTCTGTTTTTTATTCATAAACATCACGTGTAATCAGAAATATATTGATTTTAAATGAATTTCAACCTGTTATTTGAAATTCAGTATGATTATGAATGAGATTATAGTGATATTTATTCTAGGTTAATAACAATGAGCTCACAAAATTCAGAAAAGCTGAGTTATGCTATATCCTATAGTGAAGGAAGAACTGAGGGTACCCGAAGGATTGACCATGTTGGCTTGTGATGGTCAACCAGGTTCATGGAACACAGTAGCATAGAAGCATGGGAGCAAGTTAGCTCCAACAAAGATTTCACACGCTCAGGTTCATGGTTTGGACAGTTGGAAGCTCTTCAATGTTTCCAATAGAAATAAACTTTTTTTTTTTTCCCTTAGGCAATTCACTGTGTATCCACTAACATGTATTCCATAGCAAATGATAACTGCCCTCATGAGGGTCTGTTGAGAGTTTAAAGCTGAATGAAGCAAGAGAAGAGGGAAACTAATGGGAGCATGATGTGATAGACCACATGGAGGTATCCATGGCATTTCTAGACAGGAGGAGCAGATCCCTTTCTTTTATTTTTCTTCTAATTCACATATAATAAAATTTACCCTTTTAAAGTGTAAAATTCAGTGGTTCTTAGTATGTTTATAAAGTTGTGCCACCATCACCATATACGAATTCCAGAACATTTTCATCACCCCAAAAAGAAACATTCTACTCACTAGTAATTACACACTATTGCTCCCTCTTTCAGCTCCTAGAGACTATTGATCTATTTTCTATCACTAAGGATTTGCTTATTCTGAACATTTTATATGAAAAGAGTCATACGAGATATGACCTTTTATGTCTGACTTCTTCCATTTAACATAATACTTTCATGGTTCACCAATGCTGTAACATTCATCAGTACTTTATTCCTTTTTATGGTGGAGTAATATTCCATTTTATGAATTTTTAAGTATTTTTTATCCATTCCTCAGTTGATGGATATTAAGGTTGTTCCACTTTTTGGAAGTTATGATTAATACTGCTATGTATCTGTGTGTAAGTTTTGTATGGATGAATGCTTTCATTTCTTTGGGGTATATACGTAGACACCTAAAAGTGCAATTTCCAGGTTATGTAGTGACTCTATATATAACATTTTGAGAAAATGACCAACTGTTTTTCAAAGTGACTGCAAAATTTTTCATTACCACTAAGAATGTATGAGGGTTCCAAATTCTCCAGATCCTCTCCAACACTTGTTATTGTTCATCTTTTTGATTATAGCCATTCTAATGTGCATGAACAATATCTCATTTTTGTTTTGATTTGCCTTTCCATAGTGACTAATGATGTTAAGTGAACGATGTGCTTCTTGGCCATGAGCATATCTTCTTTAGGAAAATGTCTATCCAGATATTTACAGATTTTTTAATTTGGTGATTTGTCTTTTAATTCTTGGGTGTTAATTGTTCTTTTTATATTCTGAACACCAAACCCTTATCAAATATATGATTTTCAAGTATATTCTTCAATATTGTGAGCTGTCTTTTCATGTTCTTGACATTATCCTTTGAAGCACACAAGTTTTTAATCTTGTTGTAGCCTAACTGGTCTTTTTTTTTTTTTCCTTTTGTTGTTGATGCTTTTGGTGTCATGTCTAAAAATTAATTGATTAATCCAAGGTCAAAAAATGTGCTTCCATATTTTCTTTAAGAATTTTGTAGTTGTAGTAGTTACATTTAGGTTTTTGATCTATTTTGAGTTAATTTTTGTATAAAATGTGAAATAGAACTTCACATTCGTTTGCATGTGAGTATCCAATTGTGCCAGAATCATTTGTTAAAAAGATTTATTTCCTGTAGTGAATTGTCTTGGAAGCCTTAATAAAAATCAATTGACCCTAAATACTATTCCATTGATCTCTATACCTATTTACATACTCTACCAGTACCACACAGTCTTGGTTACTATAGCTTTGTAAAAAATTTTGAAATTGCAGAATGTGAATCCTGCAACTTTAATCTTCTTTTTCAAGATTGAGCAATTCTGGTTCTTTTGTTTTTATATATGAATTTTAGGAGCAGCTTGTCAATTTCTGTTAAAAAAGCAGCTGCAACTTTGAAAGAGATTGTATTCAATCTCTGGAGCAACTTGGGAATTATTGCCCTCTTAATAATATTAAGTATTCTAATCCATGAATATGGATGTCATTCCATTTATCTAGATTTTTTTTTTAATTTCTTGCAATGATTTTTTGCAGTTTTCAGTGTACAATTCTTGCACTTTTTGTGCTACATTTATTTCCAAGTATTTTATTCCTTTTCATGCTATTGTAAATAATTTTTTTAATTTAAAATTCAGATTTTTATAGCTATCGTATAACAATATAGCTGATTTTTATATTGATATTTTCAATGTTGCTGAATTTGTTTTCAGCTCTAATAGTTATTTTGCAGGTTCTTAAAACCATAAAAGATAATGGCTTCTGAAAATAAATATAGTTTTACTTCTTCCTTTTTAATTTGGCTGGCATTTTTTTTTCCTTGCATAATTACCTTGCTAGAACATCCAGTACAAGGTAGAATAGAAGTTGTTATAGCAGAAATCCTTGCCTTGGTCCTATATAGTTGAGAAAGGTTTAAGTTTTCCACCATGATGTTGGCTGTAGATTTCTCATAAGTGATTTTCTGGATTTCCTACAGCTCAATTTTTACCTTTCTTGAATTATTTTTATATACACACGGCAAGAGATGTTAACAATAACACAAATGCCACCCTGTTCCACCAGCAGATAATTGAGGGCTTCTCAGTTGCTCATTACCACCTTGGCTAATGAGTTTAGTGTGTCTTCTTGGTCTTGGAGCCTAAGAAAAGTCCAAGTTATTGTGCACTGACCAGGCCATTACACAGGGAGTGCAGGATGAGAGGGACTTCAGTCGGGGATGACAGATCCAGCAATGTTTGAGTCCGCCTTCTGTCACCACAACTGTTCTGATTTGTATCACGGTGTTTTTGTGCCAGACACAGCAGAGGTTTCCGCAGGAATGAGGAGAGGTAAAATGCATGTTCCCACCCTCCTCCCATTTTATGAAACTCCTAAGATTGGAGATGCTCTTGTCCAATGATCCAGGGTGAGGACTACCCTGGTATAGCTACCCAGGCTGTTTGTTCAAGTCCTGAGTCTACAACTTCCACAGGAATCCACTGCACCTTTTGCTCCATCCAAACGTTTCAGCTCTGGTTGTGAAACCTAGGAAGGGAGGTCACATACTGAACAAATATGACATATTCTATAATATTGTCCACATGTACCTAGCGAACAGAAGTCCCAGGTTCACCCAGGGAATCCTAGAGCCTTTATATTTTGTTGTGCCTCCACCATCGCATGGTGTACTTTGGTGGCAACCCTGCATTGTGCAAACTATCAGGCAAGTAACACCTGCTGCTCATAATCAGGAATAGCAGTCCCAGAATGTCAATGATTTCCACTACTCTGTCTTCTAGCCTGCTGATCCATTCCTCTGCATCATTTAGTATACTGTTGATTCCTTCTAGTGTACTTTTTATTTCAGTTATTGTATTCTTCATTTCAGTTTGGTTGTTATTTATATTTTCTAATTTTTTGTTAAAAACTTCTAATTTCTCTATCTGTTCATCCATTCTTCTCCCGAGTTCTTTGATCATCTTTCCATCATTACCTTGAACTCTTTCCTGGGTAGGTTGCCTATCTTCACTTCACTTAGTTCTTCTGGTGTTTTATATTGTTCCTTATTTTGGAACATGTTCCTCTGTCATCTCATATTGCCTAACTTGCTGGGTTTTTTTTATGTATCTGGTAGGTTGGTTATGTTTCCCAACCTTGGAGAAGTGGCTTTTTGTAGGAGATGTACTATGCATCCCAACAGAACACTCCTCTCTGGTCACCAGAGCTATATGCTCTAGGAGTGCCCCCAACATGGGCTGCATTGGTACTTCTGTTGTGGTGAGCTGACTACTGTGGGCAGTCTGGTAGGAGTTGCTGGCACCTGGTTTGGTTGATTGCCAAGTCCTGCCTTGTGCAGAGGCTGCCAGCCACTGGTTGGCAGGGCAGGGTCATGAGGAAGCTGGCTGAAAAACCCTGAGGGGCCCCAGAAGTAGTGTTAGTTCACTGGTGGGCAGAGTCAGGATCCAGGAGACCTCGAGGATGATACCCTCCCACCAGTAGGTGAAGCCAGGTCCTGGGATTAATGCCAGCCAACTGGCAGGCAGAGCCAGGTGCTGGGGTCAAGCTGTAGGACCCTGGGATCCTAGAGGTAGTGTCAGACCTCTGGTGTGTGGAGCTAATTCCTGACACAGCTGGTTGTGGGGTCTGTGATGTCCCAAAACTTGTATTGATGTGTGATGGGTGAGGCTGAGGGCCAGAAGATACTGGGGCTGGTGCCTGCTCATTGGTCACTGGAGGTTGGTCCTGGAGTCTGGCTACAGGGCCTTGGGGGTCCCAGGTCTAGTACCTGCACAGTGGTGTGTAGGGCTGGGTCCTGGTCTCCCTGGTGGGCAGGGCCATGTCCAAGGGTGGCTGGGGGCACAGGAGGTCTTTTTTATTTTAATATTTATTTATTTATTTATTTATTTTTGGCTGCATTGGGTCTTATTTGCAGCACGTGGGATCTTTCCATTGTGGCTCACGGGCTCTTCGTTGTGGTGCACAGGCTCAGTAGTTCTGGTGCGTGGGCTCTCTAGTTGTGGTACGTGGGCTCAGTAGTTGCAGCACATGGGAACTAAGATCCCGCCACATGTGGGATCTTAGTTCCCTGACCAGGGATGGAACCCACGTCCCCTACATTGGAAAGTGGATTCTTAATCACTGGACCACCAGGGAAGTCCCTCAGGAGGTCTTAAGGAAGATGGTCTGCTGGTTGCTGGGGCTGTGTGCCCACCCAGTTAGGTGCTTGGCCTGAGGTGTCGTAGTACTGGTGCCTCTAGGCTGGTAGGGCTGGGTCCTCAGTTTAATAAGCTAGAAAGAGGATTCCAAAATGGCACTTTCCAGCACCAGTGTCCACATGGTAGAAGAGCTTCCAAAAATGGCTTCCCCCAGTGTCTGTGTCCCCAGGGTGAGCTCCAGTTGCCTCTTGCCTCTCCAGGAGACTCTCCAAGATCGGAAGGTGGATCTGACCCAGGATCCTTTTAAATTACTGCTTCTTCCCTGGGTCCCAGAGTGCGTGAGATTTTGTATTTTGTAGGAAATAGAGTGGAACCTCTATTTCCTACAGCCCTCTGGCTTTCCTGAATGTAAGCTCCACTGGCCCTCAAAATCATATGTTCTAGGGGCTCATCTTCCCAAGACAGAAGCCCTGGCCTGGGGAGCCCAATGTATGGTTCAGACCCCTGGCTCCTTTGGGAGAGCCTCTGCAATTATAGTTATTCTTTCGTTTGTGGGTTGCCCACCCTGGGTTACGGACCTTGACTGTACCGTGACTTTGTCCTTCCTACTTGTCTCATTTTGGTTCATTCTTTATATCTTTAGTTCTAGAAGGTCTTTTCTCATAAGTTCCAGTCTTTCTCATCAATAGTTTCTCTGTAAGTAGTTGTAATTTTGGTGTATGAATGAGAAGGTTAGCTCAGGGTCTTCCTACTCTACCAGTAAATAGAGTATTTAAAGATGTATTTCAATTAAAATTAGGTTATTAGGATGGACCCTAAACCAATATGACTAATGTCCTTGGAAGAAGAGGAAACTTGGACGCAGACATATACATTGAAAAGACCACGTGAAGACACAGGGAGAAGAGAGCCCTCTATACGCCAAGGAAAGAGGTCTCAGAAGAAACCAACCATGTGAACACTTTGATCTCAAATTTCTAGTCTCCAGAATTGTTAGAAAATAAACTTTTCTTGTTTGAGTTACCCAGTTTATAGTTTTTTTCTTATGGCAGTCCTAGCAAACTAATACTGGTACCTGCTATCATTCGTAATATAGGTATTAATAGCTATATATTTCCATCTAAGGTCTGCTTTCAATGTAGCTCATAAATCTTGATATGGTGTGTTTTCAGTTTTATTCAGCTCAACATAATTTCTAATTTCCCTTGTGATTTCTTCTTTGACCCTTTGTTTATGTGGGAGTGTGTTGTTTAATTTCCACACATTTGTGTATTCCCTAAATTTTTATCTGTTGTATTCTCTGATTTCATACCATTTTAGTAGAGGAATATGCTCTGTGTGATTTTAATCCTCCTGAAGTTATTGATATTTGTTTTATGGGCGAATGTATGGTCTATCCTGTAGAATAGGCCACGTGTGCCTTCAGCACTTGGAATGCTATATTGTCTTCTGAACTTCATATATTTTGTTAATCTTACTGAGGAGCTCTTGTACATGATAAGTCACTTCTCTTTTGCTGCCTTCAAAATTCTCCTTGTCCTTGATTCCTCTGTTTGATTATAATGTGTCTAGGTGTGGATTTCTTTGGGTTTATCCTACTTGAATTTCATTGAACTTTGTGGATTTGTAGATTGAAGGTTTTCATCAAATTTGGAAAGTGGGCAGCCTTTATTTCTTCAAATATCCTTTTTTCTCTTTCTGTTTCTCATCTCCTATGGGACTCTGAGATTCCCTTTTATGCATGTGATATGCTTGATTGTGTCCCACAAGTTTCTATGTCTCTTTATTTCTCTTCGTTCATTTTTTCCTTTCTCTTCTTCAGAATGGATAATCTTAATATAAACATCTTCGTGTTTGCAAATTCTTTCTTTTGTCTGCAGAAATATGCTGTAGACCCCTTCTAGTGATATTTTTTTTTAAATTCAGTTACTGTATTTTTCAACTCCAGAGTGGCCATTCATTTGTTTGTTTTTTACTAATTTCTATCTCTTTATTTATATTCTCTATTTGATGAAAAATCATTCACATACTTTGCTCTGGTTCTTTAGACAAGATAACATGTTATTCTTAGAAAATATTTAAAATAGCCTACTTCAAGTCTCTCTAATGAGTCTAATGCCTGGACCTCCTCCGGTACAGTTTCTATTGATTTGCTCTTGTTTTCTTGTGTATGGGCCATACTCTGTTGTTTCTTTCCATATTTCATATTTTTGTTAAAAAACAAGAATTTAAAATAATATAAGGTAACAATTCTGTAAATCAACCTCTCTCCTCAAGATTTGTTTTCACTTCTGTTTGTTTTTTTGTTTGTTTAGTGACTTTTCTGAACTAATTCTTTAAAGCCTCTATTCTTTATCATGTCTGACCACTGTTCTACTAATTTAAGAGTCAGCTAACGATTGTACAAAGATTTCCTGAGACGCCTACAACCAATAATTCTCCCAGTCTTTGCCAAGGGGCTCTATATGCATGTTTGTGTAAACCTTAAACACTCAGATAGACAATTGACACATATGCCTTATAATTCATTCCTACTTGTGAAGAGCCTTAAACTTAGGCAAGGATAAGAGAACACTTTCAGAGGAGCGTGTGCAAATTTCTGGGCATGAACACAGCCCTACCTGTGCAGATGGCATTCCGAGGAATATGCTGAAGATTTTTAAGGCCCTATGCACTGCTCATTCTTCCACTGTTTAAACTTTTTGGTTAGTTTATTGCCCCAACTGTTATCTACTTTCTCAGGAAGCTGCAAAATTAATAATTTTCCTATAATTTTTTGACAGCCCCCAGAGAAAAGTTTTTTCATACTAGTCAAGTTCTGTGTAAAGTCAAATATTGACGATATTTCACCTGGGACTTCCAGGGAAACCCTAGACAGATAAATAATGTCAGTACTCTGAGAATGAGGTTTTGAAGGAACTCTAACCCTATTTTACCACCTCTGGAGGCTGTCAGGCTGCTGGTTTTCATTGTAATAACAAGATGTTGATTTACAATTTTACCACAGAACTGAAGAGCAGGAGAAAGGAGTAGGGCAAGTTAGGACACTACAAATCTCACAGTTTTTACCAAGAATCAGCCGTTTTTCTTAAACAATCTTGAATTTTTGCAAGCTTTTGGTTAATTTCCAGAATCCTGAAAAATTTGATTATGGAAATTTGTTCCATTTATCTGTTGCCTTTATGAAGAAGTGAATTTTGGAAGTCCTTACTATTGCCATTTTCACATTATTCAGAGATTCCATTTTTACTATCACATTTCCTCTATGCAACTAAATTATTTTCATTAATAAATAATCATTCTTTTATTTTATTTTTTACTTTTAAAACAAATCATTACCAATTTTAAAATAACATATTTCAGTCGTAGAGATATTATTTACATTCAGCAAAATAATTTTCTGTATGAGCAAAAACTTGCGTTTACCAAATAAAAATATTCACTTCACATTGTGTTTTACTATTTTAAACACAAATATATATCCCAAATGTACATATAGAATTATGGAATTGAAGTAACTTAAGTGGTGTTTCTTCAGTTTTATAATCAGTGTGCTATTATTGTTTATTTTGAATAAATTCTTTTAGTGCAGAAATATGAAGTACAAAAGGGTTTGGAGACCCAAAGTTTCGCAAGTGAACTTGAACTATTCTACACCCTTGTGAACTTAACTGTGTCTTTACTCTCAAATAGAACACATTTACCCAAGTCTGTGTGTCAGGGGCTGATGGTATTAACTGGAGTTGTACAAATTATCTTCTATGAGAAATATAATGTTTATTAAAGAATAAATATCAAATGTGTATCAATTTGAATCTCATATATATACTATTAAAACTCAATAATAGCTGCATTGATCCTTTGCACTAACATTCTTCAGAATGTACGCATTTATTGCCTGAATGTGGGATGCACTACTTCCCCCTCCAGGTGCCTGGTGTGCCACCCTGATATGTGCTCACCTTTTCCTCTTTTGAACACAGTACAGACATGTTATCTCTCACCTGAGCCTCTCTACCTGCCCTTATTTCTGCACAGTGTTTTCTTCTCTTCATTACAATCTTTTTTTATCTAATTCCAGCTAGTCTTTTCTGTTTTTGCTAAGGTATCACATCTTCAGAGGAGTGTTCCTGATCCCCCTACCTCTACCCAAATTTGTCTATGCTCTAATAACAAATATCTTGTGCATACCCATATTCTAGCACTTTCCATTTTGTATTGTCATTGTGTGCTTGTCTCTCTTTTGGAGACAGAAAGTAAGTCTGATTCAGTTTTATTAACAACTAGTAGTGCTTGTCATGTATCAATAATGTAATAATTATTTTTGGATGGAAGGATGGGAAAAGGACCACTGTTGTTCACTGAAATAATTTTATAGCCATACAAAGTAGAAAGATTAGAGTAGTTAATGTAATCAAATATTGGTGGCCAGCATACAGACTGATTTCTGCTCTTTCAGTATATATTTATTCCCTAAGTGTGAATTTATCTTTGAAAGGTATTTCTCAAAGTGTGAGCAATAACTCCCTTAAGAAAATATTTCTTCATAAAATGTGTAAGACACATGAAATTTTATAACTGCTGTAGCAGTGGACAGAGTGCTACACTAGAAATATAAGAAGATTATTCAAAAATGGGCCATTAAGTGGAGCACAGTTTGAATTATCTAAGGCTGATGACATGAATATCTTTGTAGACTTAAAATAAAACAATAAGTAATACATTGTGTGATCATAATTAGCTATTATCATATTCTTATAATGTTAACTTACATCAAAGTACTTATAAAAATTTATTCAGATTATCCACATTTGTAAATTCCTCTTTTTTACGAGTTGTTTCCTTTTTAAAAAAATTTGCCAATACATGAAAATAGATATATTTAGAATTTTAGGGTAAGTTTTGTTTATATCGTGGATTTTTTAATGATAAACTCTTTAAAGTGGTACTTATCTTTTGAAGGTTATTTAAAACACTCTATCACTCTTGGGAAACAGTCTAATTGCTAGCAAAATGGTTTTATCAATTAAACTGGAAGTTATAAAATATCCTATTTACACTTTGATTTTATGTCTTTGTAATTTGCCCTCTAATCTCATTGGCCACTCATTTTCAGTATCTTTTACTCTTTTCTCAGGTCTTTAAAGATTAAAATGTTTTAGTATTTAGTTCTTAGACTTGTTCTTTGTTGTCAGCTTTTACTTTAGGTTACCTCATCAATTGAATGATTTTATGTGCCTTAACCTTGATGATTATTAAATGTGTATTTCAAGTCCTGACTTCTCCCAATGAACTTCACACTCAATTATCTAACTGTCTATGAGATCTATCGAATGTCTAATATACATCTCAAAGGTAAGATTTCCAAAACCCAGCTCTTATTTTCCACCTACACTCAAATCTGCTCTGTCTCAGTTATTCTCATCCCAGTAAATAACAAATCTAAACTTTAGAAGGCATGTGGGTCAAAAACTTAAGTAATTTTTGAATAATTCCTCTCTCTACATTTATAGATATCCATCACAAAGCAAATGCTCTTAGCTTTAACTTCAGACTTCCCTTCACCAACCAATTTCTATAATATTCTTTGTCACCAACCAAGAGCAAGCACCACCATTGATCACCCATCCCACAGCAATAGCATCCTAGTTATCTTTTTACTTCAACCGTGATCATCTCTCTCATAATATATACACACAAACTTTTCAACATCGCTGCACGACTGAGACTTTTAAATTTCAAAACTGTTGGAATCTTCCAGTGCTAGCCTTTTTCACAAAGAGAAAAATTTTAATTTTTACAATGTTCTACAAGGTGCCACAGTTCTTAGTTTACTATAGTAACCTTGCTACCACATATACTTCTGCCCCAGGCTGTTCCAGCATCTCAGAACACAATTTTATGGAATCTCATTGGTTGCAGAGATTACTTTATGGAGAATTAGCACATTTACATGACTAAGTTTTTCTATCCTAGAATGAGCTGTATGTATTTTCCTGTTTTTCTTTTCTAATATAGTTTTCCCCACAAATGAATCTGTACATTTCTTATATTTCACTCTATGTTTTATTTGTTATATCTCTAGCCTTTGTTATTATTCTTAATGTGCACTCAATGTTTTTTACAATTATGTTTTCTAATTAATTATTATCTGACTATATCAGGGTTTTTCAATCTTGGCACAATTTAATATTTTGGGCTGATAATTCAATGTAGACGCAGGTTGTTCTGTGCATTGTAGGGTATCTAGCAGAATCGTTGGCCTTTATGCAATAGATGGTCAGTAGCATTGCTCTGACTGTGATAACTAAAAAATGCCTCCAGATATCTTGTGAGGCACAGAATTGCCCATGGTTGAGAAGCACTGATCTTTATGAAAGTACAGATGGGTTCTTACGTGCTGCATGCAGCTCATTCTCATTTGGTCTAAATGTTTCCCATGTTCCATATAATCTTAATTGGTTCTTAATTTGAAAACTTATGGGACCTAACATATTGGCTATAAGAGATAGACATGCCAAGAGATTTCCTCAGAGCCTCACATACATTAAGTCCATGATTCCCAGTAATCATAAGTCTACCAGTTTATGTGCTTTAGCCAGCACTAAGTAATTGAAAGTGAAAGGGCATTGGGGACCTATAACCTGGGTGTGGTTCTTAACTCCACAGTCTAGTGAGTATACAGTTTCATAGACATAATTTAAACTCTTTAAGTCTCCATTTTCTCATCTGTAAATGGGAGGTGGAAGCAGCTGCTTTACACAAGTGTTTTGAAGTTTAGTAATGATTTATGTGTGGTCCAGAACACATTTTAGACCAATATATGTGGCAATTGGGAGCTCTTCATAAGGCCTAAGGGCGGGACTGCAGAGGTGGAAAACAAATATTCCTTGATCAGCACTGCACTGGGCAGTGCATTATATTTACCACTTTATTGAGTGCTCTCTCTAGGGATTATGGAAAACTGAATTTTCAAATGTGTAATATCTAGACCCTGTGTTTAAGAAGTTCACTGACAGGTAAAAAGAAACATAGTGACAGTACAAGGTGGCCTGCACATAATAAGTAAATGAATTATACCAATACAGGGAACAGATTCAGAGGGGTGATATTTCTGTGATGCCTCATCTCAAGAGTAAGAATTGATGTGATAAAAATGATTATCCTTATGTAAAATATTAATTTGGTAAAATAATAATTGGTTTACAATACCAAAATTTCCATCAATAATCCACGTCTCTAGAAATTTCCTTTTGGGGTTAGCTATTTGTGTTAAGTAATGAACCCTTTTAACCAAACTCAAAAAATACCTTGGAGGGACTCATACAAGTTGTTTCTTCCTTAGTCTGCTAAACAGCATAAAATAATTAACCAGAGAGTTAAGAGGGATTTGCAGTTGTTTGGCAAAGTTAGGATTAGCAGGACATGAAAAGAAAATAAACATCAGCTGGCCTAGAGCTACTACCTCTTCCTGAAGCCCCAGATTTGATAAGGGGAAAGAGCTATAATTTACAGCAGGAATTAATTTATTCACCAAATAATCATTTTTAATTTTTAGAAAAAATTCAGAATGTTTTACATGATTCTTTTGTTGATAGTTGATCAAAAGTAGGCCTTCCCATGCCAATACACAAATCCAAGAAATCAGACTTCAGGAAAAGAAAAAGAAAAATAAAAGTAGATACACTGTCTGCTTTAAGGTTGTCACTTTTTTTTTTTTTAATTAAGAAAATGAGACCCAGAGTGATGAAATGACTTGTTCATAGTAACATACTTCTTTTCTTTTAAAGAGAAAGTTAGAACACACTTATCCCCACACTTAACCAGTGTTTTTTCTATTATATTTGCTCCTTTTCCGTATACTTCACTTTGTCATTTTTTTTTTTTTTTTTTGAAATTAATGGTGCTTGGATCAGTTCCAGAGGCAAATGCACCTTCAGCTCCATTTCAGGAGTCCATCCTGTAATTGTAACATGTGATCTCTGTCCCAGTGCCTGAACCCAACCACTGGAGATAATTTGAGTTGACTGAAATGCCTCAAGTCAGCCATTGACCCTCTTCATTTACAGTATACCACTGTGATAGGCAAGGTTGGTCACTGCCACTTTAAATTAGTGGTTTATCTTGAGTCCTGGAGAATGCAAGTTCTTTCAGGGGGAAAGGATGATGAATCACATGGCAGGGAACAAATGTAACTGTGATTAATGGGACATTACACAACAACAAAAAAATAGAACCAACTGTGCACAGAGATAACTGGAACCACAAAGACTAACTTATTGTCTAAGTTGATGTAATTAACTTCAAGCCCCTTCAGAGCTTGGCTGGCTGATTCTGGTGAGCCTTTCCATTGTGCTAGTAATAATGACAAAATTGTGGCTCTTTAGTTCAAATACTATCCTATTAAAGACTATTTTTCTCCAATGCTTGGCACTGATAAAATGTCTAAGACTAAGATATGGCAATCTGAAGTAGCACAATTATAAGCAACTGTTCAGATTCATCCAACTTTCCCTTTTTCCCAGCGAAGACAATGGAACACCACTCGTCTTATGATATATGAGCTTCCTCAAATATATCAATGAAGAAGTGCTTACTGATTATCTTTTTTTTTTTTTTTTTTGGGTTGTTCTGAGTTAAAAGAAAAGAAGTTTTTAGAAAATGTCGTATTACAGTAACTATGATGAAGAAAGATTTCTGTTTTCTTATCATGATCCAATAGCATAACTTATCCTGTCCGTTTCTCTCATTCATAGGAAATAAGTAATTGCTTTGTCTATTAGAAGGAATGGTTGGCTTGAATACTTATGAGAAAGTATTATGGATTCAGAAATTATTTTGCACACTTTAAATAAAGAATATTAGCGTTATGTATATTTTCATCCATTGAAATCTTGTCCACATTCTTCAGTTAGCAACGTTGGAATGAGATTCTGCATTTAAAAATGCTTGCCAACCTCCTTGCAAAATTTGGAGGCTTCCCAAATATTTGATACCTGTTTCATTTCATGTTTTTAGAATTGTTTGTCTACTCCCACAGGCTAACAGAATAGCAAATACTTCCTCTAAAATTCTGAGATATGATATATTCAGAATACCAATTTTTTTTCCCAGCTGCCAGGTGTGTTTTTCTCCTCCTGACCTTGAAATTATAATAACATCACATAATTTATAGTGTATTTATCCTTTACAAATAATATTAACCTAATTGATTCTATCAGGATAGATGTTAGAGAGTAGAGGTGTGCTATGAGTGAAAGAGCATGGACTCTGGGGTCACCTATCTACGTGTGACTTTTAGATCACTTAATTTTTCATATGAGTATTAAGTAACATATTTTCTCTCTCTGAGTCTCATTTTCCTTGTCCATTAAAAGTGGGTAATAATATTTACTTCATAGAAGTTTCTGAATACTGAAAGAGACCTTGTATGCATGGTATGCTATGAAATCATTCAACTATTTCTTTCCACTATTCCCACCCTTTCTTTACTGGAAGAAAGCATTATGTTTTATTTATCTTTGTGTTTACCGAGAAAAGAGAAAGAAATGAGGTAATGTAGTTTTTATTAAGAACATACCGCAATTCAAGTTCTGTTGTAGTTCATTTCACATACATCAGATTATTCAAAAGGTATTATCTCAATTTTTGCAAGTAAGGAAAGAAGATGTTGGGAATATTAAATAAATGATTAAAAAAGTGTCCAGGCCAGTGCTTTAAGTTTAACAAATGATTTCTGAAATGAAACATGAAATGCAAGTATGATGAGACACCATGGATGAGCATTCTCTAATCTGTATGTCACTCAGGGTCCCACGCCAAGCTTCAGAACAGGCCCAAAGTCCTGCATATGCAGGTAGCTCCAGCCACATGTGTAGTCCTTCAGCCTTAGTTCTACTTGCTTCATATCGACTCTCCGCTCTTCCTTCCTTGAATCAATTTCACTCTGCTACTGACCCTACTGCCATCAGTATTGCTCCTCATTCTTCAACTTCCATAGTAGGCTCTTTGCTCTTGATAATGACCATCATTCCCCCAGCTATAACTTTGATTCCTATCCACGATTCTGGTCTTCACCAACTCTCTGCATCAATGACTGCTACAAACAAACATCTTTCCAAACTTGAGTTGCTTTGGCAATCCTCTTATCATTACTTCCTCTTTTGTTAGGCTCACACCTAGTGCATCTTGTTCGGTTAAAAAGGAAATAGTGTCAAAGAAAAATTATTCAGTGGCACTTGTTAAAGCATAGTTTGAAAGACTTTATTCAAGGGAGGACCATCATGGTAGGAATAGGGACCATTGTGTTGGAATTTTACAGTGATGGAGAGAGTTTGGACTCAACTCTGAATACAGCATGCGCAAGTGGGAATTTATGGCCAAGGATTAGGGTGGAGGTCAGTGGATGGAAAATTAGTTAGAGGAAACCTCAGGAGTAAGGAGGATTCTGGTTTAACTGATCTAACATGATTCTTGCTGAAGGCATGCAGGGTGATCAGACTTCACCTAGTGGATGGTGGAGGTGAGAAACCCAATCAGATATTGAAGATAATTAGATATTGAGTGTGGGAGTTCTGGTTAAACTGACTAATCAGGATTCTTGATAAAATTGGACAATGCAGAGAGGATAACAGAAGTCCAAAAGTCAAGCCTAGTTGAAAAAAGAGTTCAGGGAAATCTGAGTAGAATTTGCTCAATGAGAGAATCTTTGTCTCTAGACAAATGAATGAATGAAGTGAAACAACAATGGTTTGCTTCAAGTTGCAAAGTTAGTTATGGGACCAGATCTATTTTCTGCCTTAGCCTGAACTATGGCCATTTCTACTAGACCACTGCTTTTCAACAGGGGGGTGATTTTACCCCTCACAGGACATTTGGCAATATCCGGAGATATTTTCTGGTTGTAATGCTACTGGCATCTAGTAAGTAGAGATCAAGAATGCTGTTAGAACATGCTACAATGCACAGGACATCTCCACAAACAAAGAGTTATCTGGACTCAAATATCAGCAGGGCTATGGTTGAGAAATCCTACCCTGGATTAAAGTACTGAATCATGAGGAAGCAGGAAGAAGTCTCCCTTGTGATTTTACTGCTTTTTATACATGTGAGAACAGCTTTGTAGAGCTATGATTAAAAATGCAAGTCATGAGCTAACAGTTCTATTTACATATTTCCTATTGATTTACTTTGTGGCTTCCTATTCATCACTTTACTCCCAATCACAAACATTTACTGAAAAGCCGAGGCATGTCACTATAAAGGAGGCATTAAGGAAACAGAGGTTTTCTGTATCAGCACTGACCACTTGTGCACCTCTGCAGATACTATTCACCTCAGTGCTCATTTGCCCTTTGCAGATACAAAAATAAATAAATAAATTCTCCAATTTCCAATTTATGTTATGGCTATAACATCCACAGAGTCGGTATCTAAGTGTTACATATGCTATTGGCCAAGTATTAAATAATGCAATATAAATTAATAATGTATTGTAATAAAATGTTCTTTATCACCATTTTATTTATACTGTTTTATTAATCCTTCTTTTGCTTGTTTTCTTTATTCTTTTCTTTCTGCCAGCCACCTGGCCTCAAATGTTGCACTAATTACTTACCAAATCTCAGTTACTCTCTCACATCTTTCTAGCTTATTTTTCTTCTCGTTTCTCAGCCTTAACTCTCTTTATCTTAATCTTAGGTTGGTATTTTTTGCTATCTTTTTCATCTCCTCTTCAATTAGTCTCTTTTCTCTCCTTTTCCACTAAATCTTTTCTGCTCTCTTTAAAAAAAAAAGTGTCCCCAGAGCGTTATATAAAAAACAGAGGGAAATGGAAAAAGGGCAGACAATTGTCAAACTCATAGCTACTTTCTTTAATTCTCTTCTGTAAAATTACTAATCATATTTCCAAGGAATAGACAATGGTGACAGCCAGACAGCCCATACCTTAAGGAAGAAGGGAAACTTACACAAACCACAGACCCCTCAGGGCATGGAGCATAAGGCTGTGAGGCTGGTGGTAGGAAATGCCTTTGAGATTCAATTGAACATTCACTCATGAAACTGTAAACATGAAAGTCAATCTTCCCACTGCTGGGTTCCTCACTGCCTTCAGAATAAGGCTGTTGAAGGTTTGGCTCTTATCTCTTTATTCCCTTTATTTATATCTTGGACCCAAATGCCCTTCTCTGCAGCCAGTTGAGACACCTGGTGTTCCCTGAATGCACCATGTTGGTTTCATGTCCTTATGTCTTTACATCCAACATTCTTTCTATTGGGAGGACACCCTTTTTCTGGTTCTCTGCCTAGAACATTTCTTTTCATCTTTAAATATTTAGCTAAGAAAAGTCCCCTCCATTGTGTTTCCATATATTGCGTACTGATCTTAATTATCTGAATGTATTTGTTTGTTGTTTTATTTTCTGTACTATGTTATAAACTTTTAGTGGGGGTTGGGGCTGTGACTTTTGCTTTTTCTCTCTAACATCAATCACATGATTTTGCTCTGTAGATGGACAATGAATGGCAGCTGATGGAATAAATGGTTGGAAAGAAAATATGTGAAAATTACCAAGAAGAAGGGAGGTCCAAATGGGATGCACTCTCGGTGTACAAATATCGCAGGAATGGAAACAACAGTGATACAAATTTCCCACAAAATACCTTTCAGTGCATGGGAAAAAATAATATACCAACTAGCTAGGAATTATGGGAAGAAATGTCTGTCATTTATTTTTTCATTTTGAACACTTGGACTTATAATCAGTCATCTCTTTTTTTGGTTAAATAAAATCATTTCCTCCTTTAAGGTAATTTCATTATAATTATTAAATATGTATCTTCTAAAGGGAATTAGAACTAAACTCTACTTATGTATATGTAAAACTTATTTATTGCATGAGCTAGACTTGTACCACTTTATTCTTTCTCACCAATGTCTTTCCAAAGCACCTTACTTGAGTTGTTTTTCCCCAAACTTGGATGATATTAAAGTTAAAAATAAGTTATCTGGTTATATTCAAGTAATTAAAAAGAGTTTATTAAAGGAAGTCCTCCTCAATATACTATCAAACCACATATTACTCAATTTTAAAAAGCTTAGGGAACCCTAACTTAAATCAGAAAACTTGAGATGGGGAAGGAACTATTTTTTTTTCCCTCTCTTTTTCATTCATTTTCTCCTCAAACGTGTCACTGCTGTTTTGGGTTCTTTCTGGGTAGGAATAAATAAAGGTACAAGAGTTAAGGGAGAGAAAAATCTTTTATGGATTTAAAATTTTTAATTTGGCCCAGGCGTTCTTTGTATGTGGCTAATTCCCTTCTTTTGTGCTGTTTTATTTGAGAGGGAGTAGTTATTTGAAGTGCCTATATAATTTCTCTCAGTTACAGTTTTCTTGGTCTAGGTAATGACTCATTTCAGCCACTTACTTCTTAACTTTCAAACCCTCACTTCCCATCATCCTTTCCATTGTTGGGTCACCTTACCCATCCAGTCTGCTTTCTTGGATGAATTCCTCTAGACCACTCTGTCTACCTTCCTTCCACAGGGTGCCCATATGTCCCAACTGGAAATGCCTTGCTATACTTTCTTGTCACAGGCTATTCTCAATGTACCCCATGTCTCATCTATGCTGCTGGCAGAAAAGACTTCTCAAAGCAAGTGTCAAGTGCCATTTGCTATGTCCCTCATCCTCCTGGCAACATGCATCAAGCTTTCTAAATGGTCACTTCATTTGAGTAACTAGACTACTTCTCATCTGATCTTCCATATTGGTATTGGCTGATGTGCCATGGTACTCTGGAGATTAATTTCAAAGAAATCTTTCCATCATGATAAGTCATTGGTGTTTTTGCCCTTGGCTGCAAAGAGATTTTCTTGTCACTGGCTCTGCTCCTTAATCCTACCACAGAATGACCTGGCTGAAACAGATTATCCTTTGCTTTTGACCAGAAACAAGCATATTTTGTATTTTAAGTGGCACCAGTGTAAGATGTCAATCTGAGCTCCTGCTGACACCTTAGAAAGGCAATGTTCCTCTTTTTAGGCTTTTAGCTGGACAGAGCCTTGTGTGTTGCAGGGTGGTCAATAATCTATAGCAAACAGCAACATTTTTTACTAGTGCTAAAAAGACTGAGTATCTGTTAGCATCTGCTGCATAACAAACTCTACTAAAAGTTATGGCTTAACAATTCTGCAGATTGGTAATTTGGACTGGGCTTGGCTGGGTGACTTTTCCAGTCTATTAGGCTCATTTGTGCAGCTGTGATCAGCTACCAGTTTTGCTGGGGCATCTCAGTAGAATAACCGTCCCTGCTTCATATGACACTGCATGCTCTGGCATGTTAGGATAGATGTCTTCACATGCTAGTGACAAGGATCTAAGAGAAAGCAGGAAGAGAGTAGATGCACTCAAGTCCCCTTGATCCACATTGACCCTTTCACTGCATTCTCTTGCCAGAGCAAGTTACAAAGCTATCCTGGGTTTTAAAGGAGTGGAAATAGATGTTCCTTTGTGATAGGGCATGGATACAGGAAGGGGAATCATTTTAGCCATTTTGTAAGCAATCTATTACAGATGGTCTAATGTATCTCTTTATCCTGTGCCAATATCCATACATCCGTTTATCACTGGTGATGAAATCTACAGGCTGGAAATTATGAATGGGCAAGTAATATGAGAAGTAAAACTCACTCAGATCATCTATGGGATCATTTAACAAAATAGGGAAGTAAAAGCTCAAATGGAGGGTAAAAATCTAACAATTTCTAATGTTCTGTGGTTGTATTTTTTTGTGAGTCCAGTTATGAAACAATGAGATCTTGAATTTTGTTTTATGGTTATTATGTGACTATTTTCACATCTCTTTTTCTAAATTTAGGTAATTTTCTTACAATTCTCAAATTATGAGGATTGCCTTTACTTCTCCTAAGAAAATGTTCAACATGGTGTAACTAACAAATAACAGATATAAACATATTTATGAAGTTTAGCAATTGAAATGTGATGTGTCTGTAAGTTATCATTTTTTGTTGTTCTTTACATGTTAGACTGGAAAACACCCAAAGACATGATTTTACTCTCACATTCCCCAGAGTTCACTTTTGTTTGAGATTTATGTATTTATTTTTAACTTTTATTGGAGTATGGTTGATTTACCATGTTGTGTTAGTTTCAGGTGCACAGCAAAGTGTTTCAGTTGTACATAAACATACATTCATTCTTTTTCAGATTCTTTTCTCATATAGGTTATCACAGAATATTGAGTATAATTCCCTGTGCTATACAGTAGGCACTTGCTGGTTATCTATGTTACATATAGTAGTGTGTGGATATTCATCCCAAGCTCCTGATTTATCCCTTCCCCCCAATGTTTCCCCTTTGGTAACCATAAGTTTGTTTTTGATAGCTATAAGTTTGTTTCTGTTTTGTAAATAAGTTCATTTGTATCATTTAAAAAAATGGATTCCACATATGAGTGATATCATATGATATTTGTCTTTCTCTATCTGACTTACTTCACTTAATATGATCATCTGTAGGTCCATCCATGTTGATGCAAATGACATTATTTCGTTCTGTTTTTAAAGTGTTTGAGATTTCTATATGCATTTTACATGCACCAAATTATCCTGCAATGATCCATCACCAGTAAATCACTTACAGACAATTTTTCTGTGCTTTTGGTATTGCATTATTAATTGGCAGAAAATTATAAACATGGTTTATGAATTATTTACAAAGTGTGTCTACTGGGAAGGAAGAAATCTGAATACAGGTAATGCAAAAACATGTTTAAGCTCCAGATACTTAGGTTACCATTTGGGGAATCTCTGTTTGAAACATACAATGAGTAGCATGACTTTTCACTAGATATAGATAACTGGAGCTTTCACTGTATTATAAAAAGACTCCTTAAAATTCAAGACATGATAGAATATTGACAAGTAATACCAGATTTGTAAGCACAGTTCATATTATTTTGCCTATCAAATTAGTAAATATTTTTTAAAGTAAGATAACTGAATAGATACAGTGTATAGGTTTTCTTTTGCTATAGGAGATAGGAAAATAAATTATCATAATCTGGAAATACAGATGAAATGCCTAAGAATATTCCTGATATTTTGTTTTGGTTGAGGGGTGACAAAAAAAGAGCATCTATCTTCTCTACTTGGGTTCTGAGGCAACTTAGAAGTAATGGAATGGATTCAACAGATGGAGACCGGTTATTACCTTTATTTCTCTCAAAGGCTAGACTGAAGACATAACTTACATGTTAGGCAATTAGGTTTCTTAACACTTGCTAATATTAATGTCCAGAATTAACCTTATCAAACCAGTCATAGAAAATAGCTATCCTTATAATATTGGAGGAGAGGCCAAGAATTTATACCAACCTAGGGCACCATCATATCAAAGTTAACTCAGGTACGGAGCATGGTTAAACATTGTGAGGCATGGTCACTGAGCTGACACCAGCAGATGTGCCTTGAGAAAGGCCTTGGTAAGGTAAGATGGCCCTGCAGCAGAAGCTGGGGAATGACTAGGGCTGGATGGAGGTAATGTCAGACAATAATATCTAGACCTTGCAAAATTGAATCTAGTGTAAATTCAAGGCCAACAAGGATAAGTGGCTGAAGGCAGAAGCAGGAAGGGAGAAGCTATCTTATAGGCTAACAGTTTTTATTAAGAATTTGAGCATAACATATATGGAACATGCTCACACTATCAAATTGCTCTGTGTTTTATACCAGATTGGATAATTCTCTATTTTATAACCCTTTCAACATGTAAGGGAGCAACTTAGAATGAAAAAAGTGGGGAGACATAAAATAAATAAAAGAACCCAAATTTATAAGAACAACAAATTTGAAATACTAGTTAAACTTTGGAGCAACAGTATGTTAGGCTTGTGGAAAGATCACTCAATTAGAGATCAGGAGCCCTCTGTTCAAAATTTAGTTTATCTACAAAATAGTTGTGTGGTTTTAGGCAATAGCCTTAGCCACTATATTCTGAAGCTTGCTCCTCCTACCTTTTTTTTTTTAATTTAGGAATTGGCCAAAGTGACCTTTAAAGAATTATCATATCTTATGATCTTAGATATTGTTTGTAATACATCTCTAATGTAAACCAATACCATAAGAGTAAACATTAGCACTTTTCTACTCACATTAATAACTTTTTTATTAAACTTGATCTCTCTGTATATCTAATTTATAGTAGCCCATATTCAAATTGTTGTCAATTTCTAAAGAGGCAATGTATCTATATTTCTGCAAAATACTTCTTAGGAAGACCTAACTAAATGGTTAAAAGATTAAAAGTTGTCAAAATCGAAACCAAAAGAACCTATTTTGATTCCTTATACAACTTTTTCTATTAAATCACTTATAAATAACTTGTTTGTTTATCCTTCTACCTCAAGTCTCCCATGCCCATGCACTTAAGAGAATCAAGGCATTGGGAAAAATCCATTTAGAAAATAGAAAATAGAATAGACAGTAGACAGTTCCAACTATGAGGTTAAAGCTCATTAGGATGTTACTGACTTGTTTTGGTGCTTCTTCTTTGAAATACTTAATATTCTGGATTACTTATTGCTTTGACCTCAAACAACTGTACAAAACTTCAAACACGCTGACCACAGAGACTTGACGATTGCCTCATCATCAGTATTACTTAGATCCTCAAGTGTACTGAACATTTTAGTACTGTTTGTTACATGATATTGTTGGGAATTAGGCGGCTGCCAAGAAATAATGCTTCAATATTCTTTTCCTAGATTTTGATCCAATTGAACAAACATCAGAAGGTAGAAATCCTTAATAGGTTCTGGAGGTTCAAAATGCCACTGATCAGCAGTGTCTGGGAGAAAATAAATGAAGGTATTTCTTAAAAGACATACTAGGTCTGTGGACAGACACTTGGGATACTATTCCACTATTTCAGTAAGAGGAGGGGGTGTCCCTACTCTTTTAAAGATTTTACTCGTACAGGGAACCTGCAAAGACAGAACCTGTGCAGGCTTGCAGCACCAACTATAAGGGATGACTGTATGAACATATACACAGAGAGCCCTGAATCCTTGACTGCAACATTCCTGAGACTCTAATGCACTCATTGTGCACCACATCTGATGCTGGGATGTGCAGCTTTTCCCTAGGAAGCCTGTCAGGTACTTGGATCTCTCTGTTAAAATAGAGACCTCTGGACTATTCAAATGGAATGAAACACAGAAAGAAAAAAATAGGAAATAAAGAAAAAACTGCAAAGACTCAGTAGGAGAAGACTTTCAAGCTGGCAGAGGAGTAAGACATGGAGATCACCTTCCTCTCCACAAACACTTTAAAAATACATCCAAAATTTACAAGCAGCTCATGGAGCACAATATCAAAAAAAAACAAACAACCCAATCCAAAAATGGGCAGAAGACCTAAATAGACATTTCTCCAAAGAAGATATACAGACTGCCAACAAACACATGAAAGTATGCTCAACATCATTAATCATTAGAAAAATGCAAATCAAAACTACAATGAGATATCATCTCACACCAGTCAGAATGGCCTCATCAAAAAATCTACAAACCATAAATGCTGGAGAGGGTGTGGAGAAAAGGGAACCCTCTTGCACTGTTGGTAAGAATGTAAATGATACAGCCACTATGGAGAACAGTATGGAGGTTCCTTTAAAAACTAAAAATAGAACTACCATACGACCCAGCAATCCCACTACTGAGCATATACCCTGAGAAAACCATACTTCAAAAGGAGTCATGTACAAAAATGTTCATTGCAGCTCTATTTACAATAGCCAGAACATGGAAGCAACCTAAGTGCCCATCAACAGATGAATGGATAAAGGAAATGTGACACATATATAAAATGGAATATTACTCAGCCATAAAAAGAAACGAAATTGAGTTATTTATAATGAGGTGGATGGACCTAAAGTCTGTCATACAGAGTGAAGTAAGTCAGAAAGAGAAAAACAAATATCATATGCTAACACATATATATGGAATCTAAAAAAAAAAAAAATACATCTATATGTGTGACAAATCCTACAGAACACCTAGTGAACAGTGGTAGAAGACCTCAGACTTCCCAAAAGCTGTGTGGCTGACAAGGTCTTGGTGCTCCAGCTGGGTGTCAGGCCTGAGCCACTGAGGTGGGAGAGCCAAGTTCAAGACATTGGATCACGAGAGACCTTCAGGCCCCACGTAATATCAACTGGAAAGAGCTCTCACAGAGATCTCCGTCGCAACGCTAAGACCCAGCTCCACTCAATGACGAGCAAGTTGCAGCGCTGGACACCCCACTAGCAAGACAGGAACATAATCCTACCCATTAGAAGAGAGGCTGCCTAAAATCATACTAAGCTCACAGACACCACAAAACACACCACCAGACACAGTCCTGCCCACCAGAAAGAAAAGTTCCAGCCTCATCCACCAGAACACAGGCACCAGTCCCCTCCACCAGGAAACCGACACAACCCACTGAACCAAGCTTAGCCACTGGGAGTAGACACCAAAAACAACAGGAACTAAGAACCTGCAGCCTGCAAAAAAGAGACCAAAACACAGTAAGTTAAGCAAAATGAGAAGACAGAGAAATACAAAGCAGATGAAGGAGCAAGGTAAAAACTCACCAAACCAAACAAATGAAGAGGAAATAGGCAGTTTACCTGAAAAAGAATTCAGAGTAATGATAGTAAACATGATCCAAAATCTTGGAAACAGAATGGAGAAAATACAAGAAACATTTAACAAGGACCTAGAAGAACTAAAGAGCAAACAAACAATGATGAACAGCACAATAAATGAAGTTAAAAATTCTCTAGAAGGAATTATTAGCAGAATAACTGAGGCAGAAGAATGGATAAGTGACCTGGAAGATAAAAGAGTGGAAATAACTACTACAGAGCAGAATAAAGAAAAAAGAATGAAAAGAACTGAGGACAGTCTCAGAGACTTCTGGGAAAACATTAAACGCACCAACATTCGAATTATAGGGGTCCCAGAAAAGAAGAGAAAAAGAAAGGGACTGAGAAAACATATGAAGAAATTATAGTTGAAAACTTCCCTAATATGGGACAGGAAATAGTCAATCAATTCAGGAAGGGCAGAGAGTCCCAAACAGGATAAATCCAAGGAGAAACATGCCAAGACACATATTAATCAAATAGAAAGAAAAAATATTAAAAGCCACAAGGGAAAAGCAACAAATAACATACAAGGGAATCCCCATAAGGTTAACAGCTGATCTTTCAGCAGAAACTCTGCAAGCCAGAAGGGAGTGTGAGGACATATTTAAAGTGATAAAAGGGAAAAACCTGCAACCAAGATTACTCTACCCAGCAAGGAACTCATTCAGATTCGACAGAGAAATTAAAACCTTTACAGACAAGCAAAAGCTAAGAGAATTCATCACCACCAAACCAGCTTTACAACAAATGATAAAGGAAAGTCTCTAGGCAGGAAACAAAAGAGAAGGAAAAGACCTACAAAAAAACCCCCAAAACAACAAAGAAAATGGTAATAGGAACATACATATTGATAATTACCTTAAATGTACATGGACTAAATGCTCCAACCAAAAGACATAGACTGGCTGAATGAATACAAAAACAAGACCTGTACATATAATGTCTACAAGAGACCCACTTCAGACCTATGGAAGCATACAGACCGAAAGTGAGGAGATGGAAAAAGATATTCCATGCAAATGGAAATCAAAAGAAAACTGGAGTACCAATTCTCATATCTGACAAAATAGACTTTAAAATAAAGTCTATTACAAGAGACAAAGAAGGACACTACATAATGATCAAGGGATCAGTTGAGGAAGAAGATATAACAATTGTAAATATTTATGCACCCAACATAGGAGCACTTCAATACAGAAGACAAATGCTAACAGCCTTGAAAGGGGAAATCGACAGTAACACAATAATAGTAGGGGACTTTAACAGCTCACTTTCACCAATGGACAGTTCAACCAAAACGAAAATAAATAAGGAAACACAACCTTTAAAAGACACATAAAACAAGATGCACAATTCATATTTATAGGACATTCCATACAAAAACAACAGAATACACTTTCTTCTCAAGTGCTTATGGAACAGTCTCCAGGATAATACATATCTTGGGTCACAAATCAAGCCTTGGTAAATTTAAGAAAATTGAAATCATATCAAGTATCTTTTTTGACCACAACGCTATAAGACTAGATATCAATTACAGGAAAAAAAACTGTAAAAACTACAAACACATGGGGGCTATACAATACGCTACTAAGAGATCAAGAGATCACTGAATAAATCAAAGAGGAATTCAAAAAATACCAAAAAAAAAAAAAAAATGAGAATGAAAACATGATGGCCTAAAACCTATGGGATGCAGCAAAGGCAGTTTTAAGAAGGAAGTTTACAGAAATACAATCCTACCTCAAGAAACAAGAAAAATCTCCAATAAATAACCTAACCTTACACCTAAAACAATTAGAGAAAGAACAACAACAACAACAACAAAAACCCCCAAAGTTAGCAGAAGGAAATAAATAATAAGGGTAAGATCAGAAATAAATGAAAAAGAAATGAAGGAAATGATCACAAAGATCAATAAAACTGAAAGCTGGTTCTTTGAGAAGATAAACAACTTGATAAAGCATTAGCCAGACTCATCAAGAAAAAAAGGGAGAAGACTCAAATAAACAGAATTTGAAATGTAAAAGAAGAAGTAACAACTGACACTGCAGAAATACAAAGGATCGTGAGAAATTACTACAGGCAACTATATGCCAATAAAATAAACAACCTGGAAGAAATGGACAAATTCTTAGAAAAGCACAACCTTATGAGACTGAACCAGGAAGGAAGAGAAAATATAAACAAACCAATCACAAGCACTGAAATTGAAACTGGGATTAAGAATATTCCAACAAACAAAAGTCCTGGACAAGATGGCTTCACAGGTGAATTCTATCAAACACTTAGAAAAGAGCTAACACCTATCTGTCCCAAACTTTTCCAAAATATAGCAGAGGGAGGAACACTCCCTAACTCATTATACAGGATGAAAATCACCCTGAAACCAAAACCAGACAAAGAAGTCACAAAAAAAGAAAACTAGAGACCAATATCACTGATGAACATAGATGCCAAAATCCTCAACAAAATACTAGCAAACAGAATCCAGCAGCACATTAAAAGGATCATACACCATGATCATGTGGGGTTTATCCCAGAAATGCAAGGATTCTTCAATATATGCAAATCAATCATTGTGATCCACCATATTAAGAAATTGAAGGATATAAACCGTATGATAATCTCAGTAGATTCAGAAAAAGCTTTTGACAAAATTCAACACCCGTTTATGAAAAAAACTGTCCAGAAAGTAGGCACAGAGAGAACTTACCTCTCATAAAATGTACCTCTCATAATAAAGGCAATATATGACAAACCAACAGCCAACATCATTCTCAATGGTGAAAAACTGAAACCATCTCCCTTAAGATCAGGAACAAGACAAGGTTGCCCATTCTCACGACTATTATTCAACATAATTTTGGAAATTTTAACCACAGCAATCAGAGAGGAAAAAGAAATAAAAGGAATCCAAACCGGAAAAGAAGTAAAACTGTCACTGTTTGCATGTGACATGATACTATACATAGAGAATCCTAAAGATGTTACCAGAAAACTACTAGAGCTAAACAATGAATTAGGTAAAGTAGCAGGATACAAAATTAATGCACAGAAATCTCTTGCATTCCTATACACTAGGGATGAAAAATCTGAAAGAGAAATTAAGGAAACACTCCCATGTATCACTGCAACAAAAAGAATAAAATACCTAGGAATAAACCTACCTAAGGAGGCAAAAGACCTGTACGCAGAAAACTATAAGACACTGATGAAAGAAATTAAAGATGATTCAAACAGATGGAGAGATATACCATGTTCTTGGATTGGAAGACTCCATATTGTGAAAATGACTATACTACCCAAAGCAATCTACAGATTCAATGTAATCCCTATCAAACTACCCATGGCATTTTTCACAGAACCAGAAAAAAAAATTTCACAATTTGTATGGAAACACAAAAGACCTCAAATAGCAAAAGCAATCTTGAGAAAGAAAAACAGAGCTAGAAAAATCAGGCTCCCTGACTTCAAACTATACTACAAAGCTACTGTAATCAAAACAGTATGGTACTGGCACAAAAACAGAAATATAGATCAATGGAACAGGATAGAAAGCTCAGAGATAAACCTAAGTACATATGAACACCTTATCTTGGACAAAGGAGGCAAGAATATACAATGGAGAAAAGACAGGCTCTTCAATAAATGGTGCTGGGAAAACTGGACAGCTATATGTAAAAGAATGAAATTAGAACACTCCCTAACATCACACACAAAAATAAACTCAAAATGGATTAAAGACCTAAATATAAGGTTAGACACTGTAAAACTCTTAGAGGAAAACATAGGCAGAACACTCTATGACATAAATCACAGCAAGATCCTTTTTGACCCACCTCCTAGAGAAATGGAAATAAAAACAAAAATAAACAAATGGCAGCTAAGAAACTTAAAAGCTTTTTCACAGCAAAGGGAACCATAAACAAGATGCAAAGACAACCCTCAGAATGGGAGAAAATATTTGCAAACCAAGCAACTGACAAAGGATTAATCTCCAAAATATATAAGCAGCACATGCAGCTCAATATCAAAAAAACAAACAACCCAATCCAAAAATGGTCAGAAGACCTAAATAGATGTTTCTCCAAAGAAGATATACAGATTGCCAACAAACACATGAAAGGATGCTCAACATCCCTAATCATTAGAAAAATACAAATCAAAACTACAGTGAGGTATCACCTCACACTGATCAGAATGGCCATCATTAAAACAACTACAAACAGTAAATCCTGGAGAGGGTGTGGAGAAAAGGGAACCATCTTGCCCTGTTGGTGGGCATGTAAATTGATGCAGCCACTATGGAGAACATTATGGAGGTTCCTTAAAACACTAAAAATAAAACCACCATATAACCCAGCAATCCCATTACTGGGCATATACCCTGAGAAAACCATAATTCAAAAAGAGTCATGTACCATAATGTTCATTGCAGCACTCTTTACAATAGCCAGGACATGGAAGCAACCTAAGTGTCTATCGACAGATGAATGGATAAAGAATATGTGGCACATATACACAATGGAATATTACTCAGCCATAAAACGAAATGAAATTGAGTTATTTGTAGTGTGGTGTATGGACCTTGAGTCTGTCATACAGAGTGAAGTAAGTCAGAAAGAGAAAAAATCAAATACCTTATGCTAACACATATATATGGAATCTAAAAAAAAAAAAAAATGGTTCTGAAGAACCTAGGGGCAGGTCAGGAATAAAGATGCAGATGTAGAGAATGGACTTGACCAGGGAAAGGGGAAGGGTAAGCTGGGAGGAAGTGAGAGAGTGGCATGGACATATATACACTACCAATTGTCACATAGATAACTAACGAGAAACAGCTGCATAGCACAGGGAGTTCAGCTCAGTGCTTTGTGACCACCAGAGGGGTGGGATAGGGAGGGTGGGAGGGAGACACAAGAGGTAGGTCATATGGGGATATGTGTATACGTATAGCTGATTCACTTTGTTATGCAGCAGGAACTAACACAACAATGTAAAGCAAGTAGACTCCAATAAAGGTGTTTAAAAAAAAAAGATTTTACTCATACAGAAACTTTGAGTCTTTGATGAATGCATACATATATTTTACCTTACTTGGGATATGAAAGAATGCATTATTCCATAGTTCATGCACATATAAAGGAATAAGCAAGATTGCAAAATAAATGAACATTAGACCAGAAACTTTCAGATCACAAATTTTCTACTTCAATGTATGTTTGGAAAAGTTTCTGCAACTCTGCCATTCATTCCAAAAGACCAAAGTGCATAATCTGTTTGTCTTATGTGACCGTCTGAAAAGGTATAATCGTTATATGGTGAGAGGTAAAAGGCTCCATTTGAGTACTTTCCCAAAGATTACTTCAAATAATCTCACCTGTATGAAATGTTAGGTCTCCTCATCTTTAGGTGATTTGGGGAATGGGATAACTTAGGAAACTTGATTTTGCCTCCTTTTGTTGGATTCTTTAATTCCTATTTTGGTGTAAGGTTTGATTTTACCTCAGAAAAATTTGGTAAAATTTAGATACAATTAGAATTATCAGCACTAGAGAGATTGACAAAATTCTCAGCATCATATCAATCTAACAAAAACAAAACCCTTTTGAGCCTACATGGGTACTTTATGAAAATGTCTTAGCTAATTAGGGTGCATTATTTAGATAAAGGAACAATTCAGTTACATTTGCACATAAGGACATCTACTGTGTTCAAGGTATTGTATTGAACTATATGTAGAGATAAACTGATAAGACAAAAAATATGCTATCCAGGAGAAGAAATACTTCTATATGTATCTTTAATCTATTAAAGATTAATTAATTAATTAATTAGTTAATCACTATTATTTAGTACCTTTTTGAGGATCATGTTCAACTTCCCAGCCATATTTCCACTGTAACAAATGGGGGCAAATAAAGCAATGACAAAGGTAGGTGGGCCTGGGTTTAAAATGGTCATGTCTTCCTCATACATGTTGTGTTACCTCAGGCAAGTTCATCAGCTTCTCTTAGCATTAATAGAGATTATAAATATATAGGACCTAGTACTGTGTCTGATCTACTGGGCAGTTAGTAAATGTTGCTTTTCTCTCACACTCCTCAGAGTCCATTATACAGCCTTTGGTGGAAACTTCCATTGAAATAGAGACTACTATCTGACAAAGCAGCACTTCTTTAATAATCAGCAGTCTTCCCAAAGAGAAAAATCAATTATTTAAAAAAATATATTTTTCTCCTTTAGAGTCAAATTTAGCCTTATTTTATCTATCTTTCACCTGTTTCCATGAGTTCAATATGTCTTCAGTACTTATAAATACGTTCCCAACTGTCATTAAAGTTCTGGGGCAGGTCTGTGATAAAGTTGTCATTGGTCACTAAAAAATTGAAAAGTTAAGGCCATTTAAGTGTTTCTTATGAAGCAAAATGTGTTAAACTTAAAGGACTGCCTTTTATTCCAAGGGTATGTAATTGGTAATTAGGTAAGTGCTATTATTCCCATATTAAAATAACTTTTAATTTATAACACAATGCCAGGGTTGTGTGTGTGTGTGTGTGTGTGTGTGAGTATATAGTTATGGCAAAACTGAACAATTTCAGCACTTTTTCAGTCTCTGAAGTTTGTCTCACATTAATGAATCACAATTCCAAAACTCAGAACCACTGAATCAGTTTAAATACTTCCATATATTTGACTTCCAGATTCGATTTGGAAAAACAAATCACTAGGCTGTTCCCTCTTCATCTTTTCTCCAAGGTAATCATGCCCAGTTTTTTCATCAGCAACTTTGCCAAGGTGGTTTTCAGTTCTGCAACATAGCTGCTATCCTTCCTGACTTGTATTTTAAACTCCCCAGTTTTGCCTCCATGATGCTCTCCCTTTGCAGACTGTAATGTTCACAATCGTTTCCTGGAAGGCTGCTCTTTCTCTTCTATTGTGATTTGCTTCCACTGTGTGCCTGCTCTGCCCATGATATGCTTTCCTCATTCATCTCAAAGTCTTAGTCTTCAATAGTAAGAGAAATATCATTTTACATGTTAGAACCACCAACAGTCTTGTGCCCAATACTACATGAGGCAATTCCATACCTAAGAAGTTTCAGTCTCTGCTCAACTATTTTACAGTTGGGGAAATCAAGGGTCAGAGTGCACATTAACTGCTCAAGGGCAGACAACTGTAACGAGCAAGGCAAGGAATTCCAACTAGGCTTTGTGAATCTAAAGCATGCTCTTTCAATTTTATTGCCTTGTAGGACTGGTGACTTCCTGGTTGGTCTGTGGAGCAGAAGAAATTAGTTTAGATGTGATATTTAAGCCCATCTTGATGTTGAGCTTCTCCCTTAAATCACATTGATCCTTGCCTTTCTCAGCAGAACCAGGGTCATTGGGTGTTTTTTGGTTTCTGTGCAGGGGTATGCCTCTGTACAAACCTTCCCATGGAGTTGAAAGACAATAGCTCCTGTCCTTAAGGGCTCTTAACTTTATACCCTTCCTCATATTCTTCCAAGTCAGACCCTCAACATCTGTGTAATGGACTTTCAGGCCACTTTACAAATGTCAGTGCCATTCTGTTTTCTTATCCATTTAATGTGAAGATCACAGAACAAGAATCTGCCCCTCGGATGGCATTTCATTTCTTTTGAGGACAAAGATTTGAAATGAGCAAAGGAGAATTTGTTTTCTTAGTTAAAGAGGAAACTTCAGGAAGAAGTAAACTGAAGATACCAAGAATTACCTTTAGTGACTATTGTGTCCTATAAATGCTCTCAAAATTAAAGAAATACAGATAATAAAAACTGCTCATATGTATTGGAAAATAGAGTTTAAAATAAAAGCAAGTCAAATCAGGACTGTATATATGTAACTATATATATTTTATATACATATAGGCATTATTTATTAATAGTCCTAATTATGCATATATATATATATATATATATATATATATATAGTACATGTTTTTGTATGTATTTGTGTATATTTGAATCCATAATATTACTAACTAGAACAATGTTCTCCATGCATAGTCAGCAGATCACCTGCATCCCAGGCAACTGGGGTCTTGCTTAAAAATGTAGATTCATCCTGAGCCCTGCTTCAAATCCATTGATTCAGATACTTTAGGACTATAGACCAGGAATCTACACTTGAGACAAGTTCCTTAGCTGAACTCAAGTTTAAGAACATATGATGTTAAATTATCCATTTAAAAACATTTTGGAGCATTTCCGTCTAAGCTCTTTTAGGCATGCTTTTTCAAAACTAAATCCTATGTCTATCTTCTAACATTGCATAAAAAACATTATCACATGACTGACAAATCACTGTAAACCAATGGAACAGAATTGAGAGTCCAGTAATAAACCCATGCATATACAGGCAACTAATATTTGACATGGGAGCCAAGAATACTCCATGGAGAAAAGATAGTCTTTTAGTAAATGGTGTTGAAAAATTGAATATTCATATATTAAAAGATGAAACTAGAGTTCCATTTTACATCACTCACAAAAATTAACTCAAAATCGATTAAAGACTTAAATGTAAGACCAGAAACCATAAAATTCTTAGAAGAAAATATAGAAAAAAATGCTCCTTGATATGAGTCTTGGCAATGATTTTTTGGATATCACACATAAAGCACAAGCAGCAAAATTAAAAATAAATAAGTGGGACTACATCAAACTGAAAGATTCTTCACAGCAAAAGAAACAATCAACAAAATGAAAAGACAACCTACCAAATGAGAAAAAATATATTTGCAAACCATATATCAGACAGGGAGTTAATATCCAAAATATACAAAGAACTCATACAACTCAATAGCCAAAACATAAAACTAAATAAATAAATAATAATAATTTAAAAAGGGCAAAGGAGCTGAATAGACATTTTTCCAAAGAAGATATAGGGATGGCCAAAAGATACATGAAAAAATGCTCAACACAGCAAATCATTAGGAAAATGCAAATTAAAACCATGAGACATAACCTCACACTTGTTACAATGCCCATTATCAAAAAGACAAGTGATACAAATGCTGGCGGGGATATGGAAAAAAGGAAACTCTTGAGAACTGTTGGTGGAATTGTAAATTGGTATAGCCACTATGGAAAACAGTATGGAGGTTCCTCAAAAATTAAAAAAAAAAAAAATAGAACTGCCATATGATTTAGCAATTCTACTTCAGGGAATATATCCAAAGGAGACATAAACATCATGTCAAAGAGATATCTGCACCACCATGCTCATTAGCAGCATTATTTACAATAACTGAGACATGAAAACAACTTAAGTGTCCATCAACAGATGAAAGGATAAAATTGTAGTGAATATATATAGAATGGAATATTATTAAAACATAAAAAGAAGGAAATCCTGCTATTTGCAACAACATGGGTGAAACTTGAGGGCATTATGCTAAGTGAAATAAATCACATAGAGAAAGACAATACTGTATAATCTCATTTATATGTGAAAACTAAAAAACAAACAAAATTCCTAGAAAAAGTAATCAGATTTGTGGTTACAATAGGCAGGGAATGGGGGGAGGGGAAATTGCATGAATGTGGTCAGAAGGTACAAACTTCCAGTTATAAGATAGATAAGTACTAGAGATTTACTGTACAACATGATGAAATATAGTTAGCACTGCTGTATGAAATATTTGAAAATTGTTAAGAGAGTAGATCCTAACAGTTCTCATCATAAGGAAAAATTTGTTTTTAACTTTTTGTGTGTCTATATGAGATGATGGATGTAAACTAAAGTTATTTTGGTAATTATTTCACAATATATGTAAGTCAAGTCATTATGCTGTACACCATAAACTTACACAGTGTTGTATGTCAATGATATGCCAATAAAACTGGAAAAATGATATCTCAGTGCCAAAAGAAAATAATCGCAAATTCTTTCTGTGCCTCCTCTTCAGATTCATTGAATCAGATATGTTAGGACTGTAGACCAGGAATAGGCACTTTAGACAAGTTTCTTAGTTGCACTCAAGTTTAAGAACACATGATGTAAAAATATCCATTTCAAAATATATTCTAAGGCATTTCTGTCTAAATTTTATGCATGTTATTCACAACTATATTCTGTGTCTATCACCTAACATTGCATAAAAAAGTAAAATCAAGTGACTGACAGGTCACTGTAAACACCATTTTAAAGGCTGCATAATATTAATATGTGAAAGTACTACAGTTATTTTCATATTTTTTCAACATTTCAGGTTTTTGTTCTATAAAAAATATTGATGTGGATCTCTTTAAACATATATATTTCCCACATTAAACTCTATTTATCAACTCTGTTGACTCTTAGTCTACCTATAGTGTATTAAAATGCCCTTGTTACTTCATACTTGCCAGCACTGAGAATTGCCATTTTTCCAATAGATGCAATTTGAGAGACAAACTTCTATTACTTTTACCTTGGCATCCTTAAATCAATGTGTAGTGCTCAATATTATTATCATTGATATTTCCTGTTTTATGAAGCCTCTGTGATCCTTACCATTTGTCTACTGAACTTGCTGATTTTCCCCTTAAAATTTGATCTACATAGCTATTTATTCATTACGAAAAATAACTCTTTAACATAGCTATTACATTTATTTGCTATTTTTTTCTTTGAATTTCATTCATTTAGCTTTTTAAAAGCATTTTTCTTTTTGTACTTAACTTTTTATAACACTTCTGCTTATTTCATTACACTTATTCTTAGCTTGTATGCAGATCCAAACATTTGATAGACATTAAGTTAATCTTCCAGATACTTTGTGTGTGATTTTTTTCTTTTTGTTGAATTCTTTGGGATTTATTTACAGGTATATTGTGAGAAGATTATCAGCAGGTCAGTACTCTTATGATGGTCCAATGTCTTGTGATTCCATGAGACAAATTCAGCATTGGTACCTTAAAGGACCCTCACCAGCCATCCTCCTAGAACAAGAATCCCAACCTCAAGCAAACCTGGAGGCAAAGTACTGGTGTTTCCAGGTGCATTGGTTATATCCTTGGGAAAAATAGAAGGTCAAAGAGCTCCCAAGTGGGAGAAATCACACAGATCTGGTGTAGGCTCATGGCAGGCAAGGCACTCCCATCTCTATAATGTCAAAGGGGACTCAGAAAATTTTGAGGAAGCCCTTGGCACTGTATGGGGCAGATAATGCCTTAAGAGGCAAGACTTGTTCTGTTTAAGGACAGAACTATAGAGAGGTTAAGAATCATGTACAAGACAGAACATC
This sequence comes from Eubalaena glacialis, assembly GCF_028564815.1. Classification (NCBI taxonomy): domain Eukaryota; kingdom Metazoa; phylum Chordata; class Mammalia; order Artiodactyla; family Balaenidae; genus Eubalaena; species Eubalaena glacialis. Next base: position 40,757,526 of record NC_083720.1, on the reverse strand, counting down.
AATGATGAGGTTATTATTGGTGTTTCTTTTTTTTTTTAATTGGGTTTATTTTAGTAGAGGAGATATCCTCCCAAGACAGAGTCTTATGCTTCCTCAAATCAAATTCTTTGTCCTAAAATAAGTTAGTTTTGAGACTTTATTTTCATAAAGGAAATATTTATCATTATCATGTATCATTCAAAAATATAGTTTACTATGACTAAATAGGATTAATAGTACATATATGCGCAGAAGTATGTGAAATTATGCATACATGTATACCTACTTGAACATTTTTCTTAGCTCAATTCCTGACTCATGATCAGTACTCAGAATTGGTTAGCTTCCTCCTAGGCTCAGTGGACAATCACCCAACAGCCACCCTGATAGAATGACAGTTGGTACTCATTCCCCCCTCCTTCCTATTCAATATAAGGAACTTCATTTTTTTTCCACCATGGATAAAATATTGGGTGAGTTGTAAAGTAAGTGAATGTAATGGAGACAAGATGAACAACTTACTTCATTATTTAACTGAACTTTCTGAAGCATAGACCATACAAGTATTCTATGACTTTTTTGAAGAGTGTTATATTAAACAATGTATGTTTATATATAAAGACAAGAAAGACATATGGACATGAAAACAGCTACGTTTAGGAGATGAAAATATAAGTGACTTTCTTCCCTTTATTTCAAGTAATTTAAATCATTTTGGGATACTGTTTTTAAAATTGAAAAATTAACAAATAAAATATATATACATGCTATAAAGATATTTCAGTGATATTCCCTCTTACAAAAGTGAAAGAAGAATTTTTCCCTTACTATTTTAAAGGTATGTGTAGCCACCTGTCCTGGAAATTCTAATATTTCTTTTCACTGATTGCCTTAGTATCCCTCCCATATTCTTTTTTGCCAGCAGCAAACTGCCTCTTTTTTATATAATAACTGAGGCATTTTTCTTGGGGATGATATAAGAGCCTTTTTTCACTTTAGTTTTTCTCTCCACTTCCCCTTTTTAATAGTTTCTTTCTTCATCACTCATAAAGATTTCTATGATAATGTCTGCCACTGGGTTTAAAAATGACTGCAGTTTGCCAGTCTTTTGAAATGGGATCAAGTGCAGGATTCATAATTAAGTGATGGCAGAGAGGTCTTCCCTCAGAAGGAATAAAAACAGATCTCTGCTTGAAGCTGTGCAATTGGGAAAATAAAGAACTGATGACTCCAAGGGTGAAGTGTGTGAAAATAAATATTCTCAAAATCTATTCTGTAAGCCCTCTAGACCAATCTGCTAGCTACTAGCTACCAGGCCACTCAGACCTTCATCCTCATCTGAAAAATAGCACATGATTTTGTGTTCAGTCTAAGTCTCATGGCTGTTGTGAGGATGGAAGAAGATAAAGTATTTAATGCAAAGCTGCCATCTCTTACGGACTTCAAAAGGAAGGGGATAGATTTTTTAGTTCTAAACTGTCCCCCCAAAGCATAGCCAGCACGTCGATATGCACACTGGTTTAAGGTTAAGGGTTCCTGACTTCTATCTCTATTCAGCTAAAAGGAAATAATGAACAAGAACAGGATTTGACTAAGAGAGAGATTCTTGGAACCAGTTTTGTGGGGGCAGGTGAGCCAGCTGATGGCTCTACCAGATCTAATTAATTATAGTGTTGATTTCTCTATCAACAAATACATAACGACATCTCGCAGCCCAGGTTTACGTCCCTGAGAAACATGCCTATTTTATAATGTATAAACATCATACAGTACTTACTTAGCCTAAACCAAGCTGTGCCAAAATCACCCTTCCAAAAAATGCTATTGGAATTGTTGATATTGGCAAAATTACAGCTACGTGAACAGAATTGTCTTTTAAAGAGACCTTGTAGAGGGAAATCTTAAAATTCCAATTTTCTTTATGTATTATTTTTCACGTGTAAATAGAATTATTGAGTCTCAGTGAAGAAATCAGATACATTGTGCTTCCGGTCAGTGTGTTTTGATTTATTGCTTGTTTGATAAATTAAATGACATCAATTGTTATTAGCCTCATAGAGCTATCATTCAATAATTAGTACCATTACTCCACCTAAATTCATCTTATATGCAATTTTTAAAAAAGAAAATTGACTCGGACACATAATTTGAAAATTAAATTGTCAGAAGTTATGAGCACACGTACTATACTAACATTACCCTATGAATGGTGTGTGTGTTTGGGAAGAGGAGGCATAGTTTATATATTATTCTCTCATCTAACATTTAGTAGAAACCTTCCTTTGGTCAGACATTGAGGTCTGTTCTGAGATATTTGGCAGGGGTCTGTGGTTTCATTATATCTCCAAATTGCTTTATATACCCATCCATTCAGTTGCCATTTGACAAGTCTTTATTGGACCCCATGCATTTGTATATTTATTGGAAGTAGAATTTTGACCTGGCAGGGAGGTGGGTTATATGATCAATTCCTTGAAAACAGAGACAGTGGCTTGTGCACCTTTACAACTCCTGTAGCAGACAACAACATCTTTTGCACCTAATAGGGATTCAGTGCTTATTAGTTTAAATTAACAGGGAGGATCTGATAAGGCTTAAGTGTTAGTTTAGTCTTTTTCTTTAAGGATAGTGTGCTTTCGTAGGAAAATAATAATTTTTTTTTTGTCTTCTACTAAGAAGTATGTCTGTAGAGAAACATACCATCTAACTGTGAAGGATAAAAATGGGCAGAGTAAAGTATATATGGATGGAGTATGGAAGGAAGGAAGAATGATTGACATTGTTGAGTGCCTCCAATGTCATGGGCCCTGGATGATGCTGGGCTTAGTACTATATCTCCATCCTTCCTTGTGTAGACATTGAGATCTGCTCTAGGATATTTGGTAAGGGCCTGTTGTTTTATTACATCTCCAAATCACCCTTTTTTGGTCACACTGACCACTCACTTTGGATATTTTTGTTCATTTACTCTATGTTTATAAGCTCCTGTTGTATACCAAACTGTGTTACGTGTTTTTTGTGACCTGGTCCTTGATTACTTCTCCAAATTTACTCTGTCATTTTATCCTATTTAAACTTAATTGGCCACCCAGACCTTTGGTCACCTTTTCCAATATACCAAATTATTTCCCATGTTAAGATGTTGTACTTGCTGTTTCTTCTTCTTGGAACATAAGCAAACAGCTCCTTGCAGGGGTGGTTGCTTTATCATTTTTGACTTCAGCTTAAATGTAATTTAACATCAAAGAGTTCTTCCATGAATATGGTCAAGAATTCCCATTACTCTTTATCACAGTCACTAATTTAATAACTTCTTTGAACTTACTGAGCAAAAATATTTCTCTTATCTGTCAGTTTAATTGTTTTTGACTGTCATTCACTCTCACCATCCCTATTCCGCAAAATGTAACCAACATGAGGGCAGGAATATAAGACTTGGTGAGAAGTTTATTTGAAGATAGTCTCTGGCACATAGTGGAAGTCCATGCATATTTGATAATGAAGTGACTACCTGAGTGAATGAATTCAAGACAAGTAAGACAGTCCTTACTATCAGAATCTTATCATTTATTGCAGACTAAGGTTCTAGAGAAGGAGACACAATGAAATAAGCTATAAGGTATAAGCCAGAGATTCATGGATGCCCAGTGGAGGGTACCAGAACCCAGAGGTAGGAAGTTAGGGCTAAGAGTGCAAAGCTGACCTGAAAAGCCTAATCTTGAATTTTCAAGAAGTGCAGGACTAAGGGGTAACGATATATTTTACAGTTAAATGTTAAATGCATTGCTACATACTGAATTGTGTCCTCTCAAAATTCATAAGTTAAAGTCCTAACCTCCAATGTGGTGGTATTTGAAATGAAGGCTTTTAGGAGGTAATTAAGGTTAAATGAGGGTATAAGGGTAGGGCCTTATTCCTATAGAATTTGTTACCTTATAAGAAAAAGAGGAGAGAGATGTCTCTCTGCTAGCTCAGAGGAAAAGCCATGTGAGGACAAGGTACTCTCTGCAAAACAGGAAGAGAGCTCTCACCATCAACCAACCCTCTCAGACCTTGATCTGGGACTTCTACCTTCCAGAACTGTGAGAAATAAATTTCTGTTGTTTAAGCCACCCAGCCTGTGGCATTTTGATATGGCAGTCCGAGCTGACTAGTACAAGTATAAGCAGAAGAGATTTCTTAATTAAAATTTCTTCATTAAAATTTCTTAATCTCTGCTGAGCCTGAACAAGATTTCTTTTCATCCACTTCTTTTAACTTTCTCTCTCTTTATTCCTCGCTCCTGAGATTTTAATCATCTTTCCCATATATCCTTGCACTATAACTTGCCTCAAATGTCATTGGGAAACAATCAGGTGATTTATCAATAGATAAATAATGGTAAAGTTTTCCTCACCCTAAACACTAATAGTCAGCAATTTATTTATTTATTTATTTATTTATTTATTTAGTAAGCATTCTGAGTCAAAGGAGAAGATTATTCATTAATTGCTGCTTTTTTGTTTTTATCTTTCTTCCTGCATCTGGCAATATTAAACCTATATCTCTAGACATGCTATAATGCAAATTTATTTTAATTGTAAGAGCAGTGCAGCTGAGGTTGTGACTAATTCACCTCTTTGTAGTACACCTCTTCTTTATGGCTGCTTAACAATTACTATTAGCATTGTTTGGCTTCTAAATCTAAATCATAGTTCACGAATACCCAGAGGTTTATCAGACAGTGCCAGATTTCCCAAGTGAGAGTTGAGAAGTCTCCTTTTCAGTGGCATAATCAGTAGGTAAAAGGGCAATATTCCTCAGTGTGTGCTTCAAAAACATCATTGTATTGAGAAATTTTTCTGGTAAAAGTCACTTACATAGAGAAAGCTGAAAATTTCTCATCTGGTCAGAAATTTAGTTTGAAACCAAGTCCCCCTAAAATTGAGTTCCTCAGCTGAGTTTATAGTTAACTTCTCTATCCAAAACTTCACTCTCTTTCTTGTCCCCTCAGAATCCAGTGGTATCAAAGAAAAGGGGGGGTGAAACAAAGGAGGGAGGGCCCTCCCAGGTACAAAACACCCTCCACGTCCCCCGTTTCTCGTTTACAGGAAAAGACTTTAGTGTCCTAGGCCTTCCCTGAGTTCCAAAGAGCAGACTCAAGCACTTACTAATTAGGGACAAGCAGTTAAACAAGAAAGTAATGACAATAATTCAGCAATAAAACAGAGTCCTAGTTCCTCCTGAAGGGATATACATGGCAATCTGATGGATATCTGAGTTGTTCTTCAGGAACTAAGACCCTTCCCTCCCTAGGTGGAGGATGGTGACCATGTGCTGAACACAAGCACAGAGACCCCTGGCTGGTTGGAATCAGAATGTTGATGACTGAGATTCATGAAACATCACCCTGCTAGCTCCACCAACCAACGAGAAGAAAATCATGAATCCTGCAGCCCTCACCTCCAAATGTTGCCTTTAAAAATGTTCTCCTGAAAGCCATTGGGGAGTTTGGGTCTTTTGAGCACGAGCTGCCTGTACTCCTTTCTGGGTCTTTCAATAAATGCTATACTTTCCTTCACCACAACCTGGTGTCTGTAAATTGGCTTTGCTGTGTTGTGGGTGAGCAGACGCAAGTTCAGTTCAGTAACAAGTTCAACCAGTGGTATGGTAACAGAGGAAAAAGTAAGTTTCCATAAATATTGTCTGTCATTTCTTCAATGCATTTTTAAATTTAAAATTTTTAAAAAACATTTAGGAGGTCTACTTCTTGAGATAACTCTTTCCATAATTGGTGGGTGGATACAACACAGATTTCTAGGCAGAAGAGGTAAATAACCAGTATATCTTGCACAGGTTACTTAATCATGCTAAGCTTAATTTTCCACATCTGGAAAGCAAAGATACTTATAATACCTTGGGAAGAGATGAAGCAATATATGAGATAATACATGTAGTAAGCATAGTAAATACTCAAATATGTTCCTTTTAATACTGATAATGTACAAAGAATTCTGGTTCTGAAATTACTAAATTGGTTACCACTGGATATACCATTTATTTATCTGAGTTTCAGTCAGTATGTGTAAAATTGGGGTTAGAAGATATGATATACATATTTCTCAGGGATCTGAAAATAAAGTAACCTAGCTGTTTGTTAATGTCATGTGGTATTCTGATGGTTAATTATATATGTAAACTTGGCTGGGCACAGTGCTAAGATATGTGGTCAAACATTATTCAGGATGTTCTGGTGAGAGTGTTTTTAACGAGATTAACATTTTAATCAGTGGACTTTGAGTAAAACAGATTGCCCTCCATAATGTGTGTGGTCCTCATCCAATCAGTTGAAAGCTTGAATAGAACAAAAGACTGATCTCCCCTTTCCCCACCCCCCCAGCAAGAGAGAATTCTGTTAGTAGAGGACCTTTGAACTTGAACTACAGATTTTGGACTTGCTAGGTTCCATAATCATGTGAACTAATTCCTTAAAATAAATCTCTCTGTATACACATCTTATTGGTTCTGCTTCACTGGATAATACTGACTAATACCTATATGGATTGATTTATTTAAACTCCCATACAATATTTATCAAATATTTAATGTATGCCATACACAGTTCTAAGCAATAGGGATAGAGCGATGAATGATATAGAGAAATTTTTGACCCCATGCAGCTTACATATTGGTGTGGGATAGACAGACAAACAGCAAGACCGCATAATTTCATGTAGTAATAAGTGTTATGAAAGAAAGGAAGCAGGGAGGAATGACCAAGAGTGCCTAGTGATGGAACACTAAAACAGACTGAAACTGATATCTTTTGTCTGCCCCTCCACATCCACTCTCCCCCTGTCCCTACCCTTCTCTCTGCTTTGGAAGGAGACTGACTCAGGAAGACTACATTGATTGGTAACCTAAGGCTTCTTGAGGATTTGGCTTCCTATAGAGATTGGAAGAAAATGAAGTCTGAATATTTATTTATTTTTGCTCCTTTCCTGTAAGGTGACCTTGGCTTGGCTTTGTCCTTTGTCTATAGGTTACTGTTCCTAGGACTCTACACAGCTGTCCTTCATTCTTGCTTCTGGTAACTATTACTACTCTGCACTATCACTTGGGTTTCCCCATACTCATGTTTATAAATAGTCTCCTTAAAAGTAAATCCTCAAATTTTCCTGTTTTGCATGTGTTGTCTGTGTCCTGTTGGTATCTGACAGATATAAAACCATCACAGAAGGTCTCATGGGGGATGATCTTAAGCTGAGGCCAACATGCTGAGAAGCAGCTAGCTGTGTGAAAATATTTGGAAGAATATTCCAGGTAGAAAGAAGAGCAAGAACAGAGGTCCTGGAGATAGAGACAAATATGATGTCTGAAGATAGGAAGAAGGTCAATGTGGCTGGTGTGCTGAGTGACAAAGAGAATGTGGGTAAAGATCAGAATAGTAGGTAATGACATATACATTGGCTGGAGTAAACAAGATTAAAGCCTCTGAAGTGTTTCAAACAGAGGAGTAGAGCAATATGAATGATTCTTTTTATAGTAGAAGACCTCTGTAGTGGGCTGAGTGTGAGGACCTCCCCAAAATATGTCCACATCGATCCCCTGAAACCTGTGAATATTACCTTTTGGTAATTTGGAAAAAGAGTCTTTGCAGATGTAATTACATTAAATATCTCGAGATGAGATTTTCCTAGATTATCCAGGTGTGCCCTAAATACAATGACAAGTGTCTTTGTAAGAGAAAGGCAGAGGGAGATCTGAGACATATAGAGGAGAAGGAGGATGTAAATATGGAAGTAGAGATTGGAATGATGTGCCACAAGACATGGAAGCCAAGGATTGCCCACAGCCACCAGAAGCTGGAGGAAGCAAGGAAGGAGTGATCCTCCTCAAGATCCTCCAGAGGAATAATGACTCTACTGAAACCTTGATTTCAGACTTCTGGCCTCCAGAACTGTGAGAACATTTCTGGTATTTTATGCCACCCAGTTTGGGGTAATTTGTTATAGCAGCCTCAGGAAGCTAGTACAACTTCCATGAAACCTTCATATAACTCACTCTGAAGATTAACCTTAACTTTGTTTTACCACTGGCTTCTCTTTGTTGCCTTCAAGCAGCTTGGGCTCCCAAGAGCATTTGAAATGGATGCATACCAAGGGACAGTTATATTTATCTCCAACTTGTTTATACCAGTTCTACTTGTTTATACAATTATTTAATGATACAATTCAGCATTATGTAAATTAATGGGATATAAATATGCATAACTACTTGTATAAGAGGATGAGCAGAGTTACAAATAGACTTAAAACTCATACAAAAACATCATGTGGGCAAATCACACTGGGTTTTCTGACAGGATAAAAGAAGGAGCCCAGTGTAATCAGGAGAAGAGTAGAGCAATAAAGAATAGGTCAACAAATGACAGATGGAGGCTCAAGATTTGGGGCTTCAAGATTCCCACAGGGAGACAGATAGTTGTTGATTATAGCTTAAGAATAAATGAGTAGGTTATCTGAGAAAAACAGTGACCTTCTCCTAGACCCAGTCTTATACACATAAACTTACAGCAATTCTGCTTATGATAGGGGCTAGACGTGCATCAGGATTCTATCATTTGGATCAGGGGCACCTTTACATTCTTTAGGTCAGTTTCTCTGAAGCATTTATGTTAGATTCCCCAGAGCTTCTAAAAGTCAAGCTAACAAGGTCTTGGTCTTTGGGTTTATTGTACAGAATTCTAGAAAATGAATGAACTAATCAATACACCAACTAACCAACCTGCTAACTAACAAAATAGAAAACAGAGAACTATAACAACAGACTCTTGAGAGTCATCATTTCTTTGAAAACTAACCTGAATATCTTAGAATAACTTACAAAAAGAGAGTTGATTAAAAATATAAATGTCAAATTATGTATTAATGAGACAACTGTAAACTGCAGAAAAATATTTTAAAAGTTTAATTAGATTCTAATCACGTATTGTTTTGAAAGTATCTTTACATTCTGACCCACTTTAAAGACACTTAGGCTGGAAATCATAGATGATTCACTGTGGGCGTGGCTTATAAAGGAAACGGGAAGCAGGACTCCAGCAGGAATCTGGACTCCAGGGAAAAGTGTTCAGTCTGTGACATAAGACTAGTGAATCTATATACATTAGTAGTTTCAGGTTAAAATAAAATTCATGTACAAGTTATGTGTGTATCATTTATATCATTAATAAAAATTAATATTTTATACATTAATAAAACATTTTTTATGAGTTTACCAAATACTGGTTCTTATCAGATTAAGAAGGCCTGTCTTTATCAGTACTGACAAATTCTTGGGTTATGAACACCTCGAGTTTTTCATTTTGAAATGTATCGCCCTTTTTTTCCCATGTCTCTTTCTCACCCAACACACCACCCCAGTTTACCTCAAAAAAAAAGAAAAAGAAAAAGAAAACCGTCCGCCTTAATTTTACAACAGTCCAACACCTACCATACTGCCTAGTGCAAAGTAAGGTCTGATAAGAGTTATTGCTTTAAACCGATTTGGGCATTGGCCTTCCGATTTGTTAAGTCAATCATTTCCTACTTGTTATTAGATTTTTTTTTCAGAGAAGGCTTCCTGATCTTTCTTTCAGTCAATTTAAAAATGGTTAAAGTCAGAGCCAAGGCTAGTGAACAAGAGCTGTGATCTGGTTAGGAAATACTGATTGGAAGTAGATAATGATGAACTAAAACAGTAGGGCAGCACTTTCTGTTTTGCTCACAAGCTGAATCTGAATGTCATTGTGACTTGAAGGAATTAAAATTTAGAGTGGATGCAAATAGGTGTTTGTACTTTTCCACTAAGTTCCTAAAGTGTAAGAGTTGCATCTATTTATTTAATAAATAAATGAAAGTTTGTTGAGTACTTACTGCTTGTCAGGCACTGAAAGTAAATGCCAAGGGTAATTTTATTTATTCATCCTACAAGTCCTGATCATGTCTGGAAACAGCATGGACTATGGGATCTGGGAAACCAAGTGGGAATTTCATCCCTAATCTGGTGAAATGTACTGAGCACCTAACATATGCCGGTCACTGCTCTTAGCACTTTACTTGTGTTTCCTTTTCATTCCTCACATCATTTCCATGAGGTAGAAAAATGTCATTGCACCATTTCCTGAGAAGATTCAGAAGCACAACAAATAATTATTTTTCAGCTCAGATAAGTGACAGAGGCTTGATTTAAACCTGGGCCAACTCTAGAGCTTTTGTTTACATATCTGGTTTCCTTCTTCCAAGGTTTTACTTTTATGTTAACCTGATATGTTTTATACTTAGTTCCTCAGTTTCCTCAAATGTAAACTGGGGAAATGAGAAATTTTGTGCAAATTAAAGAAGCTTGTTAGTGACTTGGCTCTAGATTAAAGCAAACAAACAAAACTAATGCCTACTCTTATACACATGAGGTAACTGAAGCTCAACAGATTGAACTGAATGATGCAGGCCGGTGAGTAAGTAATAGAGCTCTACAAAATCCTTTGCATTATGATATTTTGATCTTTATATACCCACAAGGATTCACCCTATGTTGTGAGTGTAGTATGTGCTCAATAAACGCTTAGGAAATCCAACTATTTAAAACTATGCTGATCTTCGATGTCAGCATAGTATTTCGTAAATGTTAGTGTAAATGACATCGAAAAGTATTTCGATGTCATTTACACTTACATTCATATGCATTCATATATTCTGAGGTTTGCTCAAAATTGCTTTGTAGTCTTACCACATATATTCAAATTTTTTAAAAATATGGGGCTTCTAAGTCAATCTTCAGTCACAGTTGACATTTATGTTGTCACAATATTTATCTTGTTCTTTTAGGTTACAGTAGATTTTTCAATTTTTTATTTTAAAAATAAACTGCAATAACATGAAATTGAGATATAATCTCCATCTATTTGAAAGCAGGCCCTATAGCTCTAAGACCTTCTATTTTTGGTCATTTATTCTCATTTCAAAGCCATCATTCAATGTCAGAGTCCAAAACAAAAGATTAAGGATAAGGAGAAAGCTTTAAAGTTACAGAAGGCTGGAGATATTTTAAAAATTGACAAATTGGATAAATTTAGCATAAAAAAACCTTGAAAACAAGGGCAAAGTTTGAGATACTAGAGAAATAAAAACAAAAAAAAAACAAATTTTCAAAAGCATCAATGCACAAATCTATGAATTAACAATAACAAAAAATTATTCATGACCATTTTAATAGCTAAATTATTCACAATTGTATTATAATTATGAGACTCAGTGAGTGTAGGTAACATTCAAGGCATACAATTATTCATCATTCATTCATTAAAAAAATTTTTGAGAATGTACCAAACGCTAAGCATCATTAATTCAGGCAAGGATGTGGTGTTTACTTTTTCTTCTTTTGTTGTTTAGAGCAAGGGTCTCCAAATGAGTGTGTGTGCCAAAGGAAGTATTTAGTATAGAGATTAACACCAGGACTCTTGCTTAGCATTCCAGACAGTTAGATTAGGGACTTGAAGTGGATTGAATAACAGACCCTAATTCTTCACTTTTCTCTGCCTCTCTCCAGTTCTGTCGCCTCACTGTGGGTAGATTGTATTCCCACCTCTTGATTCTGGGCTTAGCCATGTGACTTGCGTTGTCAAATGGCATATGGCTGGAGGTGACAGTGTGTCAGATCTGAGCCTAGGTCTTAAGACATCTTGTGTGTTTCCATTCTCTTTCTCATTTGTGCTTTTGCCATCACCTTGAAAAGAATATGTCTCTGCTGCCCCTTCAGCCTGGACCCCAGAATAAATGCACAAAGATTAGAGTCACCCCAGTCAGCAAGCAAACCTGTAGGCTAAGACAGAGCCACCCAGCTGAGCCCAACCTAGATCATTCAATATTCATCTGAGCTTCAGATGGTTAAGAGCAAATGATTGTTGCTTTTAGCCACTGCATTTGGATGTGTTTTGTGATCAAATGTTTTAATGGCAATGGCTGATTTCCCATCTGTTAGCTTAATTCTGCTGACCTCTTCCTATCCCCTCACTTCTCCAATTTCCTGACTGGTGAGTTTGGAAAAATAATTTGGAGACATATAGTCAAGTAATTTCTTCTTCCTTTATTCCATTATTATGGGTGCACATGTTGGAGGAAGTCTTTGAGAGAATGTGACCACTGGTTGACCCTCAAGCTGGACCCGGCCAAAGAGAGGCTCTCCATCCTCTCCCCTGACCTTAGAATATGCACTTTGCTTGCCTTCCCCTCACTAAAAGCTATCTACGGACAATGCCTTGAAATAATAATATGTTGTTGTAACCATCTGGATGTATACACGACTGAGCCCACTTAACGCCTGTATATAAACTTTAAGATTTTGGTGGGCAAGTTCGAAGCCTATTGGCCACCCAAAGCAAGCCTTGTAGGTAAGTTCCCTTTTTTATTAAACTTGCCACTGATCAATCTGGAACTGTCTGCCTCTGCCTCTTTCTTTGGTCTCTTCTTGCCCTACACATATGGGGGCTGGTTTCAGATTACACTCAGGAGGCTCCTGAGGTTATGAACTAACTACTGTACATGGTACCTGCAGGGATATGTATTTTACTCTACTTCTCATCTAAGTTTTACAGAGTGTAATACAAACACACACACACAAATACATATGACACATGTATGGAGACCTGTTCCATTTGGGACAGTCAGACTGAGTGGGTAAGTTGCTTAATTTTGAGGTTCAGTAACAGAAAGCTTACAAAACTACAAATATAAGCCATATTCATTAACATTAGCTTAATCAGTAATAAAATTTGTGTTTTAGCCTCATCTGCCATATGTTATCTTATTTCTCAATTTGTTCAGAACTAAGGAAAGAAAGGAGAATGCCAATCTTTGAGTCTCTTCAAACCCCAAGATATGAAGGTTGGGCCTGAAGGATTGGGATAGATGTTCCATGCAGTAGGCTTGGTGGAAAAGGGTCTTCCTTCAAGGTGGTGGTTATGGCAGTGTGAAGGAGCTGGAGTTTGGTCGAGTTCATTTCATTTGGGTGCATTAGGCTGTGAACTTTGAGAAACAGGATGTAATTGATTAATTAATTAATGTATGTATGTGTGTATGTATGTATGCTTGATAAACACTTATAAAGTGCTTGTTATGTGTTTTACAAATATGAAGTCATTTAATCTTTGTAACAATACTATATCATAGCATTATCATACATTACCATATAGTGTTACTGTATCATAGTGTCATCCTAGTTTAAGTGATGAGGAAAGCATCATTAAAACACAGAGAAGGGAAGTAAATTTCCCAAAGTTACATACTTAGTAAATGGCAGAGCAAGGATTCCAATCCTGGCATTATGTCCCCAATATTAATATTCTTAGCACCAAACTTTGTCTATACAACAGATATTAGGTTAAAAAACAATACTTGGAAATAGTTTTGTTGTGTTCAACCAACCTAGTGTTGAGCCTATTATGTGGATATGACATGTTAAGCTTCATGATTTTTACAGGCATATGCTGGGATACAAGGCCATTTTTTTTTAGTTGAATTTTAACCACTGTCACCTGACTACCTGATTTAGGCCTTAGAGCACGTGGGCTTTTGAACTTAATTGATCTCTACCATTTAAGACAGTTTTTTGTAAAGGCAAACAGTGTGCTTTATAGAAGCACCACCAGATATATAAATCCCCATGCAGTAGGGCTTAGGCTTTGTTTGTTTTCTGCAAAAGTGAACCTCAGGAAAGATGTGGACCATGGAGTTTGGTATAGCAGCCCCTGGATGTAGTAATAGCATAGAAGTTCTGACTCTTCAGCAAAACCATGGAGACTGGTCTGGCAAGCAAATATTGGACACACTAGCTTCTGCAAGGAGAAGATTTCCGTAGTTATGGATTGCAGGCTCAATGATAGAAGGCATGGGGTAGCTGTTAAACCTTGACCTTACACTTACAAAAGCTTTGGCCTTAGCACATAGGTTGCTGTGGAAGTTAAAGTCATGCACTATCCTCCAGGATGGCCACAGCACATGCTAGCTCTGTGGATCCTAGCCACAAACTCAGGTGAGGCTACAACTGGCCTCAGCAGAGGAGTGGGCCAACTTTCTGTGCCTTGATATTGAGCTATGAAAATGCATCTTTTCTTGAGCAGGGTTGGGCAAGGCAAACATTTCATCATAAGAGAAAGAATCTTCTTAGCCTTTTAGATAGTAAAGGAGAGGAGCATATTTTTCCTTTCAAATGTTAGGCACATGAGTTGCCCATGAACTAGACAAAGGTACTAGGGCCCCAACTTCCAATTGTTAGTCCCAGGAATAGTCATGTAGTGGTAGACTAGGGGATCCAAATTGTATTCTTCTTTTAGGACCAGAGGCTAACCTTGGATGCATGGAAACGCTTCTGCATAAATTGCTTTATGGTGCAAGTAACGAAGCATAGGCTTCAGGGTCCCTCTTATGTAGTTTCCCTCCAAAGCTCTCTGAAATTTCCTAGCAATGTGTTCATAAGGCCGTATGTTTTATAAAATTGGCAAAATTAAGCTATCTGAGCCATAACCAGTTATGATCATTCGTTATTTAGACTGTGAATTTCCCTCATCTGTCTTCCCCAGTTTATGGATGAGATGGAAGTTGTCATGGACATTTTTGGAGATCCAACTAAAAGAAAGTTAAAACAGAGACATGTAGTTTGGGCTGAGTGGGATATATGCATGTGGATCACAATCACTTTCATGAAGGGTCATAGTATTTTTAGGCATCCAGATACAGGCCATGATTCCAAGAATATCCCTTCCATCTCTGTGCTAACCCACCGAAAGACATTACACACAGGAGCAGTATCAGAGGTCATAGTTGGTTTAGTAATTGAAATTCCATGTTATTTTTTGTTAATAAGAGGATGTTGCAAATTGTATAAATTTCAGACCCCACAAAACCTGAATCTGACCTTGTCCACAGGTTCACCTCTTCCAGATGGTCTCAAGTTAGCTCTAGATTAAATAATTCCCTGTGAGGCAAAAAGAATAGCTATGACAAATTTCACAGTGAGAAGTAGTAGAAGCAGGCACTGGGGCAAAGGACTAAACAGGGAAGAGTGCACATTATGTCACTAGAAAGAATTCATGCATTAGCAATTATTTTCAAGGATAAAAGGAGAAATGGGAAATAAGAGATATATATATTGACACAGTTATAAATATGGATATAGATATATTTATAAATATATACTAGATGGGAGAAAAAGTTATTTAAAATACCTGGTGACCTGGGCTACCACTACTGAACATTTCTAAAACTTGCAAGAAGTTAGTAATAACACATATGACATTCTCTGATGGTCAGTGCTTATAATGTGAATTCGATTTAGACTCTTTGAGAAATAAGATAAAGATAGAATTTACCATGGAACTAAAACATAAGGGGAAGGAGAGAGACAGAGAGGGAGAAAGAGAAAGACAGACAGAGACAGAGACAGAACGAGATGCTTCTGGCTACTACAAAAGGAATTTTGACCCAACCAAGCATCAAGAGTGTCTTGCTGAAACTGAGCCGAATAAGAAATGGGGAAGGATGAATTTTAAATTTGAATTTTCCTGAACTTTAATTCACAAGGAAGAAGAATTTCATTTTAGGCATTAATTCATTGTAGACTTTAACTTGTAAAATTATTCAGTTTTTAATTTTTGGATTTAAATACTTCCTGAAATTATGGGACACAGTTTAAATTAAATTTGGGACCATTTTCATACTGTTGACATTTTGAGTGTCTTAACTGCATTTAATCTTATTGTAGCATCACTAATAAGATACGTTGTACAACATGGTTAGACATAATTTGAGATGGAAAGTAAATATAGAATGCATTTTAAACTTTAGGTTCTGACCGTGATTAAATGAAATAGTGCAGAATTACCCTCATGTAATATAAATGAAAAAGAAATGGACAAAATATAGAAAGTAACTATTTTAACATGTTGGACAACATTCAGCATTTTTATTGATGCCTGAAAAAAACAAAACAAACAAGGTGAGCCCTATGATTGTCCCAGCTTTCTGACTGGAGGGAATTACAGAATGAGAGTCTGTCAGGTGATGCCAGATTGACCAGCAATCTTGCTGAGTAGAAAAGGCAGGGATAAGAGTAAGGAAGGCCAAGGCTGCTATAATATGTGGAACTGAGTGTCCAAGAGAAAGGAGATGTCTAGAAAAAACTCTTAAATGTTTTTATAGGTGGTCTTCTTGAGTCTTTAGCTGAATACCAACCTGTTCATGTATAGAGTGAAATCCCACAAAGCAGATAATAAAAACTCAAGGAAAAAAGCATTACTGTGGACCTGTAAGCCAAATAATTCTCAGAGATCACACAGAGTTGGATATTATTATAGACCCCTATGGGAGACACCTTGTTGAATACACAGAACAACCAGTAGAGATAAGAGAGGAGCTATGCCATAAAAGATAATTTTTCCATATTAAATTCTGCTCCTCCTCAAAAATAAACCTTTAAAAAAACAATCTTCATGGTTTTTAAAACCCAATGCTTATTTTGACTTAGTATTATGTTCATCATTTATTTTATCATAGAATCACCCTCTATGGCAGAGGCATAACAGTAATTTTCATTTTCTAGGAACTGTATGACATATTAAAATGTCTGTTTGTGTAACAAGGCAGTTTACTAAGTATTAAATTAAATCTTCATTTACATATTCTATAAAACTCTGGCAAGGACTATGATAAAACTATCTTCCATTGGATGTAATAATAAGCCATTTTTCAGTAAATCACAGTGATACCTTCCTTTAGAAAAATAAATGCAATAAATCAAGTCGACTTAAAAACAAGAGAATCAGATAATTTAAAGAAGCTTGGGGTTTCCCTGGTGGCACAGTGGTTGAGAATCTGCCTGCTAATGCAGGGGACACGGGTTCGAGCCCTGGTCTGGGAAGATCCCACGTGCCGTGGAGCAACTAGGCCTGTGAGCCACAAATACTGAGCCTGCGCGTCTGGAGCCTGTGCTCCGCAAGAAGAGAGGCCGCGATAGTGAAGAGGCCCGCGCACCGCGATGAAGAGTGGCCCCCGCTTGCCACAACTAGAGAAAGCCCTCGCACAGAAACAAAGACCCAACACAGCCAAAAATAAAAATATAAAAATAAATAAATAAATAAAAGATTATTATTTAAAAAAAAAAAACCTACAGTGGTCTTGAAATGTCAAATGAAAATCTTTTAAAAAAAAAAAAGCTTGTATTTTTTAAAACTTGGAAACCTTTCTGTAAAATAAAGAGTAGTCACTTGCCTTTCACTTAAAAAATCCTGAAAATTATTAAACTAAGACAAAAGTAACAAAACTACCTGCCAGATAAAGCCACTGTTCTTTAAAATAGTGAAGTAAAATCTAGCAATTAAGAACATAACATTCACAGACTTCATTATTCAAATAAAAATCACTAGATTATAAAAAAGCAGAGAAATGTGGCCTATTGAAGAAAGCATTTTCAGTAGAAACAGATCTCGAAATAACAGAGATGATAGAATTAATAGAAAAGGACATTAAAACAGATAGTATACTATGCTCCAGATATTTAAATAAGTATCGGAAAATATGATTACAATTTTAGAATGGAATATATAAAAAGATCCAAGGGAACCTGTAGAGATGAAAAATACAACACTGGAATGAAAAATACATGCAATAGGATTAATAGCAATTTGGACACACATGAAAAAAATTCAACAAACTTGAAGACACAGCAATAAGAATTATCCAAATTAAACTGAGAAAATAAGCACCATGTATAGTGAATTTAGCTTAGCCTATATACTATATATAAGATTGTTAATTTTATTAGTCCACTTAAATGGTCCATGGGGGCCCAGATATTTGGTCACACATTATTCCAGGTGCATCTGTGAGGGTGTTTCTTGATGTCAGCCCTTGAATCAGTAGACTGAATAAAGCAGATTATCCTCCCTAATGTAGGTGACCCTCATCCAATCAGTTGAAAGTCTGAATAGAACAAAACAGCTGATCCTCCCTTGAGTAAGAGACAACTGCTTCTGCCTGACTGCTTGACCTGGAATATCAGTTTTTTCTGCCTTTGTATACAAACCAAAACATCAGCTCTTCTTGGGTCCCCAGCCTGCCAGCTTTCATTTTGGAACTTACATCATCGGTTCTTCTGCGTCCCAGTTTGTTGACTCCAGATCTTGGGACTTCTTAGCCTCTGTAGTTACTTGAGCCACTTCCTTATAATTAATCTCACCCTCTCTTTCTCTCTCTCTCTGTCTATATATATATATATATATATATATATATATATACACACATATATATATATATATATATATATATATATATCTAGCTCTCTGGCGAACCCTGCATAAACTAATACACTAATGCTATATGTATGTTGAGATGATTTTAAATATACTCCAGAGTGTGTCTGTTTATATATATATATATATATATATATATATATAAATTGTGACCTGTAGCACAATATAAAATGAGGACCCTCTTTTTGGCACATGGCCACCTTCTCACTGTGTTGTCAGGTGTCAGAGAGAGCTGTAGCCTCTCTTCCTTTTCTTATAAGGACACTAATTCCATTGTGAGAGTCCTACCATCATGAATTTATCTAAACCTGATTATCTTCCAAAGGCCCCATCTCCAAATACAACCACATTGGTGGTTAGTGCTTCCACCTATGAATTTGGTGGGGAGGTGTAGTTCAGCCCACAGCATCAATTATTTCTTCAGGATAAAAACTCAGATATTACATATTTTGGTAGTTTGAATATATAAGAAACTATTTTTTAAAATATTAGAAACCTACCCTCTGAGAAAATTGCCCTGTGGCGCTGTTATATTTGCTTATGAAAGTGCCTGTTTCTCCAATGCTAAATATTATTTACTATTTTTTGCCAATATATTAAAATAACATGATAACTTCTTACCTCATTTATAAAGTTCTCATTAGTAACTAATGGAATAAAAATGATTATGCTTATTGGTTATTATTATTGCTCCACTTACTAATCATACACTTTGCCTATTTTATATTAAGATTTTACATTGTTTTATATTTTTGTTTTAGATTTTAAGCTGTCCTGTATCTTATTTATCAAACTTTTTCTATCAGATGTTAAAATATTTTAAATAATTTTGTGCACAACATTTTCATTTTATGATAACTTATCATAACATCAATATTTTTATGTTGAAAATATAAAAATCAACCCCATTGTGTAGCTTCTAAGACAGATTTAAGTGCTATCAGCAAGTGATGGAGGTGAAATATGAACCCAAGTATACTGATTCTGGAATTTTTTTATCTTATTTCCCATGTTATAATACTATGTGACTCTAGGCAACTAGCTTAGCTTCTCTGATTTTTCATCAAGAGGGACAGGATAGCAGTATGTATCTTATAGGGACTGTGAAAGATAACAAATGTAAAGCACTGAACACATGGTAGGTACAGAACAAATGTCAGTTTCCTCATTAAAAAGGATAAATTAACTCTTTGTATTTGGAAAAAGCATGTTGTTACCCAGTATAGTTTCCAATATTATGTAAATTGAAATTTCAGTTAGGATAGTCTCGTGCTTCTTTCTTCTTCCCTCTACATCTGAAGGACCTGATGATACATGTAGGAGGAATGTAAAAAATGAACCATTTTTAAAAATCTCTGAGTGCTCTGAAGGAGTTTCTCCAGAAGGTGAAGTTCCTTCATTAGAGGCAGTTAATGACATTCTTTATAAAGCATTTCACATTAACCGGTCTTAAAAATCAAGCTCTTGTGTATGCGGTCACATTACCTGAGCCAAAATTCTAAGCCTCCTGCAAAGCGAAAACTTTTACATACTCCAGGAAGCACCAAGCCTGAGCAGTTCTGACTACCAGTGGAAAAACAGGCTCAAGGCAGTTCCAGGAAACTAAAACAGTAAAGTGGAAAGAGACAGTGGAACAATTCATTCCCCAAATTTACAAAAGAATCCTTGGTGGGGAGGAAAACAAAGTGTTTGCTTTCTTTTAACTGCTGCCATTAAAAATGAAATTTATATTTTATTTTTAAAACCATGGCATTCCAAGCTGAAGGTTGACATTAGACCACACACCTTTAGTTGTACAAATAAACACATTAATCTCAGTGGAGCTGTGGATTTGCTTGTTTTGTATTAGTGCCAACCTGAGAATGTGCTCTGATTGCTTGGTTTTAAAGAAAACAAGATGTTAAAATTGGGTGAGTTGAAGCTTGCATGTTACTGTAATTCTCTGGGATTAATATTAGAAAATTGCTCTTCTATTTAAGGCAGTACCTGATGTGAGTGTTTCTTGCAGTTTTTCAGGACATTGTTTTATAAGTGTAAGTTGACAGTAGACCCTGATATTCTCTGAGGGAACAGTTGCTACTTATATCTGATTATGGCTATAAGATGCTATGAATACTATATTATATGCCACTAGGTTTGCAGAAGGGAGAACGCTATTTTCCTCTAGGTTGGAAACAGATTTTCCAAGAAGGGTAAGTTGTCCTTCTCATCATCCTCATCTCCTGTTGAGGAGATTTTTCCTTCTCATACTGGAAACCAGAACGAAGAAAGAACTCTAGGTGGGGGTAACATTCTTGGTCTTGAAGAGGAGGGGTCCTGATGACCAGGAGAAGGAAAATGAAGATAGGTGTTGGGATAGAACTAATGATGTGGAAAGGCAGGGGGATTGAGAATCGGCCCTTCAGTATGTGTGCCAATCAGGGTTCATGATGCCTATGATATCTCTATCAATAGGTACAAGTTAACTCTGGAAACTTGAAAAGGTCATTCTTTCAAATTATGTCATTTATATCCCATCATAATGACACCAAGTGACAAATCCAAGCCCATGAAGCTTAGGTGAAAGCTACTGAATAAGTGAATCTTGATTTCTTGGCCCAGGACTATTCCCTCCAAAAAATAGTGCCTTTCTTATTATTTCATTTGCTCCACTTGGTCAGAGTTCAACTTTCCAGCCTGATTATTTTCTTCCCAACAAAAAGGAATTTCATTAGAGTTGAGTAGTGTTCAATGTGTAAGCCCTTGGTTTCAAACCAACTCCCTTGTTTTCCAGAACTACACAAGGAAAGATGGTAGCACGGACAAATTGAGTCTGACACTAAAATAAAGCTCATATATCAGGTTTTCAGTGTAGACAGAACAAGAGAGACAGGATGAAGAGGTAAAGTCAGCAAACATCCTTGAGGACCGGAACAGCACCTGTACTTGAGAAACAGAGGACACAGATTCCCCACTGATGTTTGGAGATGAACAAGAACTGATGGAACCAACAAGTCTTCTAAATCCAGTGGTTCCTGGAATGGAAGGGTACATTGAAGGCAGGAAGGACACCTTTATCTGTCACAAACGAGTAAAAAATGCAATGCAGGGAAAAGGCCGTTGACGCTGGGATCAGATTGACAAATATTAGAACACTACTCCTTCCACATCCCAGGTAACTTATTGGTCCTAGTTGAGCACCATTTTCCTAACCAATAAATTGGGGTTAAGAATAATACATTAGAGTTGTCATAGCTGTCAAATGAACTAAACCAGAGGTCTTGAACTGCAACCCATGGCCAAATCTTGCCACTGCCTTCTTTTATAAATAAAGTTGTATTGGAACACAGCCAGGCCCACTTTTTTACATGGCTACAACTGTAGAGTTGGGTAGTTGTGATGGACACTGACCCTATTTGCCTACAACTACTAAAATATTTACTATCTGACTCTTTACAGAAAAAAATTGCTTTCGCTTGAACTAAACTATGTAAATGAAACTAAACTAAGTAAAATACCCATGATCTGGGCACAAAAGTAGTAAACACTTTTGAGCAACTAGTGTTAATTTTGTTATTCCTGTTATTACCCATGAATACTCTGCCCAGCTGATGAAAGCAAATGTAATTGTGTTAACTGTGACTTAAATTCTAAATCCACAATCTCAGAAAACTTGATTAGCTTTCTACCTTTGTGCTTAATTCATGCACAGTTTAAGCATATGGAATAATAATGTTCTTTATGACAATCTAACATGCAA
Source organism: Eubalaena glacialis (assembly GCF_028564815.1). Classification (NCBI taxonomy): domain Eukaryota; kingdom Metazoa; phylum Chordata; class Mammalia; order Artiodactyla; family Balaenidae; genus Eubalaena; species Eubalaena glacialis. The sequence goes on along the minus strand of NC_083720.1, from coordinate 40,735,486 downwards.
CTGCTAGTGTTTATTAGTTTCCCACCATGAGGAGCAGTGTTAACCTATGTGTTGTCATTAAGAATAGCATTTCTTCCTTCAGCACAAAGTCTAGATTTCAGGTCAGTTTAAAAAAAAAAAAAGCCTTTTTTCTATTTCTTACCTTGTTCTTTAGAACTTTTCTCTCCAGCTGTGTTCAAAGGAAAAGGAAGCATTGGCATTTCCCTTCTGATCAATTAGAGCAAGAATCATACACTCTATACCTCATTTCTCAAGGGTCTCACTCTAGTTCTCCTCAGTCTTCCCGAACTCTAAGCATCTCCCCAACAGGTAGCACTCCCAGGCAATATGGTACTATGCCTGCTATATGGTGAAACCAAAAGTGGGTGTGATTCTTACTAATGTATTAGAATGAGTAAAACCTAAGAGGAAGCTTCATGTCCCAATCTTCTTGCCACATATTAGTTTTTTTCTTGAAATATTAGTAGCTTGACTGTATCAGGATAAGAAAGTATTAAGTGAGAAGCGCAAGAAGGAAGAAATGTTTGACAATTTTTATAATTTTCTATCTCTTTCACATCTTTCCATTACTTTGTGTATCAAAATTGCCAGTCATTTACTTGAAGACACTACTGAGTATTCTCTAAGACTCCAGTATGTTCTTGGCCCATACTTTCTCCTACCCAATGATGGAATTCTGAGATAGGGTGAACTTGATCTACCTGAGAGCTAACACTGAGGAAGTACACAACAAATAAGAGCTGAGGAAAAAGCCTTCAGATTTGGAAATCTAACCCCCCTTATGCCACAGATTTGGAAACTGAAGTCCAGTGAGTCACCAGCTTGCCTTAAGCCATGCGGTAGGGAATGCAGAGGTGTCAGGTACCCTACAAATCTCACATTGCCTTCTTTATAAATGGTTAGAAAATATATCATCATACTATGTTTTATATAAAAGTTCATCAATACGCTGCATTTGGGGTACATTTTTTATGAATAAAATAGTATCCAATAAGGCCTTAAAATTATTTTTTATGCACCAATGTTTAGAGAAGAATGATGTTTATTCATTCCAGAGATATTTATTGACTGATAACCAGGTGCCAGAGATACATGAATAAATAAAGCAGATGAGAGTATCTGCCTTATAGAACTTACATTTTAAAGAGAGGAGCCAGAAAATTAGACAGTCGGCTTTCCATATCCATGGGTTACATACTATGAACATACTATGTTTACCATCTTAGGTTGGTTGAATGCGCAGATGCGGAACCCGCTGTTAAGGATGGCCAACTATGGGACTTGAGCACCTGCAGATTTCCACAGCAGCTCCTGGAACCAATCCCCTATGGATACCGAAGGAGGACTGTAAATGAATAAGATGTACAATACTCTAACGGAGATAAGTTCTATGATAATACGTAAAGCTGAGAAGGGGAAGGGGTTGCTGGGTTAAAGATATCAGTCACCATTAAGTAGAATGGTTCACTAAAGCTGGGAGTTACTTCAGCAAAGGACTAGGGGGAGGGAGTCAGCAGTGGTGTGGATTTTGGGGAACGAGATTTCCAGGCTATAGGAGCATCAGAGAGAGGGCCTAGTGGCTGGATTCAAGTGAATGAGAGGGCAGCCCAAGAAAAGCTGAGAAGAATGAATGAGGAGGTCTGCATTGTTCTATAAGCCATTTTTAGTTGGACTTAATTTTGAGTGAAATGGAAGTCACTGAAGGTTTGCAGAAGTGTTAAGTTGTCTGACTAAAATAGGCTGCTGTTTGAGAATAGATTTAAAGAGAAAAATATAAAACATGTTGTTCTGCTACAGGAAAAGAAAAAAAGTTCAAAGTTCCTACCTGGCATTAAAGACTTTCCATAATCTCTTTCTATTGATACACTCACTCCATGTGACCTTTCCTCCAGTCAGATTACCTTCAAACTTGCCCAAGATCCTGCTGGCAAAATGGTGCTCTTTCTGCCTGTTCTTATTTCTCCATCTTCTCAGCAAAAAAAAAAAAAAAAAAAAAAAAAGTCTATGTAGTGTTCAAGATCCAACTCAATGAATTGTGACTCAGCTGCTAGAATACCTTTTTCAGCTGTGTTAGCTTGGTCCCTTTTCTCTAGGGATACGGCAGCATTGTGGGGATGCCTCAACCCAAGACTTGGCTCAGTGAATTGTTCTTATCCATTCATGTGTCTGCTTCTGCAGCTGGATTCTGAGCACGTAGACAACCAGTCCCCAGCTTGGAGCCTGTGCTCAGTGTATGTGCAGTAAATAAATGACTAAATAATTAAAAGAAAGAATGGATGAATAGGTTCTAGAAATATCTGTACAACATGGTTCCTATAATTCACAATATGCTATTGTTCACTTCAAAATTTGAGAAGGTAGATCTCATGTTCAGTGCTATTACCACACACACACACACACACACACACACAAATACATACAAATGAAAAAACAGAAGGACAGAGGAAACTCTGAGAGATATTTAGGTATTTTCAGTCATCATGTTCCCTAACCCCATGACACTGATGTTCATAAACCTCAACATGGCATGCTTCTCCAGGCTCCCTCTCCTTTTTTTCATCTACCTTCCTTCTCAACAGCCTTCACTAGGGAGACTCGGTCAATGAAATAATTTTTATAGACATTAAATTTGAAAAAGCTGTTTACACTACCAATACAGAATGTGTTTCTTTAGAAGAAATGTGAGCATCTTTGATGAACTCTATATACATCTATTTTTATGTCACCTGAGAGTCTTCTCACTTTTTTATTTGACCTTAGATCCTGATGTGCCATATTTAATTCCATCAACACAAACTCCCAGAATAAGGGAACAGAGTAAAATGAAGAAAAATAAATGATGAATCAAGATGCATCAGCTGATAGCTCACAGAGGTTCTCTGCACTGAATCATTAATTATGACCTGTGCAAATTGAGTTTAGACATACACAGACACCCTTCATACTATTACCACCATAATGTGGTGTCAACAAAACTGCTGAAAAAAAGAAGAAACTGAACAAATCAAGACCTGTACAAATGCCCCTTTCTTTCTCTATCTCAATCAGGTCATTTTCATCACAAACTATCTAATACTGGTTTTATGGAATTTTCTAAGTACCATGAGGTCATAAGACCATAGAAGAGTAGGACTAAAATTACATGAGGACCAGAGGGGAGAAAAAAAATAAAAGGTTATTTTGTTTCTTAAAAGTCAGTCTAGCTGGGCGCCACAAATTGATTTTTTGAGCTACTACAGTAAAACAAGTCTCAAAAATAAATGTAGTATAGGCAATGGTATATTTTCAACCATCGAGCTGAGCTTTAATTCCAGAATGCAATCAATAAGGTTTTGTGTTTCCATAAGAGAACATGAGTAGAAAATCTGTGATGGGGGCATATGTGTTTATACAGTTGCTGATATTTCAGGCCAATGACTGCTTTGACAAATGACACCCTGCTTCCAATCAATAACTCATAAGCCACAATTTACTTTTTCTTTACCTTGAACTATAACCAAAAGGAGGCAAACATCACTATAATTTCCACTTAAAACATGGGTAAGAGTTGATTGTGTGTGTGCATATATATGTGTGCATGGCCCAAAGGACAAACTGTGACCACTAAAAGCAGTAGATTCATCTGTTGGGAACTGTGTGAGGACTTATCATTGTGGAGGGAGGACATACTGCTAGAGAAATTTGACAATATACATTATGTTTCTTAAGTACCTCATGTCCTTTGAATCAGAATTCCATTTTACTTGAATCTATCCTATGGAAATAACCCATTGTCTTGGGAAATAGAAAACTATATACAAAGATGTTGATTGCAGCATATTTATAATAGGGGAAAATAAAAGCAAGCTAACTTTCCAACAATAGTCATGGTGAATATCCTGATTTGGGTAGAACACAGCCAGTATTAATGCCCTGAGAAAATGCTAAGAGAAAAAAGTGAAAGAGAAATTTGGACCCTTGGTATTATTTCAAACATGCAGAAAAATATACATAGCATGAATATAGGAGATAAATATACTAAAATATGTCCAGTAATGGTTTAAAGGTTTTAGGAATATGAGGACTTTCTTATCACTATGTATTTTCCAAATTTATTATCAATATGAGTAGCATTATTATTAAAATAAAATCTCTGGCTTAATAACTTGACTTCCTAAAATAGTAAAATCAAGGAAAGAAACTGTAAAAGAAAAGGCTAATACATTTACTTTCTAAACATTGATAAGGACAATTTCTTATTTTAAAAAACATTATAAATAAAACTAAAAGTCAAAGTTCAAACTGGAGGTGGGACACGGAACATAGATATTAATTTTGTTAATATTTTTAATATTAAAAACATTTTAAAATAATAAAAAGTAAGTATTCTTAATATATTATATAACATTATTTATATTAAGAATATTTACTCATATGACATGTTATAATATTAAGATTCTATTACATAATAATAGAATATATGTAAGTATGTATAGTATATAAAAATTCTTAGTATATAAAACCAATAAAACAGACAAATCAAACATATCAATATAATAATCAAACATAAAATTTCTAAAAGAGGAAACACAAATGGACAATAGCTGAGCTTAATTATAAGGGTAACCACTGAAAGTCTACTACACCAAGACCAGGGACAGATTGAGACCCAGAGTGGACAATTCTGAGTCAATACAGTGAAGTACGTTTAAACCCAATATTCTTCTGAACCCTCTGAGCTGCAGAAGTAGCCCACTTCTTCCGTTAATGGCTAGTGCTCTCCACTTGCTTACAGACAATGCAGAGAGATCTACGTTATACAACAGCATGCAACTTCTTCAGGATTTCCCCCTACTTTCTTACCTGGCCATCGGACCAATGATTTAGATCAACTCACTATCCAACTTGACCTGGGAAGTGATGAGTCTGTTAGGTGAAAAAAAGATTAATTGACTTTTATAGTTAAAGAAACTGAGATAGAGGTGCTGATTTTCACTCAGTATGGTTATGACAATTTTACATGGTAAAGAAGAAACACATCTTGGTTTTCATTTTCAGTTCTAAGTTGCTTCACTAATTATATGTTTACTGAGATTTGTAAGAGAATAGTACATACCAATCCTGGAAGTATCAACAGAAAAATTTGGAGTTTTGTGTTCTCTTTTGCTAAGTTTTCTGTCATGATCTGTGATGAAATACATTTTTATTTATGGAGTGTTCATGCCATAAATCACTAACTGTTGAATTTCTAAGGATATTCAATCATTGCTGTTAAACTTTCAGTAAGCAATTATATTATGTATATTATATAGAATATTATTTTGGAATTAAATTGTATATTATTTTTATCTCTAAATACAAAAAGTTACAGTAAATTCTAGAATAATGCAAATCAAGTGGGAGAGGAAATTTAGCCAATATCTGTATGGAATCTCATTTATTGTACCTTGAATTATTTTTCATTTTACTTGTGATTGTTTTTCTTACACCTAGGTCTTTCATATACCCTTCATATTTTTTGGTGGATTCCAATCCCTGGCATAGCACCCTTTCCATAGAACTTTATTGATTTTTGTTCCTAAGACTAAATTAATGACTTGGAAGCAAATTATATGTGCATTGCGGGATGCAAGCTCAGGTACATTCATTTATCCATGGAACATGTACTGAATTCTTACTTTATGCCAAGAAAACTGCTAGGCACTGAGTATACTGTGTTGACTAAAGCATGATCTTTGCTCCCAAGGGACTCAGGTCTCTAAATGCCTTGAAATTAACAGACGCCAAAAACAAAACCTACTTGACAGCAAAGATCATCTATGAATGCTGGCTCTAGGTGGCAATAATAACTTAACTTCCTAGATAAAATCTTTAGTCTGGTGTTAAAAAAAATAATAATTAGATTTCGTCACAACTCATTGTGACACTCAAATTGCAAATGATACCCCAAATTTAATACCATACCTCAATGTAATTTATATTATTCAGATTCAAATTTTACCAAAACTGTTCAATAATCTGTTATAGTCTATAATAGGCTCTTTTGCATACATTATGCAATATATTTAGTGTCTCCTTTCATTTCATCTTTTGTGCAAAAAGCCGATCACTCGACCCTGCATTGTACCAGCCCTTAGAACATAACAATGAATAAGATATTTCCTGCACTTGATTTGGAAAACATTAGTCTTATTTTAAGGTCCATCTCAACAGTAAGTCCTTCTATGATGCCTTCCATGATTCATCTTAAAAGTATAAACCACTCCTCTGTTTTTACTCCTGTGATTCTTTGTGTTCATACTCAGAGAAGAAGAGGAGATATTAGAAAAAGATTTAACAGAAATACACAAAGGAAGCTCCTCAGTTCATGATATGAGCACAATTCAACATGTCATTGAGTTCAATTTTTCCTATTGGAAGAATGTATACATTATTTTTAATAATTGTTCAATTTGGAAGTTGATCTCAAAGCATACCAGAGAAACATGGTCCATAATTCTGATGGTTTTGAGGCTTTGTGTCCATGCAGATATAAAATATTTACAGAAAACATAAAATGATTAGTGTGCACTCAACATGATAATAATGTTCAATGCTTGTTGCAGTCCTCCAAATTTGTATTCAAGTCACAAATTTTCTACTCAGTACACCAAGTCTCAATGATCTCATCTGCAAAATAGTAATAATATTTAACTGTGTAAATTTATGGTAAATAATAAATGACACAAGGAAAACAAATGGCTTAAAATAGTGCCTGGTTATAAATGGCACTCAAAAAATGTTGATTTTTGTTTTATTAACTCATGCTTTTAAGGAAGGTGAGCTTCTGTCTTCTATTTAGTGAACCATACTAAGATATTTGCTTTCTGGAATTTATAGAGTGATGCTTATTCCTTGCTAGACCCATGTATACCTTTTAACTTTATTTTCTGCCTTCTGTTATTTATTTACTATTTTTCTAACTGAAAAATACCATGCAAATGTAAGGGAAGTTGAAGTTGATTATAATGATATTATTTTGTATGAGATAATGTGGCTAAATAAAAATTGAATAATTTCTTAAATCCTAAATTTTTGATTAACAGTGTTTACTAGGTCAGTGACAATAGGAAAACCACCTTTAAACCATGTTTTGGTAATATATTATGCATAAAATATGTTGCTTGGAAGTTTCATATATGTAGTATCATTGTTTGGAAAACAAATTTGTAAATCACATGTTATTGTCATTTTTCAATGAAGAAATTGAGGCTTCTAAAAGTAGTTAGTGAAAGTAACTTGGCTAGGATATGTGTGGTAATTCAACAGTGAGTTTCATGTATTTCCCTCAACCCCACCCAAGTTCCTTGTCCACAAAATGTAGGTGAGAATGATATTTAATTTTAGAGTAGACATGAGAATCAAATTAAATATGGTATATATAGATGTTTTGTGAAACATCCATTGATACAGTCATGCTATTGCTCTTACTCTTACTACTGTTATTATTTCACTGATTATTTACTTCTTCAGTATTCTTTTACTTTTAGCAATTTTTATCTTCTCTAAAACTTATCACTGAGGCTGTTCCTTCAGTCCTCTTCCATTCCTTCTAAGACCAAGCATTTCCAAATCAGTGTTAAAAGCATAAGTCTTCAGGTTATACTATCTATTTACTGCAGTGAAAGTGTTGAAATCTCAATTTATTTTGGGAAGAGAGTTTCCAATCTGAAAACAACACTGTAAGTCATAAAACAGTGGAAACAATACATAAAAACCTTCATTTCACTTAATCTCCTGAGTGGATGTTGATCCTCATTCAGAAAGAATATCTATCATTTTATTTTCAATTCAGACTTGCCAAGTAATAAGTCAAAACAGAAATAATCACAGAAATTGGCAGATATAATAAAATAATATTTGACACTTGTCCTGTATTTTTTTCCTGTTGAATTAACCTCTGGTTGTTGAATGTCTGCACTTAACCAAAGAGAAAGAACATAGAAATAAAAGGAATACTTGAGAGAAAATCTCTCAGAAGGAGGGAAAAGACATAACCTATGTCTTGGCACACACACAATTTAATTTCCTTCTGTTGGATTCAGTTTAGAAGGTACTGAAGGTTGGTCAAAGTGTTACGGAATATTTATTCCTTGCAAAGAACACTGTGAGGCCCTGGAGTCAAATACAAAATAATAGTTTGTTTTCAGCAATTCCATAAATGAAGTGACTTAAGGCAAAACAATTCACGTTCTGAGATTCACTGAGGTCAATTTTGATAGAAGGTCATTGAATTGGATGATGTCTAGGTTACTTCTACCTCCAAATTACAAGGTAGTGAGTGACTATCATAAATAACTTGAGGAAAATGGAGCTTTTTTTAAAGAACTTCCTAGCATATTGACCTATCAACATTCATAATGAATTTTAAGTATCAATGTATGTATGTATGTGTTTTCTAAATTCCATTCAAGTATGGTTTACAAGATACTGAATATCAGGCAACAAGGGACAGTGATCTTGAGAGCTGGGAAACAAGGGAAGTGAGTCCTACTATTTCCCAGTCTCATTGCCTTGAGTGTTTCCTGGATGCAGTGCAGGGATGAAGGACCTCAAGAATTCTTGCAGTATCTGTTAATTAAGGAAATAGGGTTGAGAGCTTCAGAGACACAGACATCTAGAGTTCAAATTCTGGAATACCTAGAGGAGAGGACAGCACAGACAAAAATCTCTGAACATCTGAACATAGTTATCTTTGAGTATTCAGCAGACCAGCACATGAAGGTGAAGAAACTATCTGAGGCCAGGGGAAAGAAGAACATCAAACAGAGTTTGAAGGCCAAAATTAGTGCCTATTCCCACAAGCCAAACCAGAAAATCCTCATGATTCTTGGGGCATTGGGTCTTATCTCCAAGAAGAATTTTACACAAAAGGGTCTTGCCTCAGTAGTTGGTAATAATTAGCCCTAGATTAACAACTATTCTGACCATACCTAACAAATTTGAAAATAATTGGAAAGGATCCAACTATTTCCAAGAAAATGCTGTGTCCAACAAGAATGCTCAAGTGTTTTTATCAAAAATAGAACCACACAAGGTAAAATTTATAATGTTTGGCATCTATTCAAAGATTACCAGACATAAAAATAAGTAGGAAAGTACAAACCATAATGAGAAGAAAAATCGATCAAAACCTGATCCAGTTGTGACAGATGGAAACCAGTTATTAGCAGACAAGGACATGAAAATGATTATTTTAAACGTATGTGTTTAAAAATATAAGTACAGGTAGAGAAGATATATTAAAAACACAAACTGAACTTCTAGAAGTAAAATTTTGAGATAAATTATATATTAGATGAGATTATTGCTATAATAAACATTGCAGAGGAAAAGATTAGTGGACTTGAAGATAGAACAGTAGAAACTCAAATAAAATGCAGAGACAAAAGTGAAAACAAGAGTAAAAAAATCAACTGAGCATTAGTGAACTGTGAGAAAAATGAAAACAACCTAAAATGATGTTATTGGAGTCTCAAAAACAAAAGAAAGAAAGAAAAAAATTTTTGAAAAAATAATGATGGAAAATTTCTAAATTTGATGACCTCTATAAACTCAAAGATCCAAAGAGTTCAATGAATCTAAGTGTGTTTGCTGCATGCATGTACACAGACACACAATATGAATAAAACTGCAGCACGCACAACATAATCAAATCGCTCAAAATTAATAATAAATAAATCTCAAAACCATAAAAGGAAAGTAAAGAAGGAAATTACAGAGGAACATTGATAAAGGTGATAGAATATTTCTTGCTCAAAACAATGCAAGTCAGAAGACAGTGGAGCAATCTTTTAAGTTCTGAAAGAAAAAAAAAACTGTCAACTTAGAATTTTATATCCAGATAAGTTATCTTTAAAAATAAAAATAAATTAGTTTTAGACAAATGATGGTTAAAAAATCACCAGCAGAACCACACTGCAAGGAATATTTTAAAGCTCTACAGGATGAAAGACAATGACATCAGAAGGAAATTCAGATGTACATAAAAGAATAGAGAGCAAAGAAAATAATAGCTACATAGATAAATACATAATATAGTGTTATTTTTATTTAAATCAATCTAAAAATAATTGTTTAAATAATCCTGTAATGCAGGTTTTACACCATATATAAAAGTAAACTATATAGCAGCTGTGACACAAACATTGGGGAGAATTCAAGTATTGTATTGTAAGGTTCTTAAACTATTTGTGAAGTCGTATAATATCACTTGAAGGTAGAGAGTAATAAGTAAAAGATGCAAAACTAAATCAACCACTAAAATTTTAAAAAAGATTATAGTTAATAAATCAATATAGGTAAATTGAATTATACAAGTTATTGAATTAATAAAAATAAAGTAGAAAAATAGGAGAAAATGAACAGAGAAACAATGGGATAAACAGAAAGCAAATAACAAAAAATTATATTGAAAACTAATCAGATCAATAATCACATTACATGTAAATAGTCTAAATGACACAGTTATCTCAATTTGACTCAACTTATCTCAGTTTGGATAAAAAAGGACAGCCCAACTACATGCTACCTAAGAAAACACCTTTTAAATATAAAGGATCAAACAAGTTAAAAATTAAAGGATGAAAAATTATATTCTTTGCTGGAGGGGGATTTCAGAGCAAAGAATAATGCTGGGTTAAACAAAGTCATTTCATAATGTTAATGAGATTAGTTCAACAAGAGAACATAACAATCCTAGATGTTTATGTACCTAATAATAGAACCATAATACACATGAAATTAACAGTAATGAAATTGAAGAAGAAATAGTTAAATCCATAGTTAAAGTTGGAGATTTCAACATCTCTTTCTCAATAATTGATGGAATAATTAGACAGGAAATCAGTAATTATATCAAAGATTTGAAGAGTATGATCAACCAACTTGACATAATATTTATAGAACACACAATGACAGCAGACTATTATTAAGATAAATTAAAGAAGATTTAAATAAATGGAAAGGTATGCCCTGCTCATTAGTCAATAGACTCAATGTTGTTAAAATATCAATTTTCCCCGAATAGATCTATAGATTCAATGCAACCAGCAGAATTGGTTTTTCAATGAACTGACGAGTCAATACTAAAATATAGATGGAAATACAAAAGTTCTAGAAGGACCAAAACAGTTTTGAGAAAAATCACAGTTGGGAGTTTGACTACACTATTTCACATAGTATTATGAAATTATAGCAATCAAGATAATGTGGTATTGTCAACATGGTATTTTCAGTGGAGCAGGTTAGAGTGTCTAGAAATAGAATATAAATATATGGACTACTGATTTTTGATAAAATAAAAAAGTAATTCAGTGGAGAAAGGGTAGCTTTTCATCAAATAGTGCTAGAATAGTTGTATATTCATATGCAACAAAATGAATGTCAATATGTACTTTATATCATGTACAAAAATTTAGTATAATGTATCATATGCCTAAGTGCAAAACCTTGAGCTATAAATATTCTAGGAGAAAACTATTGTGACCTTGAGTTAGGCAAACATTTCTTAGCTACAACATCAAAAGCATGATCCATAAAATAACAAATTAATACATTAGACTTAATAAAAACCATGAAGTTCTGCTCTTTAAAACACACTGAAGAGAATAAGAGGACAAGCAACAGATTGGGAGAAAATATTTGTTAATCATATGTCTGTTAAAGGACTTATATTCATAAGACATAATTCTCAAAACTTTGTAAACAATCCATTAAAAATGGGCAAAAGATTTGAACATTATTTTTCACTAAAAAGATATACAGATGACAATTAAGCATATGAAAAGATACCCAGTGTCACCAGTCATTAGGAAATGCAAATTTAAACTTACAACGGGATACCATTACACACATATCAGAATGGTTAAAATTTTTAAAAAATGATTGACCATGCCAAGGAAACTTATGAGTGTTTATAGCAACTTTATTCATAATAACCCCAAACTGGAAACGACCCAAAACGTCTATTAAGAGGCGAATGAGTGAACAGTGTTCCTTAGTATCCATATAATAGAAAACTATTCAGTAACAAATAAGAATGACATTGATATATGCTATAACATGAAGGAATCTCAAAACAATTCTGGGTAACAGATGCCATACAAAAAATGAAAATATATTGTATGATTCCATTTAGACAATTCAAAGAAAATTAAAGCCAATCTAGAGTGACAGAAAGCTGAGCACCCGTTCCCTGGTCGGGGGTGGATGTGTGGTAAGAAGGAGCTGGTCAGAAGGATTGCAGAGTACTAAAGAAAAATGGGTAAATTACATGAGCAATTTTAATTTGGAAAATTTTAAAAATTCAGATACCTAATTAACCAAAATGTTCGGCCTTGGCACTAATAAATTAAAACGAAGTGCTTTATCATAAGGAATATTTTTATTAGTCAATTGATCAATGATTAAAAATAATGATACTCCATGGTAACAAGAATAAAGGAGATGGCCACTCACATAATTATCAATAAATATATAAATTGTTGCATACTGTCTGAAGAACAATTTGTCTCCATGTAAAGCCCTAAATTTTTTTTCAAATCATTGCCTAAAAGTTAATCTGAAATGTAGATACCTATTGATTCCAACATCTTCTCAACATTTTTATAATAGCAAGGATTTTATTAAAACATAAATGTCCAAAATTGGATACAACTTATGCCAAAATGCTTAAAATAATATTTTTGCAGAATATTGAATAATATGAGAAATTTTATGGTTATATATGTTCAGTGGAAAAGATGGATAAATATAAATGGAATAATTACTTGCAGTATAAAAAATATGTACTAAAAAATAAAGGAAAACATGGTATACTATAAAAAGTTAGTTAGGTCCATTAATGCTTAGAGATGGGACTGGAAGGATAAATGACAAACATGCATGATGCTCTTAAATCAAGGGAGGGGACTGAACATTGGGAGGAATAGGAGAGGATATTTGGAAGGTGAACTTTGATGTTTCACTCTCTCTCTATATATATATATGTTTAGCTACTTAACAATATGAATGTATTTGTACATAATATCCATAATATGCTAATACTTTTGTATATGCTGAGGACTTCCGCACTACTACCGCTAGTCTTGACCTCTCCATTAGTTCCAGATGTATGCACACTTCATGAAAAGATGTAACTGTTATTCAGATTTAAATAATAAATTATTTTAAATAATTTATAGACAAATTGCCATATAATACCTGCACACACATGCACACACATATATACACATACACCCTTGCAAAATAATCTAGGGACAGATCTCTTAAATCAGGTTTATTTTGCAAGTAACCTAATAAGGCACTTTTTGCATATTGTTCACTACATCAGTACTCTATTCTGCAATTAAACCATCCTGGGAACCCCCTGGTGGTTAATGTATGAAGAAAATGGTACTGAGCACTTTTACTGCTAATGGAAAGGGCAAAAACAACATGAATGGAATCTCAAGGATTTTGCAGTCTTGTCAGGATGACAGATAATGAAGAAACTGCCTTAAAATCAATTTCTCTTTGGACAGTATTGTTCTGAGAATACATTGCTTGAGTTTCTGTTGTTGAAGAGAAAAAGTGTTATTGATAAAAATCAAGTCAAAGCCATTTGGAATTAATTGGTATGAAATATTTGGCATGGACATTTTACCTAGTTTAAGACTTAAATGGGTATTTGGAAAAATCTTTTTATTGCTACTCTTATTAAGCCTCTAATCATTCCATTAACATTTATTTAGTGCCAGCACTTGAGCAGCTGAAATCACACCTGCTCTGAAAAAACTTTATTTTTCAAAGTATTTGCTCTGCTTAAAGCTCTGAATTTTATAAATAAGCTTTATGCACTTAAAGAGAGAGCATGCAAAACCCAGATAGTCTGTGAGTGGAGTTATTGTTGCCATGTAATGATGTATAATGTGTTCCATATTAACACCCGTAATTTTTTTCCTTAGCATTTCTGTACTCTATGCCCTTGTGGTTTTCCCTTCCCAAAAAAACTCAGCGCCAGAGAATCACATTACCATTCACTTGTCAGCCTTGAGCCCATGGCCTCCGAAAGTAAGCAGAGTTTGTTCTAGGCTGGGAGCTCACTGGGACCTGGTATTAGGAAATAAGGATCACTAACTTTGAAGAGCCCCAAGGCTCCTCGGGGTCAATTCTACAGTGGAGTACTATGCTACTTAACGACCAGGAATAAACCAAAGGCCACTCTGGGCCAGTCCCTTTGCTTAACTGAACCTTGATACTGTGCCTAATGGGTGTACCAAGGGACTTGGAGGGAAGATCATGGTTATCTTTGTAATAAATAACCCTCTTCTGTATTATGTGGGCATGAGAGATGTACTTTGTCAAAGATCAAAAGTACCTCACAGCTGCTAACTCTGTGACCTCGGGCAAGGTGCTCAGTCAACCTGAGACTCAATTTCCTCACCAGCCAAAGGAAGCTAATGATAGCTGCTCTACCTTCTCTGATGTGCAGCGACACTCTACATAATTAATTTAGAAGCTATGAATCGAGGTTTGGCTTTGTGTGTGTCAGATTCTGTGAAAGAAAGCAAGGACACAACATGAATAAAATACGTCCCTACTCTAAGAGAAGTAGTTCACAGTTCATCAGGAGAGGCAAAAAGGTAGCTAGTGGTGCTAGAGGGTGGGGATGCCATGATGAAGCTACAGGATATATGCTATGGGAGGCTTAAATGAGGGGATAATTAATTCTGCTGTGAGACAGGTAGTATGAGGAAAGTCTTTAAAGAAAGGATGATTTTGTAGCATCATCTTGAGAAATGAGTAGGAGTTTGCCAGGTAGAGAAGAGTTGAAGGACATTGAACAGAGTAAAGAGCAATCAATAAAGAAACTGCACAGAGGAGAGGTATGTGAGGAAAATGTGTGCATATCATGACATGCATGCAAGTGCTCTGCCAAGTGGTATACAAGTATAAGGTGGCATTATTATCAAAACCACACTGAAGTTGTTTGAGAGCAAAACTCATCTCTCTTTCCTCCCATGCCCATGGCATAGTTACTGGTCTGGTATTCATGACTTCTTTTCTTGTGTGGTTCTGCTAAATTCTTTACTTATGAAAGTTCATATATGCACCGAATTTGAAAAATTCAAGTAGCACTAAAAGTCTGAAAACACTCTACTCCCAACTCCCATTCTTCCCAAATCACTTCCAGTTATTATAGTTATTCTCTTTGGTATTTGTAAATAATATATCTAGACTGAGCTTCTTTCTTTTTTGCTTTGAGATCTTATCTATTGACTTCTTGTTATGAAAGATACAACTTTAACCCTCTTTCTCCATCACTCCGCATTACATTTTGCCACTCCTATGCACCAAAAGTGATTACGTAACAGTTATCTCCTAAGTCATTATATAGTGTATATAAATTATGACTACATAAATATTGTTCAAAGGTGAGCCTTGCTGTGTACTGTTGTGTATTATGACAAATCATTTCCTTCCTTGTATGATACTATTAATTTGCTCATCTTACAAATTACCTTGATTATTTTAGCTTGGGTTTCTATGTATATATCCTTAACTATCCTCTCCACAAATAGATAATGGAAGTGTGAAACTGTTTTAAATAAGGACCAACACATAATACCTTTTGTTTTTTTCTTTGTCTTTTGTGGGGTTTGGAGGGGATATGGCTTCTTATTCCAGTTTTCACTGATTTCTTTTTAGCCCTACTTTAAATGGAAATTTTCTTCTGAGTAGTCTTATGTGGAATGTCTTGTTTCCTGGATTACATGACTTCCTCTTTCTTGGTTCACTCCCTTGTTTGGGGAATTTTCTTCCCAGATTACTTTCCTAGGATATACAAAAAATTATTATGTTGTTAAGATATCCAGGACTTAAGAATTTCTTTATTCTTACCCTCATTCTTGTTTGACAGTTTAACAAATAATAGAATTCTGGTTTGGAAACTCCTTCCACTCAGAATATGAAAGCATTTCTCTCTTGTAATCAAGCTTCTGACATGTGGTGCCATGGAGATGTACAACTCTGATCTTCCTGAAAGAAGGAACTTGGATTTGCCTGGGATTGCAGTGACATTGTGATCACTGTGACATTGGGAAGAGACAATGTTTCCCTGGGCATGAACAGCCAATGAGTGAGCTTGGTGAAATGATAGGGACTGTCCATTTCTCCCCAAGAGAAGGGGTCCTTGGATGGGCAGTCTTTTCTGGGGAGTTCCGCTTTGGGTCCCCTGAGACATTGTCAGACCTATATTGCGATATGAGGTTCTTCCTACCCGTCTCTACTTCTTCCCGTCTTCCTTTCACAGGTGTCAAATTTGCACAGTGGTCTTATCTATGTGGAGACATTTTTTAAGACCTCATTTTTAGCCCCTTGCCTTACAGTACCCTCCACTTTGCCTGTTGTACTTAAGTTAGTAGGCAGTTAGGACTCAGCATTGCCCATTCTACTCTTCTAAGTCAGCTACTATGTATCCATCAGATTTTTAATATTGTTCACAACTCTTGTCTGCTGAATCATTATAATGGGGACCTAGACACTCATTTTTATTCCAGCTCTCAGGAGTGCTGCCTATCATGCAGAAGGCTCACAACTGAGCCCTTCTCTAGTAGTTGCACTCAGCCTAACAGGGGCAGCTAGTTTCACTGGAGTTCATGTCTCTTTCTGGTGACAGCATGCATCCAATCACTGATTAATGTGTGGTTGTGATTATGCTTCTAGATGGCAGAGGAGTAAGTCATGGAGATCGCCTTCTTCCCCACAAATACATCAAAAATACATCTACATGTGGAACAACTCCTACAGAACACCTACTGAATGAAGGAAGAGGACCTCACGTACCAAAAGGCAAGAAACTCCCCATGTACCTAGCCGTGTGGCTGAAAGGGTCTTGGTGTTTCAGCCAGGTGTCAGGCCTTAGACTCTGAGGTGGGAGAGCCGAGTTCAGGATATTGGACCACCAGAGACTTCCTGGCCACACATAATATCAATCAGCAAGAACTCGCCCAGAGACCTCCGTCTCAACACTAAGAACCAGCTCCACTCAATGATGGGCAAGCTCCAGTGCTGGACACCCCATGCCAAACAACTAGCAAGACAGGAACACAACCTCACCCATTAACAGAGAGGCAGCCTAAAATCATAATAAGTTCACAGACACCACAAAAAACACCACTGGAGAGAGTCCTGCCCACCAGAAAGATAGGAGAAGCCTCATCCACCAGAACACAGGCACCAGTCCCATCCACCAGGAAGCCTACACAAACCACTGAACCAACCTTACCAACTGGGGGCAGACACAAAAAACAACGGGAACTATGAAATTGCAACCTGCGAAAAGGAGACACCAAACACAGTAAGTTAAGCAACATGAGAAGACAGAGAAATATGCAGCAGATGAAGAAGCAAAGTAAAAACCCACAAGACCAAACAAATGAAGAGGAAATAGGCAATCTACCCGAAAAATAATTCAGAGTAATGATAGTAAAGATGATCCAAAATCTTGGAAACAGAACGGAGAAAATACAAGAAACATTTAACAAGGACCTAGTAGAACTAAAGAGCAAACACACAATGATGAACACACAAAAAATGAAATTAACAATTCTCTAGAAGGAAGCAATTGCAGAATAACTGAGGCAGAAGAATGGATAAGTGACCTGGTAGACAAAAGAGTGGAAATAATTACCACAGAGGAGAATAAAGAAAAAAGAATGAAAAGGATTGAAGACAGTCTCAGAGACCTCTGGGACAACATTAAACACACGAACATTCAAATTATAAGGGTCCCAGAAGAAGAAGAGAAAAAGAAAGGGACTGAGAAAATATTAAAGAGATTATAGTTGAAAACTTCCTTAATATGGGAAGGGAAATAGTTAATCAAGTCCAGGAAGCACAGAGAGTCCCATAAAGGATAAATCCAAGGAGAAACATGCCAAAACACACATTAATCAACCAATCAAAAATTAAATACAAACAATATTAAAAGCAGCAAGAGAAAAGCAACAAATAACATACAAGGGAATCCCCATAAGGTTAACAGCTGATCTTTCAGCAGAAACTCTGCAAGCCAGAAGGAAGTGGCAGGACATATTTAAAGTGATGAAAGGGAAAAACCTACAACTAAGATTACTCTACCCAGCAAGGATCTCATTCAGATTCAATGGAGAAATAAAACCTCTACAGACAAGCAAAACTAAGAGAATTCAGAACCATCAAACCTGCTTTACAACAAATGCTGAAGGAACTTCTCTAGGCAGGAAACACAAGAGAAGGAAAAGACCTACCAAAAAAAAAAAAAAAAGAAAACAATTAAGAAAATGGTAGTGGGAACATAGATATTGATAATTACCTTAAATGTAAACTGACTAAATGCTGCAAACAAAAGACATAGACTGGCTGAATGGATACAAAAACAAGGCCCATATATATGCTGTCTACAAGAAACCCACTTCAGACCTAAGGACACATACAGACTGAAGGTAGGAGATGGAAAAAGATATTCCATGCAAATGGAAATCAAAAGAAAACTGGAGTACCAATTCTCATATCTGACAAAATAGACTTTAAAATAAAGTCTATTACAAGAGACAAAGAAGAACATTACATAATGATCAAGGGATCAATCCAGAAAGAAGATATAACAATTGTAAATATTTATGCACCCAACATAGGAGCACCTGAATACATAAGGCAAACACTAACAGACATAAAAGGGGAAATCAACAGTAACACAATAATGGTAGGGGACTTTAACATCTCACTTTCACCAATGGATGGAATTGCTCACAAAGATAAATAAAACTGAAAGCTGGTTCTTTGAGAAGATAAACAAAATTGATAAATCATTAGCCAGACTCATCAAGAAAAAAAGGGAGAAGACTGAAATCAACAGAATTAGAAATGAAAAAGGAGAAGTAACAACTGACGCTGCAGAAATACAAAGGATCATGAGAGATTACTACAAGCAACTATATGCCAATAAAATGGACAACCTGGAAGAAATGGGAAAATTCTTAGAAGAGCACAACCTTATGAGACTGAAACAGGAAGAAATAGAAAATATGAACAGACAAATCACAAGCACTGAAATTGAAACTGTGATTAAAAACTTTCCAATAAACAAGAGCCCAAAACCAGATGGCTTCACAGGTGAATTCTATCAAACTTTTGGAGAAGAGCTAACATCTATCCTTCTCAAACTCTTCCAAAATATAGCAGAGGGAGGAACACTCACAAACTCATTCTACGAGGCCACCATCACCCAGATACCAAAACCAGACAAAGTTGTCACAAAAAAAGAAAACTAGAGGCCAATATCACTGATGAACACAGATGCAAAATTCCTCAACAAAATACTAGCAAACAGAGTCCAGTAGCACATTAAAAGGATCATACACCATGATCAAGTGGGGTTTATCCCAGTAATGCAAGGATTCTTCAATATACACAAATCAAACATTGTGATCCACCATATTAACAAACTGAGGGATAAAAACAATATGATAAACTCAATAGATGCAGAAAAAGCTTCTGACAAAATTCAACACCCATTAAAGAGAAAAACCCTCCAGAAAGTAGGCATAGAGGGAATTTACTTCAACATAATAAAGGCCATATATGGCAAATCCACAGCCAACATCATTCTCAATGGTGAACAACTGAAACCATTTCCTCTAAGATGAGGAACAAGACAAGGTTGCCCACTCTCACCACTATTATTCAACAAATTTTTGGAAGTTTTAGCCACAGCAATCAGAGAAGAAAAAAGAAATAAAACGAATCCAAATCAGAAAAGAAGAAGTAAAACTGTCCCTGTTTGCAGATGACATGATAAAATACATAGAGAATTCTAAAGATGCTATGAGAAAACTACTGGAGCCAATCAATGAATTTAGTAAAGTAGCAGGATACAAAATTAATGCACAGACATCTCCTGCATTTTTATATACTAATGATGAAAAATATGAAAGGAAAATTAAGGAAACACTCCCATTTACCACTGCAACAAAAAAAATAAAATACCTAGGGATTAACCTACCTAAGGAGACAAAAGACCTGTATGCAGAAAAGTATAAAACACTGATGAAAGAAATAAAGATGATACAAACAGATGGAGAGATAAACCATGTTCTTGGATTGGCAGAATCAACATTGTAAAAATGACTATACTACCCAAATCAATCTACAGATTCAGCAATCCCTATCAAACTACCAATGGCATTTTTCACAGACTTAGAACAAAAAAATTCACAGTTTGTATGGAAACACAGAAGACCCTGAAGAGCCAAAGCAATCTTGAGGAAGAAAAACTGAGCTGGAGGAAGCCGGTTCCCTGATTTCAGACTATACTACAAAGCTACAGTAATCAAGACAGTCTGGTACTTGCACAAAAATGGAAATACAGATCAATGGAACGGGATAGAAAGCCCAGAGATAAACCCACACACATATGGTCACCTTATCTTTGATAAAGGAGGTAAGAATATATAATGGAGAAAAGGTAGCCTCTTCCATAAATGGTGCTGGGAAAACTGGACAGCTACCTGTAAAAGAATGAAATTAGCACAGTCCCTAACACCTTGCACAAACATAAACTCAAAATGGATTAACAACCTAAATGTAAAGCCAGAGACTATAAAATTCTTAATGGAAAACATAGGCAGAACACCCTATGACATAAATCACAGCAAGATTATTTTTGACCCATCTCCTAGAGAAATTGAAATAAAAACAAAAATAAACAAATGGCATCTAAGGAACTTAAAAGCTTTTGCACAACAAAGGGAACCATCAACAATACAGCCCTCAGAATGGGAGAAAATATGTGTAAATGAAGCAACTGACAAAGGATTAATCTCCAAAATATACAAGCAGCACATGCAGCTCAATATCAAAAAACAAACAACCCAATCCAAAAATGGGCAGAAGACCTAAACAGACATTTCTCCACAGAAGATGTACAGATTGCCAACAAACACATGAAAGGATGCTCAACATCACTAATCATTAGAGAAATGCAAATCAAAACTGCAATGGTGTATCACCTCACACAGGTGAGAATGGCCATCATCAAAAATTCACAAACTTTAAATGCTGGAGAGGGTGTGGAGAAAAGGGAACCCTCTTGCCCTATTGTTGGGAATGTAAACTGATACAGCCACTATGGAGAACAATATGGAGGTTCCTTAAAAAACTAAAAGTAGAACTACCATATGACCCAGCAATCCCACTACTGGGCATATACCCTGAGAAAACCATAATTCAAAAGGAATCATGTACTACAATGCTCATTACAGCACTAGTTACGATAGCCAGGACATGGAAGTGTCCTAAGTGTCCGTCGAAAGATGAATGGATAAAAAAGATGTGGCATATATATTCAATGGAATATTACTCAGCCATAAAAAGAAATGAAATTGAGTTATTTGTAGTGAAGTGGATGGACCTAGAAAGTCAGAAAGAGAAAAACAAATACCATATGCTAACACATATGTGTGGAATCTAAAAAAAAAAAAAAGAGATTCTGAAGAACCTAGTGGCAGGACAGGAATAAAGACGCAGACACAGAGAATAGACTTGAGGACACGAGGAGGGGGAAGGGTAAGCTGGGACAAAGTGAGAGATTGGCATGGATATATATACACTACCAAATGCAAAATAGATAGCTAGTGGGAAGCAGCTGCATAGCACAGGGAGATCAGCTCGGTGCTTTGTGACCACCTAGAGAGGTGGGAAGTTGACACAAGAATAAGGGGCTATGGGGATATATGTTGACATATAGCTGATTCACTTTGTTATACAGCAGAAACTAACACAACATTGTAAAGCAATTTTACTACAATAAAGAGGTTAAAAAAAAAAATGTGTGGTTGCCAAAACCTGTAACCATGCCTCATTAGGGACAATTTGTGGGGCCTTCTTAGCTCCAGAGATTCCTATAGGATCAAGTGAGTTTCTTACTTACAATTAGAATCACAGTTCAATCTCTCCCTATGCCCAATACTTACTTCCTCATAGGTCTTGATCCCAAGGACACTCCCTAATAAACTTTTTATCACACAGATCTCCATCTTAGAGTCTCTTGTTCCCAAGGAACATGAACTTAGAACACATCTCCATTCTAATTTCTTTGTCCTTTTGGTTTATTCCTTTTGAAAGCTTTTTCATGTTATTTTAGTGAGGTTTTAGAGGAGATCATTCATACATTGAATCTGCCATTGTTAAACAGAAGTTTGATCCACATCACCTGTCCCAGTTTATGAAGAATAGCTGATAGCCCTTTTAGTTCTTCTATTTACAAGCTTTAAGAGGAATTGGGATCAAAATAGAGAAAAGGTCCTCAAAAATCCATAATTAGCTCTATTTATAAACGTGGGGAACAGGTTTTCTAGTAGAAGGAGAAATAAAAGGACTAATGGTTCATAGTTTCTTTTTTATGGCCAAGAGCTAAATCCCTGACCAAGTACTTACCATGAATTTCTCAGTTTTCTAAGGATATAAGCATGGGGAAATTTAAGAAAAAAATTGAACTCTTTATTATGAGCTCAACATTTAGCCCAGATCTATTTTGGTCTTTTCTTGGAGATCCAGTGGAACTATGCTCTTTAGCAGTAAGACCTTTTTTAGCATCTGCTTAGTATTGACCCTGGCTGGAACAGCTGACCCATGTCCTCTTTCCCATGAATGTCTACTTGGACCTACTTGCTAAGTCCTGCTAATTGCATTGCTGTGAAGCTGCCTTCCAAAATGCACAAAGCTCCAGGTCTATCTGCTCACCATGAAAATGGGACATGAAAGGGAGAGGATACAGAAAAACTGTTCTCTCCTCAGACATATTTATATTCCTTTCTCTCTTTTCTCTTAAAATAAATCTTCTAGAAGATCATCGACCTGTAGAATCTTAAGAGATTCACTTTGCTCTTGACCCTTCTCGCAAAATTTTACTTACCTGAATGGAATGTGGGAAAGATTCCTGATCTTTCCTTTAGGCTAGAATTCAAGCAAATGCAAAACTAATATATGCTCGGCTCATTGTTAATTTGAGAGATAGATTCAACATAGGTCTTATTTTATCGTAAGCATTTCCCCTTAGGATAGGAGTGCAGCTTGGTTCATAAGAGACAGAGCAGCAATGCCTTCTGAATATAGTTGACATTGTGAAAACCAAAATAGGCTGAGAAGAAGGATATGGGATATTTCCAGTTCTTAGCACTGCTCCACTAGGAATGGGTGGCTTATACTACAGCAGAAGAGGAATGAATTATTTCAACCCAAGCTGCCTAAGGTAGTACTTCTGTGACATTTCTTAAGCACATTAACTGGTTTAATACTGCTGAAAAGGAAGTTGTCAGATGTCCAGACCAACAACAAACAAAGGTGTTGGTTACTTCTTTATCATTCCTGAATTTCACTGATCTTTTGTACCATAGTGTAATGAAAGATGTGTTTGCAAGTCTTTCATGAAAAGAAGTGGAAGTGAAGAAGATACATTACTATTCATTGTATCCTTGCTATTTGCCATTCACTGTTATAGTTACCTTATCTTGTTTAATTCTCTTTTATTTTTTTTTGCATTTATGATACTGCAGCTGCCTAAAGATGAAAAAACTAAGGTACAGATAAGTTAAGTAAGTTATTAAATATCACATAGCTGATAAGTAGCAAAACAGAATTAAAACACAGGTTGATGTGACACCAAAGTCCATGAGTTTTTGCCTCCCAGCACATTTTGTTAAGTTTAGTTGTAATGCTTATTTTTATTTTATAAGCAAAATGATGACGGAAAGAATGAAAAATGAGATTTGGACAGCTGTTCTTAATAATTTGTTCCTTTTTCATTACTTTTATTTCTTTTCACTATTTGTCTCAATAAATCTTTCTTCTATTCCAGCTCATTGAAAAATAAGATAGAGAACTCATCTAAAGAATAGAAGCAACACAGATGCAAGATAATCTGTCCTGGTAATCATATACATGACCATTATCCGTGAAGTCAAAGGCAGTTTAAACTCTGTTCTTAGCACCTCCAGGAGAATCATACATAAAATCTAAGATGCATCAGGATTGTCCCAGGAGCACAGACTGGGTTATTACTTATTTTTGATAAGCAGTTCACAGTACTTCATTTTTAAAGAACATATTGAGAGATCTACAATACAAAGCAAGTTATCGAAAGAACAGCCTTACTGAAGAGCAAGTAACATCAATATACCACTAATTCTCTGAGAAATTATGATAGAAACATATTCTTCTCAGTTCCTGTTATTATAATATTAGAATAATGTTGTCAGAGTTAGAACTTTTCTTATATAAAATAGGATAAAATGATATAGTGAAATGGTATTATTTTAGAATCAGAAATTCCAAGTTTAATTCTAGTTCATATGTTTATGCCTTGAGATGGAAATCAAATCCTGCTGATTTTCTGAGCCTCAAACAGGGCTTCAAACCAATCTAAATCCTGGGCATGTTTGCAGCTCATGGGAATTTGACCTTTGCTTTACCCAGGTTCATGCTAAGTACTCTGGAAAGTGTTACCTGCAGGAAGTCCTCAGAGAGCATAAAGCTAACATGTCCAGAACTGTGAGGGGAGGGTGTGAGGGTATTAAAAGCTCTTAGGAATAGCCTCAACACCTGATGTGAATCCCTGTGGTGAAACCCTACCTCCCTCTGTTGTAGGGAATATTTTTCTACCTTATCTCCAGGTTTTCCATTAATGTTTGTCTTTAAAGAATAAAACAGATTCTCTACCTAGGACTCTTGAATGTCTTTTTCAGTCACATTTTTGGCTTATTATGTCAAGCATGCAGATCCCAAATTTATTTGCTTAAAATGAATTATGAATTATGACATCTTACATCACAGAATTTGTGTATTGGAGTTAGTTAGAATACGAGTGACCCTCTCTGTGCATACCTGGCTCTTGCCCGCAACTGATTCACCGAAGGGTGAGCAAGTGACCAAGACATGCAATTAGAATTCCTTTCCAAGCATTTTTGAACTAGAGTGAGAGAAGAAAATTGGTCTCTCTGATGGCAAAGCCACTTGTTGTTAGGTTAAGGAATTGCTGCTTTGTTTAAAAGAATAATGCCTATGTATAACAATGTATAGGGATGAGAGAGAGAAAATTAGTTCTAGTGGGTCCAGTTGTTCCTCAAGCCTAGCTAAATGCCTGCTCCTTACATTATTTGCTTCTTTATCTACCTATGTCATCTATATTTTATTTAATTACATAAGCCAGGAAATCATCTTTTTATTTAAATTATTTCAGTTTTGTTTCTTTCGGTAAACAAGGATTCCAGACAATCTCTGTGTCTATAACATAGTTTGTAAAATGTGATGGCAATAATAAAATTATGATGAATGAATAAATTGATAAAATACTTATATGAAGCAGAGTATAATACCTAATGCTCACCAGCTGCCAACCCCGTTTAACCATTCTCTACTTACATAATATATATAATACAATAGCATCAAATGAAACTATTCATTACCAGTTTGAAATAAAAAGCAATTTATGAATAAAAATATAAATATATCAAAATATTTAGCAGAACTTAAGAGATTTTAGAGAAATTACATTTTAACCTAATTTTATAACTTCCTAAATGTGTGATTTTGGGCAATTTGCTTAACAATTTTGCACCTCCATTTCCTCATACGTAAAAAAGGAAAGCTCGTTCTCATTTCACATTACTGACATGAGATGTAATGACAGGGCAAATGAAGTAAGTACTCAAATGATTTTACTTTTCTCTTTTCCCTGAAAATGTCTATTCATACGTAGTCTGACTCCAGCTGTGATATGAAGTTTATGAATATAACTTCATAGAGTGACTCATGATGTCCAACATCAAGTCTATATAATGTATGTTCAGATGAGACAAACATAGAAGATATGATCCATCTCTTTACTCTTTTATATTTTTTTTTTGAATTTTTGAATTTTATTTTATTTATTTTTTTATACAGCAGGTTCTTATTAGTTATCTATTTTATACATATTAGTGTATATATGTGAATTCCAATCTCCCAATTCATCCCATCACCACCAACCCGCCCCCGCCACTGTCCAAGTGGGAGCTACTCTTCCTTGCAGTGCGCTGGCTTCTCATTGCAGTGGCTTCTCTTGTTGCAGAGCATGGGCTGCAGGCACGAAGTCTCCGTAATTGTGATGCACGGGCTTAGTTGCTCCACTGCATGTGGGATCTTCCCGGACCAGGGATGGAACCCGTGTCCCCTGCACTGGTAGACGTATTCTTAACCACTGTGCCACCAGGGAAATCCCTACTCTTTTATATTTTAATGGTAAAAAAAGGGAATCCAACCCTTCCTTGGGGTGGGAGTGGAGCTTCCACCTGAAAAGAGTCAACATGCTATTCTGGGTTTTCATTCACTTTCAATTTCCTCCTCATATGAAGTTGATTTGGGTACTGATATAAATGTGGATGATAAGTAGAAGATTTAAGCCATCTCTTTTTTATGACAGGAGGGAAAGATAAATGTAGTGTAGATAAGAACAGGTGTATAGGTTTGCTGGCATCTGAAACTAACATGTATAAAACTGATGTACTTGTATTTTTGCCCAAACCGGCTCCTCTGCCATCCCTCCATCTCAGTTAAGGGCAACTGCATTCTTCTGGTTTTCAAGACCAAACATCTTGGCGTCCTTTTTGACTCTTGTCTTTGTCTTATGCACCACATTCAACCTCTCAACACATTCTGGAACCTCTATCAACCAAATATGTCCACAATTAAACACTTCTCACCCTTGCACTGCCCCTTTTGATCTGATCTACTTTGCTTTCTGGCTTGGATTGCTGCAATTTTCTGTTTAGGATATTTTACCTAAGAAAATAATCTAATATATGGAAAAGCTTTATCCAGAAATAGCAGATACTGTTTCAAAGTGTATAAACATATCTCCCTAAGTTTTATATATATTCTGTTAGTTGATTTCTAAATTAGAAATAACAATTTGTAAGGGCACAAACATTATTTCCTGATTACCAGTAATATAATGTATTCTTTATAATAATAAAAAAAGGGATGTGTTCAAATTTGTATTTATTTGATTACCATGACCTGAAGGCTTCTCCAGATGTGATGGCCCTTTATCTCTCTGGCCCCATACTCTATTACTTCTATACTCATTTAGTCTTCTCTGGCTACAGTGCCTTCCATAATAAAGCTCATAATTTTAGTTCATGGAATCTAATTAGGCAAACTTTCATAAGGATAAAGACTTACCTAGGACTTAGCGACAAATTTGAGCGTAGAACACAATTGCTACAAGAGAATCTCAATTTCTCTCTACACGTGTCTCTATTTCTTTTCATTGTAGATCAACTATCCTCATATATGATAAGAACCATCACCAACTGCAGCTTCCAAATGACACACATATAATCTTTTACCAAAATTAATACAGAATTATTTATAGAAGTAAAGGACATTGGGACATAAATATAAACTATCCTGCTATAACCATTTTTGTGCATATTGATTATAGAAAACCTTAAACATTCACTGAAGTAAAATATAGTCAGAAATAATTGTTTCAAATACTTTTAAGTGTTGTGTTCTTTTTTTGCCTTAAATTGGTGATTTTTAAATTAATTTTATTGGAGTATAGTTGATTTACATTGTTGTGTTAGTTTCTGCTGTACAACAAAGTGAATCAGTTATACATAAACATACATCCACTCTTTTTTAGATTCTTTTCCCATATAAGTCATTACAGAGTACTGAGAAGAGTTCACTTTCCTATACAGTAGGTCCTTAGTAGTTATCTATTTTATATATAGTAGTATGTCTATGTCAATTCCAATTTCCTAATTTATCCTTCCCTCCCTTTCCCCCCGGTAACCATAAGTTTGTTCTCTACATCCGTGATTCTATTTCTGTTTTGTAAATTAGTTCATTTGTACCCCTTTTTTATATTTCACATATAAGTGATATCATATGATATTTGTCTTTCTCTGTCTGACTTTTTTTGTTTAACAAAAATTTTCTATTATTCGACAGTGGTGTTCTGAGATGCGGTGACAATGTTTCCTCATCTCCATGTAGCCAGCTTTGACTTTAAAGGTGATGTATTTCATCCAGGGAAGAAAATATGGCAACATAAAGAAATTTTTTTTTTTTTTTTTTTTTTTTTTAACATCTTTATTGAAGTATAATTGCTTTACAATGGTGTACTAGCTTCTGCTTTACAACAAAGTGAATCAGTTACACATATACATATGTTGCCATATCTCTTCCCTCTTGCATCTCCCTCCCTCCCACCCTCCCTATCCCACCCCTCTAGGTGGTCACAAAGCACCGAGCTGATCTCCCTGTGCTATGCGGCTGCTTCCCACTAGTTATCTATTTTACATTTGGTAGTGTATATATGTCCATGACACTCTCTCACCCTGTCACATCTCACCCCTCCCCCTCCCCATATCCTCAAGTCCATTCTCTAGTAGGTCTGTGTCTTTATTCCCATCTTGCCACTAGGTTCTTCATGACCTCTTTTTTTTTTTTTTTTTCCCTTAGATTCCATATATATGTGTTAGCATACTGTATTTGTTTTTCTCTTTCTGACTTACTTCACTCTGTATGACAGACTCTAACTCCATCCACCTCATTACAAACACCTCCATTTCATTTCTTTTTATGGCTGAGTAATATTCCATTGTATATATGTGCCACATCTTCTTTATCCATTCATCCGATGATGGACACCTAGGTTGCTTCCATGTCCTGGCTATTGTAAACAGAGCTGCAATGAATATTTTGGTACATGACTCTTTCTGAATTATGGTTTTCTCAGGGTATATGCCCAGTAGTGGGATTGCTGGGTCATATGGTAGTTCTATTTTTAGTTTTTTAAGGAACCTCCATACTGTTCTCCATAGTGGCTGTATCAATTTACATTCCCACCAACAGTGCAAGAGTGTTCCCTTTTCTCCACACCCTCTCCAGCATTTATTGTTTCTAGATTTTTTGATGATGGCCATTCTGACCGGTGTGAGATGATACCTCATTGTAGTTTTGATTTGCATTTCTCTAATGATTAATGATGTTGAGCATTCTTTCATGTGTCTGTTGGCAATCTGTATATCTTCTTTGGAGAAATGTCTATTTAGGTCTTCTGCCCATTTTTGGATTGGGTTGTTTGTTTTTTTGTTATTGAGCTGCATGAGCTGCTTGTAAATCTTGGAGATTAATCCTTTGTCCGTTGCTTCATTTGCAAATATTTTCTCCCATTCTGAGGGTTGTCTTTTGGTCTTGTTTATGGTTTCCTTTGCTGTGCAAAAGCTTTTAAGTTTCATTAGGTCCCATTTGTTTATTTGTGTTTTTATTTCCATTTCTCTAGGACCTGGGTCAAAAAGGATCTTGCTGTGACTTATGTCATAGAGTGTTCTGCCTATGTTTTCCTCTAAGAGTTTGATAGTGTCTGGCCTTACACTTAGGTCTTTAATCCATTTTGAGTTTATTTTTGTGTATGGTGTTAGGGAGTGTTCTAATTTCATTCTTTTACATGTACCTGTCCAATTTTCCCAGCACCACTTATTGAAGAGGCTGTCTTTTCTCCACTGTATATGCTTGCCTCCTTTATCAAAGATAAGGTGACCATATGTGCGTGGGCTTATCTCTGGGCTTTCTATCCTGTTCCATTGATCTATATTTCTGTTTTTGTGCCAGTACCAAACTGTCTTGATTACTGTAGCTTTGTAATATAGTCTGAAGTCAGGGAGCCTGATTCCTCCAGCTCCATTTTTCGTTCTCAAGATTGCTTTGGCTATTCGGGGTCTTTTGTGTTTCCATACAAATTGTGAAATTTTTTGTTCTAGTTCTGTGAAAAATGCCAGTGGTAGTTTGATAGGGATTGCATTGAATCTGTAGATTGCTTTGGGTAGCAGAGTCATTTTCACAATGTTTATTCTTCCAATCCAAGAACATGGTATATCTCTCCATCTATTTGTATCATCTTTAATTTCTTTCATCAGTGTCCTATAATTTTCTGCATACAGGTCTTTTGTCTCCTTAGGTAGGTTTATTCCTAGGTATTTTATTCTTTTTGTTGCAATGGTAAACGGGAGTGTTTTCTTAATTTCACTTTCAGATTTTTCATCATTAGTATACAGGAATGCAAGAGATTTCTGTGCATTAATTTTGTATCCTGCTACTTTACCAAATTCATTGATTAGCTCTAGTAGTTTTCTGGTAGCATCTTTTGGATTCTCTATGTATAGTATCATGTCATCTGCAAACAGTGACAGCTTTACTTCTTCTTTTCCGATTTGGATTCCTTTTATTTCTTTTTCGTCTCTGATTGCTGTGGCTAACACTTCCAAAACTATGTTGAATAATAGTGGTGAGAGTGGGCAACCTTGTCTTGTTCCTGATCTTAGTGGAAATGGTTTCAGTTTTTCACCATTGAGGACAATGTTGGCTGTGGGTTTGTCATATACGGCCTTTATTATGTTGAGGAAAGTTCCCTCTATGCCTACTTTCTGCAGGACTTTTATCATAAATGGGTGTTGAATTTTGTCGAAAGCTTTCTCTGCATCTATTGAGATGATCATATGGTTTTTCTCCTTCAATTTGTTAATATGATGTATCACGTTGATTGATTTGCGTATATTGAAGAATCCTTGCATTCCTGGAATAAACCCCACTTGATCATGGTGTATGATCCTTTTAATGTGCTGTTGGATTCTGTTTGCTAGTATTTTGTTGAGGATTTTTGCATCTATGTTCATCAGTGATATTGGCCTGTAGTTTTCTTTCTTTGTGACATCTTTGCCTGG
The DNA here is from genome assembly GCF_028564815.1 of Eubalaena glacialis. Lineage (NCBI taxonomy): Eukaryota > Metazoa > Chordata > Mammalia > Artiodactyla > Balaenidae > Eubalaena > Eubalaena glacialis. The sequence goes on along the minus strand of NC_083720.1, from coordinate 40,704,677 downwards.
TTTTGGTATCAGGGTGATGGTGGCCTCGTAGAATGAGTTGGGGAGTGTTCCTCCCTCTGCAATATTTTGGAAGAGTTTGAGAAGGATAGGTGTTAGCTCTTCTCTAAATGTTTGATAGAATTCGCCTGTGAAGCCATCTGGTCCTGGGCTTTTGTGTGTTGGAAGATTTTTAATCACAGTTTCAATTTCAGTGCTTGTGATTGGTCTGTTCATATTTTCTATTTCTTCCTGGTTCAGTCTCGGCAGGTTGTGCATTTCTAAGAATCTGTCCATTTCTTCCAGGTTGTCCATTTTGTTAGCATAGAGTTGCTTGTAGTAATCTCTTATGATCGTTTGTATTTCTGCAGTGTCAGTGGTTACTTCTCCTTTTTCATTTCTAATTCTATTAATTTGAGTCTTCTCCTTTTTTCTCTTGATGAGTCTGGCTAATGGTTTATCAATTTTGTTTATCTTCTCAAAGAACCAGCTTTTAGTTTCATTGATTTTTGCTATTGTTTCCTTCATTTCTTTTTCATTTATTTCTGATCTGATCTTTATGATTTCCTTCCTTCTGCTAGCTTTGGGGTTTTTTTGTTCTTCTTTCTCTAATTGCTTTAGGTGCAAGGTTAGGTTGTTTATTCGAGATGTTTCCTGTTTCTTGATGTAGGCTTGTATTGCTATAAACTTCCCTCTTAGAACTGCTTTTGCTGCATCCCATAGGTTTTGGATCGTCGTGTCTCCATTGTCATTTGTTTCTAGGTATTTTTTGATTTCCCCTTTGATTTCTTCAGTGATCACTTCGTTATTAAGTAGTGTATTGTGTAGCCTCCATGTGTTTGTATTTTTTACAGATCTTTTCCTGTAATTGATATCTAGTCTCATAGCGTTGTGGTCGGAAAAGATACTTGATACGATTTCAATTTTTTTAAATTTACCAAGGCTTGATTTGTGACCCAAGATATGATCTATCCTGGAGAATGTTCCATGAGCACTTGAGAAAAATGTGTATTCTGTTGTTTTTGGGTGGAATGTCCTATAAATATCAATTAAGTCCATCTTGTTTAATGTATCATTTAAAGCTTGTGTTTCCTTATTTATTTTCATTTTGGATGATCTGTCCATTGGTGAAAGTGGGGTGTTAAAGTCCCCTACTATGATTGTGTTACTGTCGATTTCCCCTTTTATGGCTGTTAGTATTTGCCTTATGTATTGAGGTGCTCCTATGTTGGGTGCATAAATATTTACAATTGTTATACCTTCCTCTTGGATCGATCCCTTGATCATTATATAGTGTCCGTCTTTGTCTCTTGTAATTGTCTTTATTTTAAAGTCTATTTTGTCTGATATGAGAATTGCTACTCCAGCTTTCTTTTGATTTCCATTTGCATGGAATATCTTTTTCCATCCCCTCACTTTCAGTCTGTATGTGTCTCTAGGTCTGAAGTGGGTCTCTTGTAGACAGCATATATATGGGTCTTGTTTTTGTATCCATTCAGCCAGTCTGTGTCTTTTGGTGGGAGCATTTAATCCATTTACATTTAAGGTAATTATCGATATGTATGTTCCTATTCCCATTTTCTTAAATGTTTTGGGTTTGTTATTGTAGGTGTTTTCCTTCTCTTGTGTTTCTTGCCTAGAGAAGTTCCTTTAGCATTTGTTGTAAAGCTGGTTTGGTGGTGCTGAACTCTCTCAGCTTTTGCTTGTCTGTAAAGGTTTTAATTTCTCCATCAAATCTGAATGAGATCCTTGCTGGGTAGAGTAATCTTGGTTGTAGGTTTTTCTCCTTCATCACTTTAAGTATATCCTGCCACTCCCTTCTGGCTTGCAGCGTTTCTGCTGAAAGATCAGCTGTTAACCTTATGGGGATGCCCTTGTGTGTTATCTGTTGTTTTTCCCTTGCTGCTTTTAATATGTTTTCTTTATATTTAATTTTTGATAGTTTGATTAATATGTGTCTTGGTGTGTTTCTCCTTGGATTTATCCTGTATGGGACTCTCTGTGCTTCCAGGACTTGATTAACTATTTCCTTTCCCATATTAGGGAAGTTTTCAACTATAATCTCTTCAAATATTTTCTCAGTCCCTTTCTTTTTCTCTTCTTCTTCTGGGACCCCTATAATTCGAATGTTGGTGCGTTTAATGTTGTCCCAGAGGTCTCTGAGACTGTCCTCAGTTCTTTTCATTCTTTTTTCTTTATTCTGGTCTGCAGTAGTTATTTCCACCATTTTATCTTCCAGGTCACTTATCCGTTCTTCTGCCTCAGTTATTCTGCTATTGATCCCATCTAGAGTATTTTTAATTTCATTTATTGTGCTTGTCATCATTTCTTGGTTCCTCTTTAGTTCTTCTACGTCCTTGTTAAATGTTTCTTGCATTTTGTCTATTCTATTTCCAAGACTTTGGATCATCCTTACTATCATTATTCTGAATTCTTTTTCAGGTAGACTACCTATTTCCTCTTCATTTGTTAGGTCTGGTGTGTTTTGACCCTGCTCCTTCATCTGCTGTGTGTTTTTCTGTCTTCTCATTTTGCTTATCTTACTGTGTTTGGGGTCTCCTTTTCACAGGCTGCAGGTTCGTAGTTCCCGTTGTTTTTGGTATCTGTCCCCAGTGGCTAAGGTTGGTTCAGTGGGTTGTGTAGGTTTCCTGGTGGAGGGAACTAGTGCCTGTGTTCTGGTGGATGAGGCTGGATGTTGTCTTTCTGGTGGGTTCGTCCACGTCTGGTGGTGTGTTTTGGGGTGTCTGTGGCCTTATTATGATTTTAGGCAGCCTCTCTGTTAATGGATGGGGCTGTGTTCCTGTCTTGCTAGTTGTTTGGCATAGGGTGTCCAGCACTGTAGCTTGCTGGTCGTTGAGTGAAGCTGGGTCTTGATGTTGAGATGGAGATCTGTGAGAGATTTTCGCCGTTTGGTATTACGTGGAGCTGGGAGGTCTCTTGTGGACCAGTGTCCTGAAGTTGGCTCTCCCACCTCAGAGGCACAGCCCTGATGCCTGGCTGGAGCACCAAGAGCCTTTCATCCACACGGCTCAGAATAAAAGGGAGAAAAAATGGAAAGAAAGAAAAAAAGAGGATAAAATAAAATAAAATAAAGCAATTATAATAAAAAATAAGAAAAAAATTATTAAGAGTAAATTTATTAAGAAAAAAAATTTTTTTTAATTTTTAAAAATAGATTTATTAATTTTTTATACTAAAAATAAGAAAAAAATTATTTAGAAAAAATTTATTAAGAAAAAATATTTTTTAATTTTTTAAAATAAAAAATATGAAAAAACTTATTAAAAATTTTTTTTTAAAAATAGAAAATAAGGAAAAAATTATTAAGAAAACATTTATTAGGGAAAAAAAATTTTTAAGCCAAAAAAAAAAAAAAAAAAACGGACGGACCTAACCCTAGGACTAACGGTGAGAGCAAAGCTATACAGACAAAATCTCACCCAGAAGCATACACATCTACACTCACAAAAAAAAGGAAAAGGGGAAAAGTTAATATATCCTGCTCCCAAAGTCCATCTCCTAAATTTGGGATGATTCGTTGTCTATTCAGGTATTCAACAGATGCAGGCACATCAAGTTGTTTGTGGAGCTTTAATCCGCTGCTTCTGAGGCTGCTGGGAGAGATTTCCCTTTCTCTTCTTTGTTCCTACAGCTCCCGGGGTTCAGCTTTGGATTTGGACCCGCCTCTGCATGTAGGTCCCCTGAGGGCGTCTGTTCCCCGCCCAGACAGAACGGGGTTAAAGGAGCAGCTGATTCGGGGGCTCTGGCTCAGTCAGGCCAGGGGGAGGGAGCGGTATGGAGGAGGCGGGGCGAGCCTGCGGCGGCAGAAGCCGGCGTGACGTTGCAGCAGCCTGAGGCGCGCCGTGCGCTCTCCCGGGGAAGTTGTCCCCGGATCACGGGACCCTGGCGGTGGCGGGCTGCACAGGCTCCCGGGAGGGGCGGTGTGGAGAGTGACCTGTGCTCGCCCACAGGCTGTTTGGTGGCGGCAGCAGCAGCCTTAGCGTCTCATGCCCGTCTCTGGGGTCCGCGCTGATAGCCGCGGCTCGCGCCCGTCTCTGGAGTTCGTTTAAGTGGCGCTCTGAATCCCCTCTCCTTGCATGCCGCGAAACAAAGAGGCAAGAAAAAGTCTCCTGCCTCTTCGGCAGCTGCAGACTTTTTCTCGTGCACCCTCCCGGCTAGTTGTGGTGCGCTAGACCCTTCAGGCTGTGTTCACGCAGCCAACCCCAGTCCTCTCCCTGGGATCCGACCGAAGCCCGCGCCTCAGCTCCCAGCCCCGCCCGCCCCGGCGGGTGAGCAGACAAGCCTCTCGGGCTGGTGAGTGCTGCTCGGCGCCGAGCCTCTGTGCGGGAATCTCTCCGTTTTTCCCTCTGCGTCCCTGTTGCTGTGGGATCCGCGCTGATAGCCGCGGCTCGCGCCCGTCTCTGGAGCTCGTTTAGGCGGCGCTCTGAATCCCCTCTCCTTGCGCGCCGCGAAACAAAGAGGCAAGAAAAATTCTCTTGCCTCTTTGGCAGCTGCAGTCTTTTTCCCGGACTCCCTCCCGGCTAGCACCGAAGCCCGAGCCCCAGCTCCCAGGCCCCGCCCGCCCCAGCGGCTGAGCAGACAAGCCTCTCGGGCTGGTGAGTGCTGGTCGGCACCGCTCCTCTGTGCGGGAATCTCCGCTTTGCCCTCCGCACCAATGTGGCTGCGCTCTCCTCCGTGGCTCCGAAGCTTCCCCCCTCTGCTACCCGCAGTCTCTGCCCACGAAGGGGCTTCCTAGTGTGTGGAAACCTTTCCTCCTTCACAGCTCCCTCCCACTGGTGCAGGTCCCGTCCCTATTCTTTTGTCTCTGTTATTTCTTTTTTCTTTTGCCCTACCCAAGTACGTGGGGATTTTCTTGCCTTTTGGGAGGTCTGACGTCTTCTGCCAGCGTTCAGTGGGTGTTCTGTAGGAGCAGTTCCACGTGTAGATGTATTTCTCATGTATCTGTGGGGAGGAAGGTGATCTCCGCGTCTTACTCTTCCGCCATCTTGCCCCTCCCTCCCATAAAGAAATTTTGACACAGAGCTGATGAATCCTGTTTTTCCTAGCTTGGACAAAATGATTTATAGAGTTAAAGGATATCAGTAAACATGGATCTGAAAGCTGCTGAAATATATGAATAATTTGACTGTGTATTACATTTTATGTCTGTATCTAAACACATTGAAAAATAGAGGTCTAAGAAATAAATGCTTGAAACTCCAGAAGCAATAATCTAAGATCTTTCCCAATGTTTGTGGCCTGAGGTGAGGGGGCTTTTTTTTTTTTTTTCAAAGGACAGTGAGACTGCCAAACCTGCTTGTAGAAACTGATTGCAATTTTTAATCTAATGATCTGTGGTATTTCGTTCTACAGAGTTGGGTTGAATTCTATGTCTGACAACTAAAAGTTGCATGACTCTAGGTGTACCATTTATTTTTCTAAACTTGAATTTTCTCATTTGTAAAGTGAAGTGTAGTGTAAACCCCAACAGGATTTTTGTTGTTGCTTTGTTTTTTTGTTTGTTTTTTGTAATGCAAGTGCCTGATTTAAGTTTTGATTGTCCAGGCATCTATTTCAAAGGGGCATCCACTTCAAAGATCAAGCTATCTCAAAGAAACACACTGCCAACCTCCCCACACTGAGGCTTCTTTATTTTGGAGACCTTGGTTAATTTTAATAACTGACCAATTGAGTTGCTTGTTTTCTTTTCTCTTCCCCTGCTTTAAGTTCCTACTCTTATGTTTGAAATTTGCTAATAAAGGATGAGCCCATGAAAACCTGGGTCACCACCCTTGACCCCAATAAAAGCAGAGTCCCAAATCCTCAAACCCGTGCATTGTCTCTCTACCTGTGACCTTGCTCTGTGGCCCCAGGTGTGCTATGGAATTTCCAGGTCTTGTAAGTAATAAACCTTTATTTTTTCACAGTTTCCTGATGGTTATTGCTGAGGGTATTGTTCAGTCATAACAAGAACCACAAGAGCTAGTCCAACCGACATTGATTATTGATAGTCCAAGACTGGCACATAACAGGGGGAAATACCCATTTCCAGGGATGATGTTCAAAATATTAATGACTGGTACAGTAGATGCACTGATTACCCAGAAAGGATGCTGGTTACAGCACTGGTGCAGGTAATTGGAACCCCAGCTGAGCAAGTGTACCTTCTTATTTGCTGGATTGTGGGGAGCTCAGAAGAATGTTGAGATATCTGACCAGGAAAGAACCAGGGCACTCGAGAAGTAGCTATTTATGACTTGTAATGGAAGCATTTCAATATTTTGACAACCAGGAGGTCTACTCTTGTGTGTGTGCCTGATCTTCGGTCCTATATCATAATTTGTGTGTGTGTGTGTGAGAGAATTGCATGAGCAAATACATTTGAAACATTTTACATTGTGCTTGTACCTTAGTAAGAATTTGATAAACAATAATAGTAGTATTGGTAAGTTTAGTAAATCCTGCTACATAAATCACTTTAAGGAGACTATAATGAAATACAAGCTTTAGAATATAAGGAAGAAAACATGAGGGGATGGTGGAGATGGATTTTTAGAAACAATTCTTTTTGCTTTTCTTACAACAAATTCTTGCAGAAGCACAGTCCATCCACCAGCAATTGGATTCACGTGGGGCTACACCAACCACATGTCTTGCCTGCTGTACTGCAGAGATGGGCACAGGATCTGAATCACACCAAACACACACACTTGTGGGAACTTAACCCTTGAAGGAAGTGACACAGAATGTTGTTGAAATACTCAATTTTCCCAAGATATGACATCTCCCTCTATTAATCAATACATTTAAACAGTTTCAATAAAAGTCTCAATATACATTGATGCCTGATTTATCAAGTGAGTTTAAAATTTGTATTAAAAATCAAGGTTCAAATTAGCTATGATATTTCTAGAGGAGAGGAGAGAATACAGGAGAAGTAGACTTACATTACCAAACACAGAATTTTAAAGCTGTATTGTTCAAGGTGGTGTGATATTTGCAAAGCAAGATACATGGAGAGATACAGAGCCTAGAAATGGGAACTCAAGTATTTATGGTAATTTGAAATCTGCTAGAAATACCTGTGGGGAAAGGACAGACTGTCATTTATTTAATATATAGTATTTCGATAAAGGTTCTTTTCCATATGGAATAATAACATAATCAACTCATGTTACACACTAAAATAAATTATATATGGATTAAACACACACACACACACACACACACCTCTCTACACATATATGAAAAATTATAGAACATCTTTAAGATAACAGAAAAGGGAAGGATTTCCTAAGACAGAGAGTGGAGACACCACTGAGTGTGGAAGGCCAGGAGTACCCCCTGTCCCGGTTGGGAGGGCCAACCCAGGGCTGCGTGGGTGCAGAGGGGCTGTGTTCTGGACACATCCTCACACCTTCACTTGCACTCTTGACCCATCATGCAGCCACCAGAATCAGAAGAATGGCCTCTTCCTCCTGAAATGTCCCTCTAGCGCCTCTACTGGGAAAGCTTAACATTGTGGGCTATACTTTTCACGGTAGAACGCCCTTTACAGTCAGAACTTTCAACATAAAGCAGAAACGCATAAAATGCTTAAAAGAATTCTGTGCAGTTTTAAAGGAGTACATTCAGAACTGAGAGACAAGAAATATATAACTAGAATAGTATTTATTTAGCTCTCATGTCTGTGTGTTGGTGTTTTAGGCTGGGCTCAGTTTGGTGGTTTTTCTGGTCAAATGTGGGCTTGCTCTCGTATTTGTGGTTTGGCTAGTTTTTGGATGATCTAAGATGGCCCTGACTATGGTTGTTAGGTTCTTTCCATGTGACTCATTTTCCAGCAGACTCATGAATGTCTATTCTAGAAGTTATCATAGAGAACAAGAAAGAAAGCAGATAAACACCGAGTTTTGAGTTTAGTTTTGAAATTGGCACACCATTATTTCTAATGCATTCTGTTAGCCAAAGTAAGTTCACAAGACCAACCCAGATTCAAGGAATAGGGAAATAGACTCTGCCTTTTTTGACAGGAACTGTAAAGGGGAAAAAACACAGAGGAAGATTTGGGCCATTGATCCAATTAATCTACCACATCATTATTGCTTTATTGTGCATATCTCTAAATTCTAGTATCTGAAGTCTGATTGTTCTGTTCCAGCCCACTTTTCTTGCGTAAGTGTTGTTTTCTTCTTCATATGCCTGGCTACCACTGACTAATTATTGATCATTGCTCTTGAGAAAATATTTTGGGGGTTTTCATGAAGCAGGGGTAAACTTGCCCTCCTCCAGAGGCTCTATGTTTGCTCTATTAGGTGCCTGGGGATGCCACCATTTGGAGACTACCGCAAACCGAGGTCATGACATGTTTCTGGACCCACCCAGATGATGCACATGGGATACTGATGCAATACACATAAAGTTGAGTCTGTGGACTCAATTTTTCAGAAACAACAACTCTTCTCTTCATTTCTTTTTTTCCTTTTGTTCAACATCATGGCAGCCATATCTACAGTAGCCTGAATTTACAATAGGATTGTTTATCTCAGGTTTATCCTTATCCTGTGGGTGAAGAGTTTTGGAATCCCAATAAAGCTGTTTCTAATGTTTTTTGCATATTGCATACTGCTCAATTTCAGGGTACACAATTTACACTGTAGTGTAGTGGGATGCTGCCCCCCATCTTGGAGTTTTGCAGTATACAACCTGTGCAGTGGTACCTGATGGGCCTGTTCTCAGTTTAATATGGGAAGAGTGGCTCCAAGATTGTTTTTGTTGAGTAGCCATTGTGACTGAAATTCTGTCCTCATCACTCCAGTAAATCATACAACCTTAGTTCAAGCGTGTGGTATGTGTAAACACCCATTATGTATGTTTGATGTTACAATAGTCTGATTAGTTCCCTGGGTTCAATCAATTCTCCAAAATTCTGCCTGGCATTTTTTGCACTACTTCTTCAACTCTTCCAAACCTTTATGGTGATTAACAAATGTTTTACCTGATAATATTGATAGGTGTTTAGTGGAAGAGTCAATGGGGTTATATGTACAGCCTCACTCACAGCCTTTTGGACTATGTTTTTATAAGATCATTTTTGGAAGTTGTGTGAGGATGAGTGGAGACCAAGGATGAGAGTAGGAAGACAGCATAACCTTTTTTAAATAATGCAGGCAATAATCTGGACCAAGGTAGGAGGGATACAGGTGGTGAGAAGTGATTTCTTACTGAGACAAGTTCAGTAAAATGTTTCTGTGACTTCTGCATATCCTAGTATCTGAATGATGACTTTTAGACCTTCAAGGTTGTGGACCAGGGCTGCAGTTTGATCCATGTTACCAGATGAAAGATAAATTCTTTGTGGTGTACTCAGGCATATCTGAATACAAATTGCCTTCAATATCAAGTGTGATTAATGTTGTGTCTATATGTTTTAGAGTGTTATTTACAGGGAGAGAAATGAAGGATGCAATAATGCATTTTATTCCATGATGTCAAATCATCAGGGTTGTAATGTAATCAGTCTAATTTGATTGGCAAAAATGTAAAGTTATAAGTAAATCAGTACAGTGGATTTGCTTTTCCTTTATCCTTTCTTCCTGAAAACTATGCATTAAAATATTATAGTCTTATTTTTACTCTAAATATTAATAATCATAGCTCATCTTTGTTATTTAGTTTACACATTTATAAATATGCTTTTGTAATACCCTTAGATAGGGATTTCTGATTACTACTTCTGCCATTGCAAATACTAACAGCTTTTTAAGCAATTCCCTTGCTTACCCAGTGTGCTAACTCTAGTTCCAGAATCTAGCTGAAATTGATTGATATATAACTGTTGACATGTTATATAAATAGTTTCATTAGCAGGGGGAATAGGTAGTTTTGCACATTTGAAATTAAAGCATAACCAATTTTGTATTTTGCCCTTCATCATTTATTATACAAATGGTTTGAATTATTATATCATAAACATGTTTTGAAGGTATTGTATCATCACTTATAATTATCAAATTAAGTAAAAGAAAACGATTGCGTAGAGTTAATGTACCAGTTACCCCTCATTCAGATAACAAGAAACGCAGTCTTTGAGTGACCTACATGCTTTCACAGCTAATTTAGGCAGAGATGGACCCAGTCTCCTAATTTCTTAACTAAGTAGCCGTGCTACTGGGTCCTACCACAGAGAACTCGTATCAGAGCATATTTATAAGTATGTAGAGGTGACATAAAAAAGTATCTCAATGAAGACAGTTTATAGCCAAAGAGGCTAAATTGAGGCCTTCTAAAAGTTTAACTCACCTATTTAGAAATATTCTCTCCTTTATATTTCTTCTTATTTTTATAACACATATTCTAAAATCTTGAAGTCCACTTGAGAATGACTACTATTTTAAGCTGAATTACAAGAGTGGTTTAAAATACATTTTTCCCCACTCTGTTTGGGAATTTAGACATAATCTCCAAGAGCTATGAGGTTAGGTGTTCAAGAACCCTTGACCTACCCTGTGATCTGGTCCAGTTTCTTCTAATAGCTCTTTTGGGCCATGGAACAGATGGCCGGGTTAACCTGATGACCATCCCATCTGTTTGAATGAACTAAGTTCCCAGCTGACAGAGTAATTAGAGGCCATATTAATGCCCTGGCCAGGTCTGTTAAAGACTGGTTGGGTGGTCTGTTGGCTGGATATGAACAATCTCAATATCAGTTAGACTCACAAGCCAGACATTCCCAAATAAGCCAGAGGCATTCAGGAAATTATAGCTTTAAATGGTGTTGAAAAGAGTTTGTTTTCACTTAAAAAAATGAACTTAAGTTAAATTGGACTTTAACTTGGAGAATTGGACCTTCTCCTTTTTAAATTCAAGTCTCTTTTAACTTCATTGTACATTTTTATAGAAAATATGAGCTTTTCCTCTGGAAGCTAATTGCACTGAAATGTTGATGGGTGATAAAACCAACTAACTCCATAAGCCTTTGGTGGGATATCATGTAGGCTACAAAATCATATTAATTTATTTCAAAGAATATGTTCTTTCAAGAGGTCTGGAATATCAAAACTGATTTGATGCCTTGATCATTCAGAGGAATTCAGGAGAATTCAATTTGCCACCCGACATGTATATTGAATGTTACTGCTTCAAAACACTTTCATTTTACTTCATTTACTCTTCACAAAGATTATTCTCTTCAATTTTTAGAAGAATAAATGGGGATAAGTATAATGGGGCTCAGAGAATGTAAGGAAATGTCAGAATGGTCATAATTTTTATTGTTTTTAGTTTATTAGATGTTCCCACCCCAGCTTCCTAGTTTTCTGAAAACCAGGCAGAGTTGCTGGATCCACAACAGTTATACTGCACAAGTATGAAAGTAACATTCTGGGGTGGTGGTTCCCAAAGACTCTTTTGGTGACAATCTTTCTAAACAATCCCTTCATGGTCTTACAAAGCATCCAAACTCAACACTGTCTCAGAAGTGTATGCAGATTTCTCTTCATCCAGGCCAATGGGGGGGGGGACATCTGGCAAACCCCACATGTTGCATTCAAATTAAAACAATTAAATACTATTTATGTACTGATATACTTATTGGTATATTGATATACCTTCAGACTGGCAAAAGTTAAGAAGTCTGATAATATCATACAATGACAATATGTAGGGAAATAGAAACTTTCATTCACGATTGGGAGTAGTCTAATTAGAGCTACTTTGGGGAGCAATTTGGCCCACCTAAATGTCTGGATGAATGGATAAAGATGTGGTACATGTATACAATGGAATATTACTCATCCATATAAAAGAAAAAATAATGCCATTTGCAGCAACATGGATAGACCTAAAGATTGTCATACTGAGTGAAGTAAGTCAGACAGAGAAAGACAAATATATAATATTGCTTATATGTGACATCTAAAAAATGGTACAAATTAACTTATTTACAAAACAGAAGTAGAGTCAGAGTTGTAGAAAACAAACTTATGGTTACCAAGGGGGGAAGGGTGGGGGAAGGATAAATTGGGAGATTGGGATTGACATATACACACTACTGTATATAAAATAGATAACTAATAAGGACTACTGTATAGCACAGGGAACTCTACTCAATACTCTGTAATGAACTATATCAGAAAAGAATCTAAAAAAGAGTGGATATATGTATATGTATAACTGATTCACTTTGCTGTACAGCAGAAACTAACAACATTGTAAATCAACTATACTCTAATAAAAATTAATTAAAAAAATAAAATGTGCATTCCCTATGTCCTGATGATTTCTCATCTTTATAAATAGCTGAGAGAAACTTTCATATTTGCTCAAGGAAACCTATAAATCTATGCTCATTGCAACATTGTTTCTAAAATGATTTTTTAAATAAAAAATTCTAAACATCCATTAAAGAGTATGAGTAAGTAAAATGCAAGGTATTCATGTGAGAGAATAGTATATATTTTAAAAATAACACATTAATTATTTTATCCCCTTGATGTTAACATTAAAAGGATTCCAAAACTAAAGTTGAATATTAAAAAATCAATTGATTAATGATGTGTTTATGAATTTAAATATACATAAAACTATACTAAGGAGAACCTATATTTACTGAGTGCTTAATACATGCACTCTTCACAGGACTTCAGATGTTCATAATTCTTATGATATCCTTATATCCTTTGAGTAGGTAGCACAATTTCCCCACTTCATAGATGAGAAAAACAAGTTCCGAGGATAAAAAATATTTCCAAGTTCCCACAGCTGGAATAAAAATGAGTCTTGTTTTGCACTCTTCCAATATTCTGCAAACAATAGCAAGCTGGTCATAAGTGTGTGTGTGTGTGTGTGTGTGTGTGTACACGTGTGCAGATGCACATGTAAATTATGAAATGTTAATGACAACTTTGGTTAAGAAAGGAAAATTGGACTGGAACTGTTCTTCTAAAGAGACTGTAATGCAAACTCTAATGTTTTAGTTTATCTTTTAAAAAATAAAAAAAAGAAAACATGGTGGAATATAAACACTGGATGACTAATATTATAAAACATGTATTCTATGTACCTCCTTAAATAATTAGTGCAATTAGTACTCTTACACACACAAGCTATGAATAAAAGCATAAACTACAATATATAACAGCATTTTTCTTCCTATAGGTGTATGACAAAATTTCCCAACACAGTAACTACTTAACATTCTAGATTTTATAAGTGTTTATATCCAAGAGATGGCATTGATCTTTAATTTCCTTGGGATAGTTTAATGATAAATGCAGGCTTGAAAAACATCAACATATTGCCAGTTTAGCAAAACAAAAGGCATTTGTTTCAGATGGAATTAAACAAAAGGAACTCAAATATTCTCTATGCAAATGCATCCATTAAGAAAAATAAAACCTCCCTCCCATGCACATAGTTAAGAGATCCTGAGACTCACTCATACATCTGTTACGGTGATCTCAATCAAGCCACTGCAATATTTCTATTGTTTTTTAATATGTTGTGAGCAGTTTTCTCAGTAAGATCAAGTTAACATTTACTGAACCCTATCCTTAGTGTTTTTGAAGAATTAAAAGATGAATAAAGCATAACCGTTATATTTTTGGAGCTCAGAATTGATTAGAAGACTCTTTTAAGCACATGCATAATTATAAATTAGCCTATTATGGTAACAGAAGTGTTATAAAATTGCTCTGGGACTGCAGGAGAGAAAGCAAGTCATTCTAACTAGAAAGATTGGAAAAAAGACTTGCAAATGTTCCATTGGGACTTCTCTTTGAAGGTTACATAATATCAGAGTGATAGAGACAGAGGGAATCTCTATACAAATATTTTTATTGCATTTTAATCCACATTATGATTGTTAATTGGTAAAAGCAATTTAATAACCACATTACAGCACACATTTTGCGTACACTACTACTTATTAGCATGGCTGTGGTTGCTGGCTAATACTTATTGAGTGATTACTATATGACATCAACTAAGAATTTTATATATCTTATATTTTTTTTCATCCTTAAATGAAGACTACGAGGTGTGTGTTATTATGCCATTTTACAATAGAGGAAACTGAGGCTCAAAAATATTAAATGACATCTAAAAGTGACATGTCTGGTTTTCAGGCCCAGTTCTGCTTATTTGAAGACTGTGCTCTCCTGAGAGTAACTCTACTATCTAAATGAGGAAGTGAGTAAGTGACAGAGGACAGATCCCCACCCCAAAGACAGTCTAGTTGCAAATAATTTGGTCTTTCCTCCTTACAGTAGGACCCTACAATGTTGGTAAGGCATGGGGAGATACAGATTTTAGCTTGAAAGTACAGCCCCTAAGGCAGGAAAATATCTGTATAGGAATAATTTTCAAAATTCCCAACCTACATGAAAGAAAGAGAGGGAGAGAGAGACAGAAAGAGAGAGTGAGCAAGGAATAAAGAAAGGAGGGAAGGAAGGAAGGGAGGAAGGAAGGAAGGAAGGAAGGAAGGAAGGAAGGAAGGAAGGAAGGAAGGAAGGAAAGAAAAAAGCTTGATTCACACTGAGAATTTCCATGTGAATGTCCTGCTGATCCTTCAACATTTATATTCCTCAAACTTAACTGACTGAATCCTTCTTCATGATACTTAAACTGTGCCATCATCCTTGTTGTCACAGACACCAAAATCTGGAAGATGTTCTTGAATTTTCCTTTCACTCATTACCCACATCCACTTTCTGCCCAAATGGTATTGATTTTATTTCCTAAATACGTATTGAAATCAGCCCCCTCTGCTTCCTTCCCACCAAAGTGAGCCCATCAAGCCCGTAATGTTACTTGTCTTGTCTATAAAGTCCTTATAATAAGACTTCTGCCCATTTACATTTCTTCCTCTTGTTTGTCAGCTACACCCCTGCCAAGTAGTCTTGTTAAAAGAAACCTGATTCTTACCTTTGTGGTTAAATCATTGAATTTTTATTAATTACATCATGCAAAATCCTTTGCTACTAGTTCCCTGGTTACCTTATAGCATGACAGTGAAGGGTCAGGATTCCACAATCAGGTTGCAGGTGTGCAGGTGCTTCACTCATGGCTCTGATACTTTAGCTGTGTAACCTTGGACAATTCATTTAACCTCTTAGTGTCTGTTTTCTCACGTCTGAAAAGATGATAATGGTATATATCTAATAGAATTGTTGTATGGATTAAATGAGTTAATACATGTGAAATGCTTAGATTAGTGCCAACAATTACTACTAAGTGTTTGCTATCATATTATTTTAACCTCATCACAAATCTACTTGCTAGGGATACAGCAGAGCCCAGGCATACAATACTCGTTCTCTGACATGTCTTTATCCTTTTCTATCTGGCAAACTCTTCTTATTCTTGAGTAACTCAGTGCCAATATCCTTTATGCCCTGATTCCTTCCTTGTTACCCCTACACAAGATCAATAGTTTCCTTCTCAGCTTTCCCAGAACAGTTTGTTGAGACTGTGATTATAGTATTTATAACACTGCATTGTAAACTCTGTTAAGTGTCAACCAATCACATCAAACTCCCTCCAGAACTGAACTTGGATTTTATTCTGCTTTGTTTCCCAGCAGCAAACACAGGGCTGAGAGAAGAGTGACATGATCATGAATGAAAAAAAAAAAAAAAAAAAAAAAGGTAACACTGGCAGGAGGAGAAATGTATGAATGGAAAAGGAGAAGCTAGATGCAGGGTAACTTGTCAGGAGGTTAATCATGAAATACAATAAAGACAATGGTAATGAAACAGTCATTTCTAATAGAATTTGGAGGTTGAACTAAAAATATATCATGGGTAATGGAGGCTAAGAGCTATGTCAAAGATAATGCTTTCACTTGGGTATAAAGAAGGAGAACTTGGTTTTGTGCTGTTGTCAATTTTCTTCCAACTCCAACTTTTTCCTCCTCCTTCTGCTTCTTCCTTGATCCGTAGGTCCACATATGCTGATCGCTATATATGTGAAATATTTAGACCATATATAAATGGCATAATTTCAGTGATGACTTTGAAAGTGTAAATCAGTATATAAATTGTAACATAAGCTATTGAAAAGAGGGTGAGGCAGAATTCCTGGCTGTCTGCTCTAATGTCAAGTTTATTAGTTGTGTGATTCTTTGATCTCTTAACCACCAAGTGAGGCTGTATAATTGCTATCGTAAGATGCAAATGATGAACACGTGCAAATCCATTTTGAAAATTATAAGAAGCTCTACAAATGGGAGATATCACTTTTCTTATTATCGGAGTGTTGTAACAGGTTTCTACATAATAAGTTTAATTTTGTCTTGCTTCTAGGGAATGTACTACTTATATGGAGATTGCATTTATTTAATCTGGTTGAGGTTTCTAGGATATTACTCAAACTTCAACAATATTTGCTTAAACTTAGTAACCTGATTTGTTACAAAGTGCTTTTTTTTTTTAACATATGCAGGGAATGTGTTTGTATTTGAAGGAAGTATGTTTACATCTTTTAAAATTTCAGTAAAAAAATCAAATAGTTGGAGTCATTTCTTCATGTTACTTTTGGTTATTTATATTCTACAGAGTACCAAAGTCAATAGCCTTGTCAAATCAAGTTAAACTTTAGCCTGCACCCAACCCTTGCTTGATTGAGTGGAGGGCAGGTGATACTCTTTAAATATGCCTGGAGAAAGACAGGGAGGACTTGCAATAAAGTGCTCTTGATGTTATTTTTTGACATAGTGTTAAAATATGCTTCCTTCACATCCTTTGTAAGGAACTTTCTGACATCTCTCCCAATCTAAAATAACTTGTGGTGACCTTCAATTAAGTACAACTAGATGATTAATTAAGACAAGGCATAAAGACTACAGTAGTCTGTGACAAAATAATTGCAAAGTAACTCTAAAAGTGTCTTAGCTAAGCTAACATATATAGCTATTTTGAAGACGACATACCGACCAATTACTGGATGATGTTTCAAACAAACTCCTAACATTTAAAATCCCTTTTGAAAAATATGTACCAACATATACTGCAAAATAAAGACATGTAAAATAAGGATATTTAATAGCAGTAATATTGTAATTATTATCACCATGAGAATGTTAAGAACCGTGAAGCATCTGAGTCGCCAGCCAGCATTTCACGGATGCAAGTAGAAGACATAAGACTCCTGTTTCAAAGGTGAAGAAGTATTAATTACAGATGGCAATAACAGTAGTCCGAGCATCAGCAATTTTGTACCTCTTCCCTGAGACCCAATTCCTATAAGGTGATGTGAAGGGGCCAGATGACACCTGTGTGTACAGTAAGTTGCATTACAGGAGGGAAATCCTGAGGTTAGAGAAAGCATGCATTCCTGTTGTTACAGATGGAGACACTACACCTACTTTTCAAAACTGCATGCAAACAAGTCCTTTGCTCTGGAGAGAAACACTATGTCTATCTTCCAAGATGTTCACTATACTAACGTCCTTAAAATGATTGTCTGGAAAAAAGGACCGTTAATGCCTTACTTGCAGGTCTTACAGAAACACCTAGATAATGACTGTCTCCCAGAGAGACACTCCCCTTGAGCTCTGAGGGCTAACTACCTGTTAGTTACTTTAGAGTCTTAGGCAACTTACTGCTCACAATTCTCTAAGTTTCCTCATCTGTAATGGGGATAGTAATATTCCCTATCATAGAGTTACTGTGAAGATTAAATCAATCAATACATGAAAAAACTTTAGAACTGTGTATACACTGCAAGCACTAAAGATGTATTACTTATTGTAGATCAATTATATTATAAATAATTTATTTACTTTTCTTACTTTAAAGCATTACTTAAGAACTGAAGAGTCTCTCCCATTTTAGTTGAAGAATTTATAAGTAAGGCTTTAGCAGTTCCTGGGACCACTTGTCCTGAGGAGCTGCCCCTCAGAGTTCCTTGAAGAGGCACCAGATGCCACAGAGCTTGGTAGTTGGAGCCAGGAATTGGTACTTGGGAGCTGACAGGCTCCATACAGTAATCCGTGTGGCTGACAGGGTCTTGGTGCTCTGGCCGGGAGTCAGGCCTGAGCCGATTAGTTGGGAGAGCCGAATTCAGAACATTGCTCCACGAGAAACATCCTGGCCACACGTAATATCAGTCGGCAAGAGCTCACCCAGAGATCTCCATCTCAACGATAAGACCTGGTTCCACTCTGTGACCAGCAAGCTCCAGTACTGGACACCCCATGCCAAAAAACTAGCAAGACAGGAACACAACCCTACCCACTAGCAGAGAGGCTGCCTAAAATCATAATAAGTTCACAGGACATCCCAAAACACACGACTGAACACAGTCCTGCCCACCAGAAAGATAAGATACAGCCTCATTCACCAGAACACAGGGTGCTTGGAAGCAGGCATCCAAGATACAGTCCCATCCACCAGGAAGCTTACACAACCCACTGAACCAACCTCACCAACTAGGGGGCAGACACCAAAAACAAAAGGAACTACTATCCTGCAACCTGCAAAAAGGAGACCCCAAACTCAGTAAGTTAAGCAAAATGAGAAGACAGAGAAATACACAGCAGATGAAGGAGCAAAGTAAAAACCCAACAGACCAAACAAATTAAGAAGAAATAAGCAGTCTACCTGAAAAAGAATTCAGAGTAATGATAGTAAAGATGATCCAAAATCTTGGAAATACAATGGAGAAAATACAAGAAGTGTTTAACAAGGACCTAGAAGAACTAAAGAGCAAACAAGCAATGATGAACAACACAATAAATGAAATTAAAAATTCTCTAGAAGGAATCAATAGCAGAATAACTGAGGCAGAGAATGGATAAGTGACCTGGAAGATAAAATAGTGGAAATAACTACTGCAGAGAAGAATAAAGAAAAAAGAATGAAAAGAATTGAGGACAGTCTCAGAGACTTCTGGGACAACATTAAACACACCAGCATTCAAATTATAGGGGTCCCAGAAGAAGAAGAGAAAAAGAAAGCAATGGAGAAAACATTTGAAGAGATTATAGTTGAAAACTTCCCTAATATGGGAAAGGAACTAGTCAATCAAGTCCAGGAAGCACAGAGAGTTCCATACAGGATAAATCCAAGGAGAAACACACCAAGACACATATTAATCAAACTATAAAAATTAAATACAAAGAAAGGATATTAAAAGCATCAAGGGAAAAGCAACAAATAACATACAAAGGAATCCCCATAAAGTTAACAGCTGACCTCTCAGCAGAAACTCTGCAAGCTAGAAAGGAGTGTGAGGACATATTTAAAGTGATGAAAGGGAAAAACCTACAACCAAGATTACTCTACCCAGCAAGGATCTCATTCAGATTTGACAGAGAAATTAAAATCTTTAAAGAGAAGCAAAATTTAAGAGAATTCAATACCACCAAACCAGCTTTACAAAAAATGTTAAAGGAACTTCTCTAGGCAGGAAACACAAGAAAAGGAAAAGACTGACAATAACAAACCCAAAACAACAAAGAAAATGGTAATAGGAACATACATATCAATAATTACCTTAAAGGTAAATGGATTAAATGCTCCAACCAAAAGACATAGACTGGCTGAATGGCTACAAAAACAAGACTTGTACATATGCTGTCTACAAGAGACCCACTTCAAACCTAGGGACACATACAGACTGAAAGTGAGGGGATGGAAAAAGATATTCTATGCAAATGGAAATCAAAAGAAAACCGGAGTAGCAATTCTCATATCAGACAAAATAGACTTTAAAATCAAGATTATTAAAAGAGATAAAGAAGGACACTACATAATGATCAAGGGATCAATCCAAGAAGAAGATGTAACAATTGTAAATATTTATGCATCCAGCATAGGAGCACCTCATACATAAGGCAAATGCTAACAGCCATAAAAGGGGAAATTGACAGCAACACAATAATAGTAGGGGACTTTAACACCCCACTTTAACCAATAGACAGATCATCCAAAATGAAAACAAATAAGAAAACACAAGCTTTAAATGACACATTAAACAAGATGGACTTAATTAATACTTATAGGATATTCCATTAAAAAACAACAGAATACAATTTGTTCTCCAGTGTTTGTGGAACATTCTCCAGGATAGAAAATATCTTGGGTCAAAAATCAAGCCTTGGGAAATTTAAGAAAATTGAAATCATATCAAGTATCTTTTCTGACCATAACGCTGTGAGACTAGATATCAATTACAGGAAAAAAGCTGGAAAAAAGCTGTAAAAAATACCAACACATGGAGGCTAACCAGTACACTACGAAATAACCAAGAGATCACTGAAGAAATCAAAGAGGAAGTAAAAAAAAAATATCTAGAAACAAATAAAAATAACCCAAAATCTATGGGATGCCGCAACAGCTGTTCTAAGAGGGAAGTATATAGCAATAAATCTTACCTCAAGAAACAAGAAAAATCTCAAATAAACAACCTAACCTTACACCTAAAGCAATTAGAGGAAGAAGAACAAAAAAATCTCCAAATTTAGTGGAAGGAAAGAAATCATAAACATCAGATCAGAATTAAATTAAAAAGAAGTGAAGGAAGTGAAAGCAAAGATCAATAAAACGAAATGCTGATTCTTTGAGAAGATAAACAAAATTGGTAAACCATTAGCCAGACTCATCAAGAGAAAAAGGGAGAAGATTCAAATCAATAGAATTAGAAATGGAAAAGGAGAAGTAACAGCTGACACTGCAGAAATACAAAGGATCATGATAGATTACTACAAGCAACTATATGCCAATAAAATGGACAACCTGGAAGAAATGGACAAATTCTTAGAAAAGCACAACCTTCTGAGACTGAACCAGGAAGAAATAGAAAATATAAACAGACCAACCACAAGCACTGAAATTGAAACTGTGATTAAAAATCTTCCAACAAAAAAAAGCCCAGGACCAGATGGTTTCAGAGGTGAATTCTATCAAACACTTAGAGAAGAGCTAACACCTATCCTTCTCAAACTCTTCCAAAATATAGCAGAGAGAGGAATACTCCCAAACTCACTCTACGAGGCCACCATCACCCTGATACCAAAACCAGGCAAAAATGTCACACAAAAAAAAGAAAACTAGAGGCCAATATCACTGATGAACATAGAAGCAAATATCCTCAATGAAATATTAGCCAACAGAACCCAACAGCACATTAAAAGGATCATACACCATGATCAAGTGGTGTTTATCCCAGGAAAGCAAAGATTCTTCAATATATGCAAGTCAATCAATGTAATATACCATATTAACAAATTGAAGTAGAAAAACCATATGATAAACCCAATAGATGCAGAAAAAGCTTTTTACAAAATTCAACACCCATTTATGATAAAAACTTCCCAGAAATTGGGCAGAAAGGGAACTTCCCTCAACATAATAAAGGCCATATATGACAAACCCACAGCCAACATCGTTCTCAATGATGAAAAACTGAAACCATTTCCACTAAGATCAGGAACAAGACAAGGTTGCCCACTCTCACCACTATTATTCAACATAGTTTTGGAACTCTTAGCCATGGCAATCAGAGAAGAAAAAGAAATAAAAGGAATCCAAATTGGAAAAGAAGAAGTAAAACTGTCACTGTTTGCAGATGACATAATACTATACATAGAGAATCCTAAAGATGTTACCAGAACACTACAAGAGCTAATCAATGAATTTGGTAAAGTAGCAGGATACAAAATTAATGCACAGAAATCTCTTCCATTCCTATACACTAATGATGGAAAATCTGAAAGAGAAATTTAGGAAACACTCCCATTTACCATTGCAACAAAAAGAATAAAATACCTAGGAATAAACCTACCTAAGGAGACAAAAGACTTGTATGCAGAAAACTATAAGACACTGATTAAAGAAATTACAGATGATACAAACAGATGGAGAGATATACCACGTTCTTAGATTGGAAGAGTCAACATTGTTAAAATGACTATACTACCCAATGCAATCATCAGATTCAATGCAATCCCTGTCAAACTACAAATGGAATTTTTCACAGAACTGGAGCCAAAAAATCGCACAATTTGTATGAAAACACAAAAGTCCCTGAACAGCCAAAGCAATCTTGAGAAAGAAAAATGGAGCTGGAGGAATCAGGCTCCCTGACTTCAGACTATACTACAAAGCTACAGTAATCAAGACAGTTTGGTACTGGCACAAAAACAGAAATATAGATCAATGGAACAGGATAGAAAGCCTAGAGTTAAACCCACACACATATGGTCAACTTATCATTGATAAGGGAGGCAAGAATATACAATGGAGAAAAGAAAGCCTCTTCAATAGGTGGTGCTGGGAAAACTGGACAGCTACATGTAAAAGAATGAAATTAGAACACTCCCTAACACCATGCACAAAAACGAATTCAAAATGGATTAAAGACCTAAATGTAAAGCCAGACACTATAAAACTCTTAGAGGAAAACATTGACAGAACACTCTATGAGATAAATCACAGCAAGATCCTTATTGACCCACCTCCTAGAGAAATGGGAATAAAAACAAAAATAAACAAATGGGACCTAAGGAAGCTTAAAAGCTTTTGCACAGCTAAGGAAACCTTAAACAAGACGAAAAGACAACCCTCAGAATGGGAGAAAATATTTGCAAATGAAGCAAGTGACAAAGGTTTAATCTCCAAAATATACAAGCAGCTCAAGCAGGTCAATATCACAAAAACAAAAAACCCAATCCAAAAATAGACAGAAGACCTAAACAGACATTTCTCCAAAGAAGATATACAGATTGCCAGCAAACGCATGAAAGGATGCTCAATATCACTAATTATTAGAGAAATGCAAATCAAAACTACAATGAGATATCATCTCACACTGGTCAGTATGGCCATTGTCAAAAAATCTACAAAAAATAAATGCTGGAATGGGTGTGTAGAAAAGGGAACCACCTTTCACTGTTTGTGGGAATATAAATTGATACAGCCACTATGGAGAACAGTATGGAGTTTCCTTAAAAAACTAAAAATAGAACTACCATATAACCCAGCAATCCCACTACTGGGCATATACCGTGAGAAAACCATAATTCATAAAGAGTCATGTACCACAATGTTCATTGCAGCTGTATTTACTACAGACAGGACATGGAAATAACCTGTGTCCATTTACAGATGAATGGATACAGAAGATGTGGCACCTATATACAATGGAATATTACTCAGCCATAAAAAGAAACAAAATTGAGTTATTTGTAGTGAGGTGGATGGACCTAGAGCCTGTCATACAGAGTGAAGTAAGTCAGAAAGAGAAAAAAATACCGTATGCTAACACCTGTATATAGAATCTAAAAAAAAAAAAAAGATTCTGAAGAACCTAAGGGCAGGACAGGAATAAAAATGCAGACGTAGAGAATGGACTTGAGAACATGGGGAGGGGGAAGGGTAAGCTGGGACGAAGTGAGAGAGTGGCATGGACATATATACACTACCAATTGCAAAATAGATGGCTAGTGGGAAGCAGGCACATAGCACAGGGAGATCAGCTCAGTGCTTTGTGTTCAACTAAACGGATGGGATAGGGAGGGTGGGAGCGAGATATAAGAGGGAGGAGATATGGGAATATATGTATATGTATACAGCAGAAACTAACACACCATTGTAAAGCATGTATACTCCAATAATAATGTTAAGAAAAAAAAAAAAAAAAGAACCGCCAATACATGGAAAGAGACCATGTCATATATTCTTTTAGGGGGTTAAAATATACTTATTTATTATTTGATTTTTTAAAAATTTGATGGTAAAAAATTACACATTTTATATCTGTTTAATTTATTTATAATCTGTTGAGCTTTCCTAATGTGTTCTATGTTCCTGCACTAATTTTGTTACATATATTATTTCATTTTCACAGAAAGCTTGGAGTTAGATGACATTAGCCGGAAGGGCTAAAGCCAGGCTTTTAACCTAGTACTCTGTGTGCCCTAAATTTACACTTTTTCCTATTAGATATAAAGTCCTCTCTCAAGGGATATATCTTAACCTTTGAATCTATCACAGCACCTTTACAATGACTATGTGACAGTAATAATTTCCTCTTTATCTAGTGTTCTGTAGTTATAAAAGCATTTCAATCCATTATCTCTTTTATAAATTTCCCTGCTTTAGTGTTGAATAAGCTAATTTCAGAGAGAGTTGAGTTTCTGACACAATGTCACAGCACTTGAAAATAGAAGAGGAAGACTTCAACCCACGTATCCTAACTTGCCCCTTTCTCTGGCAGAACACACTCTTTGGCTGTGTCTTTCCCTTCTCCTATCTACTCATGGGGACACAATTTCATTGCTTAACACTTTGGAAAGACTTCCCTGCCTAAATGAGATGGTCTCTAGTATAAGGGAATAGTGATGCAATTTTCAATGATTCCTACCAGTGATCCTGCTATAAATTAGTGAAAAAGTGGACAAGGCAGGTTGAATGAGAGGTCCTGGAAAACTTTTTCTTCAAGATGGACTCATGGATCTCTCAGTTGTTCTAGGCACTATCCACATGGGCACGTTGGATTCTTTCATGTGAAATCAGGTTCACGAATTCGGAGAAAGAAGGCTCAATTTTACTATAAAGGACACCATGTTACTTCAGTCTTGTGCTAAACTGCAGCCAATTTTTCACTCAAAAAAGACAATACAAAAGTGATGGTATTTTTAGATGGACTTGTGGCATATATTTGTATAAAGTGGGTAGTATTAAGGCATGTTGACTAAGGAACCATGTAGCAGTTTTGTAATATTCCAGAAGTCAATGGATGATTTAATCAGTACCCAGATTTAATCTCCTGACAGAAGACAATAAGACATATATAAGATGTCAGCGTCCTGAACAGTTAAAATGTGATTTTGTAGTAGGTCCCTAGTTCTAATAGGTAAAGTGCTAGCCTTGGAAACTGAAGATGATCCCAGTGATAGCTAGGAGCTTGATCTTACCCAGTTCAGACAGGGACTAGGTACTGTTTAGTGGGTATGCAGGTGGCCAGCACTTTTTGGCTGCAAGGCTCAGCCCAGATCTCATTCACTATTTAGCCCCAAATAGAAGTGAGTAAAAGTGCCCCCGGAAGGACTTTCCCAAGATAGAAGAGTTTGAGCTTGCATAAAGATAGAAGGTCCCAAGAGATCCTAGTACTGAATTATCAAACGAGAAGCCTGAGTTTCGGTCTACAGGGAGTTAGGATTCTCCTAATGAGAAAGTAATATGCAAAACATATGAAAATGCGATGAGACCATAGACCAAAATAATTAAGAGATATGTGGAAAACAAAGCTAGAGGAAAATATGTATAACTTATTCAGAACTTCCATGTGGTATCTGGAATAAGATTGGGGGTCAAGAGGTAAGAATGACTTTTGGATACAGGAGGTATTATGTATAGGGTAGCAAAATTTATTTCAGATCCATCCAACTGAGGTCTGAAGATAACAATATGCTTTCTGCTCTGGGGATGACTAGCTCATAAAATAAAGAGACTAAGCCTGCTTCTAGATAGACATTTGAAGGGATGCCAGACAGGTAGAGAAAGCAAGGGATGACAGCACCTTGCCAGGCAGTAAAAGAAGATTAAGATGATTTCTACACATTATGAAGTCTTGAAATTCTAGCTGTGATGTAAATTGTGCCCAGGTCATTAAAGCCAAGCAAAGAAGAAGATTTTGATTTTCACCTCAGTGATTGTTAAGGAAGTATAAAGCAAACATGATCAAGTTTTCACCTGTCGGAGTCATGAGATATCTTTGAACTTTGCTACTAACAAAAGTTTGGAAAGCATTCTTTAATTAGGATTTTCCCAGCATAGACATGATTAGAGACACTTTAGTTTTTACCCATATGTATGCATTCACTTGGTCTAGCCACTTATTAAGTCAGAAGCACTCCTCACGTTCTCAGACTTATGGGAACAGCAAAAAGCAGGAAACGAATTTAAGGGCATGCATTCCAATTTGGTTTGTTATAATGAGATACTGACAAATCCATCCCAAGTAGAACATAGCTGTATATTTTACTTTTATAATTATTTAGTTTTTGTTTAAATAACAGTTGCCCCATCTGAGTTTGTCCAGAATGCAGTCAGGAGATTGCAGAATGTATGTCAGGGGGTATCATGCCTACATAGCTACAATGTCTGACCATCATCAAACAGCGACATTCTGGTCTGATGAGGTGTCTACAGGTACTGTTATTTCTCTCCTCTCTTTCCAAGACACCATCTGGTTATCATATTTCTATTCTCTATTTTATCGTTTCAGTAAATGTCTCCTATCTGCCCCTTTCAGATCAATTTTCCTACTATACACAATGCTTGGCATCATTTTTATTCTTTCAGCCACTCCTTAAATCAGATTTGGATTTCAGAAAGGCCAATCTTTTCTATTGGAAAATTTCAATTAGCCTCACTATCCTATAACCATAGGAATTCCTGCTGGATCTTTGTTCCCGGTTGCCATACAAAATAAAGCTTATCCCGAAAACTTATAACATCCATTCTGTTTTATAACAAATATTGAACAGAACAGAAATTATAGTAGGTTTTCCCAGACATCAAGTAAGAGATATCTGGAAATATTCTTTCTTGCTGTTTGAATCCTAGAACATGATATATTTATGGAATAATCTTTACTATGTACCTCACCGTGCTTTGCTGCCCAACAGAATTACAGCTTTACTTTACTGTTCAGCTGGGACTGGATGCCTGCCTGAGTAAAACTGAGTCTGATTCCTGGAGATCATCTCACTCACTTGGCCTATGCTAGATCTCTAATTTCTCAGAGGATTGAACTTTGATCAGAATTTCTAAGGATTGGCTGAGTGGAGTTCCAGTGGAAAATTCTCCCAAACTTCACCATTTGGCTACAAGTGTTGTCACCACCTGCGTACTCCCATTGCCTTGCTCCTATTCCCTAGAGCCTACACTCTGATATAAGGGCCAAATCAGAGAAAGTGTGAGCTCTCCTGGTCTTTTGGACACTATACTTTGAGTTGCTTTCCTTTCCTATAATGAAGGCAGGTGTTCCAAACTTATTCCACATAACTTACATAGTAAAGCCCCTGAGTGAGGACAATTTCTGACATTATTAAGGAGAACCTAGCAACAGTTTAGTGCTTCTTTAATAGTGGGCTCTTTCTTAGCTCACTCAACCCTCTAACCCGAGGGAGCCATGAATGAAGAGCAGTAGCGGAGCAAAGGGGTCAGGTCTTATGCTTCCCTTGGTCCCATTAGCAAACCACCTGCTGAGCTTCAAGAATGACTTCTCACAGAGCCATTTAACATGTGTTGTCTCAAACTGGCCCCAGGTGTGGGTCATGCTGTCCAGGAACACACACGTATTTTAAAACTTTGCAACCAGCCAGAGCTTCTAGGTCACCTTAATTCAAGACCAAATAAACAAAGTTTGGTAAGAGTCAACATGGTCACCTCAGTTTTTAAAGGATTAAAAATTTTAAAAGAGAAGAATTAATAACTTTATTTGATATGAATTCTGGCATAAGTAATGTATATGTCAAAAGAGACTTCTGGACTACTGAAGTTAGGCAAAAAATAAGAGAAGAATGAATCTTTATTTATATAAAATAATTTAAAGTTAATTGTGGATTATTTTTTGATGACTTCCAAGTTCCAATTTATATGTCATGAGACATTGTGTGTAAATGCAATGATTCTTTTCTGTTTGAGATGGAGACAAAGACCTATTATGTGACACTCCTGTTTATCTTGAATAACTATAATCTTCAATAGTAGTTCTATTTGGTAGAGGAGAGACTTCTGGTCTTCCTGGCTTCCCTCCTTGAGTCTTTCCTAAATTATTTCTATTGTTGTATCAATACAAGCTTGAATATACTAAACCTGTGCAATCATGTGATGAATGGTTGAGTTGTTTGTGTGTTTCAAGTATGATAAATACAGGTTTTCAATACTGGTAACTTTCTCACATAGAGAAACACTGATGTGCATGTGTTCAAATGAATGAATGAGAACATTCACTGAGAACATTCATGAACTCAATTAATGAGAACAGACTTCCATGCCAGGAAAGGGTATCTACAATACTTTTTTATAAATACTTATAACATGATTTTTCTTGCTGACAAACATTGAGAAATGGAAAGGTCCTTGTTTTTACTTTTCTTAATTTTCACAAAGATGTTTATTTACAGGCATCTAATCTTCTCTACTATACTTACAGCCATGGTTGATGGTTTCAGAATGTGTAAGAAGAGAGAAGGGGTGAGTGAAAACATGTTATAATTTATCATGGTATGAATACATGGCATCACACTAAAAAATAACACTCTTCACTAAATATAGCAGTATATACATAATTCTATGGGTATAGCTTAATAAAAAATCTTCCCACCACTTATATTCCTAAATGATTCTAAGGTACATTGTGAAAATACAAAGCTGAATAAACTATACCTCTGCCATGGCATATAGTAATAAGTGTATTTAGTTTTTGAAGATTGATTGAGCGGTACACTTTTGATATGAGAACTTTGCTGGTAAAAAATTTTAGAAAATCACTCTCACTACCTTGTGGAGAATGGGTTATTGTAGGACAAGTGTAGAATGAAGAAGGCTGGTTAGTAAGTCATTGCAGTCATGTGGGCAAGAGAGAATGATGACTGAAGCTAGGGTCAGAGAAATGGAAATATTTAGAACATAATTTGATGCTAAATTACAAGACTTAATTATGAGTTATGTATTGGAAGATGATAGGAAGAGAAGACTCAAGAATGATTGATTGGTTTTTACCTTAAAATCCAAGTGAATGATGGAACCATTTATTGGTTGGTTAAAAGATTGATTTAAAAAAATAGGTTCATACATGGAAAGGATTTGATTGTAAGAGTTTGATTTTGGATATATGAAGTGTGAGATATCCAAGTGAAGATATAAAGAAGGCAGTTGAACACAGAGAAGAGAAGAGTTGTAAAGGGAAAATTGAGAATTATCTGCTCAAAAAATTAATCAAGCCACAAGACTCAATGAGTTGACTAAAGAAAGCATGTGGAAAGGGAAGAGAAGAGAACTCAGGATAAGTTTTCTTTTCAGTATAAATACGTGCCAAATGATAATTAAATTTGCATAATTTACAAAATTTTAAAACTCAAATTATCTTCTAAATCTAGCAATCATAACCCCAAATGAAATCCCAGGGTGCAGTGACATGTAGAGATTCAGCAGAGCAAGAGAAGGAAGCAAAGGAAACTGAGAAGAACCTATCAATGGGATAGGTAAAACTGGCAAGTTGTGACATTCTGAAAGCCAAGAGAAAAACCAGAAAAAGGAATTAATTCCCAAAACATCATTGATGTTGAGGGTCTGAGACCAGGACCAAATTGATTTTTTGTTGGTTCATTTAAGTAAATGTAGGCATTTATTATGGAAGGTATTTATTCCATCTCTCTCTCTCTCTCTCTTTGCCATCTTGGCTATTTTGTACTTGACAGTAAGAAATTAGATGTGTTTGCTAGGAAGAAAACAAGGATTATCTTTGTTAACACAAAAGGGAAAAGCCCCAGTTTTCACTTTTACCAGCACAAGCAGTAACAGGCTAGGCAGGGAGTTCTAGAAGATCTGGTCCGAAACACAGATACATAATGTTCAGGTCTTTGACTTTGGGAAATTACTCATTTCTCTGAAGCTCAATGATTTTTTTCTCTATTAATATAATAATACTAATGTTTGTGTGTGAATGCATAGAGATTATTTCTGTAAAAAGCTTGACATCTGGTAACGTTTTATCTGTATAATAAATAAATCCAAAACATCTTTTTTTTTTTTTTAATACATGACTTTATTTTATTTTATTTATTTTTTTGGCTGTGTTGAGTCTTCGTTTCTGTGCGAGGGCTTTCTCTAGTTGCGGCAAGCGGGGGCCACTCTTCATCGCGGTGCGTGGGCCTCTCACTATCGCGGCCTCTCTAGTTGAGGAGCACAGGCTCCAGACGCGCAGGCTCAGTAGTTGCGGCTCACGGGCCCAGTTGCTCTGCGGCATGTGGGATCTTCCCAGACCAGGGCTTGAACCCGTGTCCCCTGCATTGGCAGGCAGATTCTCAACCACTGCGCCACCAGGGAAGCCCCCAAAACATCTTTTTAATCTTGTGGATCATATGTTTATTTCAGCACCCACAAAGCAGTACTTGCTGAAGTTGCAATATGTGCCTTGTACAGAGGTGGCACTTTCTGGACACAGAGGGCTGCTGAGTCCAGTGACTTTAGCTTTAGTCCAATGACAGTGAGCACAGCACGGGCCACCCACTCTTAGATGTTTATCTCTCAGCTTCATGTGCTCAGGGTTCCCCTGGCTCTGCCTCTTGCACCATCAATGACTCACAGTGCATACTGGGGTAAGTACTGTAAAGTCCCAAATTAGAAGTGCCTTCACAGCAGAATATCAGTTCTAAAGCCAGCACATCTGCATGGGAAGCATATGGATCTATCTTTAATCAACTACACAGCATAGAACTTCAAGCACGTGTCCAAGAATTCAGCCATGAGACGACTCTAATCAAGCAATGCCAAAAGGCTGCCAAGCTCATCATTTTTAGAACAGTGTACCTCAAACTAGCTGTGGTGAATGGCCATTGAAAGAAATTCTTTAATATCCAGTCCTATGGTGTATAACCAGTACGTAGCTAATACCACAAGTGAGTTCCATGCCTGCTTCGCTATAAGCAAATCTGTTGGCCATTCCTAGGTTTACTGGTCAAGGCTGGTGGTCTTGATAATGCTAAATTGCCATGGTAGTTTCTATACTTCTCAAATTCTGTACTTAACTCCTTGGGGACAGATATCGGCCTGTGAACCATATTGGAATTAAAACTCAAGCCTCTACTCACCTGCTTAGATATATCCATTGGCTCCCTTTCCCTAATAGGTTAAATAGGTTTAAAATGTGTTTTAAAATTCTCAGCAAGGTTGTATCCCATAGCATTTTATTTAATTCACCATTTACAGCCCCTACCATATTTATCAGTAATTTTCTGTTTACACGACTGTCTACTGGCTAAACTTTGTCTTCCTGGAGGGATGCCACAGGATCATAAGCGTACATATATCCCCAGCAACTAGCACCATGCTTGATGCATAAAAAGACTTCAGTAAGCTCATTTGGACACAATATATATGTATTAAGAACCTGCCATGAGGCAGGATCTGTTCTAGACACTAGAAATGTAATGATGGGCAATACTAACAAAAATCATTCCTCTCAAGGAATTTTAATATCATTGGAGAAGAAAAGACAGAAGTGAGATTTAAAAAAAAACAGTAAAATACATAGTTGGTTAGTTGGGAATAATTACTAAGGATAAAAAAAATAAAACAGGGACAGAAAGTTTTTGAAATTGTGTAAATATTTTCCACATGATTGAAAGTAGCGGTGAGTCAGAACTCTTTTATCACCTGATTAAAATAGTATCTTTCTAGTTTCATTTCTCACCTCTATGACCACACAGAACCTGAGTCCTTTTTTGAATCAATTATTTCTCTCTGGAAAGCTTTCTGTTGTTTCTACCTAGGAAATGCCAGCTTACCATTTAAGACCCGGATCAAGTATTATCTCTGAGAAACCATCCGTGACTCCACGGGAAGGTGATAGTTCGCTCCTCTCAAGGATTTCCCAACATCGCTGTAGCTCAGGCAGAATCACATTGCCTTTCTTTTTTTTTTTTAAACATCTTTATTGAAGTATAATTGCTTTACAATGGTGTGTTAGTTTCTGCTTTATAACAAAGTGAATCAGTTATACATATACATATGTTCCCATATCTCTTCCCTCTTGCATCTCCCTCCCTCCCTCCCTCCCTATCCCACCCCTCTAGGTGGTCACAAAACACTGAGCTGATCTCCCTGTGCTATGCGGCTGCTTCCCACTAGCAATCTATTTTACATTTGGAAGTGTATATATGTCCATTACACTCTCTCACCCTGTCACATCTCACCCCTCCCCCTCCCCATATCCTCAAGTCCATTCTCTAGTAGGTCTGTGTCTTTATTCCCGTCTTGCCACTAGGTTCTTCATGACCTTTTTTTTTTCTTCCTTAGATTCCATATATATGTGTTAGCATACTGTATTTGTTTTTCTCTTTCTGACTTACTTCACTCTGTATGACAGACTCTAACTCCATCCACCTCATTACAAATACCTCCATTTCATTTCTTTTTATGGCTGAGTAATATTCCATTGTATATATGTGCCACATCTTCTCTATCCATTCATCTGATGATGGACACTTAGGTTGCTTCCATGTCCTGGCTATTGTAAATAGAGCTGCAATGAACATTTTGGTACATGACTCTTTTTGAATTATGGTTTTCTCAGGGTATATGCCCAGTAGTGGGATTGCTGGGTCGTATGGTAGTTCTATTTTCAGTTTTTTAAGGAACCTCCATACTGTTCTCCATAGTGGCTGTATCAATTTATATTCCCACCAACAGTGCAAGAGTGTTCCCTTTTCTCCACACCCTCTCCAGCATTTATTGTTTCTAGATTTTTTGATGATGGCCATTCTGACCGGTGTGAGATGATACCTCATTGTAGTTTTGATGTGCATTTCTCTAATGATTAATGATGTTGAGCATTCTTTCATGTGACTGTTGGCAATGTGTATATCTTCTTTGGAGAAATGTCTATTTAGGTCTTCTGCCCATTTTTGGATTGGGTTGTTTGTTTTTTTGTTATTGAGCTGCATGAGCTGCTTGTAAATCTTGGAGATTAATCCTTTGTCAGTTGCTTCATTTGCAAATATTTTCTCCCATTCTGAGGGTTGTCTTTTGGTCTTGTTTATGGTTTCCTTTGCTGTGCAAAAGATTTTAAGTTTCATTAGGTCCCATTTGTTTATTTGTGTTTTTACTTCCATTTCTCTAGGAGCTGGGTCAAAAAGGATCTTGCTGTGATTTATGTCATAGAGTGTTCTGCCTATGTTTTCCTCTAAGAGTTTGATAGTGTCTGGCCTTACACTTAGGTCTTTAATCCATTCTGTGTTTATTTTTGTGTGTGGTGTTAGGGAGTGTTCTAATTTCATACTTTTACATGTACCTGTCCAATTTTCCCAGCACCACTTATTGAAGAGGCTGTCTTTTCTCCACTGTATATGCTTGCCTCCTTTATCAAAGATAAGGTGACCATATGTGCATGGGCTTATCTCTGGGCTTTCTATCCTGTTCCATTGATCTATATTTCTGTTTTTGTGCCAGTACCAAACTGTCTTGATTACTGTAGCTTTGTAATATAGTCTGAAGTCAGGGAGCCTGATTCCTCCAGCTCCATTTTTTGTTCTCAAGATTGCTTTGGCTATTCGGGGTCTTTTGTGTTTCCATACAAATTGTGAAATTTTTTGTTCTAGTTCTGTGAAAAATGCCAGTGGTAGTTTGATAGGGATTGCATTGAATCTGTAGATTGCTTTGGGTAGCAGAGTCATTTTCACAATGTTTATTCTTCCAATCCAAGAACATGGTATATCTCTCCATCTATTTGTATCATCTTTAATTTCTTTCATCAGTGTCCTATAATTTTCTGCATACAGGTCTTTTGTCTCCTTAGGTAGGTTTATTCCTAGATATTTTATTCTTTTTGTTGCAATGGTAAACTGGAGTGTTTTCTTAATTTCACTTTCAGATTTTTCATCATTAGTATATAGGAATGCAAGAGATTTCTGTGCCTTTTGATGATTTGCTTGTGACAAGCTGTCTGCAAGACTCTGCAAGGGTTAGGATGCAAAGGCCTTGTTTTTCTTCCCTTCTCAATTCCCAGTGGCCAGTGTGGGATCTAGGATATCAGGGAAGCTCAATAAATACCTGTTGAAATAGATTCAAAGGAAAATGAGTTGAGAGAAACTATCTAAGGAATATAAGAACTTCCTGTTTCTTGGTTTTGTGAGTTCGTCCTTGGCAGACAGTAACACACTTGGACTATATTAGTTTAAACACCTACACTGATGTTTCCCTGAATATAATATTACATTTTTAGAACAGATAATGTTGAGATAAGAAATATCTTCAGCTCGGTGCTTTGTGTCCATCTAGAGGGGGTGGGATAGGGAGGGTGGGAGGGAGAAGCAAAAGGGAGGAGATATGGGGATATATGTATATGTACAGCTGATTCACTTTGTTATAAAGCAGAAATTAACACACCATTGTAAAGCAATTATACTGCAATAAAGATGTTAGAAAAATAAAAAGTAAAAAATAAATTAAAAAAACTATATCTACATCCTTGACATAGCGATCTCCCCAAATTATACATTTAAAGATCCAAGTGATGGTATTCTTCTGGAGTTCTAATAAGAAAAAAAAAAAGAAAACATATATATATATATATATATATATATATATGTGTATATTCTGAATTGATGTTTAGAACGCTGCTTCTGTAGCAAAGTGCCATATGTTCTCTTATGTGACTTTTAATTTCTCACATAGACCCAGCGAGGTAATATTTAAAATTTTCAGATGAGTAAACTGAGTCTGGGATCTTTCTCTTAACCATATAAAGAACCATCATTTACAGAGCGCTTGTTAAGTGTTGGTCACTCTGTCAAACTCCTCCTCTGATGCATTAACCTATTTGGTTCTTCTATGGCCTAATCAAAGACTTGAACAATAGAGAGTGTACAGGATCATAGCCCAAGAACACACATTCAGAACTTTGAGTCAGTCCTGGCCAGTCTCATTACCAGAGCCCACTGTTGTAGCCAGTATGCTGCTCTGCCTCATACTCAGGTAACACGTGTGAATCAAGTCATTCAATCCAGGGGCCAAACTCTGTGTCCAATACTGTGGAGTATTCTTCAGTGGTTCTGGGCAACCCAAGCTAGCCACAGGCTGGCCACCTCTTCTGCAAATATTTACAAATGCCAACATGTGTAATACCTAATACTAATTGATGCTTGTCTTATTTGTATGAATATATTATTGATGCATCACATTCATACTGAAAACTATGTATATACTCAGTAACTGCACAATCTGACACATTTTCCCAAACTGAACACATTTGGTTGAATAAATAGAGCATTACCAGGATGGACCACAGAAGCTTCCTTGGTTTTCCAGTTACTTTCCCTCACCCCCATTAAGGACCACCCACATTCTGACTTACAGCAGAATAGATGCATTTTGCCTGTTTTTCTACATTTATAAGTGGAATCATTTTGTGTTACTAATCTTATGTATAGCTGACCCCCTTTGAGCCTACCCAGACATTCTGGATACAGTGCAACATAGTCGAAGGAGTACCAGGCTTAAGGTCAGAGACCTCATGGTGCTGGACAGTCTGTTGCCAACTTGATATCACAGAAGAAAAGCTACCGGCTTACTAGATCCTTTAGTGCTTCTTCCAAGTTCTTGAAATTCTCAGTGGCTCCTGGGTGAGACTGAGGAATCACCCAGTCCCAACCTTTGGTGCAACAGGCTGAGATTGCCAGCAATGGATCCCCCGACTTTTGCTCCTCCAGCCCTAACAGCTGTGTGTGAGCCTCTAACTACTTGTATTAATTGTCTTGCAAACTGACATCTGTTTCCCTGACCAAATTCTGATAGCCTTAGCACATTACCAGAATTATATCATATATTAAGCTTATGATCACTCATTTTACCTATTTTAACTTGTTTTCTAACCTCTAAATTGAGACAGTTGAATATGACAGTCTCTAAATTCAGTCCTAATTCTAATATTACCATATCTGTGATTATGAACTAAACTGTGTTCAGAGTGGGATCCCCAATAACATAGCAGCAGAGAAAAGTGGGGACCTTGGCATAAGAATCCCTGGGTTTATGCTCCATCCTTGACTAGTTGTGTGACCTTGAAACAAGTTTCTCAAATTCATGGAGGCCCCATGCATTCATCTGTAAAAGGGTCATAAGTATTTGTTACTTATAACAATGGTGAATAAGTTCAGTGACTGATATTTAGCAAACATCCAATAACTGTGTAATGCCATCTATTCTTTTTACTGTATTTTACAAGGCCGAGAAGATACATGATACATTTAAGAAAAAATATTTCAATGGCAAAATAAACACTAATTTGCAATTAAAGGAGTATTTTTCAGTTATCTGGAAACGTTAACTCTTATGGAATACTTTGTCCTTCAAGAGGTGGGAGAAATAGGTGGACTGAACTATATTTAATCAAAATGATGGTCTATATAATATTATTCAGAATAGATTTCTTTTTTTTTAACATCTCTATTGGAGTATAATTGCTTCACAATGTTGTGTCAGTTTCTGCGGTATAACAAAGTGAGTCAACTATATGTATACATATATCCCTATATCCCCTCCCTCTTGCATCTCCCTCCAACACTCCATATCCCACACCTCTAGGTGGTCACAAAGCACCGAGCTGATCTCCCTGTGCTATGCAGCTGCTTCCCACTAGCTATCTATTCTACTATTGGTAGTGTATATATGTCAATGCTACTCTCTCACTTCATCCCAGCTTACCCTTCCCCCTCACAATGTCCTCAAGTCCATTTTCAAGGTCTGCATCTTTATTCCTATCCTATGACTAGGTTCATCAGAACCTTTTTTTTTTTTTTTTTTGATTCCAGATATATGTGTTAGCATACAGTATATGTTTTTCTCTTTCTGACTTACTTCACTCTGTATGACAGACTCTAGGTCCATCCACCTCACAACAAACAACTCAATTTTGTTTCTTTTTATGGCTGAGTAATATTCCATTGTATATATATGCCACATCTTCTTTATCCATTCATCTGTCAATGGGCACTTAGGTTGCTCCTATGTCCTGGCTATCGTAAATAGTGCTGCAATGAATATTGTGATACATGTCTCTTTTTGAATTATGGTTTTCTCAGGGTATATGCCCAGTAGAGGAATTGCTGGGTCATATGGTAGTTCTATTTTTAGTTTTTTAAGGAAGCTCCATACTGTTCTCCATAGTGGCTGTATCAATTTACATTCCCACCAACAGTGTAAGAGGGTTCACTTTTCTCCACACCCACTCCAGCATTTATCGTTGTAGATTTTTTGATGATGGCCATTCTGACCAGTGT
This sequence comes from Eubalaena glacialis, assembly GCF_028564815.1. Lineage (NCBI taxonomy): Eukaryota > Metazoa > Chordata > Mammalia > Artiodactyla > Balaenidae > Eubalaena > Eubalaena glacialis. The sequence continues at coordinate 40,667,692 of NC_083720.1, read as the reverse complement.
GAGGTGATACCTCATTGTGGTTTTGATTTGCAATTCTCTAATGATTAGTGATGTTGAGCATCCTTTCATGTGTTTGTTGGCAATCTGTATATATTCTTTAGAGAAATGTCTATTTAGGTCTTCTACCTATTTTTTTTTTTTAACAATATTTTTTTATTTTATTTATTTATTTTTGGCTGTGTCAGGTCTTAGTTGCGACACGCGGCATCATCGTTGTGGGATCTTTCACTTTAACGCACGGGCTCACTAGTTCTGGCGCACAGGCTTATTTGCCCTGTGGCATGCGGGATCTTAGTTTCCCAACCAGAGATCAAACCCACGTCCCCTGCATTGGAAGACAGATACTTTACCACTGGGCCACCAAGGAGGTCCCTTCTGCCCATTTTTGGATTGGGTTGTTTGCTTTTTTGATATTGAGCTGCATGAGCTACGTGTATATTTTGGAGATTAATCATTTGTCAGTTGCTTCATTTGCAAATATTGTCTCCCATTCTGAGGGTTGTCTTTTATTCTTGTTTATGGTCTCCCTTGCTGTGAAAAGCATTAGGTCCCATTTGTTTATTTTTGTTTTTATTTCCATTTCTCTAGGATGTGGGTCAAAAAGGATCTTGCTGTGATTTATGTCATAGTGTTCTGCCTATGTTTTCCTCTAAGAGTTTAATAGTGTCTGGACATACACGTGGTCTTTAATCCAATTTGAGTTTATTTTTGTGTGTGGTGTTAGGGAGTGTTCTAATTTCATTCTTTAACATGCAACTGTCCAGTTTTCCCAGCACCACTTGTTGAAGAGGCTGTCTATTCTCCATTGTATATTCTTGTCTCCTTTATCAAAAATAAAGTGACCATATGTGTGTGGGTTTATCTCTGGGCTGTCTATCCTGTTCCATTGACCTATATTTCTGTTTTTGTGCCAGTACCATACTGTCTTGATTACTATAGCTTTGTAGTATAGTCTGAAGTCAGGGAGCCTTATTCCTCCAGTTCGGTTTTTCTTTCTCAAGATTGCTTTGGCTGTTTGGGGTCTTTTGTGTTTCCATACACATTGTGAAATTTTGTTCTAGTTCTGTGAAAAATGCCATGGGTAGTTTGATAGGGATTGCATTGAATCTGTAGATTGCTTTGGGTAGTAGAGTCATTTTCACAATGTTGATTCTTCCAATCCAAGAACATGGTATATCTCTCCATCTGTTTGTACTGTCTTTAATTTCTTTCATCAGTGTCTTATAGTTTTCTGCATACAGGTCTTTTGTCTCCTTAAGAAGGTTTATTCCTAGGTATTTTCTTCTTTTTGCTGCAAAGGTAAATGTCAGTGTTTCCTTAATTTCTCTTTCTGATTTTCCATCATTAGCGTATAGGAATGCAAGAGATTTCTGTGCATTAATTTTGTATCCTGCTACTTTACCAAATTCATTGATTAGCTCTGGTAGTTTTCTGGTAGCATCTTTAGGATTCTCTATGTATAGTATCATGTCCTCTGCAAACAGTGACAGTTTTACTTCTTTTCCAGTTTGGATTCCTTTTATTATTATTTTTCTTCTCTGATCGCCGTGGCTAGGAATTCCAAAACTATGTTGAATAATAGTGGTGAGAGTGGGCAACCTTGTCTTGCTCCTGATCATAGTGGAAATGGTTTCAATTTTTCACCATTGAGAATGATGTTAGCTGTGGGTTTGTCATATACGGGTTCTATTTTGTTGAGGTAGCTTCCTTCTATGCCCACTTTCTGGATACTATTTATCATAAATGGTGTTGAATTTTGTCAAAAGCTTTTCCTGCATCTATTGAGGTGATCATACAGTTTTTATCCTTCAATATGTTAATATGGTGTATCACATTGATTGATTTGCATATATTGAGGAATCTTTGCATTCTTGGGATAAATGCCTCTTGATCATGGTGTATGATCCTTTTAATGTGCTGTTGGATTCTGTTTGCTAGTATTTTGTGGAGGATTTTTGCATCTGTGTTCATCAGTGATATTTGCCTGTAGTTTTCTTTTTTTGTGACATCTTTGTCTGGTTTTGCTATCAGGGTGACGGTGGCCTCATAGAAGGAGATTGGGAGTGTTCCTCCTTCTGCTATATTTTCAATGAGTTTGAGAAGGATAGGTGTTAGCTCTTCTCTAAATGTTTGATAGAATTCACCTGTGAAGTCATCTTGTCCTGGGCCTTTGGAAGATTTTTAATCAGAGTTTCAATTTCAGTGCTTGAGATTGGTATGTTCATATTTTCTATTTTTTTCTGGTTCAGTCTCAGAAGGTTGTGCTTTTCTAAGAATTTGTCCATTTCTTTCAGGTTTTCCATTTTACTGGCGTATAGTTGCTTATAATAATCTCTCATGATCCTTTGTATTTCTGCAGTGTCAGTGGTTACTTCTCCTTCTTCATTTCTAATTCTGTTGATTTGAGTCTTCTCCCTTTTTTTCTTAATGTGTGTGGCTACTGGTTTATCAGTTTTGTTTATCTTCTCAAAGAACCAGCTTTAGTTTTATTGATCTTTGCTATTTTTTTTTTCACTTCTTTTTCTTTCATTTCTTATCTGATATTTATGATTTCTTTCCTTCTGCTAACTTTGGGGGTTTTTTTGTCTTCTTTCTCTAATTGCTTTACGTGTAAGTTTAGGTTATTTACTTGAGATTTTTCTTGTTTCTTGAGGTAGGATTGTATTGCTATAAACTTCCCTCTTAGAACTGCTATGGCTGCATCCCATAGGCTTTGGGTCATCGTGTTTTCATTGTTCTTTGTTTCTAGGTATTTTTTGATTTCCTCTTTGATTTCTTCATTGATCTCTTGGTTATTTTGTAGCGTATTGTTTAGTCTCCATGTGTTTGTACTTTTTACACTTTTTTTTCCTGTAATTGATATCTAATCTCATAGGGTTGTGGTCAGAAATGATACTTGCTGCAATTTCAAATTTCTTAAATTTACCGAGGCTTGATTTTTTACCCAAGATATGCTCTATACTGGATAATGTTCCATGTGCACTTGAGAAGAAAGTGTATTCTGTTGTTTTTGGATGGAATGTCCTATAGATATCAATTAAGTCCATCTGGTCTAATGTGTCAATTAAAGCTTGTGTTTCCTTATTTATTTTCAGTTTGGATGACCTGCCCATTGGTGAAAGTGGAGTGCTAAAGTCCCCTAGTATTACTGTGTTACTGTCTATTTCCCTTTTCATGAATGTTAACATTTGCCTTCTGTATTGAGGTGCTCCTATGTTGCGTACATAAATATATACAATTATTATATTTTCTTCATGGGTTGATCCCTGATCATTATGTAGTATCCTTCTTTGTCTCTTGTAATAGTCTTTATTTTAAAGTCTATTTTGTCAGATATGAGAATTGCTACTCCAGCTTTCTTTTGATTTCCATTTGCATAGAATATCTTTTTCCGTCCCCTCACTTTCAGTCTGTATGTGTCCCTAGGTCAGAAGTGGGACTCTTGTAGACAGTATATATACATATCTTGTTTTTGTAACCATTCATCCAGTCTGTGTCTTTTGGTTGGGGTATTTAATTAATTTACATTTAAAGTAATTATTGATATGTATGTTCCTATTACCATTTTCTTAATTGTTTTGGGTGTTTTTGTAGGTCTTTTCCTTCTCTTGTGTTTCCTGCCTAGAGAAGTTCTTTTAGCATTTGTTGTAAAGCTGGTTTGGTGGTGCTGAATTCAATTAGCTCTTGCTAGTCTGTAAAGGTTTTAATTTCTCCATCAAATCTGAATGAGATCCTTGCTGGGTAGAGTAATCTTGGTTGTAGTTTTTTCCTTTTCATCTCGTTAAATATGTCCTGCCTCTCCCTTCTGGCTTGCAGAGTTTCTGCTGAAAGATCAGCTGTTAACCTTATGGGGATCCCCTTGTATGTTATTTGTTGCTTTTCTCTTGCTGCTTTTAATATTGTTTGTTTGTATTTAATTTTTGTTCGTTTGAGTAGTATGTGATTTGGTGTGTTTCTCCTTGGTTTTATCCTTTATGGGACTCTCTGTGCTTCCTGGACTTGTTTGACTATTTCCTTTCCCATATTAGGGAATTTTTCAACTATAATCTCTTTAAATATTTTCTCAGTCCCTTTCTTTTTCTGTTCTTCTTCTGGGACTCCTTTAATTCGAATGTTGGTGCATTTAATGTTTTTCCAGATGTCTCTGAAACTGTCCTCATTTCTTTTCATTCTTTTTTCTTTATTCTGCTCTGTGGCAGTTATTTCCAGTATTCTATTTTCCAGGTCACTTATCCATTCTTCTGCCTCAGTTATTCTGCCTTTGATTCCTTCTGGAGTATTTTTAATTTCATTTATTGTGTTCTGTTTAATTCTTCTAGGTCCTCGTTAAACGTTTCTTGTATTTTCTCCCTTCTATTTCCAAGATTTTGGTTCATCTTTAGTATCATTACTCTGAAGTCTTTTTCAGGTAGACTACCTATTTCCTCTTCATTTGTTTGGTCTGGTGTGTTTTTATCTTGCTCCTTCATCTGCTGGATATTTTCCTGTCTTCTCATTTTGTTTAACTTACTGTGTTTAGGGTCTCCTTTTCACAGGCTGCAGGTTCGTAGTTCCCATTTGTTTTGGTGTCTGCCCCCAGTGGGTGATGTTGGTTCAGTGTCTTGTGCAGGCTTCCTGCTGGAGGAGACTGGTGCCTGTGTTCTGATGGTGGGGCTGGATCTTGTCCTTCTGGTGGGCAGGGCTGCGTCTGGTGATGTGTTTTGGGGTGTCTGTGAACTTAGTATGACTTTAGGCACCTGTCTGCTAATTGGTGGTGTTGTGTTCCTGTCTTGCTAGTTTTTTGACATGGGGCATCCAGCACTGGAGCTTGGTGGCCATTGGGAGGACCTGGGTGTTAGTGTTGAGATGGAGATCTCTGGGAGAGCTCTTGCCGATTGATATTACATGGGCCCAGGAGGTCTCTGGTGGTCCAATGTCCTGGATTCGGCTCTCCCACGTTGGAGGTTCAGACCCGACACCTAGCCGGAGCACCAAGACCCTGCCAGCCTCAAGGCTTGGAAGAAAAGGAAGAAAAAAAAAAAACGAACAGATAGTACCCCAAATCAAATGGTAAAAGCAAAACTAAACAGACAAAATCATACAAAGAAATATACACACACACACTCATAAAAAGAAAACAAACAAGCAAACAACAACAACAACAAAATCTAAAAAAGGAAAAAAAAAAACCAGACAGAACCATAGGACAAATGGTAAAAGCAAACCTAAACAGACAAAATCACACAAAGCAATATATACACACACACTCACAAAAAGAGAAAAAAAGAAATAAAATTTTAAACTTTTAAAAATAATAAATTAAAAAAGGGAAGAGAGCAACCAAACCAATAAACAAATCCACCAATGATAACAAGCACTGAAAAATAAACTAATATAAACATAAAAGCAAAAATAAATCAGACGCAGAAAGCAAACCCCAATTCTACAATTGCTCCCAAAGTCCACCACCTCAATTTTGGGAACTTTCGTTTTCTATTCAGGTATTCCACAGATGTAGTGTTTATGAAGTTGATGTGGGGATTTAATCTGCTGCTCCTGAGGCTGCAAGGAGAAATTTCCCTTTCCTTTCTTTGTTTTCACAGCCCCTGGGCTTCAGCTTTGATTTTGGCCCCACCTCTGCCTGGAGGCTGCCCTCAGCATCTGTTCCCTGCCCAGACAGGAGGGGGTTAAAACAGCAGCTGATTAGGGCTCCCTTGCTCACTCAGGCTGGGGAGAGGGAAGGGTACAGTAGTCATAATTGGAATGCAAGGCATGCCTGGGGCAGCAGAGTCTGACATGACATTGCAACAGCCTGAGTGAGGCTCACTGTGTATTCTCCTGGGGAAGTTGTCCTTGGATGACAGGACCCTGGCAGTTGCATGCTGCGCAGGCTGCCACGGGTGTGTCGGTAGCAGACAGCATCTCAGGCTGGTGAGTGATGGTCAGCACCAATCCTCTGTGCAGGAATCTCTCCACTTTACCTTCTGCACCCCAGTTTCTGTGCTCCCCTCTGTGGCTTTGAAGTTTCCCTCCCTCCCACCCCCATCCCCACCAGTGAAGAGGCTTCTTAGTGTGTGGAAACTTCCTCCTTCACAGCTCCCTCCCAGAGGTGCAGGTCCCATCCCTATTCTTTTGTCTCTGTTTTTTTCTTTTTTCTTTGGCCCTATCCAGGTATGTGGGGATTTTTTTTTCCTTTGGGGAAGTCTGAGGTCTTCTACCAGCATTCAGTAGGTGTTCTGTAGGAGCTGTTCCACATGTAGATGTATTTTTGATGTATTTATGGGGAGGAAGGTGATTTCCATGTCTTACTCCTCCACGGTCTTGAAGGTTGGAGTAGATTTCTAGTATTGATTAATGTAATACGTTGATACAGGGGACTAATTTTGATTATCTTGAATTTGTGTTCTAAAGAAACTTAAGAAGGCAAAATTGGAGACATTCAGCCTATATGCTGACCCAATGTATGTACTATCAACTTGCAGTCAGAAAGTAAGGAGCCCACTTCCAGCTTCTGTACAAAGATAGCAGAATTAACAAGGTCACAGAAATATTTACACTCTGACCATAGAGAAGAAAATTAAATATCAACACAAGGATTTCCATGCTGCACAACTTCCTTCTCTACCTAAAACCACTTTTAACACAAAACATTAGAACACGCGCGCACACACACAAGATGATAGCATTAAATTAAAATTCATGTTATTTTGGTAAAAATATTATTATTTAATTATTTTTTCTGTTTTCTCCATATTTTGCTTGTTCTAAAAGAAAAATAATACTTTTAATTTAAATGATTCTAGCTCTAGGAAGCCACTTAGCTTCTCTAAGCACTAGACAATCATTTTAAAGGAAGGGAAAATTATACTTGCTCTATTAGTCAGAAAAGACTGGTTGTGTTATGGCAACAAATGACCCCAACGTCTTAGTGACTTGTAATGACAAATATGTATTTCTTGCTCGCTTTGCATTTTGATCCCAGGACGTGTAGTGATGGAGCTGATCATTGCAGTTTTTCAGAGCCCCACACTGATGAAGCAGCAACTGTCCTGAACATTAGTAGTCACTTGCCAGAAGGAAAGAAGACTACAGAGAAGCATGACATGACACCAAAATGACATATGTTACTTCTCTCCTTGGTTTATTGACCAAAAACTAATCCAAAGTCCTCACCAAATTTCAAGTAGGCAAGGAAATGCAATACTATCACATGTCCAGAAGGAAAGAGAGAGAATTACTTATGAGGAACCCTCTTAACTGTCACCCCTGCTCTACCATCTTCACTGGACATTGTGAGGATCAGAGGAGATAAATATATGAAAAGATTTTGCAAATTATAAAGTATTATTAAACATAAGATATAGTAATGATATAATAAATATAATTATTAAAAAATTAGAAAAATGTGAGACTCTGGATTAGATTTCATTTACTGAAAAGTTGGAATATTTTGTGGGCTAAAAAAATGTTAAGAACAACGTACCTTATATACTTGTGGTCTTATATTTTTATTGTGATACCTATAAACTTTCTTTCCCACTTTGTGCACTTAACAGTAACTCATGTTCATATTCCCATCCCTCTGATTAATTAGGACCAACAACTGTGACTACATTTTCCTATTAATTGTTCCATCATGAGAGTTTCATAATGTTGACTATAACAGCTGGCATTTTATCATTTGTTTCACTTTGCAATTTTTACTTTCTACTTGTATACATTTTCTCACATAAGTTAATGTGAAGCTCACATAGAAAATGAGGAACAAGTAACAAACAGAGGTTAAGACTTTGTAATAGTTGATTTTCCTGTGGTTATAAATGATACAAGATGCTGAGCAAATTCAAAAGCCATTTGAGTTGAGTAATCAGAAAGTATGCTGTTCTTAAAGGGATATGGTATTACCACACTGAAACCCCCCAGGTTATGAATTAGATTTTCCAGAAGTCTAAGTCTAAGAGTTAGGAGCAAGAGAGAGAAACAGAGAGAGAGACAATAAATTCTTTGAAATTCTCTAGTTTTAATCTACATTCTCATGCAGCCTGCCCATATGTCATTTTTCTTCCATTAACCAGATTTGTACTTTTTTGGGATAGCCTGAGTAGCTTTCTCCACTTTTCATTTTGTTTTCTCTTTGTAAATGACCACAATTTTTAGACAATCCCTATAAGCTTTACTGTATTTTTTCTGTTACAGCTTTGTGACATGTTCTTCTTTTTGATTCACAACTTATCTTGTAAATATGCACAAGTAGTCCACCTCTCATAACTTACTGGACGTTATCTTAAATCAATCAACACATACGTGTTGGATACCTGCTCCATGCATACACTGGCTAGTCCCTGAGAAGAGTGTAAGTGCAAACAGGCATCCCTTGGTCTTTTGGATAAATCAAGTATATCATGGGATTAGTTATAATATTAAATGCAGGTGCTATTTTCAGGCACCTATTATTTATTTTAAATGATATTAAGCAATTTTACTCTCTGTATCAATTAACCTTCACAGTGACTGATAAGAATATATCACCCTCTCTTTTTTTTTTAACCTATGAGGATACGTTTGGATTGCTAAAGAAATTTGCTCCATATCACATATTATTACATGGCAGAGGCTGGAAATCAGTTCTGAAATCCAGATTCTATGCAAAGGGCAAAGCTTGGGGACTGATATTTCAAACCTAAGAACAGGCATTCATACATTAAGATTAAAAAGTGAAATATGGAGGCATCACAATCCAGTTTGTGATTGACAAGCATGTACTAAAAATAGTAAATGATATTGTTTGTTCATATGTCCAAAGAGACCAGAGAGATCACAATGATTTGGAATTTGCTGTACAGACTTTATGAGGATTTTATTAATCTTACCATAAGTGGTCCCATCACTGAGGTGAATCAGACATCTATACTGCGACTATGCTAGATTCAGGAAAAATTCATTTTTTCTTTTTTTTTCTTCTCATTTATCTGTTGTTCAACCTTATGCAAGCTTTTTATGTCATCTGAGCTTGTGCTTCCTTGTTTGTAAACCAGAAGTAATAATGTTCACTCTATCTATTACACAGACTAGATGAGATAATAGATGTGAAAACTGGAAATGTTTAAACTGCAGTGCAGAGTCTTAACAATTTGATTGTTAAGTATTAACAATTTCACCTGATAATGATTTTTTTAAACATCTTTATTGGAGTATAATTGCTTTACAATGTTGTGTTAGTTTCTGCTGTATAACAAAATGAGTCAGCTATATGTATACATATATCCCCATATCCCCACCCTCTTGTGTCTCCCTCCTACCCTCCCTATCCCACCCCTCTAGGTGGTCACAAAACACTGAGCTGATTTCCCTGTGCTATGCAGCTGCTTCCCACAAGCTATCTATTTTACGTTTGGTAGTGTATATATGTCAGCGCTATTCTATCACTTCGTCCCAGCTTACACTTCCCCTTTCCCCATGTCCTCAAATCCATTCTCTACGTCTGCATATTTATTCCTGTCCTGCTCCTAAGTTCATCAGAAACTTTTTTTTTTTTTTTTTTTTAGATTCCATATATATGGGTTAGCATATGCTATTTGTTTTTCTCTTTCTTACTTCACTCTGTATGAAAGACTCTAGGTCCATCCACCTCACTACAAACAACTCAACTTTGTTTCTTTTTACAGCTGAGTAATATTCCATTGAATATATGTGCCACGTCTTCTTTAGCCATTCATCTGTCGATAGACACTTAAGTTCCTTCCATGTCCTGGCTATTGCAAATAGTGCTGCAATGAACACTGTGGCACATGTCTCTTTTTGAACTATGGTTTTCTCAGGGTATATGCCCAGTAGTGGGATTGCTGGGTCATATGGTAGTTCTATTTTTAGATTTTTAAGGAAGCTCCATACTGTTCTCCATAGTGGCTGTGTCAATTTAAATTCCCACCAACAGTGCAAGATGGTTCCATTTTTTCCACACACTCTCCCGAATTTAGTGTTTGTAAATTTTTTGATGATAGCCATTCTAACCTGTGTAAGGTAATACCTCATTGTAGTTTTGATTTGCATTTCTCTAATGATTAGTGATGTTGAACATCCTATCATGTGTTTGTTTGCAATCTGTATATCTTCTTTGGAGAAATGTCTGTTTAGGTCTTCTGCCCATTTTTGGATTGGGTTTCTTGTTTTTGTGATATTGACCTGCATGAGCTGCTTGTATATTTTGGAGATTAATCCTTTGTCACTTGCTTCGTTTGCAAATATTTTCTCCCATTCTGAGGGCTGTCTTTTCATCTTGTTTAAGGTTTCCTTAGCTGTGCAAAAGCTTTTAAGTTTCCTTAGGTCCCATTTGTTTATTTTTGTTTTTATTCCCATTTCTCTAGGAGGTGGGTCAATAAGGATCTTGCTGTGATTTATGTCATAGAGTGTTCTGCCTATGTTTTCCTCTAAGACTTTTATAGTGTCTGGACTTACATGTGATCTTTAATCCATTTTGAGTTTATTTTTGTGTATGGTGTTAGGAAGTGTTCTAATTTCATTCTTTTACACGTAGCTGTCCAGTTTTCCCAGCACCACTTGTTGAAGAGGCTGTCTATTCTCCATTGTATATTCTTGCCTCCTTTATCAAAAACAAGGTGACCATATGTGTGTGAGTTTATCTCTGGGCTTTCTATCTTCTACCATTGATCTATATTTCTGTTTTTTGCCAGTACCATTCTTTCTTGATTACTGTAGCTTTGTAGTATCTTCTGAAGTCAGGGAGCCTGATTCCTCCAGCTCCATTTTTCTTTCTCAAGATTGTTTTGGCTATTCAGGGTCTTTTGTGTTTCCATACAAATTTTAAGATTTTTTGTTCTAGTTCTGTGAAAAATGCCATTGGTAGTTTGATAAGGATTGCATTGAATCTGTAGATTGCTTTGAGTAGTATAGTCATTTTCACAATGTTCATTCTTCTAACCCAAGAACATGGTATATCTCTCCATCTGTCTGTATTATCTTTAATGTCTTTCATCAGTGTCTTATAGTTTTCTGAATACCAGTCTTTTGTCTCCTTAGGTAGGTTTATTCCTAGGTATTTTATTCTTTTTGTTGCAATGGTAAAGGGAGTGTTTCCTCAATTTCTTTTTCAGATATTTCATCATTAGTTTCTAGGAATGCAAGAGTTTTCTGTGCATTAATTTTGTATCCTGCAATTTTACCAAATTCATTGATTAGCTCTAGTAGCTTTCTGGTGCATCTTTAGGATTTTTTATGTATAATATCATGTCATCTGAAAACAGTGACAGTTTTAATTCTTCTTTTCCAATTTGTATTCCTTTTATTTCTTTTTCTTCTCTGATTGCCGTGGCTAGGACTTCCAAAACATTGTTGAATAATAGTGGCAAGAGTGAACATTCTTGTCTTTTCCTGGTCTTAGAGGAAATGCTTTCAGTTTTTCACCACTGAGAATGATGTTTCCTGTGGGTTTGTCATATATGACCTTTGTTATGTTGAGGTATGTTCCCTCTATTCTCACTTTCTGGAGAGTTTTTATCATAAATTGTGTTGAATTTTGTCAAAAGCTTTTTCTGCATCTATTGAGATGAGCATTTGGTTTTTATTCTTCAGTTTGTTAATATGGTGTATCACATTGATTGATTTGCATATATTGAAGAATTCTTGCATCCCTGAAATAAATCCCACCTGATCATGGTGTATGACCCTTTTAATGTGTTGTTGGATTCTGTTTGCTAGTAGTTTGTTGAGGAGTTTTGCATATTTATTCATCAGTGATATGGGTCTGTAATTTTCTTTTTTTGTAGTATCTTTGTCTGGTTTTTGTATCAGGGTGATCGTGACCTCATAGAATGAGTTTGGGAGTGTTCCTTCCCCTGCAATTTTTTTGAAGAGTCTTAAAAGGATGGGTGTTATCTCTTCTCTAAATGCTTGATAGATTTCACCTTTGAAGCCATCTGGTCCTGGACGTTTGTTTGTTGGAAGATTTTTTTTTTTTTTTAAAAGAGATTGGAGTTTATTTATTTATTTATTTACTTATTTATGGCTGTGTTGGTTCTTCATTTCTGTGCGAGGGCTTTCTCTAGTTGCAGCAAGCAGGGGTCACTCTTCATTGCGGTGCACAGGCCTTCTCACTATCGCGGCCTCACTTGTTGCAGAGCACAGGCTCCAGATGTGCAGGCTCAGTAGTTGTGGCTCACAGGCCTAGTTGCTCCGTGGCATGTGGGATCTTCCCAGACCAGGGCTTGAACCCGTGTGCCCTGCATTGGCAGGCAGATTCTCAACCACTGAGCCACCAGGGAAGCCCTGTTGGAAGATTTTTAATCACGGTTTCAATCTCAGTGCTTGTGATTGGTCTGTTCACATTTTCTATTTCTTTCTGGTTCAATCTTGGAAGGTTATACATTTCTAAGAATTTGTCCATTTCTTCCAGGTTGTCCATTTTATTGGCATAGAGTTGCTTGTCATAGTCCCTTAAGATGCTCTCTATTTCTGAGGTGTCTGTTGTAACTTCTCCTTTTTCATTTCTAAGTTTATTGAATTGAGTCCTCTCCCTCTTTTTCTTGATGAGTCTTGCTAAAGGTCTATCAATTTTGTTTATCTTCCCTAAGAACCAGCTTTTAGTTTTATTGATCTTTGCTATTGTTTTCTTTGTTTCTATTTCATTTATTTCTGCTCTGATTTTATGATTTCTTTCCTTCTACTAATTTTGGGTTTTGTTTGTTCTTCTTTCTCTAGGTTCTTTAGGTGTAAGGTTAGATTGTTTATTTGAGTTTTTTCTTGTTTCTTGAGGTAGAATTGTATTGCTATAACTTCCCTCTTAGAACTGCTTTGGCTGCATCCCATAGGTTTTGGATCATCATGTTTTCATTGTCATTTGCTTCTAGGTATTTTTGATTTCCTCTTTGATTTCTTCAGTGATCTCTTGGTTATTTAGTTGTGTATTGTTTAGCCTCCAGGTGTTTATATTTTTTACAGTTTTTTTCCTGTAATTGATATCTGGTCTCGTAGCATTGATAATGATTTGATGTGATTAACAATTCAGCACTGATTCGTAAGTGATATGGAATTACCTCATTGTTTACACTATGTTAGCTTTTCCTAAAAGAGGAAATAGTGATCTACGTTGTGATATGACAATATTAAAACCAAGGAGAAACCTTGCTCCCTCTGAGCTATTCCTTCCATTTGCACTTGTCCATAGAGTTATCTTTCATTTCTGGTTTCAGAGGGTAATCTTTAAACACAAATCTGACTGAAATACCTCTAAAGTCTGAGTGATTGGTTGTGGTTTGTACTCCAGTTGCCAGAATTTCTCTGGCATATTCTCAAGTTTTATTGATTCTCAAATTTTGAACGAATTAATATAGATATGTATAAGTGGCTAGAAAGTTCGAAGAATGTTTGGCTGGCTGGTTGGATGACATTAGGAGTGGTTCATACACAGAAGCTGAGTCCATGGTTCCTCCCTTCCTCCCTTTCTCCCTTTCTCCCTTCCTTCCATCCTTTCTTCCTTCTTTCCTTCCTTCCTTCCTTCCTTCATTAGAAAGTGTTGATTGCTCAGCTCAGGATAGCCATCATGATAGATGGAATTATGTATGTGACAAGGGTCTTGCTCAAAAAATATAATCCCTAGCACAGAAAAATATATAATCCAAAATATAAATACAGATGAGTCTTGAGGGAAATGTGGATTAATATGAATAAAAATTCAAAAAAGTTGTAAATTTTTTTGAAGGAAGAGATGAATCAAACACAGTTTTATAAAAAAGGTTATATTATATGATGGAATACTGTGGGGTTGAAGGTTTGAATGGGAACGGAGTGCAAAATCATGTTGGCCCAAATCTACTTGTGCTGAAGAAGATATTTGGCAGTGTATGATGGTTCCTTGCCCAAATGCAATCTTCCTTGCCTTTATATTAGTCAGCTAACTTCTGAAATGCTCTCCTATCTCATGATAACAAATTATAGTGGTAAGGAGACTTATGCCTGGGTTTTGTGTGAAACATTTCACAACTGCATAGTGTATGGTCTGCATTTTACTTAATGTCTTTAAGTCTCACCAGACTCATGTATAAAATGAGAATTACAATGCTTACTTTGTAGGAACACAGTGCCAGACTTACAGTTCAAGCTCAAGGGATGTTTGTCTAATGAATGAATAGGTACCATAAATGAAATTCAAGAACAGCTGGGAGTACGTGTATTTACAGGGAAATTAGATAAACTCTGAAGCATTTTTCAACTCTTTGCTTCTAATTAGTGTTACTTTTTAAATTTTGTTGTGCAAGATTGGAATATTTTGACATTTGGGAGAGAGGGCCAGGAGAGATAAAGCAGAGAGGAAGGTTGTACAAAAAGGCAATACTTAGTTACTTTTACATCGTATTTGAGAGTTCATTTGAGTGCTTCCTCAAACTCATTATCTTACAACATCCTCACAGTATCTTTGACAGGGAGATCTATATATTTGACACAGTATAGAGATTTCACTGATGAGATAAATGTTCCATACTGGGGTTTGATATGGAAGTACACATTTTCAGATATATCATGCCTTAATATATATAGCAATTACACGGATGATCTACTATCCCTGAACTAAAATTACTCTCTCTATAAATAATCTGCAATTTGGCAGGATTTTGCACAGATGCCTTAGTGGCCTCCTCATTATGTGTGTGTGTGTATGCAAGCATGCACACATTTATTTTCAACATTTGCATTTTTTATTGACTCTTCACAGTTTTTGGCAAGTTGAAGGGCTTGTGATGGTTAGGGAAAATGGGTTAGTATTACAGTTGGCTTGCATGGAATACCTATGCCAAAGATCAATTTACACTGTTTAGTTTCTGAGCTGTCACTCTCCAGTGGATTGCCATCACTCTAAAGTACGCTTGGCTAGTGAAGGAAATTATTTGAACTGTGTTGGAGACCTCAGTCAATGGTCCAGTAATCATACTGCTACTTTCATTCTAAATGAACCATCTCAAATAAATTTATCACATGAAATTCCTTTCTCTTAAGTGATTTCTTTTAATAAGACAGTGTACCCACTGATAATCCCCACCATATCATATCCTCTGTTCACATACCACTTCTCAATGCACTGTGACCAGTCCCCACCCCAGGGACTGTGCAGAGGAACGTCAGTCATCCATAAAACAGCCAGGAACACCAGCTTTAAGGCCCTACCTGAAGAATCTTGACAGTATTTATGTCAGAATCAACATGAATACTGTCAATACCTATGACAGTATTTATGTCAGAATCAACTAGAAATCATCTCATATTATTGAGATTTTGATAGGCTCTTTGAGATAAAGAGTTAAATGCAAAAATATAAAGAGCTCTGACATGAATCTGGTTTAATTACTATAGATAAATAACCGGATCCCCAAATAAAAGTGTATTTTCTTTTTTAAAAAATCCATTAAATAAAATAAATTTCAAGTGTGTCTTGAAAAACAAAATCACTGTGAATATTGAGCTATTTCAATCATTATTTAATGTTTCAATATTCTCCCCCATGTATGTGTTAACAGTATTATAATCTTTTATCCATATACATTTGTGTAGTTGTGTATGCTTTTATATATGTGTGCATGTATAAAGTTCTTAGGAAGAATATAATTTATCTAAGACTCCTAACTTGAAAGCTTGGCTTCTTTGCATTTTACATCTAATTATCACCAAGTCTGATAGAATTTACAAGTACAAAGATGTAAGAAAATGAATGTCTGCATGGTTAAGCAATCTCAAAATATTCTTAGTACAGGAAAATTACATGAAAGATATATATATATGTATACATACATATATATAGTGTGTGTATATATATACACACATGTAATATGCATATACATAGTGTGTATATGTATACAAAGATATATATATTATATTGCATGTATATGTATATCTCTCTATATATGTATCATATATATTATATGCATATATAATTTGTATTATAATACATATATATATGTATTAATATGTATGTACATATATATTTGTGAATTGTTTCTTGCTTTAACATGCCTAGGGAATTTATATTTACATTAGTGTATCAAATGCTCTGAGGTATCCTGCAGTAAAGAAAGTCTTTTAGTGTTATTTAATCTGAAGTGGGAATTATTCAAAATTTTTTAACTCAGAGCTATTTTTCCATGGGCATGTGTAACCACATTATGTTCTTGCAGAAGGAGTATTCTACTGTTCCTACTTTTAGAAATGTTAAATTAGACACTTTGTATAAAATTTCTAATTTACTCTTAAAACATATCCATGGGTTACTGTAGGGGATAGCTGTTATTTTTGCTAAGCAAAACCTTTTTACTGGCAAAATAATACATTGAATTTCCTTTGGGGGTAAAAAAAAAACACTCCTTCCTACTGCCAACATCAACTTCAGGGGCAGGACATATGTGATTGAATAAGGTGCTTGAGATACAGCTTCAAACAAAACAGATAAAAACATTGCAGTGATAGAATGTACAGACAAACAAATGTAGAAGTGAAATATAGAAAAGATGAAATGGTGACAAATGAAACAGAGAAAAAATAAAGCAGGGGGGTGGGAATTGAATGGTAGAGGTTGGACATGTTGCTTCATTACCCATAGTAATTTATGGAAAGGAAAAGGGATAATCAGAGTTCTAAGCTTATTGTGGTACCCAAAATAAATAGGGTTAAAATTATAAGATTGGTTCTGAGGTATCCATTCAGTAAACATTTATTGAGTGGCTACCATATGCCAGGCACAGTTTAGATGTTGCAGATATGGTAATTAACAAAATAAAGATCTCTGATCTCATGGATAGAGTGTTGTGTTGGAAAATGTTTGAGAACTGGCTCTTCAAAAAAATTAAAGGAAGAGCTTTGTGAGCTTGGAGCTTTGTGAACTTCTCTGATTTAGCCAACCTGCCATGACCAATTGCAAACTACCACTTACATACAGAGTAGGAAAGAAATGTACACAATTAGATCTTGAATGAAAGTAAGAACAGACTCAAGCATACCACTGCATATATCTTATATTCAATCATGCAAATATAAATGTACTAAATGGTAAGTTAACACATGCATTAGATGATGACATGTGCTGGTAAATAAAAGAAAGCCTAGCAGTATAAAAGGAAATCAGAAAGCTGAAGCGGTGGGGGGAGGAGAATACAGTGGTAAATAAGAAGGCTGAGATTGACCTCACTTATAAGATGCCATTTCAGCAAAGATTTTAAGAAGGTTAGAGACATGGACAATGAGATGTAGGGGGCAAGAGTTTTCCAGGCATGAGGACACCTAGAGTACAGGTTCTAAAATGGGCACACATTTTTGGCTTGTGTTGAGGGACAGCCTGCAAATCATTATGCCTGGAATAGAAAGAGTGAAGGGGAGATATTAGATGAGGCAGGGATTCAGATCATATGGAGTCTTATCGACCATAGAAACGGACGTTAGATCTTATTCTCAGTTAAATTGGGAGCCATTTTAGAGTTTTGTGCACAGAGTGCTTAAAAGTCATGGTCTGTCATGACTCTTAAAGAATCATTCTTGTTGCTAGGCTGAGAATAAAGTAAAGGCAAAAAAAAAAAACAGTTAGGATTCATTCAAGTGGTTCAGACCAGGATGGTAATGGTGGAGATGGTGATAAGTAGTAGCTGGATTCAGAATACCAGTAGACAGGAGAGCCAACAGGGTTTCCTGATAGGTTAAAAGTATCCTGTGAAGGAAAAAGTGAGGATAATAATGATTCTAAGATTTTTGGCCTGAATGAAAGGAAACATGTAGTTGTCATCAAATGAGATGGGGAAAATTTTGTGGTGGCAAAGTGTGGGGGTGGGCAATGGGGCAGGACCAGGACATCAGTTTTAGACATGTCGAATTTGAGAAGTTTTTAGCACCCATGGCGGATATAAAATAAGCAGTGGATATATGAGTCTGGAGTTTGGGAGAGAAGCCTGGGCTAAAGATAAATATTTGGAGTATTCTGTATATAGATGATTAAAAAGCCAAGTATCTGGAAAGAATTATTAAATGAATAAGGTCTAAGTAGAGGATTCTGCATGAAAGACTGAAAAACAATGATCAGCGAGGTAGGATAAAAACCAGGAAAGTGCAAGATCCTGGAAATCAAGCCTGTCAAGGCAGAAGGGGGACCAATTATTTAAAATGGATCTCGGAGGTCAGGTTGAATAAGGTCTAAGAACTGAACAATGGATCTAGCAATGTGGCAGTTATTGTTAATATTTACAAGAATCATTTCAATGGATGGAGGGTAAGAAAGCTTCTTAGTTGGTCCCAGAGAGATAATAGGGAAGAAGTGATATCAGGGCCAATTTTAGAGTGAGCCTGTTAATTGAGAAGAAATCTTTGGGGCTTTTCCAGGTATATTCAGAGTTTGATACTATATATTCAAAGCTATCCTCAAAAATGGCCAACCCTGGAAAAGGGGAAGCTTTACCTAGAGAGTAAAGCAGGGTGGCCTTATCTAGAATTTACACTTGAAACTCCCTTGTTCTCTTTTGTCTCTTGCTGATGGAGATGTAAGCAGGGTCAATTTACCAAAAGCACTGGAGAGCAGTGGTTAAGCTAATCAATATATTTCACTTTTCCAGTCCAATGATTAGGGAGCAAACCAGTGAGAGTTAGGTTCCCATTTTTGGGTTACCTACTGTAGGAGAAATTTTCTTCTACTGCTGGAGTGAGTCTTTGGTGGTGTTTGTGATATCTAGTTATATAGTGATCTTATGCTTGCCTGGGTAGATCCTGGATGTGACAGAGGCCACCAAGTGGATCTGACATAGAGCCAGGAGGTAGAGAGATGCAGAGCCTTCTTGTCATCAAGTCTTGAATCTAGCCATGCAGCCTCCCCTAGATCTGGCCATTTCATTTACCTAAGCTAATAAGTTCCCTTTTTGGCTTAAGCCAGTTCAAGTCAGATTTTATGTGAGGTTTTTACCTGAGCCAGTAGGTATTATTATCACTACATTGGTCCAGATGAGAAAACTAAGGCTTATTTTTCAGTGAATGACTAAATGCCCAAACTTACACAGCTAATAAATGAAACCAAGTGTGTCTCAGGGCCACACCTTTTTCTTATTCTACTGTGGGAGAAAGTCGCAGAATAAAAGAGATGAAAAACTAACTTCTTAAGAGTCTGCAATTGGATGGGACTTTCATAATTATTTTTCTGACCCTCTTATGAGGAAACTTCACCTTAGAGAAGGGAATAGCATGCTCAGAGTCAGAGGGAGAGGATTTAACCAGCAAAGGAGAAACTGTACTTGGTTTTCAATTCTTGGTATTTGGTTTGCACCCAAACTTCAAGATTCTTTCAACTCCATGTGATACTGATGAGAAAACAAACAAATGAATATAAATTTAAAAAAACAGACAGTTTGACATTAGAGGTATTGAAGAAAGAGTGCTTGAATGGCACTTAAGAAGAAACTCTGGAAAATTTAATTAAGGCAAAAGGCCAATTAAGGTGAAATCCATATCTCCTCTACATTAGTGTTAAGAAGGTAGAGAGGACTTCCCTGGTGGCGCAGTGGTTGAGAGTCTGCCTGCCAGTGCAGGGGGCACGGGTTCGAGCCCTGGTCGGGGAAGATCCCACATGCCACGCAGCAACTAAGCCCGCGTGCCCAGAGCCTGTGCTCCACAACAAGAGAATCCACCGCACTGAGAAAGCCTGCGCGCAGCAACGAAGACCCAACACAGGCAAAAATAAATAAATAAATAAAATAAATTTAAGAAGGTAGAGAAAATTACAATCGTTTAGGTAAATGGCTGAATATAGTGGGTGTCATGGGAATCTGGGGTTTTATTAAGAAAGCCAATGAGGGGTAAATTCTACTTAATAGTGCTTCCTAAAGAAGAACTGATGCAAAAGGGCCTAACTAGGGAGAGAAGACCGTGATTCACTCTTAGCCTTAGAAGATGAGTTCATGACAATTTTAGGGTGGGAACGGCAGGGAAAATAGGTAAGATACATGAAGGGAGAATTAAAATGTTGTTAATAAAAACACATTACTATTTTCTATATACTAGTATTTTTCAGGATGTCCTGACATTACAAAGCATCATATTATCTAGTCCATGCCTCAGAAAAAAAAAGTAAATAAATAAACATGTAAAGCAACAAACATGAGGAACACATAGTCATCTAATGTAAAGATATGAAACAGGTCTTACTGATCACAACTTACTTCACTTATAAGTGAAGTGTACTTATAAGTACAGTATAACATTGAAAAGTCACACCTTTTCCCTTTTTTATATATTTTTATGTACCAACTCAGCTGCTCACATGGTCAGCTCCTCTACTTTATTGAAAAATCTGCTGAAATGTCTGCTCTTCAGAGTAGACATCACTGGTCATCCTTATTTAAAATAGCACACAAAGGAATGTATATAACAAAACAGAAAAGGACTCACAGATATAGAGAGCAAACTAGCAGTTACCAGAGGGAAGGGGAAAAGGGCAAAATAAGGGATTAAGAGATATAAACTACTATGTATAAAATAAATAAGTGAAAGGATATACTGTAGAGCACAGAGAAATATAGCCATTATTTTACAATAAGTTTAAATGGAATATAATCTATGAAAAATATTTAGTCACTATGCTGTACACCTAAAACTAATATAATATTGTAAATCAATCATACTTCAATTAAAAAAAAAAAAGAATAGCCTGGGAAGAGGGAAAAAATAGCACTCTCTAATCCCCATCTCTGTGACTTTCTTTTTATTTACCCTTTGGTATTATACTTCAGAACACTTACCTCTGCTTGAACTTAAATAATGTCATCAATCTGTTCTTTTCCTTTAACATATGTTGACCCCTCCCACCCCTAGAATATGAACTCAGAACTCAGTAGTCTTATTTACTACTATATCTCCAGAACCTAAAATGAGTATATGTCAATAAATATTTTTGAATAACAATGAATTAGCATTAATTTTTAAATGGTAGAGTATTTTGTTCTGATCTGCTACTTGTGTTTTCTCCTGATAATAATTGGAGATTTCTTACTATTAGCTTTGATAGGGATTTCTCATTCATTGCAATGAAGAGTATTCCATTACATAAATGTAACATAATATATTTAACAACTTTCCTTTGGGTAGATCTTTTTTTTTTCTTTTTTTTATAAATTTATTTATTTTATTTATTTATTTTTGGCTGAGTTGGGTTTTCGTTGCTGTGTGCGGGTTTTCTGTAGTTGTGATGAGCAGGGGCTACTCTTCGTTGTGGTGTGCGGGCTTCTCATTGCTGTGGCTTCTCTTGTTGAGGAGCATGGGCTCTAGGTGCACGGGCTTCAGTAGTTGTGGTGTGCGGGTTCAGTAGTTGTGGCTCACAGGCTGTAGAGCGCAGGCTCAGTAGTTGTAGTGCACAGGCTTAGTTGTTCTGTGGCATGTGGGATCTTGCCAGACAAGGGCTCGAACCTGTGTCCCCTGCATTGGTGGACAGCTTCTTAACCACTGTGACACCAGAGAAGCCCTGGGTAGATCTTCTAATCTTTTATCATTAGGAAAAAGAGAGTTGCAATGAATCTCATTTTTAAGCATTTTGTAATTACATGTGAGTCTATTTGTAGAAAAAATGTTTAAAAAATGAATTTCTGGGTAAAAAAGTATGGGTATTTGATAATTGTCATTTTGCCATCCAATGGAGATTGTAATAAACTCTCACTAGCAATAAAGGGGAGTGTTCAACTCCTTGCCATTATACTGTTATCAAGTGTTTTTGCTCCTTTGCAATCTGAGAAGGGAAAAATGATGTATCCCTGTAGCTTTATTTTTTATTTATTTTTTAATCTTTTTATGTCTTATGCATAGCTGTGTTTGCTCTTGTGTGAAATTTTGTTTGCCTGATTATTCTAATGAACTGTTGGGATTTTCTTATTAACTTTTATTAACTGTACATTAAGAGAACAAGACCTTCACTTGTAATATGTGCTGTAAACTTTTTATCCAAGTCATGTTTGCATTTTTACTTTATTTTTGCCTTGCACAATGCTTATATTATGTATATTGTCATTTTTAAAATGTTATGGCTGCTAGCTTTCATCATTATAAAAAATATATTTTCCAAAAAATACTTATGAAAAAAATCTTCCTTAAGTTCTTATCGTTTTTAGATCACTTAAATTCCTAACTCATTCTGGATATTTTTCCTTTTTACTTCTATATAAAACATCTTGTGCATTTAACTTTACACCAGAAACTTGAGAAAGGAAGGCATAGTCTCTCCTTTCAGGGATTACAATTTAACGACATCAAAATACCTATATAGGTTTTTTTTTTTTTATATTGTTCCTATGTCAAGCACTGAAGAAAGTGAATTAAATGAATAATATATTTCTATTTACTTTCTTGTCATTTCCTATAGTTTTCCTATGTTAATGATAATATCTTAAACTATTTATTAAATATATATTTAAAATGTCTTGATCTGTATTAGAACTGTAAGCTTTATCCATAAATGACCCTAGTTTTTCTTTATTTCTTGTTTAGCTCATTTTTGAATGATATTTAGATTTTAGTCCACCCCTTCATCTACATTTTCTCAGTATAAAATTGCCCATCCTTTTATTTTTCAACTTCTCTAAGTCAAGTTATAGTCATATCCTTTTCCTTTGTAATCCGTTGTGATATTCTTTGTATATAAATAGGCAATTGGTCTTAATTGTATCTCATAATTTATGTGACACTTTCTGCTTTTACTCTCCTTTTTACAATCCTTTACTACGTGAAGTGTATTTTTTTTTATTTGTGTGTGTGTCCCTTGATAATTTAGAATTATGTTCCATTAATTGCTCTTCTTAATGTTACTTTTATAACTACAATTTTATATAAATTCTTGCTATTTCACTGATTTACGCAGCAACTATTGAATCTTCACAATGAGCAATTATAAGATTACAACACTAGTGTCTTCATTTAGTTTCTCTCAGAAGCAGATCTTGAAGCAAAGATTTCAAGCGTAAGGTCGATCATTTGGAAGGTAATGGTAGGAAAGTGGGGAAGGAAGAAAGACACTAAGGTGGTATTATCAAACCAGCTCCCACCGTGGGTGACTGGAGTGAAATCTTGCTGTGAAATTCTTAGGACCAGCGCAAAACACTTCTCAGAATCATCTCATCTGAAGGTGAGGGAACTGTGGTGACTATAAGCCAATCCACACTGGTGATTTTTTGAGGGCTGCTCCGAGGGTTGATAATTTCCCTGCACTTCTGGTTTTTCTCACAGAGGAAGTAACATCAATAACTGAGAAAACCTAGGACAAAGAAGTGCAGGTACTCAAAGTTGGAATTTTCTGCCCTAAAATTGAAAGGGATTAGAGATAATGATGGAACACTCATAGCATCTACTACAGCCCTACCACCCTGTCACCACACGGCTTTACTCAGGTCCCATGTCAAATTCCTGTCAACAGTTATTTGAGGTGGTGGCCTGTCCCAAGTTTTTTTTAAAAGGAAGTCTTACAAAAGAAGACTTGATAGGACAAGCTCTAGTCCCAACTGCTAAAAGCTGGTGCTAGAGCCTTGATTGTTGTACATCTCCTCCTGCCTCTACCACATGTCCTAGATTTCTTTTATTGGCATTTCTACTCCTCTCTGGCTTTGATGACCTTATTAGGTTGTGGTTGCTACAACTGCTCCTTTACTACTATCATAGGACAGAACATGGAGGCATCAAGAGGTGCCCCCAGCAATTCCTTGAATCCCATACTTACTGATCCCTATAACCCTATATAACAGCAACATTATCTTCTCATGATTATTGAGGTCAATTAACTTTACCAATTATAATAACTCCTCTTTTTTTTTTTTTTTTTACCTGTTAGTCTACTAGCATGAAGATCACATGGTGAGAGACATAGTAGAATTCTCACTGTACTGCTGGAAAAAAGCATCCTACTGCCTGTGAAACTAGACTTCTAAAGTCCAGCAAAACCTAAAGCTGGAAGTAGTAGGCACAGAAAGCACACATTCCCCAAGAAGGTCACTGAGAGTGATGACGTGTGAGGTCACTCCTACCATCTACCTCTTGGATTCCAGACCTTATTTACCTACTGCAGGACCAACATCATATCATGCTGTTGGTTAAAATATACATCAAATATTGAAGGGCATCACTTCAGACCCATAGTGTACCATACCTGAGCTGGCATCTTAGTTATATCCTGAAGAGTCTATCCCAGTGTTCCCGATGGATGGCAGCATGCTGGTGATAGAGTGAATGGAAGAACCAGTGGATCTTGTGCTCATGTGCCAAGTGTCACCCTTCCTTGTTGCTTTAAGTCAGTCCCTCGGTCTGAGATAGTATTATGCAAAATCCCATGACAATAACCTAGTGACCTTTCACATACTGGCGCTGGTCAAGGCATTCAGAATAAGGAGTAAAAATCCATTCACAGAATAGTTGTCAATCTCAGTAATTATGAAATAGACTCCCTACAGGCAAAAAGCATCCAGTGAAATCAACTTGCTGCTCAGTGGCTGGTTAGTTAGTCTTCTGGAAAAGATGATACCATATCACAGCGTCAGTGTTTGTCTCTGCTGCTGATGGGTTGGGCATTTAGTAGTGGCAGTAACTAAATCAGCTGTTTAATCCATGCACTATCTCCACCCATGCCACCATAGCTTCTCCGTGCAAGGGGTAGCTGAGGAGAGAGGCTGGCTAATCCTCACAGATGACAGATGAGGCCAGCTGTCTCCCTGGTTATTCAGTGCCTCCATTGCTGTGATCTCTCAGGTTGGAGGGCATAAAGATCTGCACACTTAGCATTCACCCTTGAAGTACCATCCATATGCCTCTTGCTCTAAAATCTTTTTCTTCCATCTTTTAATCTTGCTCCTTTAAGGACACTGGCCAACAAAACAAGACATTGATCACTGTCTATAAGTCCATATATATTCTTCACCCATGCCACTTCTCTCTATACATCAAGTTGATGAATAGAGGCTTAATGTTTATAGCTCTGCCATGTAGGAGGATTTTACTCATCGGTATCTTTCAAAGTCACTTTTGAATGAAGCTGTAGTGCAACAGAGGTCCATTCTGAGCTTATATGTACATATCAAGATAGCTCATTCATAGAGTAAGCTGGTGACTCCTGCAAGGCCATAAGAGTGAGCTTAGTGGAAGAGGTAATTATGACAAAAATAGGTGACATATAAGTCTATGCCACCTGTTTATATAAATGGCCTGTGCCCTCTGGATATAAATGGGTCACAATGAATTGTTGCTGTGCCCACCTGACTCTGACTTGGTGAGTCTGACAATAGTAGCTCTGGCCAATTTTGTATAATAACTTGGTGTCCTATAATCATGAACTCAGTTTTACCAGGGCCCAACAACATGTCAGGCATTGCTTCAAAAATAGTGAAGTTCTGTGTTGCAGAGAGTATGCCTTTGTTTCAGAACCTTAGAGATTTGTGCTCTGACTCTATTAAGGTTTGCCAGACTTCACACAGTTTTTATATCTAGGACAGACACTTGTACCTGCCATATAGGCCACTTGGGAAGACTTTTGTACCACAGTCTGACAGCTTTCTTTGTCACCCAATATACAAGCCACACCAGGATTCCCAAGCGTGGTATCCTGTCTTCAAAATGTGAAGAACCTATCAGGTACTGTTTCTCCTTTTTAGTGGTAGGAGGTATATAATCGCTTGTCCTTTTTTCTTGAAAATGATGTTCTAGCATTCCCCAGATCAATGGACACCTACAAATTTTATCAGTGGAGCTGGTACGTAAATCATTCATTATAGGATTTATCACACACCGTCTAGTATGCATATATTCAACCAGAACATCCAGTGCACTTGCCATTTCCTGCTCTTCAAGTCTGTTTACCATGATTCTTCAATACAATGGATCAGCATGATGTTCTGGAATATCCAGAAAATAAACCATTGACTGAAAGGGAAAGTAGGTGACCTTGAGGAGGAGCTGATATTTCTACATATATATATTGGCTTTTAAATCATGCCCTCATTTGTTAATTAGCTGATGTGTGCTATTATTTCTTCCTCAGTGTTTCAATTGCACTTACCAGTAACCAATTCCACAGTACTTCTAGGAACTACCGTATTTTATCTCTCAAATGATAGAAATACTGCATTAGTTGGGGCATCCCCCTCTATTTGTATCACATCCCAATGCACCACAGGTGAGTGAAATCGTGAGACCCATGCTAGTTAAAACACAGCAAGTGTTAGCACCTCTTACCCCAAAAGTAGCATCATTATTGCCTTCCGGCTGGTAAGTGATCCATCCTGAGTATCTGCTTTGTAGAACCATTTCTCATACCAACTGTCTTAGTTTGTTTTCCATCAGAATCAGGACCAGATTCAAGAATTTTTCTGAGAAGAAAAAGTAGGGATATAGCTAGGAAGGGAAGGCAGACCTCAAAAGGGCCTACTATTGCTATGAGTGAAAAATCTTGAGCAGCCAGGGTAGAACATGCGTTTGTATTTCAGGGTTATTCACCTGATGCGAAGAGTCTTGGTTGAGAGCTGATCTAAAGGTGTGTTAATTTCCTGGCACTTCTTGATGCCACTTGGATGGGCAAAATGTTTTCCTTGCAACAGAAAGCCAAGTCCTCAAGCAAAAACAAAAGAAAACAAAAAACAGAT
Organism: Eubalaena glacialis; assembly: GCF_028564815.1. Classification (NCBI taxonomy): domain Eukaryota; kingdom Metazoa; phylum Chordata; class Mammalia; order Artiodactyla; family Balaenidae; genus Eubalaena; species Eubalaena glacialis. Next base: position 40,641,083 of record NC_083720.1, on the reverse strand, counting down.
GCTGGTAATTGTAATTTGTGCTGACCATTGAAGTAGTAAGAAAGAAGGGAAGTAGGTGGGAGGTTGAAGTGTCTGCTGTAATTAATTATTTTTTCTTAATAAAATGATTGCTTTTTCTTATTATTCTCCTATTTAACTTTATACATTTAAATGTACTTGCATCCTTGTAACTTGATTTACCCACTTTAAATTATATAATTTTGAGAGCTTCATTATAAGAGATGAGGACATGTCTTCTTAAATGCTCTCTCACACACTTTTTCCCTTTACTTTTTCATTTGTTATTTGCCATTTCTCTCTTTCTAGGTTTATAACATTTTTATTCTTTTCATTAAATATTTAGTAATACTTGTTTCTTAATCTTAGCCCTATAGATGTATGAGTTCAAAGTCCACCATGGGCTCCTTTCCCAATGATTTTCTATTGATCTTAAGTTTTGCTAAAGTTTGTCTTCTAATACTTAAAAAAGGCTTATTCAAAATTTGTGATTTCTTGTATGCTCAAAAATATTTTATTATACATCTAACTACCTATTCAGCTTCCCTACTTGGACTGCCAATGTTACAGTTTCAAAAGTGGGTTTCTAATCTTCCCCCCTACCAAATCCCAAATATATTCCTCCCACAATTTTCCCAGTAAATGACAAGTCCATTTTTTACCCCAGTGGTTTAGAACAAAAACACATGGAGTCATTTTTAACTCTTCTCTTTTTATTTACTTTTTTAATAGAATTTATTTTTTAGAGTAGTTTTAGATTCAAAGCATAATTGAGCAGAACGTACATCGATATCCCTGCCTCCAGTCATGCATAGCCTCCCCCAATATCAACATCCCCCACCCGAATGGTGTATTTGTTATAACTGATGAACCTACATTGACACAACATTATCATTCAAAGCCTGTAGTTTACATTAGGGCTCACTATTGGTGGCGTACATTCAGTGAGTTTGGGTAAATGCATATTGCCATGTATCCACCATTATAACATCATACAGAGTAGTTCGTCTGCCCTAAAACTCCTCTATGCTCTGCCTATTCATCCTTCTCTCTCCCTTAATCTTTGACAGTCATTGATTTTTTTTAACTATTCAATAGTTTTGCCTTTTACAGAATGTCATATAATTGAAATCACACAGTATGTAGCCTATTCAGATTGGCTTCTTTCACTATGTAATATACATTTAAGGTTTCTCCATGTCTTTTCATGGCTTGGAAGCTCATTTTTTGGCTCTAAATAATATTCCATTGTCTGTACGCACCACAGTTTATTTATCCATTCACCTACTGAAGGACATCTTGGTTGCTTCCAGGTTTTGGCAATTATGAATAAAACTGTTCTAAACACACATCTGCAAGTTTTTGTGTGGACATAAGTTTTTAATACCTTTAGGCAAATATCAGAGCACAATTGCTGCATCTTATGGTAAGAGTATATTTAGTTTTGTAAGAAACTACCAAACAGCTTCCAAGGTGGGTGTATCATTTTGTATTCCACCAACAATGAATTAGAGCTTCTCTCTTATTTTTGAATCCTACAGTCAATTCATAAACAAATATTTTTGGTTTTCACTGCTTACATGACTACCACTTAGGGTCAAGCCACCATCAACTTTAACTTATATTATTTAATAGCCTCCTAAATAGACTCCTTATATTTGCCTTTGGTCATTTTGTAATACAGAAGATAGAACAAGGGAATTAAAATATGCAAGAGATCATGTCACTCATCTTAAAACTCTCCAATGACTTCCCATCTCAGAGTAAAATCTCAAAGCCTTAAAATAGCCAACATAAAAATAGCCTTTCCACATTACCTTCCTGACCTCATCTTCCTATTGCCTCCTCCTCACTCTGTTCCATCCATACTGACCTTCTTCTTGTTTCCTAAACATTCCAGGCACATTTATGCTTTAGCGCCTTGGTAGTAGCTATTCTCTTTGCTTAGAATGTTCTTTCCCTGGATATATGCAAGGCTTACTCCTTTACTCATTCTTCTTTTTGCTCACATGTCATGTCTCATTAAGTCTTTCCTGGGCACCTTCTCTAAAACAGCAGTGCTTTTGATAATCTTTATTTACTTTCTATGCTTATTTATTTATTTATTTATTTTATTTATTGAGCATTTATCACTTAAATGCAGTGCTTTTGATAATCTCTATTTACTTTCTATGCTTATTTATTTATTTATTGAGCATTTATCACTTATCACCTCCTCCCATTATACATATATTGCTCAATTTTTACCTCCAATTAGAATGTAAGCTTTATAAGAGAGGGATTTTTATCTGCTAGTTATTATTATTGCCGATATTGTATTCCTTGTACCTAGAATGCTTGACAATAATAGGTGCTCAATAAATATTTCAGAACAAAGGAATGAATGTTGACTTTATAATTAGACCAAATTTCTTCGGGCTAAAATTCTTGTTTCCCTGAGGACGTTGGAACAACATGTTCCTCAGTCTTCTAACAGTACATGTTGCTACGAATCATTTTGAATCTAGCCTAATTATTTTCTCATGTAGATGATCTAATCATTATGCCTAGATGTCCAAAGTATTCTTTCTCTATCTTAGAAGACCAGTAACTTGAATTTTTCTCTTTTCAAAAAGTCTTACATTATAGGGTACCCTTTCAACATATATAGTTAGGTCTTCTTTTACATCTGAAAATATTTACTAAATCATAGCTTTAAAAACATATTTATTCAATTTTTGAAGGTATCTTTCACAGTGTGTGTGTGAAGTCATTTTTTTCTTTCCTTTGTTTCATATCTGCCATCTGCAATCTTTTAAAATTCTTTGTCATTTTTCTCTCATTTTTTCTCTTTCTGTCTTTCATGGCCTTACTGCACTTTGAGCAGTTTCTATTTTCCTCTGTGCTCTTTCCAATGCAGACATGTTTTGTAGATGATATTTTTCCTTTCCATTTATCTCCCACATTCTGTCAGCTCGTGTTTCATCTCTTTTGGTTAACTTGTTGCATCTTACTAGTACAGTTTTTTTAAAGGTATTTTTAAAATTTTATTTATGATTCTGTGTTTGCTCATATATTACATCTGTTCTATGGCAATATTTTTCTGGTGAGGCTTAGTCATCCTTCACATTTTGCTGTTCCTTTTATTCTTATTTCTTGTAGTATCTTTGTAGAGATCCTGTACTGCTTCCTTTTTAATGGTTTCTCATCTTTGAGTGGGGTGGGTTCTTACAGGACAGCTATTTTCAGGAGAATTTGGGTTAAGCTGGGGCCAGAATGGGTTTCTGTATCAACAAGTTTTCCCACATAACAGCATGGGGTTACTTATTTGGCAGGGTTATATGACTGTGAAGTTTTTGTGCCTTTGCTTCTTCCCAGAAAGCAGAGATCAATTGCAGCCAGGTTGGTCCCAAGTCAAGGTTCCTCCTTCCTGGGAAACTGCTTCAAGCTTTCCTGAAACCACTTACTTTGCCTACATCTCAGCGTTGTGGAAGGAGTGTCAAGGATGCTAGTCTGCATACCCTATTCTAGTTGCTCAAAGAAATGAGTGTTGGTTTGCTCTTTATGTATTGCACTTCCTTTTGGGAGTTATTTTTGCTAACTTTATTTTATAGATTTGACTTTTTCAACAAGTGTCTCTGCTCTTCACTGCATTTGGCAGTTCTTTCTCCTCTACTGTTATTTAAGGTCATAGGTATCTTTAAATCTTTTAAAGGTAAATTTAAGTCCTGTGAACTTTTGCTGCATCACACTGCCTCTCAGAGACTTTTTGTGCACAGATTTGTGCAGGAAGAAGAAAAGGGAGCAAGACATGGATACTTAAACTGCAACAATAGTTAATGCAGGAGGAGAAAAAGTGTTGAGAGGATGAAAAGGAGACCCAACAGGGGGCAGAGAGGTAGAGGGGGACTCAGGATGTCTACTGGGTGAATGCTGGTGATCATTTTGGTTTAAGGCATTTGCAGGCTCTCCTGATAGAGTGCTCCAGCTCACTGAATATTGAAAGGTAAAGTTTATGAAGAGGATGAGTTTGAGATGGGAGTTTTCTAATGTATATGGCAATTAGAAAAAAGTATAGATGAAATTATTGAGATAAATTATGTATTATCAGAAAAACAGAGGGTGGTATATCAGCATAATTTGTATGCTCTGGGTCTAAGGAGAGGAGCCCCATTTGGAAGCAGATAAGTAAGAATAAGTGAAGGACAAGAAGAACTTTGTTTCTCTGCAAGAAATGTGGAACTGGATTATTTTAATGATGATATTTTAATGGTATTATATTTCCATTGTTGTTCCTACAAAAAATTCTTACTGTTATTTTATTGATTCATGTAACACACACTTATTAAGCCTCTTTTATATGTCATTCCAGGTCCTGGGGACAGAGTGATGGGGAGCCGTAGTCTTTGATTATTGTCTTAATCAGTTCATAATGCTATAACAGGAATCCCATAGACTGCATGACTTAAATAAACAAACATTTATTTCTCACAGTTCTGGAGGTTGGCATGTCCAAGTTCAAGGTGCTGGCAGATTTGGTGTCTTTCGTGTGTGACAGATTTGGTGTTATGCTTCGTGGTTCTTTCTGTCACCTCACATGGCAGTAGGAGGGCAAGAGAATTCTCTGAGGTATCTTTTATAAGGACACTAATCTCATTCATGAGGGCTCCACCCTCCATGACCTAGTCATCTTCCAAAAGACCCATCTTCTGATACCATCTCATTGGTGGCTAGGAGTTCAACATACAAATTTTGGGGGGACACATTCAGCCCATGGCAATTATGATTCTTCATGGAAAGAATAGAGTGAATATTCTTTTTTTCTTTTTTTTTTGGCTTGGGATAGGGGACCCAAATGGGAATAGCTGAGAACCTTATTTGTCATTTCAGCAAATACTATTGAGAATCTATTAGGTGTCAGACACTTATTTGGGTACTGGAGATACAACAGTGAATTTGGTAATTCAGACAATCCGATTCATATTTCTCATATATATTTGGTTTTCCTCCATAATTCCTGGCTCACAGCTCTCAATGGAATTTCCTAAGTGATAAAAGTTTAAAGATGCCTCTTATGTTAATGAGGTTACTTCTGTAAAGCACCTAAGCATGGGGGCTGGTTGCCAGTGGAGCCAACCATGGAGGGTTGAATCTTTCAGTCCCACCGCCCCCAACCTCTGGGGAGAAGTGAGAGGCTGCAAGTTGAATCAGTTGCCAATGGTCAATGATTTAATCAACTATGTCTATGTAATGGAGCCTCTATAAAACTCAAAAGGACAGGGTTCAGAAAGCTTTTGAGTTGGTAAGCACATGGTAATTTGGGTAGAGTGAAGACCCTGGAGAGGGCATGGGAGCTCGTGCCCCTTCCCACACAACTTGTCCTATACATCTCTTCCATCTGGCAGCTCCTGAGTTATAACTTTTAAAATAAACCAGTGATCTAGTAAGTAAAATGTTTCTCTGACTTCTGTGAGCATCTCTAGCAAATTAACTGAACATGATGAGGAGGTTGTGGGAACCTCTGATTTATAGCCATTGGGTGAGAAGAACAGATAACAACCTGGAGTCTGAAGTCCAAGGAGGGGATTGTTGGAACCTCTAATCCATAGCTGGTTGGTAAGAAGCACAGCTGATCACCAGGGCTTACAACTGGCATCTAAAATGGGAGGTGGGCAGCCTTGGAGGACTGAACTTTAATCTTGTGAAATCTGTTGCTGTCTCTGAGTAGATAGTGTCAGAATAGAGTTGAATTGTAGGCACCCAGTTGGTGTCAGAGAATTGCTTATGGGTGTTGGGAAGCCTCCCTCACATATGCTGGCATTGAGTCCAGTAACCCACAAAACTCCTCTAGGGGGAAATAAAAGCACTTACAAATATAAGATGATCCTTTTTTGAGATAGCAAACCATATGAATATTTTATAGGTTAAGAATCACTGGTCTAGGGTTTAGTACAAAGACTAAATAGATGATGTTGCAGACAATAATTGAAGGAAAGATAAAAGCATATCATGATTTTTGAGTACCAAAAAGACTATGCTGACCACTCTCTGTCACAAAAATTCAATGAGGGACTATCATCCTCATTGTACATTGAAGGCACCCAAATCTCAGAGCTTAAAATACTTTGCCCTGAGTCACACAGGTGCCCAGTGGAGGGACCTAAGTTCTGGCCCAGGCTTCTGTAACCTACTGTACCTCACTCAATTGCCTGCTAAATTATTGCCCATTGAGATTCCAGGACTGTGGCTTTATCCTCCATAAATAAAGACACTCTGTTGTTCTGTTTCTGTTCTCCAGCTTCAGCTGTTCTCACTTATGGTGAGGACAGCAGCACTTTTCTTCTTCCCTTTTTTTTCTGCTCACATGTCCCAAAGTAAGTGTTAATTAATAAAGCTGTTTAGTTTTCCAAACATCTGAAAGGCATTAAAAAATATGAAGGCTTGGAAGAACAGCCTTTCTTCTTTTCTAGCCAGTGATCTGAAAACTCTTAAAGGTGATTGTAGGTGCTGGAAGACGTAAATAGAAGCAATTTGTGACAAAACATGTCAAGACTGAACAACCATGAAGAGTTTCTCCATCGAGTAAATGGTGCTAAACAACAGCTAAAAACAGCCATTGAAGGCAGTATCTTTTCACATAAAAGAAATATTAATTTGACCAAACGTTCCAAGACCTTGTTATGTAAACATAACTCCAACACCCTGAATGGCAAAAAAAAAAAGAGAGAGCGAGAGAGAGAGACATGTGGCAGATAAAGCTGTTCATAGCTAAATATATTAAAACCAGAATGTATGAAGAGCATTCCTTTGTTTACTCTGGATTTTATAGTCTTTGTTCAGAGCCAAAACAGCTGCATTTTCCAACTTTACTTCAGAAACTGGTCTTCGGTCTCTTGCACTGGGTGGGTATTTATATGTGCCTGTATTTGTGTGAGTTCATGTATTCGAATAATACAGCATCTGAGAAATTATGTCTCTCTGTACTCTGTGTGCATGTTTTTGTGAGTGCTGGGTTTGCAGGCACATGTATGATCCTGTGGATAATCAGAGGGACACACTTGGATTTGTGTACATGCATAGGTGACTGATCCTGTGTGTTTGTTTGTGGATGTGTGTGTCTATGTGCATGCAATTGTGAAGGGTTGCATGTGTGAACAAATTTAAATGCTTAAGGGTGTGCGTATGTGTGAACACGTGTGTGGAGAGGAATATGAGTACCCCTATGTTAAAGCTCCTTGATTCCTATGTAAGCCTGCATGTGCAAGCCCAGCTGTATATTCATATTTGTAAGAACGTGTGCATGCATGTTTGTGTTGTGTAAGTCTGGGGGAAGGTATGGGGTCTGGCGGCAATGTCGGATAATGACAAAGTGTTACTGGAGGGACTGTTTCTCAACCATCATGCTTCACTGTCAGTGTAGAAGCTGTTTCCAGAAATGGCTGCTGTCAATTTGTCGTGCTGTTAATTGATGTCAAAGCTGTGTCTGTTGGGTCTGGCACTCAAGTGTTAAAGTGAAATTTCCAAACAAGTCCAGACACCCGGAAGCTGTCCTGAGTTTACAAGGTGATTGAAAACAGATATTTTTAGGGGAATAAATAAAGGATTACATTTTTGATGATATTTCATATAGAGGCCAGTTTGACAGGTCTATCTGTAACTCATCTGGGGTAGGTTAGCAGGGTGAGGATGGGACTGGAGGGGAGACAGAGAATTGGGTAAGAGGGCTGCCAGCTAAGCTCCAGCAGTGACAGCTTCTCCTTGCATTTTCCCAGACTCTGAGTATCTGTTAACCACTTCAGGGCTTTTTTTTTTTTCCACCAAAAAGTAGGATTTTAGAACTGGATGATACCATCCTTTGTTTAGATTTGAGGAAACTGCGGCCTGAAGTGGAAAGATTACTCCTCTGATGTAAGAGTCAGACTTCAGATTATAATACAAATCAATGAACTGTGAGAACTGTTTGTAGAATTCAGGTTTTTATTTCCTTCTAATATTTTTTTACTTTCTTTTTTGCTATCAATTAGTGTGTATTAAAAAAAAAGTATTCAAACAAACCGGGGGATTGACAACTGCTGGTTTCATCAGGAGGCGCAAGGAAGAATGCTTATAGGACAAGATTCATGGCCCATCATTTCTTTTCCTCATTCCTGTGCAAGTCCTTTCATCTGAAATCCAAACACACAAATACTCTTCTCTCTCCACTGGTAATTTGAAACATCGGTATAGCATATAAAATACTTTTTTACCAGATGATACTTTTAATTCCCTTCTTACCCATAATGCAGAATTTAACTGAACATTATTTTTATCAATTAATGCAATAAGTAAATTCATTTGATATATGTTTATATTTGTGCCATTCATGATAAGAGTGCAAATGCAAATTTATAACATACATGACAATGTAAACTATATTTTATAGTTTGCAAAAATACTTGTGTGGTATACACAAATTACTAACTTACTCTATATATAAAGAAACAGATTTAGAGCTAGTGATATAGTTAGGGTGAATAATTAAAAATGATTTTAAGCATGCATTTCCCAAAATAACCAAATCTGCATATGGCAAACCAAAAATGCAAGTACCTTTAGAAGGGGTGAAACTGTTTATCCCAAAAATAAAGGTATGGCTTTGAATGGGAACATTACTTGGAAGAGATATCTCACTATCTATAATCATAGTGCTAGTGGGATGTTTAAACTTCTACAAGAAGATCAAAACACCCTCCTCTCTCCTGAGGACATTACTATTCCAAGTCATCAGAGAATAAAGTTCCAGTTTGGTTAGCAAATCTATGAAATATGTTAGGACCTCTTTTGGTGACTGTGTGTTTTTTTCCTCCTTGAATTATCTCTCTTGGTCTATGGTGCTTTGGAGATTTCTCAATATTTCATGCCCCATGGAACTGGTGAACCAAGTCAAGCCCAAAGTTGCCTACTACATGGGGCACCCTGAAGGGGCAGCCCAGGTGAAAGAGGCTGTTTCGACCATTTGTACACTGAGTAAAGAGCATTGTCCTTCCCTCTGTCTTCAGAACACTGACATCTACACTCACAGTCAGAACTAAAAATAAGCCAAGAAGGCTACTCTACCTGAATTAAGACATATCACTTAGATCTGTGACCAAATAAGTGTTTTAACATTTTACTTGCAAAGTCTTAAAGATCCATGACTCTCAACTATGGTGTCACATTAAGGTCATCTAGGAGAGTTTTCTTAAAACCTCAATGCCCAGGAACCCCAAAGATTCTGCTATTTGATCGGAAGTTAGCTGAGGTCTTAGGCTAGACGGAATCCACATTGAGACTCAGTGTGAATTAACCTAGAACAGAATGGCAGAAGACAAAATAAAGTCTAGTCATATTATAAAGCTTATTATAATATAATTTGTACATTAACCTAGAATGACACCTCCACAAGTCTTCTTTGGGGACTTGTAGTACTGAAAGCTAATTTTGGGATTCAGAGATTGAAGGACCAGGATACCACCTTTTCATCAAAGACAAGGTTAACATCAAACAATTTATAATGAGCTCGGTTAGGAGGAGACATTCTTATCTCCTCTCCACACTCTTCCCCAGGCCAAACCTCTTGAAACATTGGTGACATGGCTTCTGCCCTTCCCCTTGCTTCCTTAACCATGTCACAAAGTTGTGACTTACAGGATTAGCACAATTGGAAGAAAGAACTGCTGCTCCTCTGTAGTGTAAGTCTTTCTTAGCCTCTTATGGATCTTTCTGCTCATAGAACAAAGTGGTTATGCTTTGTCTCTGGTTCCACATCAAAAGCATACTAGTGTCAAGGTCAAGTTACATCTTTAAAAACATGTATGGAGGTCTGTATCTCACTGGCCTCAGCTAGGAGGTAACAAATTCCCTTGGAGCAGCTGAGCAGGATATGGTCTGTTAGTCATTCTCTCCTTAAGGCAGAGCATCTTGGTGGTTTAGACCCTGCCACTCAAAATTTCAACCAGAGACCAGAAATGCAGATTCTTCTGGAACCACCCCAGGACCAGTGAATCAGAATGTTCATTTTCACAAAGTTCTCGTGTGATACACATGCACATTAAAGTTTTTGAGAAGCACTCATGCAGGTCAGTGTATCTTTCTCCATCCTGGCTGTATGATAAAATTGTATGAGTAACTTTTACAAGGTAAACTAAACCCCGGTTTCCATCCAAGACCAATTAAATCAGAATCTGTTGGGTGGGACCTGAGCATTAGTATTTTCAGAAGCTCCTCACATGAATGTGAAGGAAGGATTGAATGCCTCTATGTTAAAGTCCAGGAGCAAAATATTTAAAAGTCTATTTTAGACACAGATCTAAGTTACAAATCCAAATTTGTATATACCAGCAATAAAATCAATATTTTGATTTTTATCTTAATGATTTCACTCTGTATATTTTAATTACTTCTGGACACATAGGAATGAAAACCAGTACTTTATTTTGCTCCTTTTAAATGTCAACAAACCATTAGGTCATATCTGAAATCCCATGTGGTATTACAGGAAAATCATAAGCCTGGACTCAGACAGAGTCCAGTGTGGTGGACACACACTGAAATAAAAATATTCTTTAGTTCTTCTACCTGATAATAAGGGTCAATTAGAGTTATAAATAGGAAGAAGCTAGAATTCTGTTGACCCTCCCAGCATTATTCCTCCAGCACTTCTGGAGCTTCTTCCACACTCACTGTTCCTTTCTTCATACCCTTGTCATGGTGTCCAAGAGTAGTCATTTACATCTTATCTAACCTCGAATAGACTATTTCTCTGTGTGGGGGTTAGATAGAGGAGTACCACCAAATGGATAGGCATTTTGAAACTTTAATTCTTTCTGGGTTGAGTAAGGAAATACACAATGGTGATAGATTTAAAATCATCAGTGAACAAGGGGGTAGGGCGCAGGTTATAAAATCTTCCCAACCACTTCTAAAGTGGCCTTAGACAACAGTTACCTATCCTCATACAGAATAAAGACCACAATCTGACAGCCTCTGGGAAAAAACTGACCTGCATATATATTTTAAACATTTGTTTTAAATTAGCTTCTGAAAGTTAGAAATTGTGATCGCATATAAATTTTGGACTTCTGACTTCTCATAGAAAATGGAAAGAACTGGAAATATATTTTCCTTTACAAAGCCTTAGTAGTTAGGAGACCTTAAGCAAGTCATACAGCTATTGGGAATCTCAGTGTCCCTGTTTATAAAATAGGGATAAAGATATTTGCTTATCTCACATAGTTATTGTGAAAATTAAGTGGAACAATGTATGAAACTTTCCCTGCAAATTTTCTGAATGATAGTAGGATCTCAAAAAATGAAGTCTTATATCATCATTATTAGTATTCAATTATTTACAAAAATATATTGGTAAAAAATACAATAATTTTGATGTTAAATGCCAAGATTATCTCATCATTTATTGATAAGAACTGCACATAATAGTTCTTAGATTTTATCTATTCTGATTTAGTCTGAGTTACCTGTTTCTTTTAATTTTAGTTATCACTTTTTAACATGAACTTTTGATCGATTTTGTTCTCTTCAAAGTTGTACAGACTCAATTTAGATTATTCTGATATCCATGTGCTCTGAACAGAATACTTTCTATAATGGTGGATGTGGAAAAACATATAGTCCTTTTGAGCTTTAGACAAACTAAATACTTTTTGAAGACACTACCCACCACCCCAATGGACATCACTAGTTCAACTAGTTCAAATTATCGTGTTGAATATGGGTAGCCTTGGCTAAAAAAAAAGGGTTTTTTTTACAACTTTCTACCTGAGCTGGAAAAATTTTTTAACTGTTTTAAGCCCACTGTATGCAGTTTAGGACACATTGGTATGTATGACTAATTTTAATATGATGTTTAGGACATGAACAAAGAACAGTTTGGCATCTTAGAAACAAAAATACATTGATGGTCATCTTGTGTCTGACCCTGGGCTGGCTGGACAATGGGGTAGAGAGGACAAAAAATGTTTAAAAGCTTAATTTACTGCCTGAAAATCCCATCTCAGCTGTGTTTCTCTGGTGTGAGATCTTGACTTTTCTGACTAATTAAAATTGAGACAGCAATTTGACATATTCAGCTGGTAAAACTTCTTGGAGGAATAAATACTATCCACTGAGAGAAGTCAGCCATGATGTCTAGGCTTGTTTACATCAGACAGTGACTTAATTGAAACATAGCTGCAGGATTAAAAACACAGTAATGCTTAGCCTTTTCCAACATTTTCACATCTTTTATCCAATAAAATCGATAAATCAACTCCCTAAGAAGTTAATGAAGTTAATTATTTAGCATAAACTAGGTTATGCTCTGCTAACCAACAACCTCCAAAAGTCAGTGGCTTAACGAAATAAATTAACTTCTTGAGGACTCAACTTCTTACTTATTGAAATTCCAGGTGACTCATTGACCTAGACTCTTTCTGTATTATAACTCTATTATCTCAACATGTGGACTCTTCTGGATGTAAAGAAGAGAGTCAGAACAACTTTTTCCATTAGAAATAGAATGCTACCACAGATGAAAGGTGCTTTGTATGAAGCTTGGTAGCATCCTTTTATTGATCAGAGTTTAAGGAACTGGGTTATGTACTCAGATCCCACTTAACAACAGTGGGATTTGAGCACTATTTGGGTGTCATTAGCTCCAGTATTCTCTTTAGTAAATGGGAACAGCTATATTTTCTTTGCATTCAATGAGATAATGCATTGAAAGCTCTTTGAACATTATATAATGCAACACAAAAATGAATTATTATTAGGTGATCAAGATATCCTCTATTAAGATAAGGTTTTTGTGATGGTCATTTTTATGTGTCAACATGGCTAGGCTATAGTCCCCAGTTATTCAATCAAACACTTATCTAGGTGTGCTGTGAAGATATTTTGTAGATGTGATTAAAATCTATAATCAGTAAACATTAAGTAAATATTATTCTTGATATTCTGTGTGCCTGATTCAATCAGCTGAAAGGCCTTAATAAGAAATTCCACCTATGGACTATAGTTTCAGCTAACACTGGAGAATTCCCTAATGGCTTGCCCTATGGATTTCAGACTTGAACAGCCCCCAAACACAGAGGATTTGATTTTTTTCTTAAAATGGCTGATGACACAATGGTCTACATAATTTGATTCCTACCTTTAAGGAGTTTCTAATGTAAGTTGGTAACATAATGTCACCAAAACAACTACAAGATAAAGACAGCAATAATAAATGACACAAAAATGAAGAGTAGGAAAAAGGAAAGTGAGAAAAGTGACATTTTTGAATATTTTTTATGTTCCATGAACTAGACTAAGGTTTTAGTGTCTTTATAGTTGATCCCATTTAACACACAGCCATCTCATGATCTGTGCAATTGACAATTTTGAGGAGGAAATTGAAGGCCAGAAACTTGATAGCATTTTCCCACATTTCACAAGAGAACAGGAACCAAGACTTAAATTCAAGTCTTTGTGACTCCAAAGAACATTTTTAACTGTATTTGGTAAAGATTCAGAGAACAGATGAGGAAAGGGGAAAGGAGAATAAGATGTTCATCAGATATTTGGGAAATTGACCCCCTTCCACTTAAACTGGCATTCATTTGTCCATATCATTTCCCATATATAGGAAGACTCTCCATTCTCTCTGCCTACCTGAAACCTTCCAAAAAACCAACACAAGGAGCCAAAGTTTCATGAAAATTTTATGACCTTATAACTTAAATTTCATCTGTTAATTTTTTTTTTCCTTCAGACTCCTGAGCCTCTTACATTCTGCACTATGTTTACATGTGACCATTGTTAGAGATCTGGCACATCTGAGTATAGAAGAACCTTAGTAAATACGAACAAATTGAATGAAGGTTTATATTTTTAGCTTATGTTCTGAACTCTGTGTGATTCTAGCCCCGACTCTGCTACTATGTCACTCTGGGCAAGCAACAATACATACATAGCTCTTAAATTTTCATCTGTGAAGTAGGTGGTTTAATGGTCTTTAAAGCACTTTGCAAGTCTAATGTTCACTCATTATTTCAAGAAATATCTCTCTGGATCTCTCTGTTAGTCTTCTGGACCAACACTAATGATGTTGAGTTTAAGATATAATATGAAAGATATTAATTGGAATTATATATGTAATTAATATGTTAGTGTTTATATTTAACAGTGTATTGCCTGGCATGTGGTAAGCTTTAATTAAAAAAAAAAAATCCTTTCTTTCTCCCACCCTCCCTCCCTCCTTCCTTTTTTTTGCACTACTCTGAAGCCACTGTCAATGTAAATTTGATCTGGCACATCAGCCATTGTCCTAAATCCAGAGATGATGTGTTACCTGTCTAAAAGGCAACAAATGAGACTCTTTGCCAAGACCCTGTACTCTATATCACTGTTTCATCCTTCATCGTCTCCTGGAGACAGATTAACAATCCTCAATGGTTTCACAGAATGAAAGCATTGCTATTATTTACATTTACTTTCTTCCCACCTGCTTCTGAGAAAAGAAAATGGTTTGTAGTCAAACAGAAGGATAACAAAAGTTTGCATGCTCTATCAATCTTTCTGTCTCCTGAGATGGTGAGATTTGCGAGGACAGAAGGCAGTAGTAGAAAGAACACTAGATAAGAAGATAGAAGACTGGTTTCTAGGTTAAAGGAAATGATTTAAGGACAAGTGCTTCGTGAGTGGAAAATGCTATCTACACATCAGGCATCCTTATTATTCTGGGTGGTTTGATTTTGTTTGTTTGTGTTTTTATTTGCCATAACTAGTGTAAATGTTTGAGATTGCCATTTCACCCCTAAGTTTACTCTCTTGGAAAATGATGGGTTTTAATTAAATACTATCACCAACCTGATATCCCTGTCTGTTTGCTACAAAAAATATTACCTCTTAATTATGGACAACTTATTGTGTCCAGTACTAATAGATAATAGACATTACCTTTTGGCATTTGAGAGAAGAGAAGGTCCAACCAATTGGAAATAATTGTGATAAATATGGTACTTAAAAGTTTTTTTTTTTTTGGTTGTTATTATTCCATGTTTGAACCTCATTTTGATGTCATAACTCAGTCCTCTGTCTTTAATCTTTATATTGTTGCTTATTCCCTCAGGCAGAATCCATCCATGGTTCCAATGTGGCTATCATGCTTCCAGTCATCACATCCAAAAGCAAAAACTGGACAGCATAGTCCCATCTGCATCCTCTCAAATGGGTCACTATTTTCAAGAGAGAAAATGTTTCTCAAAAGTGTTCTCAGCAGTATTTCTCTTGTGTTTTTGCATGCCAAAGTCGTGTGACACTAGTCAATGGCTTTGGTGGGGAAATATCAAGATTGTTCTAACCCAGTCAGGATTCACACAAGATCGGTATGGCTAGCAGACCAAACTCCCCTGAAGCCAAACCTTTCTGATATTTGAACACTGGGACTAGGTAAAAGGAAAGGAGGTGTGTGGAGAAGGCAGTCAATGGTGTCAGCAGTACTCTCTCATGCCCACTGGTCTCCCAGTCCATCCTTCTACCCATCTTCTCCAGGTCATTGCCAGTCCATTGCTAAAAGCAAAGTTTTAATAGAGTCACAACACATCTGCTTGAACTATCCAAACATAGTTTTGAAAAAGAATAAATCAGCAGAGCAAATTCAACATATATGTGAACAGATGCACACATCCAATGCATATAGATGTGTATAGACGCATGTACTAATTAAGCATGTATAAACAATTTACTTATTCAATATAAATATTGAAATTGTATACTTTTACATACTGGATGTGGTAAATGAACATCTCATATTATAGAAGAAATACTTTAAAAAGAACTGTTGAAATTATATAAATCTATTTACTTGTGTGAGGGTATATGTATTTGTTTAATGTGTATTAGAGTAAATATCTGTAACGTATATTAAAATATACACATGAACAAACACATGCATGTGTGTGTGGTTTGTGAGAGACAGAAAAAAATACTCCTTTATTTGCCATCAGCTTTAGTTAGCTCTTGTAGTGGGACAAGTTTTCTGCTTGCTCCTCATTGCAATTTCCAAACTATTTATTCCACTAGCTATATAAAAAAGCTTCTTTTAAGTATGTGTCATTAAATTTTATCACCCACTACTCCCTTCTTTATTGCTGTCATCAACTACTCACCAGTTAGTAACCCTTGTACATTGATGTCTTTACCATCTGGCTTACAGTCTTTTTCTTTACCACTAACTCCTGTTAACATCATTGATGGTCTTCACGGCTACTGTGATGATACTATCCAATAGCTTGGACTGCCATGTTCTTGACATTCCAGCTCCAATGACCCTGTCATTCCCTGCTCCCATTTCTAGTTCCCACTCCCATAGACTTACTCTAGATCTTGTCTCATCCATGACTGCTCAACCTCTAAGATATCTATTTTAAGTGTCCCAATCTGTAACAACAATTCTTTTCTAAGTAAGACCCACACTTTCTAAATAAGCCTATTTTCTCCTCTCTGAGAAAACTATTTCACATATTTGTCTCTCTCCTAAAAATGTCAGCATTCACTGTGCCCACATGCAAGTGTAACCAATGACCATAGCTAATATTGCATGACGCCAGTCATTTAAGTATGATTTTATCTTCCCATCACTAAGATTCTGACCTGCTTGCATCTGTACTTATATTCTCATTCTTCTATCCTGTTCAAATATATGGACTTTCCCTTCTCTCTAATGCCAACTTACTCTCCTCTAGTCAATTTATTCACAGGTAAAATGATCCATTATGTTCTTTCTATTCTGTATTATTTTCTATAATTTCCTTAAAAAATAAATTTTCATATTCCTCCACTATCCATTTATTGAATTGTCTCCCCTTGCTCAGCACTTCAGGTGGTCTGGGTCGCTTGCCAGGTAGAGTAAACCAGACCCTCATTCCTGAATCCCTGAGTCTTTGGGTGCTTTGCCTTGTCAGGCTATGTGTGTAGCAATTGCCTATCCACTATTCTCTAAGCACGGAAGCACCTACTGATGCCACAGGTCCAGGGAATGGACTAGACTAGGTGAATCCAATTCACATTTCTTGCATTTCCATTCTGCAAAATACTGTGACTAATTTCTGCTTCTTCTATAAAATTTCCCCTCTACTGAGCCTTCACTGATGGTTCAGCACATGGGTTATTACTCTACATACTTAATTCTATATTTTATTCAATCATTTATTGTTGATTTATAGTTGTGATTCCTGTCTCTTCCTCTGGACGGCAAGGGATTTTTTCTCTTTAAGCCCTAGATATTATCTTCACTGACCAAATATAAGCACTTATATATGACTTCCATTTATAAAGTGAATTTTCAAGCAAAAATGTTATTAGTCTCCTATTAAGCAACTGTCTTTGTCAGCAGCACTTGGGTAAATGGTTCCAGCTGCATTGTTCAATTTTTCTGTCATCTGTTAACTTGTGATTTTTTTGAAATCTGTTTTTGTCCCCAGAGTACTTACAGGTCTCACTAGAACTCTCCTCCAGCTGGTGACACCCATACAGTGGTTTATTTAAACATCTAATCACTGCTAGGGAGGTGGCAAAATTTTTACATTTCTAAGTATTTCACACTAGTGTTTTGCCACAGAGCTTTGTATCCTCATTATTATATACATCCAGTTAAAAATTAAACCTAGGAGGTCCCTTCCACATAGCAAGAGTTCTGGGAGGGAATTCCATTGAGACTATCATGATAACAACAAGGGCAAGTTTCATATAAACTTTAAACCTTTTTTCTATTTTTCTGAGGATGGTTGTATTTTCTTGCTTTTGATATGCATGCAGGAGACACATTTGTGATACTATTTATACATGCACTCTGAACTCTGGCAGAGCTGAGCTCAATTCTGGCTCTTCCATTTACTGGCTAATGGGACAGTTGACCTCTCTGAGAATCATTTTTCTAATCTGAAAAGCTTAAAAGAAGCCATAAACAAAACAGAAACACAACCTACAGAGTGGGGGAAAATATTTGCATACAACGCAAACAACAAGAGATTAATCTCCAAAATATACAAACAGCACATACAGCTCGATATCAAAAAAACCAAACAACCCAATCAAAAAATGGGCAGAAAACCTAAATAGACATTTCTCCAAAGAAGACATACAGATGGCCAAAAGACACGTGAAAAGATGCTCAGCATCATTAATTATTAGAGAAATGCAAATCAGAGGTACAATGAGGTATCACCTCATCAATCAGAATGGCCATCATCAACATGTCTACAAATAATAAATGCTGGAGAGGGTGTGGAGAAAAGGGAACTCTCCCACACTGTTGGTGGGAATGTAAATGGGTACAGCCACTATGAGAACAATATGGAGGTTCCTTAAAACACTAAAATTAGAGCCACCATATGATCCTGCAATCCCACTCTTGGGCATATATCTGGAGAAAACCGTAACTCGAAAAGATACATGCACTCCAATGTTCATTGTAGCACTATTTACAATAGCCAAGACATGGAAGCAACCTAAATGTCCATTGACAGACGAATGGATAAAGAAGATGAATGGAATGTTATTCAGCCATAAAAAGGAATGCCATTTGCAGCAACATGGATGGACCTAGAGATAATCATACTAAGTGAAGTAAGTCAGACAGGGGAAGACAAATATCATATGATATCACTTGTATATGGAATCTAAAAAAATGATACAAATGAAATTATTTACAAAACAGAAACAGACTCACAGACATAGAAAACAAACATGGTTGCTAAAGGGGAAAGGTTGGGGGAGGGATAAGTTAGGAGCTTGGGAGTGACATATCCATACTACTATATATAAAATAAACAACAAGGATCTACTGTATAGCACAGGGAACTATACCCAATATTTTGAAATAACCTATATTGGAAATTAATCTGAAAAAGAATATATATATATATATTATATATATGTGTGTGTGTTTGTTATAACTGAATCACTTTGTTGTGCACCTGAAACTAACACAACATGGTAAAGCAACTATACTTCACTAAAAAAATGACAATATTAATATAATCTCACAGGATTGCCACATGTATTCAGTCAAATAATGCATGTGAAGTGCTCAGTACAGACTTAGAATAAAAACCCAATTAATACTGGCTGTTTTTATTATTGCCATTATCATTTAGAAAATCTACACTAAGAAAAGCTTACTATACCTATTAAAATGTCTATACCCAAATATTATTTATCACTGTGTTATTTATAAAATTACATAGTAAATAACAATCCAAATGAGCAACATTAGCATGAATCATATATATGATGAGACACATTTCAGTATTAAAATGATGTTCATAAATACTTTGAAATAGAATTTAAATGTAGTTTTGCTTCAAAGTTAAGTAATTGAAACAGAAAATAAGATTTAATATGTAATATGAAGTTAGTGACATATAAGTAAATTATCCACACATATAAACATGGCTGATACAAGTCATGATGATGTTTAGGGTAAAGACATATGGCCTGAAGGTTTTGTTGGCAGTGCTGGCAGAAGAGAAGCACCGGAGAGTGGCTTCCTGGACATTTTCATATCAGAACAATAGTGTAACATATTGAGAAGAGAGGAGAGAGGTAATGGAGCGTAAAGATGGCAGCCTCAGCCTAATTTGGAAACTATGGATTCTACTTCCTTAACTCATTAAGGCATCTAGGGCAAGCCACTTTCCTTCAATGGATCTATTTCCACATCTGTAGCAAAAGACCACACTAAATTAAGGTAAAGAAATAAAAACGATAGGAACTAACATTTTCTGAGAGCCTACTAAGTTCCATGCAAATTTCCTATTTTGCCTTTAATTCTCACAACAGCCCGTGCAGAATAGCTATTGTTATTCCTTTTTTATAAGACAAGAGACAGGCTCAGAAAAAATAGGAATATTTCTAGGTTTGCACAGATAGTATTCTGTAGAGCTGGGATTTGCACATGATTTTATCAGGTCCTAAAAATCAAGTTCCTTCTTTTAGACCATGGGACTTAATAGGAGACTCTCAGCACGGGGAAGCAGGAAAGAAGAGGCTATATTACTCAGCTAAAGGATATAGGTAAAGGGAACTAGCAAGTAAGCCAAGAAGGTATTACAGAACAACATGCTTTCTTACATAGCTTTTTTTTTCCTGTTTTCCCTTTGTGTTTCTCCTTGCTTCATTCTAACTTGCCCCTCAGGCCTGAGTCAACTTCTTCAAGCAAAAGTGTGAGCTCACTACCTTGCTCTAAAATGTCTCCACTACTAAGAGGATAGTGTAGGTTCCTCAGAATAGTGTTCAGTATCCTCTTGCTCTGGTCTGACCTCATACCCGTCCCAGCATTATCTCTCATGATACTTATATCAACCATCCACTCTAGTCTGGCTGGTCCTCCAACATTTGCACACTATGACCTATGACTGTATTTTCCCTTTCATAAGGTTTTTAATGTGCCATCTTCCCCATCCACCTCCCTGGGAACACATGCCCTTCTGTAAGCTTGGAAGGCTTAGATTCTAATCAAAAAGTTCTTGTTCTTCTCTGTTGAAAAAGGTACTGAGATCACTTTAAGACTGATGTGGCCATATTTGGGGGAGACAGAGAATCTTCAACTTAAAGTGGCTTGTAGATTTGAATGCCAGAAAAGTTGCTGGAAGCATCACAGAAACACAGCAGGATGGAAAATGTGAGGATTAATTTTATGCTATTGTTGAATACCTCAAATTGCAGTTGTTAGTTACAGCATATTGCTTATAATGGTGATACGTGAAAATATACAATTGCTGTTAATTAATTTCATATATCTAGTAATTTATATGTAGGTTTTTTACTCTATAAACTATATTAGTGCATTTGTGTTTATATAGTTTTATAGCTTATATACATGAATAATACATGATTTTAATTTTAACTTTATTTTAGTACTATGAAAACTCTTTTTCTCTGGGGAATATAATGAGTGATTATTTATATTTGAAGAGCTCTTTATATTTTAAAATATTTTTAGGTTTGTATGTTATTTGATTCTTGAAGCAGTGATTAAAATACTTAAGAAATTGAGGGTTAAAGAGGTTAAGTAATTTACCTCGAGATACAGAGCATCCAAGAAGACTCCAGATCAGGATACATGGTGAGCAGTTCCATTCCCTTCTCCATACATCATATTTCTTTTCATAAAACAAGTAGATGATTTAAAGTTCAAAGCTTTGGGTATTTTTCAATCTATTTGTAGAAGGTGGAAGGTGGGGAGTGGGGCACCTGTTCTTGCTGATTGAATTTTGAATTTATTTTCTTTATTCCAAATTATATAAAAAGGAGAGAATCCTTCACTGATTGCCTTTCCTCTGGTGAAAGTCCATTCTGTGTTTAGCAGACATCTTTTTTATAACTATGCCATTTTTTAAAAATTTATTTATTTATATATATTTTTTCATTTATTTATTTTTTGGCTGTGTTGGGTCTTTGTTGTTGCATGCAGGCTTTCTCTAGTTGCGGAGAGCGGGGGCTACTCTTCGTTGCAGCCCGCAGACTTCTCATTGTGGTGGCTTCTCTTTGTTGTGGAGCACAGGCTCTAGGCTCGCGGGCTTCAGTAGTTGTAGTACACAGGCTCAGTAGTTGTGGCGCATGTGCTTAGTTGCTCCGCAGCATGTGGCATCTTCCCAGACCAGGGCTTGAACCGTGTCCCCTGCATTGGCAGGCAGATTCTTAACCACTGTGCCACCAGGGAAGCCCTGCCATTTTGTTTTGATATTCCTTTTAGTTATATTTACATTCCCAAAAGCCAAATTCATCAGCAACTGCAAATAAAGTCACCATCATCATCACTCACAACATTAGTTTCACCAAGTGTAAAATATAAAGGATGGCTTGGCTGAGACATATTGATCGTATTTCTTTGGAAAATCATTAAACTTCCTCTGAGATATACTATTTGTCATAACTGTATTTTTAGCCAAGAATAGTGAATAACTGATAAAATGAAATATGGTAGGACATAATTGGCAAATGGAGAGCATTTTGAAGTCACTCAAAGTAGTTTGAATTTCATTTCTGGTCATGGTTTATTTAACACTAGCTGCGTACTCAGAGTCGTGCACAAAAGATTGATGATCTTTTAGAGCAATTCCTAAGTGTAATATTATGTCTTAAAGAATTATGCCACTCTCTTTAAGGGTGCTGAGAAAGATGTCAGGAGGCATCAATAACAGTTCAAGTATTACTAACCATCTGCCTTTTGTAAATCAAGTGGACAGAGTGTTTCCCCATACAACCCCTAAAGGAATTACATGATCCTGAAAGACATTTACTAAAGTATTTGTATAAGAAAATAGTTTGTTATCGAAAGGTAATGAATTTTGGAGTAATGTCCCAAATTCTAGATGTCACAAGAAGAAGAATGAAATAAAAATAATACAAGGATCTACTCAGGGGAGAATTTCCGTAAGCTTGGTGTTGACATCACTGTTTCAGTTAGTGTTTCCTGAAGAATAATTTTTGTTCCTGCTAAGCAAGTCATAAATGTTCTGTCTACTGAGTGTTGTTCTAAATGGTCCTCCTGTGTCCTAAAAACATTTTTTTTAAGGCCCTCTCAGTACATATATTACCTCCAGGAAAGAATTTAGTCATTGAGAATCTTCAGATCTTAGAAACTTGAGAAGAAATTGATGTTTGTAATAAGTGCCTTCTACACACTTTTCTCATTTCTCTCTTGCTTGTTTTCTTTCTGTTCTTTATCTTCTCTTCAGGCAGTTGGATATTTTGAAATTAGTATAGGTTTAAAGTCAGAAAATTTGACTGGAGTTTCAGATCTGGTATCTATTAGCTTTGAAGTGATGGACAAGTTACTTAGCATCCTGGTGCTTCAGTTTTTTCATCTATAAAATGGAAATAATTGTTTCTAAGAACAATGCTTAGGAAATGATGCAGAACAGATCCTCATTAAGAGTAACTTATTATTATCAAGTTTTTAATCTTCTAAATGAGAGATTCCTTTTTAAAATTGGAAAGAAATATACAAATTTGCATTTACTTAGTTGTTTTGCATCCGATAAAAAAGGTAAAGGGATCTGAAATGCTTTGGTAAAATGGTTTTAATTATGTTTTCAGGGGAGACACTTTGTTTTAGCGTATTGGAGTCAGAGGATTTGGGTTAGAGTCCTGATGAAAAATGATTCTATCTGTGAACAAACTATTTGGCATATTTGAGATGCTGTTTCTATCTTTGAAAATTATAATAACTCTCATATATGTAGGTCACTGTGAAACTCCATACAAGGTAATGCATGCAATTGTATAGCTCTTAAAAATGGAAAAGGGCTATATTAATGTTAGTTGTTGATATCAATTATCACAATTAATTGTTGATATCACAATTATGTTAATATCATATGAGAAACAAATGGATTGCCATCTCTCCCTCTTTTATCTGTTTCTAGAAAAAAAGTGAAGACATCATGCTTTTCTCCCATGCACTGAATTCAAAATGGTGCCTCCCCATAATCAGTTGCATTCAAAGCCTCAAAGCTATTGCTTAGAGGAAGAAAAGTCATCATACAAGAGTCACACATCTTTGACATTCTGTCCGTTAGCAGCTCTGATGAATACAGTTAAGACTTTCATGGATCTTTCCTTTGAGTACTGAAGAGTTTACTGGGAAAAATAAGTCTAAACACATACACACAAGCACACACACACAAGTTATAGCTACATGTTAGAGGAGCTCAGAGGAGGAGAAAACACCACTATATGGTAGAAAAAGCTTATGAATGAGGTGACATTTGAACTGTGTGCTAAATATCAACTGGGCTGAGTCTTGTGGGAAATTAAGGAGAGACAAGCATCATTCGTAAGGAAACTATGATGAAAGTGTAAAAGAGAGGTGATTGGGAGGAGAAGGGGAAATATACAGGATAAAGAGAAACTTTGTTTTGATTAGAATCTTGTATACTGATGGGAAATGGAGTAGGCCTAAAAATTGGCAGGCCTAAGAAGTTGGACTTTATCCAGAAGATATGGTAGAGCTAACATAAATTTTAAAGCCAGGGTAAATGTTATCAGAACTGTGCTTTAACAAGATGTCCTATTTTAGTCCAAGTTCTAGCATAAATTTTGGAGCTGTTGTTCATGTATGAATGTCTTCTTCTCACCTTAATCAGGCAGCCCAAAGACCCTCCCACTCGTTTTCTTCCCCAGCATTCATCTACACACAAGATTCCTCTCCTTTCCCAGTTCCCACAAACCTACCCACCCCAGTTCTTCGGCTTCTTTCTATCCCATTCACTAAGATGTCGTTAGCCATCTCACAACGTTTACAGATCTACTCAGTGCTCTACAATGTCTTTTCAGTTCCTCTAGAGAGATTCCACTGCTTCCTCACTTGTGTTTGCCTGACTCTGTCCCTGAAGCTCCACTGTAGCCAGTGCCGTAATGTAGATGTACTGGTTTGTTTGCATGCTGGTTTCCCCAAATAAACATGAGCCTCTCGATGAAATGGCTCAATTTTTCCCTCCTTTTTTGTAAGTCCACTTTAATTCCCTTTATTACTAACAGACACAGTCTTTTAGTTATGAGGTATAATACTGCTAACACTGAATTCCAGAAAGTGTAATTTGAAATTAGTACTAAGGTGCTCTATCACCTTAAGGTCTAATGCATTTATACTATGGTATCCTTTAAATAGGCCTATGCTTTGTTTGTTTAATGTTATGTTCATTCATTTATTAAGTACCTATTTATTGAGAGGAAGTCAGGTTATGTGAAAAGTAGTCTGGGGCTTCCCTGGTGGCGCAGTGGTTAAGAATCTGCCTGCCAATGCAGGGGACACGGGTTCGAGCCCGGGTCTGGGAAGATCCCACATGCCGTGGAGCAACTAAGCCCGTGAGCCACAACTACTGAGCCTGCGCGTCTGGAGCCTGTGCTCTGCAGCGGGAGAGGCCGCGACGGTGAGAGGTCCGCACACCGCAATGAAGAGTGGCCCCCGCTCGCCGCAACTGGAGAAAGCCCGCACACAGAAACGCAGACCCAACACAGCCAAAAATAAATAAATAAATAAATAAATAAATAAATAAATAAATAAATAAATAAATAAATAAATAAATAAATAAATAAATAAATAAATAAATAAGTAAGTAAGTAAGTAAGTAAGTAAGTAAATAAATAAATAAATAAATAAATAAATAAATAAATAAATAAATTAAAAAGTAGTCTGAAGTGAATATCAATAAAACTAAATTCTGACCCTAGGTCTTCCTCCAAGTGGATCTATGACCTTAGACAATCATTTAAAATGTGTAGACCTGAGTTTCCTAGCTATGAACTGAGACATTGGTTGCATGCTCCCTACCATTCCTTTCAGCTCTAGCTGATTGGTTTCAGCTCTAGCATGCTATAATGTGCATTGTGCAATGCAAATGAAGTGTTCTTGTGACCATTAGAAGAAAGAAAGCTGTTGAAGTTTGGAGGAACCTAATAATTCCACCTTCCTACCCACCAGATTATAGACCAGCTGATGCACAGGAGCTGGGTAAACATTAAAACATATGATCCACTTGATTTCTAATAGATAACAATTAGAAGCCTGACCTTGAAGTCAGAATAGGGATTCTTGTCACCTCTTCCTTGAGTTGAGCCCTGGTATAGATGGATATTCAAGAGGATGGTAGGAACTTAAACACCACAGCAGAAGTAGATGAGGAAATGTTCTCAGCTTGTGGGTAGATCTCTTTAAAGAAAGACAAAGGGCAGAAACATACATTACCTTTAACTTTCATCAGTAATCAACAAACATCAGTAACCAACAAATATCCAGCTTCCACACATGCCGGCAACTCCTTCCACGCTTCAGGGAGTAGCGAGTGATGGGTAGCAAGAAGAGAGGAAAAATCTGTCCCAGCATTTCCTGGAGAGGTGGAAGGATTGAAGGGAATTTTTATTTCTAGACAGAGAAGAACACCTTCCACCAACATCATCACCATCACCAACACACACACACACACACAAACACACACACACACAGCCTATTCAACAGAATGCATGTGATAAGGTTGGTTTTAACAGAAATGATCAGAAGTTTGTTGTTCTTTAGGTCCTAGAATCAAAAGATGCCATTGAGATATAGGAGTTGCAGATATGCATTTGCCATTTGGAGCATTTATCTTTCTGGTTTCATATCCACCTTATAAGATATTTATTATTAAAAATTCTAGCAGGTTCAAAATATATTCATTAGTTCAGTTTTGAAACATACATTTTCTAGTAGAAATGTTTACTAAACTTGATTCAAAGGCAGAAACATAAGGTATTACACTAATAAGCCCGTCAATGCTCCTTCCCTGTCTCTAAACAAATAAATAAATGAAAAGAACAGAGGTATAGCCTCTCTTTACTCCTCCAGACACCACCTTTATGCATTTTTTCATATGCTGCTCCTCTGACCTATAATGTTCTTCCTTAACTTGCCTGCCTATAAGTCCTCAAAGCTAAAGTAGCCTTCTCAACCTCCTTACTCATTAAGAAGCCCCAAATTTCTCACGACCTCAACTAGGATGTCTTCCCTCACCTCTGAAAGTATAAAATAGTCTCTCCCTCTCTCTCTCCCTCTCCCTATCCCTATCCCTCTCCATTGTTGTGTCTCCTGTAATTCTCTGTTTAAGGACTTATCATGTTGCATTCTAATTTTGGTTCATTTGTCTCTCAAGTCACTAGTCTGTGCTTTGCTTAAGATCAGAGATATACACATAAGAGGTTTCCAATAAATCTTTGTCCAATGAGTAAATAATTGATGATTCTTTGTCCAATGAATAAATAATAGATATTTTAAATATATCCAGGTAAACATATATCTGGAGAAAAACATGGCCCGAAAGGGTACATGCACCCCAATGTTCATTGCAGCACTGTTTACAATAGCCAAGACATGGCAGCAACCTAAATGCCTATCAACAGAGGAATGGATATAGAAAATGTGGTACATATATACAATGGAATATTACTCAGCCATTAAAAAGAATGAAATAATGCCATTTGCAGCAACATGAATGGACCTAGAGATAGTCATACTGAGTGAATTATGTCAGACAGAGAAAGAGAAATATCATATATCACTTATATGTGGAATCTAAACAGAAGTGATACAAATGAACTTATTTACAAAACAGAAACAGACTCACAGATTTAGAGAATGAAGTTATGGTTACCAGGGGAGAAGTGTGGGGGGAAGAGATAGTTAGGGAGTTTGGGATTGACATGTACACACTGCTATATTTAAAATGGGTAACCAACAAGGACCTACTGTGTAGCACAGGGAACTCTGCTCAATGTTATGTAGCAGCCTGGGTGGGAGGGGAGTTTGGGGGAGAGTGGATACCTGTGTATGTATGGCTAGGTCGCTTTGCTATGTACCTGACACTATTACAACATTGTTAATCGACTATACTCCAATATAAAATAAAAAGTTAAAAAAAAAAAGATTGCTGCCAAATTTGGGGAGGCTTCTATTACATTTATTTCATCATAAATTCCAGGGTATTTCAAGGTGTTTTGTATAATGACTAGTCTTTAAAACTCTTTAAATTGACTACATTCATTAACTAGCTTGTCATCAGTGTCTGCATCATGGTGGCATATTATGAATTATGTTATCTTTACAATGTCAATATTTCATGAAAAACAGCCAGAAATTAAAATTTTTTTCCCAATGTGTTCTCATGAAAAAAAAAAAAAAAAGAAATTTTAAAAATGCCATTAACTAGTTTGGTTTTATAGACAATTTTCTAAACCCAAATGTATTAAGGTTGGAATTCTTGAGAAGAAATAAACTGAGAAAGGGAATTGAATTCAAGTGGTTTATTTGTCTTATGATGCCAGAAATCATGGGAGGAGTGGGAAAGTAAGATAGGAAAGGGAAGAAAGTCAATAAAAGTAGTGCTAATTAACTGTTTGCCATTTTGTGTCACTGGGTCTCAATCTTGCTAGAGACCTCTGGAAAACTGCAAACAGCAAACTTCAGGACTCTCTCACCCAACAAGCAAGGCTGCTGTTTGTTTTTTTTTTTTAACATCCTTATTGGAGTATAATCACTTTACAATGGTGTGTTAGTTTCTGCTGTATAACAAAGTGAATCAGCTATACATATACATATATCCCCATATCCCCTCCTTCTAGCGTCTCCCTCCCACCCTCCTTATCCCACCCCTCTAGGTGGTCACAGAGCACTGAGCTGATCTCCCTGTGCAATGCAGCTGCTTCCCACTAGCTATCTATTTTACATCTGGTAGTGTATATATGTCCATGCCACTCCCTCACTTCATTCCGGCTTCCCCTTCCCCTTCCCGTGTCCTCAAGTCCATTCTCTATGTCTGCGTCTTTATTCCTGTCCTGCCCCTAGGTTCTTCAGAACCTTATTTTTTTTTAAGATTCCATATATATGTGTTGATGCTGATGTTTTTAAGAACCCAACTTCTGTTAATAATTAGTTGAATGCTGCTTCTACATTGCTAATTCATTGGTACTTTCAGTCTGTTCCTGTGGGAGCCAAGTCTATTCCTGTGGCCAGATCAAGCCCTTGGGAAAAATTCCCAGGTACTCGTAATAGGAAGTCACCAAGTCAGTAATACACAGGAACATTGAGTGCAAAAGGAATGAGTATAATATCTGGACAATATCTTCAGGGATGGCCAACCCATATTCAGAAAATATACCAATTCTTGTAAGGACAAGTGGCCGACCCTGTTCAGATGATAGAGTTCTTATGTAATTTGTCTCTAAGTGGCTCATTTGTCTTCTTATTATATATTACCATAGCAAGGGCTCGGTTTCTAACTTTAATGGTAGATTTGACATCAGCATGATAATCATAATAGACTTGATAATGGAAGCCGATAATGTTGCACCCATGAATAACCGCCATTCCTACCATCATGGATGCTCACTATGGGCATATTGTGCAGGTGCTGGGATGAACAATAAAAGAGCCTGGCCACCCTCAACTGGATGAGTTTATCCTGTTCATCTAGTTGTTCAGGGTTTCTCTGAGATGGGTACTCTTTCTGGTGGGCATTGACCTGAGACAAAAAGATCTACACCTTTTGGGCCCATAGGTCTAGTCCCAAACATCTTCCTGATAATTTTCTTATTTCATTATCCTCAATGTCCAGTCTTTTCCAGGCTAAGTCATTTACCACTGCTCAGGCATCTCTGTGTGCATTCTTACCTGTGACCATTTTCCCACCAAATTGATGAACATTTTCATGGCTAAAGACCTGTCCACTAGGGAGGAATATCCACCATCACTATATTTCATGGATATCCATGGTTGGGATTGTACTGCAAAAATTGTCATAACAACATATGGTGTAGACCCATTTATGAACAAATTTCAGGTTATTCTTCTAAATGTCAGCTGGTCCCAGGGAACACTCAATAGGGTCACATGTATGGGCTGAGGAGAGGATTAGTCATGAGAGTCCAGTGATGTAAGGATATAGGCCACCCATTTGTACAAGTTATTTGTACTCTCCTGCTCTGCTCAGGCCCAATTCCCACAGTACCACTTCCATAATATGATAAATTAATGCTGTGATCTCCTGAAAATAATTAGCTCATAATGGACTCACTGTGTGGAATAAAGGATACTTTATATGAGCTGACATATGTGCATACCCATTGCATACTCATTATGCATGTCTCATGGTCTGTTACAGATTTTCTACTGAAGTTCAGTGGTAGGTCAAAATTTGCTGTTCAAGAGTGAATAGTGCTCTGGTATAAAAAAACAGCATGTCTTCAGAAGCTTGACAGAGCTGTCAACATGTTGTAGACCACCAGGGATAATGCTCAGAACCACTTCCTGAGCTTACTGCAGAAGGCTCTATTGCTCTACTACACTTAAAACTGGCATCTTAATGAGTCATCTAAGAAATGATTCAGAGCTATATTGCTAAAATGGTACATGGTATCTTCAAAACTCAAAATGACCATCCAAGCACTGTCTCAGTTTCCTAGTGGTAGGAAATACAAGGTGAAATATCCTGATGTCTCAGTATTACCCAAGCTCTCAGACCTCTAAAAACTTCACAGATGTTAACCAAAATTTTTGGGGTTTAATATTCCTCTGATACATAAGTGCCTTTCCAGCATTTCCAGAGTGCTTGCCATTTCATTGATCTCCAGGTCAAATTAACATGATGTTATCAGTGTAGTGCAGAGGTATAAAAACTACGACCTCCAAGCCAAATGCAGCCTGTCACCTGCTTTCATTTATACAGTTTTATTGGAACTCTATCATACATTAATTTACATAATGTCTATGACTGCTCAGTGGCAGAGTTTAGTGGTTGTGACAAAGACTATGTGGTCTTCAAAGCCTAAAATATTTCTTACTTGCCTTTTTACAGTAAAAGTTTCCTGAACTCTGGTATAGCAGAATATTGTCATACATGGCAATGTGTCCAGATGGTCAAGGTCCCATCGACATACATTGAGACATAGAGCAGGAGATTAACATAACCCTGAGACAAGACTGTAAAAGTATACTGTTGTCTTTCCAAGTGAATGCTAACAACATCTGATCCTCCTTCCTGATAGGTGTTGAAAAATATAGTTTTCCCAGATCAACAACTATATACCAAGGGCAAGTAAGGAATGGTGATTTCTTCTAGAAAAGATACAACTCCAACACAGAAACTCTTATTAGGGCTGCCACTTTGTTATATTTATGAAAGATTATCATCATCTGTCAAAATCCACCTTTTTTTTTTTACTCATACATACCATATCAGTGAATTAAGCAGGGGTGTAATGAGGCCCACCACTGCTATGTCCTTTAAGATTTTGAAGGTGGCATCAGCTGTACTACTTTATCTAGGATGCACTACTACTTTTGATTTCCTATAAATGAGGGATGCAGACAGTTTTACAAGCTTCTACTTGGCCCTTTATAGCATAATAGCTCTTCATCCACAGGTGAGGGAACACAACGATGGTTCTGCCAGCTGCTAAATATATCCATGTGGATTATGCTCTATGAGGATGGGGAAATGACCCAGTCATTATGTAGTCAGAAACTGAGATGGGGCATATTTGGGTCAAGAGTCTAATTATTATGTGCCTTTTGTACATCCACACTCTGAAAGGGGGCTATCCTCATTCGTATTTTACCAGTGGTAATTCAGATTCTGTATCCAATGGCCCTATCAACATTCAGATATTTTTTTCTCAATAAAAACTTACTTTTATAGGCTGCTCTATGCTGTTTTGGGAAGAAATAGCTATTGTATATTATTATTGTAGCATTAAAGGGTCCTATCTTAAATAGATACGATCTTTCATTCAGTAGACTCTGGAGTTCAATAACTGGTTTAGGTTTGGAAATTGGTTAAGGGAGAGTGATTTTTCATTAGGGTAGTTGACATCAGCTTTCTTCGTGACTGTTTCTTAATCTTTTTTTTTGTTTAATTATATAAATAAAATTTTATTCTCATTGGCTGTTCTTTGAAATGCCATCACCAAGATCCCTGGTTCCCTTTCTGGAATTGCTCTCTTATTACCTCTAATAATTTGTATCCACTTTACCGCTAATAATTATGAGCCTCAGCTATTCTGAAATCCTTCCATTCCTATCTGTTAAAGTCATTCTGGCATCTCTCCTTCATTTATTTGTAGACCAATATTGTTTCTATGCAGGGACCAAATTCAAAAGTATACTAGGCATCCTTTCAGGGGTAGTAAATCTTAAATCACTGAAAAGTGTCTTCATATCAATAAACTCTCTTCCATCAACCATGTATTGTGCTGGACCCTCCAGATCTATCCTTAGGCATGTTCTACTGGTCCCTGATTGTGTGTACTACCATATGCCCTTTCATCTTTGGACCATGCTGACACTAAATATTGACTGAGAACAAGGAAGGGAGGAGCAGATCTTAGAAGGGCAATATCCTGTTGGTTAGCATTAATCTTGGGTGAAGCCCTTGCATGGACCTTGTGCAATGAGAGGTCATTGTTTTTTAATAGAAGGCTACTCTTCAGCCTAGAAGGTTTAAGGAAATCTTGAGACTCAAACACATCTGCCCAATATTCCCATCCTGGATTTCAGAGTTCTATTCTTGTCTTATTACAGACCAAACTTTACTGTAGAAGACTTGCTAGAGCTATCACTTCAGGTTTTATCCTAACTCTGAAACCCTTATACTCAAGTCCCAGGCCATTTAACAAAGTCTATCCTCCAGGTGAAATGAATGGTCTTTTAAAACATGTCCATTGAGTCTTACTTTCTTTTTCAATGTTCCCTGGTTTAATAGTTGCCTAAACTGAGACTAGTATTTTTTCTTTCAGAGCTCTAGGACATTTGTTAACAGCCAGAATTCTTAAATTTTCCTTTGTACCATAACCCTGTACATAATCTCACACCTGTATATATATATGCCATCACAATCCACCATGGTTGACACGTCTATTAAACTGACTTACCACCCACTATGGTGTCATTTGCCATTTGGTCATTTAGCAACCTGCTCCCAGATGATCCCTGTTCCTACTGTCTATAATTCTACTTTGGCTCCAATTATCATAGCTTATGTTTCCTTTGAAGTAGATCCTGATAAAAGGCTTTGAGTGCAATTGTCTGTTTTGAGAGGGGTCACAGGTTGCACAAGTAGGAAATGGGAAACTGAAGCAGAAAAGAGAAGGATCTCAATACAGTGTATGCTAATGAACAGTTATGGGGCCATCTGGGGCTCAGTCCTACTGAAGGCCTCTGGGATCCTGCATGAAAATGCTTCAGAGTTAGACACATGCTACCTTGCAAATATTGAGCAGAATGTAAAGAAAACAGGAAATATAATGCCGAATACTTCAGGGAGCATTCTGGGACTTAGAGTTAAATAAGGATAACTGAAATGTGAGTCCATGAATAAAGGATTAAAATACCCACAAATGCTGTTACAGATATAAGATCTATGGAAAAAATACATTTAAAATCCACTTTTAAATATCAAATAGTGCATGACATTAAAAAAAAAAAACACCCCCAAAATCATATAAAAGTCCTTATGATAGAAAAAATCTTTCCTACTTTACACTTCCCCACTACTAATCTTACTGTCCAGGACCATCTGCTATTAACAATTTATGTATGTAGTTCTTATGGGAGTTATTGCATAACTGTACATTGTCTTTACAAATATTGTTTTTTTTAACATCTTTTTTGGAGTAGAGTTGCTTTACAATGTTGTGTTAGTTTCTACTGTATAACAAAGTGAATCAGCTATATGTATAAATATATCGCCATACACCCTCCCTCTTGTGTCTCCCTCCCACCCTCTCTATCCCACCCCTCTAGATATTCACAAAGCACCAAACTGATCTCCCTGTGTTATGCAGCTGTTTCCCTCTAGCTATATATTTTACAT
This sequence comes from Eubalaena glacialis, assembly GCF_028564815.1. NCBI lineage: Eukaryota > Metazoa > Chordata > Mammalia > Artiodactyla > Balaenidae > Eubalaena > Eubalaena glacialis. The sequence goes on along the minus strand of NC_083720.1, from coordinate 40,607,706 downwards.
TTGGTTATGTATATATGTCAATGCTACTCCCTCACTTCGTCCCAGCTTACCATTCGCCCTCCACATGTCCTCAAGTCCTTTCTCTACGTCTGCGTCTTTATGCCTGTCCTGCCCTTAGGTTCATCAGAACCTTTTTTTTTAGATTCCATATATATGTGTGAGCATACGGTATTTGTTTTTCTCTTTCTGACTTACTTCACTCTGTATGACAGACTCTAGGTCCATCCACCTCACTACAAATAAGTCAATTTCATTTCTTTTAATGGCTGAGTAATATTCCATTGTATATATGTGCCATATCTTCTTTATCCATTCATCTGTTGATGGACACTTAGGTTGCTTCCATGTCCTGGCTATTGTAAATATTACTGCAGTGAACATTGTGGTACATGACTCTTTTTGAATTATGATTTTCTCAGGGTATAAGCCCAGTAGTGGGATTCCTGGATCATATGGTAGTTCTATTTTTAGTTTTTTAAGGAACCTCCATATTGCTTTCCATAGTGGCCGTATCAATTTACACTCCCACCAACAGTGCAAGAGGGTTCCCTTTCTCCACACCCTCTCCAACACTTATTGTTTGTAGATTTTTGATGATGGCCATTCTGACCTGTGTGAGGTGATACATCATTGTAGTTTTGATTTGCATTTCTCTAATGATTATTGATGTTGAACATCCTTTAATGTGCTTGTTGGCAATCTGTATGTCTTCTTTGTAAAAATGTCTATTTATGTCTTCTGCCCATTTTTGGATTGGGTTGTTTGTTTTTTGATATTGAGCTGCAAGAGCTGCTTGTATATTTTGGAGATTAATCCTTTGTCAATTGCTTCATTTGCAAATATTTTCTCCCATTCTGAGGTTTGTCTTTTCGTCTTGTTTATGGTTTCCTTTGCTGTGAAAAAGCTTTTAAGTTTCATTAGGTCTCATTTGTTTACTTTTGTTTTTATTTCTATTTCTCTAGGAGGTGGGTCAAAAAGAATCTTTCTGTTATTTATGTCATAGCGTGTTCTGCTTATGTTTTCCTCTAAGAGTTTTATAGTGCCTGGCCTTACATGTGGTCTTTAATCCATTTTGAATTCATTTTTGTGCATGGTGTTAGGGAGTGTTCTAATTTCATTCTTTTACATGTAGCTGTCCAGTTTTCCCAGCACCACTTATTGAAGATGCTGTCTTTTCTCCATTGTATATTCTTGCCTCCTTTATCAAAAATAAGGTGACCATATATGTGTGGATTTTTCTCTGAGTTTTCTCTCCTGTTCCATTGATCTAAATGTCTGTTTTTGTGCCAGTACCATGCTGTCTTGATTACTGTAGTTTTGTAGTATAGTCTGAAATCAGGGAGCCTGATCCCTCCAGCTCCATTTTTCTTTCTGAAGATTGCTTTGGCTATTCGGGATCTTTTATATTTCCATACAAATTGTGAAATTTTTTGTTCTAGTTCTGTAAAAAATGTCATTGGTAGTTGATAGGGATTGCATTGAATCTGTAGATTGCTTTGGGTAGTATAATCATTTTCACAATGTTGATTCTTCTAATCCAAGAACATGATATATCTTTCCGTCTGTTTGTATCGTCTTTAATTTCTTTCATCAGTGTCATAGTTTTCTGCATACCAGTCTTTTGCCTCTTTAGGTAGGTTTATTCCTGGGTATTTTATTCTTTTTGTTGCAATGATAAACGGAAGTGTTTCCTTAATTTCTTTTCTGATTTTTCCTCATTAGTGTATAGGAATGCAAGGGATTTCTGTGCATTAATTTTGTATCCTGTTACTTTACCAAATTCATTGATTAGCTCTAGTAGTTTTCTGGTAACATCTTTGGATTCTCTATGTATTTTATCATGTCATCTGCAATCAGTGACAGATTTATTTATTCTTTTCTGATGTGGATTCCTTTTATTTCTTTTTCATCTCGGATTGACGTGGCTACAACTTCCAAAACTATGTTGAATAATAGTGGTGAGAGTGGACATTCTTGTCTTGTTCCTGATCATAGAGGAAATGGTTTCAGTTTTTCACCATTGAGAACAATGTTTGCTGTGGGTTTGTCATATATGGCCTTTATTATGTTGAGGTAGGTTGCCTCTATGCCTACTTTCTGTAGAGTTTTTATCATAAATGGGTGTTGAATATTGTCAAAAGCTTTTTCTGCATGTATTGAGATTATCATAGGGTTTTATCCTTCAATGTGTTAATATGGTGTATCACATTGATTGATTTGCATATACTGAAGAATCCTTGCATTCCTGGGATAAACCTCACTTGAGCATAGTGTATGATCCTTTTAATGTGCTGTTGGATTCTGTTTGCCAGTATTTTGTTGAGGATTTTTGCATCTATGTTAATCAGTGATATTGGCCTGTAGTTTTCTTATTTTGTGACGTCTTTGTCTGGTGTTGGTATCAGGGTGATGGTGGCCTCTTAGAATGAGTTTGGGAGTGTTCCCCACTCTACTATATTTTGGAGGAATTTGTAAAGGATAGGTGTTAGTGCTTCTCTATATGTTTTATAGAATTTGCTTGTGAAGCCATCCGGTCCTGGGTTTTCTTTTGCTGGAAGATTTTTAATCCCAGTTTCAATTGTAGTGCTTGTGATGTGTCTGTTTATATTTTCTATTTCTTCCTGCTTCAGTCTTGGAAGGTTGTGCTTTTCTAAGAATTTGTCCATTTCTTCCAGATTCTCCATTTTATTGGCATATAGTTGCTTGTAGTAATCTCTCATGATCCTTTGTATTTCTGCAGTGTCAGTTGTTACTTCTCCTTTTTCATTTCTAATTCTGTTGATTTGAGTCTTTTCCCTTTTTTTCATGATAAGTCTGGTTAATGGTTTATCAATTTTGTTTATCTTCTCAAGGAACCAGCTTTTAGATTTATTGATCTTTGCTATTGTTTCTTTCGTTTCTTTTTCAGTTATTTCTAATCTGAACTTTATGATTTCTTTCCTTCTGCTAACTTCGGGTGTTTTTTATTCTTCTTTCTCTAATTGCTTTTGGTGTAAGGTTAGGTTGTTTATTTGATATGTTTCTTGTTTCTTGAGGTAGTATTGTAGTGCTATAAACTTTCCTCTTAGAACTGTTTTGCTGCATCCTATAGGTTTTGGCCCGTCGTGTTTTCATTGTCATTTGTTTCTTGGTATTTTTTTATTTCCTCTTTGATTTCTTCAGTGATCTCTTGGTTATTTAGTAGGATATTGTTTAGCCTCTTTCTGTCTGTATTTTTTACAGTATTTGTTCCTGTAATTGATATCTAGTCTTATAGCATTGTGGTCAGAAAAGATACTTTATACAATTTCAGTTTATTTTTAATTTATCAAGGCTTGATTTGTGACCCAAGATATGATCTATCCTGGAGAATGTTCCATGAACACTTGAGAAGAAAACGTAATCTGCTGTTTTTGGATGGAATGTCCTATAAATATCAATTAAGTCCATCTGCTCTAAAGTGTCATTTAAAGCTTGTGTTTCCTTATTTATTTTCATTTTGGATGATCTGTCCATTGGTGAAAGTGGGGTGTTAAAGTCCCCTAACATTATTGTGTTACTGTCAATTTCTCCTTTTATGGCTGTTAACATTTGCCTACTGTATTGAGGTGCTCCTATGTTGGATGCATAAATATTTACAATTGTTATGTCTTCTTCTTGGATTGATCCCTTGATCATTATGTAGTGTCCTTCTTTGTTTCTTGTAATAGTCTTTATTTTAAAGTCTATTTTGTCTGTTATGAGAATTGCTACTCCAGGTTTCTTTTGATTTCCATTTATATGGAATATCTTTTTCCATCCCCTCATTTTCAGTGTGTCTGTGTCCCTAGGTCTGAAGTGGGTCTCTTGTAGACAGCATATATATGGGTCTTGTTTTTGTATCCATTCAGCCAGTCTATGTCTTTTGGTTGGATCATTCAGTCCATTTACATTTCAGGTAATTATCAATTACCATTTACAATTAAGGTAAATGTATGTTCCTATTACCATTTTCTTAATTGTTTTGGGTTTTTTATTGTAGGTATTTTCCTTCTCTTGTGTTTCCTGACTAGAGAAGTTCCTTTAGCATTTGTTGTAAAGCTGGTTTTGTGGTGCGCAATTCTCTTAACTTTTGTTTGTCTTTAATTAAAATTAAAGATTTTAATTTCTTCATAGAATCTAAACAAGATCCTTGCTGGGTAATCTTCGTTGTAGGCTTTTCCCTTTCTCACTTTAAATATGTCCTCATACTCCCTTCTGGCTTGCAGAGTTTCTGCTGAAAGATCAGCTGTTAACCTTATGGGGATTCCCTTGTATGTTATTTGTTGCTTTTCCCTTATTGCATTTAATATTTTTTCTTTGTATTTAATTTTTGATAGTTTGATTAATGTGTGTCTTGGCATGTTTCTCCTTGGATTTATCCTGTATGGGACTCTCTGTGCTTCCTGGGCTTGATTGACTATTTCTTTTCCCATGGTAGGGAAGTTTTCAACTATAATCTCTTCAAATATTTTCTCAGACCCTTTATTTTTCTCTTCTTCCACTGGGACCCCTATAATTTGAATGTTAGTTCATTTAATGTTGTCCCAGGGGTCTCTGAGACTGTCCTCAATTCTTTTCATTCTTTTTTCTTTATTCTGCTCTGCAGTAGTTATTTCCACTCTTTTATCTTCCTGGTCACTTTCCATTATTCTGCCTCAGTCATTCTGCTATTGTTTCCTTCTAGAGAATTTTTAATTTCATTTATTGTACAGTTCATAATTGTTTGTTTGCTCTTTAGTTTTTCTAGGTCTTTATTAAATGTTTCTTATACTTTCTCCATTCTATTTCCAAGATTTTGTATCATCTTTACTCTCATGACTCTGAATTCTTTTTTCAGTTAGACTGCCTATTTCCTCTTCATTTGTTTGGTCTGGTGGGTTTTTACCTTGCTCCTTCATCTGCTGCATATTCTCTGTTTTCTCATTTTGTTTAACTCCCTGTGTTTGGAGTCTCCTTTTTGTAGGCTGCAGGTTCGTAGTTCCCATTGTTTTTGGTGTCTGCCCCCAGTGGGTGAGGTTGATTCAATGGCTTTTGTAGGCTTACTGGTGGAGGAGACTTGTGCCTTAGTTGTGGTGGGTGGGGCTGGATCTTTTCTCTCTGGTGGGCAGGGCTGCATCTGGTGGTGTGCTTTAGGGTGTCTATGAACTTAGTATGATTTTAGGCAGCCTCTCTGCTAATGGGTGGTGTTGTGTTTCTTTCTTACAAGTTGTTTGGCAAGTGGTGTCAAGCACTGGAGCTTGCTGGCTGTTGGGTGGATCTGCGTCTTAGCATTGAGATGGATATCTTTGGGAGAGCCCTCACCAATTGATATTACATGGGACCAGGAAGTCTCTGGTGGTCCAATGTCCTGAACTTGGCTCTCCCACTTCAGAGGCTCAGGCCTGTTACCAGGCCAGCACACCAAGACCCTCTCAGCCCCACAGCTCAGAACAAATGGGAGAAAAAAAAATAATAGATAAATTTAAAAAATAAATTATTAAAATAAAAAAAATTATAATAAAAATATTTAAAAGGTATTTTTAATAAAAAAAGAAGAGAGAAACCGAACCAATAAACAAATCCACCAATGATAACTAGCACTAAAAACTATATTCAGATAAACTTAAAAATCAGAAAGAAATCAGTCACAGACAGCAAACCCCAAGTCTACATTTGCTCCCAAATTCCACCACCTCAATTCTGGGATGATTAGTTGTCTGCTCAGGTATTCCACAGATGCAGGCTACATCAAGTTGATTTTGGGGATTTAATCCACTGCTCCTGAGGCTGCATGGAGAAATTTCCCTTTTTCTTCTTTGTTCACACAGCCCCTGGTGCTCAGCTTTGGTTTTTCCCCACCTCTGCATGTAGGTCGCCCTCAGGCATCTGTCCCTCACACAGACAGAAGGGGTTTAAAGCAGCAGCTGATTAAGGGGCTCTTGCTCACTCATTCCAGGGCAGGGAGGGGTACGGTAGTTATAATTGGAATGTGGGTCAAGCTGCAGTGGCAGAAGCTGGGGTGATGTTGCAACAGCCTGAGGCACAGTTGTCCCTGGATCATGGGACCCTGGCAGTGGTGGGCTGCACAGGTTCCCGGGGTGGTGGGATTGTGGATAGTGACCTGTGCTTGCACACAGGGTTCTTGGTGGCTGCAGCAACAATAGTAGCATTTCATGCCTGTCTCTGCTGTCCGAGCTGATAGCCACAGCTTGCACCTGTCTCTGGAGCTCGTTTAGGTGGTGCTCTGCCTTCTTTGGGCAGACGGGGAAGGAATCCCCTATCCTCATGCACCCCAAAACGATGGTCTTTTGCCTCTTAGGCAGGTCCAGACATTTTCCTGGACTCCCTCCCAGCTAGCTGTGATGCACTAGCCCCCTTCAGGCTGTGTTCACACAGCCGACCCCAGTCCTCTCCCTGGGATCTGACCTCCAAAGCCTGAACCTCAGCTCCCAGCCTCTACCCACCCTGGTGGGTAGCAGACAAGTGTCTCAGTCTGGTGAGTGCTGATTAACACCAATCCTTTGTGCAGGAATCTCTCCACTTTGCCCTCTGCACCCCTGTTTCTGCATTCTCCATGGCTCCAAAGCTTCCCATCCACCCACCCCCTGTCTCCATCAGTGAAGGGGCTTCCTAGTGTGTGGAAATGTTTCTTCCTTCACAGCTCCCTCCCAGAGGTGCAGGTCCCATCCCCATTCTTCTGTCTCTGTTTTTTTTTTTTTTCTTTTGCCCTACCCAAGTACATGGGGATTTTCTTGCCTTTTGGAAAGTCTGAGGTCTTCTGCCAGTGTTCAGTAGGTGTTCTGTAGGAGTTGTTTCACATGTAGATGTATATTTGATGTATTTGTGAAGAGGAAGCTGATCTCCACATCTTACTCTTCCACCATCTTGAAGGTCTCCCTCTATGAAGAAGTATTACCTGTTTAGTGCTCCATATGTTACTGGCACTCTGCTAGGCATTTTCACACATTTTTTAAACTTTCAATTTTAAGATAATTTCAGTCTTATGAAAGAGTTGTGAAAACAGTACAAAAAATTCCCATACACTACTGGTTGTCAACTGGCAGAGACTTTATGCCTTCTTCTCTGAGGATGTTTAGTAATGTCTGGATAAATTTTTGGTTATCACAACTAAGAGGGTGTTGCTACTGACATCTAGTGGGTAGAGGCCACGGATGCTGCTAAACATCCTAGAATGCACAGGGCAGCACTCCACAATGAAGTGTTATTCAGCCCCAAATATCAACAGTTCTGAGCTTGGAAAACCCTACCATTTGTCCTTCATCCACATTCCTCAAATGCTAACTTCTTATATAGTCACAGTACACAGATTATATATTATAATTATATATATATATATATAAATTATATATAATATATTTTCTTCATGACCTGACACTTTTGAAAACCATTGGCCAGACATTTGATGAAATTTTTCTTGATTTTGTAGAATATATTTTTAAAATTAAGGTTATGCATTTTTGATAGAAATACCACAGAAAGGATGTGTCCATCTTAGTGAATCATAGAAAGAGGCAGACAATGTTGGTTTTTCCATTAGTGTTAGTGAGGATGTTAACTTTTATCACTTGACTAAGATGGTGTCTGCAGGTTTCTTCACTGTAATGCTACTATTTTTTCCCTTTGTAATTAAGCATCCTGTGAAAGTTACTTTTAGTTTATGTAAATATCCCATATTTCATCATACATTTATCCATTCATTGTAGTAGTCATTACAGATTCTTGACTGAAAAACAAAAGTTGGTTACTTTAGAGTTTGAGCAATGCTGTTTTCTATTTCCATCAATTAAAAAAAATATTTATCAGTTGGAATTCTCTTGTAAAAAAGAGCTTTCTGTCATCTTCTATGTATTTGTTTATTCAATTATTCATTGATTTCAACATAGACCTAAAACATTCTATTTTTTCCTTAAGGTTATATTTGCTTCTTCTCCTTTTTCTTCTTCTCCTCCTCCTTCTTCTTCTCATCATCATCATCATCATCATTATTATTATCATTATTGTTATTACTGCTATTTTGCTCAATGTGTACCATATTTGGCCATTGAGAGCCCCTTTAAGTTGTCTTTTATGCATTTTTGAAATGCCTTCACCAAGTTTTGAGGACTCCCTTCCTTTCTGGTACTATGAGATATTACAGACTAATCTTGTAGTTTCTCTCCCCTGACCCTGGAATCAGCCATTTCTCCAAGGCGTTCTAGTTTTTCATTTGAGAATGGTATTTAGAAACCAAGGTTTAGCAGTGTATGTGCTCAATGGTATTGGGTATCATTGCTTCTAGTTTCTTTCAGCACAAAGAATTAAGATATGCATACACACATTTATATTTCTAAATCTACTATCTATCTATCTATCTATCATCTATCTATCTATCTATCTTAAAACAGACATTTAACACACACACCTCCAATTTCAACACAACACCAAAAGATTCTACCCTTTCCTCTTTCCTTATTTGTAATTTTCTTCTAGACAGTGAGAAAGGTGGCTTTTATTATTTGCAATATATTTACTTATTAGCTCCATCATCAAATACAAATAAAATAATTTTAGCAATTCTAACACATATCACTGTGAACACACACCTACTAATCAACATAAAATATTTGTGTATGGTTTTCTTGATCTTTAGTCTTTGAGTATATAATAAAAAAAGTTCCAAAGTTACCTTAATTATTTCCCTTTTCTCATTTAGTATTTTATGCTATTTATTTGTAATACAATTGTGTCTATTTGCTTCCTATGACATTTTATTTTGGGCTTCCTCTTCATTATTGCTAATTTTAGACATGTTTAATTATAAAAATATTAAAAGTTAGAATTATACAAAAAAACTGTATTCAGAGAAGTGTCACTCTCCACACCCAACCCTTCTACCCCAGTTCCATCCTCCCATCCATCTCACTCTGTTTTCATTGACCTCTGTAGGTAAGCAATCTTTGTGATTTCTGATTTATTCTTCCAGTGTTTCTTTTCACACAAATGTGCAAATATATGTATATTTTCTTATGCTAACTTTTTACATAAATGAGAACATAATATAGCTATACTTCTGCTCTAGACACATTGTTTTACTCAATTCTTGAAAGAATCCTTTGAAATATTAGAAGTAAAGTTATTTGAGAGGTCGTAAAAATGATTTATGAAGAAATTCTTATAATTGTTTTTGGACAATCTCTTACCTCTAATAGGTCCACAGTCTCTGTTAAATTAAATTTAATGTTAAAGTTGTATTTTCCCAAGATGTTCATTGAAATTACTTATCTACTTTCTAAAAATCTTTATAGTCTTTCTGACACACAAAATACAGACTTATTGGCCTGACATAAAAGACTCTATAAGTTCTGACTCATTTTATGGTCTCATCTTTTGCCACTCTGATTCATAATCTCAGTCCTTAAATATTCCTTGCACACACCCTAAACTAAAGTCACAGTGAACAACAGTATAAAACAGTTTTCCAAGCACATCAATTTCTTTCATGCCTAGTGAATTTTCACAGGCTGGTTCTTCACTGATTAGTGAGGGATCTGATTGGAAAAATCCTCTAGGCATTTAACACAGGTAAATGTCACCTCTTGTGTAACAAATGTACTCTTTCCCAAAGAACAAATGAGGTTTATTCTTCTTGATCCTATAATTGCAACTTTTACATATTTTTTGTCATTTTGTATTTTAATTTTCTGTTTTTCTCTCTTACGAGTAATCATCTTTAAAGCAGAGTCCAAGTCATAGTCCTCTTATGAATATCTAAGAGATTAAATAATATCTAGTATTTTTAGATGGCCAGTGAATTATATATTGAATTCAATACAAATCAAAATAAGCACATTTTAATGATAAAAGTCAATAATAGAGATTCTTAAATTTAGATGTGAAGTAACTTTTTATAAATCTCTGTCTATTTTCTATAAAAAAGCTGTAGAAATTCATTCTTACTATAAAACTCATTCTATGTTTTAAATACCAAGAAAACTTAGAGTTCTATTTGTTTTCCAGCACAGATTTATTTTACAATATTAATTTAATTACATTTTTCTTTCAAATGGATGGCATACTTTTTTAAGATTCTACTTTCAGATGATCCAGTGACAATTGGTTTTTATTCCTAAGCAGCATACATTCTGTTTCTTTCAGGTAGCAACTCCCAATAAACACTGGATAAGTACACATTTCTCTAACTAGTCTTTTTAGTTTTTTATGGAATTGAAACCTTCCCCATGTGCAGGGTTTATATGTAACCCAAGTATGTCCAATAAGATCATATCATACTCCTTCTTCCTATGACTGATTTAAGAACAAACATGTGATCCATCTAGAGTAGATAAGAACCAATTCTGTGTAATGTTTTTGTTGAAATGCTAAGAAAGTAAAATTCACTCATGGTGAGGGGATTGCAGTGAAGGCTGACTGTAAACCTGGCACTTCTGGCAGACATGTTGTTCCCATGAGAATGGAAGCTTCATGGAGGAATGCAAAGCCAAGGATGGAAGAAGCAAGACAAAACCCTCATGTTATTAGTTGAGCACCTGAAGCCAGCTCTACTACTGTACTTTTCAGTTATGAAGTCCCCGTCTAGATGGAACAATCAGAGAAAGGTGTTGATAAAGGCAAAAAGAGAAATCCAAGCAGTAAAATGCGTAGAGCAGGGGTTGGTTTTTTTTTTTTTTTTTCCTGTGAAGGGTCAGATAGTAAATATTTAAGGCTTTGAGAGTAATATGATCTGTGTAAACTACTCAGCTCTGTAGTAATGGGAAAATAGCCATAGATAATACATAAATGTGTGTAGTGTGTTCCAGTAAAATTTTATTTATGGACATTAAAATTTGAATGTGAATAATGTCATATTATTTTCTTGTGTTTCTAAATGTTATTCTTGTTTTGATCCTATCTAGACCCTTAAAAATTACAAAAATATTTTTAGTTCATAGGCCATCTAATTACAGGCAGCAGTAATCATTTGGTCCGTGGGCCACATCTTGCTAAATCCTGTTCTAGAGTAGCATGAACCCTTACCTGGGACATCAGGAGAGATAACATTTATAATTTCCTAGACTAGGTTTCTGATTTTTGGAACTTCCTTTCAGGCAGGGATACTGGACAACTAGAACAGATATGATGATATGGATATGCAATATTAATCATAGTGTTTGTGTATTCATATGGGGAATCTATAGCACAGAGAAAAAAGGATATCAACATGACTCAGTAATAATTAAATGGTTAAAGGGTTAAATTAAAAGAACATTTTACATGTAAATGAGCCCCATGATAGATTAATCTCATTAGTGGCTCAATTTCTTCACTTTTGTCTATAGTCATACTCTTTGCCATATGGCTTTACCAACAGAAAACAACTCTCAGACATGTGAATACCTGAGCTAAGATCAGAGACATTACTTGTCTGACCATCCAGATGCTTGAGCAAATAAGCACTTATTTTTTGTTATGCTACAGATGCGTTGTGGCTTTTTCTTATGCAGCATTATTATTTCAAATGTCAATTGTTATGAAACCTTATGTAATGGAAAATAAAACTGGACTGGAATAAAAATGTTCCAAGGTTGTGAAACAATGTTCTTTTTTGTGGCCACAAAAGAGAGATGAGCCAAGAATACCATGGGGATTTCACTACATCAAGTGAGGTTTTAGGTAAAGGCTGAACTGCACATGTACTGCCCCGATGTCTTAGTATGAGAATGCCACTTTATAGTAAAAATTTTATTAAGAAAAAAAGAAACACATGGAAATAAAATAAATAGTAATTAGAGGAGGAACACCAAGTGATCTCAAGGGCTCCACATTGGAGGAAGGCATCAAAAAATGTTTGTGTCACAGAGAAGAATGAAGTCCTAAGGAACATAATTTGAGCTTAGAATAAAATGGTAAAAGTGAGTCTAAATATCCCGGCACAGATTGATTGTACCTCCTATTGACTTTGATGAAAGTCCATGTCAGTATTAGTAACACAACTGCCAAGCACACGGTTTTGCCTGTGTTGTTTGATGGCAAAGTGATCTGGAAATATCCTGGGATTGAATCACTGCAAAGACTTAGTCTCTCAGTTATCTGTGCAAGAGATGATCAGAAGAAACTAGCAGCTACCTGTTTAGATTTTTCCCCTGACCCAGTATTAAGATCTTCTGGGAGTGCGGGAAGGATATGGGAGTAGAACGGTGATGATAATAATGATAATAACATCCACATTTATTTAGTTCTTCATGTTCCTGGCACAGTGAGTGCTAAGAAATTTAACTGCATCATATCAGTACACCATCATAACACATTAAGTATTGCCGTTCTTATTAGTTTATAGGTAATGAAACTGAACTTTATGAGGTCAAGTCATTTACCTAAGCTCACACAGCTAGTAAGTGAAGGGGAAGAGCCTTTAATAAAGTTTGAGTTTGAGCTTTAGTACTGGCAGAGAAAAGGAAATGATTAACAATTTTTAGTGATCAGAGAACCTGTACAAGAAAGATGCTTGTTCTGGGTCTTTAAGAACGTATAGTCTTTATATAACGTATAACGTGTATCTATACGTTAGTCTTTCACCATTAATTATGATGCTACTGTAGATTTTTCATAGATGTCCTTTATCAAGTTCAGAAAGGTTTTTCTAGTGTTTCTAGTATTTTGAGTGTTTTTATAAAAAAAGAATTTGGATATTGTCAAATATTTTTTCAGGACTATTGAGATGATCATGTCCTTTATGAAAATGTTGTATTACGTGAACTGATTTTAGATAGTTAAAGCAACCTTGCATTTCTGGGATAAATCTCATTTGGCTATAGTATACAATTTGTTTTATATGTTTATGGATTTGGGTTGCCTAATATAGCGCTGAGAATTTTCCACCAATATTAATACATAATATTGGGTTGTAGTTATATTTTTTTGTGATGTCTTTATCTGGTTTTGAGTAATCATTGTTCCCAATAAACTTACTCAAATATCTTCAGAGGTCAAGCAGCTAACAAACAAATCTAAAAAAATTACACTTAAAAATTGTAAGGAGTGGTGTAAACCAGAGGTGACCTCAGAGGGCAAACCTTCCCTAAAGGCATTTCAATTCAAATAAAAAATACAAAACTAACTAAAAGCAACGAGAGCAGTACAAATTAAACAACAATACAGATAAAACAACAAAACACATAAAACATTGTTTTTGCCTCTGGAGGCCCAGAGTCAAATTGCAGGTCAACAGTGTTTACAATTCTTGACTTGCTATATGGTATTTATGTGTATTGATGTGATGGGACTGAGGTGGGGAAAGTATTTGAGGTGCTATGGTAAATATAGTAGTTCCCCTTAACCACAGTTTCACTTTCTGTGGCTTTACTTACTTTCAGTCAGCTGCTGTCAGAAGATATTACTTGGAAAATTCCAGAAATAAGCAATTCATAAGTTTTAAACAGCAGGCTGTTCTGAGTAGCATGATGAAATCTAGCACTGCCCTGCTCTGTCCCACCTGGGATCCCAACCAATGACATCATTGACTCCTGATATATATTGAAGAGGATCAAACATAGTATGAAATGTCCTGATTTATGTTTTGAAGAAGTTTTGGAAATAGATAGTAGTGATGGTTGCCTAACATCATGAATGCAATCAAAGACACTGAATTATACACTTAAAAATGATTAAAATGGCAAATTTTATGTTATATATGTTTTACTAAAATTTTAAAAATATAGAAAAAACAACCTTTGTAGTTAGAATGGAGAAACAAATTTGAAAGAGGAGGAAAATAATCAAGGAATGCATTTAAGATGGAGAAGGGTCCTCATTAAATCCTCACAAGCACCTCAGTGTGTTAGGAATTGTTTCCCCATGTAGAAACTGAGACCCAGAGACATTCTGAGACAAAAGTTGAAAGATACTCTAAATCAGAGCTGGGAGAGAAGTTTTCTTTCTTAGCACTAAATTAAGAAATGCATTTGTTCCCAAACTAATGCCCCTCTACTTCCTCATTGCTCAATTTTGATGTTTAAGTAATCTTTGCTTTTCATTTTGAAGTCTTAGATATAAATTGTCTTTTTTCAACTATGCATGAAAATTCCCACCACCAGAAATATTAACAATGCTTTTATTGTAACACTGCAATTATGCCATATATAGCAGCAATTACAGTACATGCATTAAAAGAGTCATCATATTGTCTGAAATTTTTGGAAGAAAAGACAATTAAGATATTTTCCAATTTAGGTAGTAGTTATTCCACTATTCATCAAATTGCCTATTAAATGGATATTTTGATTTCTTAGATTAAAAAAACACTGCAGAGAATGAATAATAAAGGATGATTTTCCAAAAAAATTGTAAATTAAAAAAAAAGGTCTAATTTGTGGGATTCATATCAGTTTCATTATTCTTTTTGCAAACTCTTTCTGGTAAGTAAAAAGAAATCTTTGATACTTAAATCCTTATAATAGAAGATCTGCAAAGATAAGTATAATCAGAGGAAAAGTGTATCAGAAATGAAGTACCTTTGACAATGCTCTAATCACATTAGGCAATTGAATGCATTTGTCCAGAGAGATGAATTCCAATGACTAAGATTTAGGCATTTTGATATTATAAAAGAAACCCACAAACTCCCTGATCAGTTAAAATGGAATTGTCTTGAATTTACAATAATAATTTCTAAAATTGGACCATAAAAGTAGAAGCAAGGCAATGCAGTGTTGGAATAATTTTGATGAGCTTATATCTTTATAGTGTGAAAATATGTCTGGTATTTATCTCTGAATGTCCAGTAGAAGTTTTAACACTTGCATAGTTCAAAATAATAAACAGTCTTACGAAATTATTTTATTTTGTGTAGAAAACTACCTTTGCTAGTTTAATTTTGGAATGTTCTTTCAACACATCTTTCTGTTCATGGTCATCTACGTGTAATTCACTCCACAAGCATTTATTGTGAGTGTAGCCAAAAGAATGTGTTGTGCTTCAGAAAGTTGAATAAGACATTTTAGCATAGGGAGGAAAGGGGATAATAAGTTTGAAGTTCTAAAGCCTTGGTTGTACTAATTCTATGACCTTAGAAATGTCTTATACATTTATTCAATATAAATTTCTTAATCTGTGAAAATGGACAATTTGTCTCACATGGCTATTATGAGAATTAAGTAGGATAATCCACAAAAAGTGCTTATCACAGATCCTGGATCATGATATATGTGCTCTATAAGGTAGCCCACTTCCTCTGTCTTGGCTGCAATAAGTTCACACTGGTGAAAACAATTGAAATTTTCAAAAATTGGTAAACTTTCTGATATGGACCACATTTCATGTATATTGCATGCATTGATCATTTACTAATCCATCCAACAAAGATTTATTGAAACTTTTCTATATGATAGACCTATACGAATGCATTTGTGATACTGAGAAAATAGCACCAAACAAGAAAACATCCCCAATTTCATGGAGCTCACATTCTAGTGTGAAAGACAATGACTTAGTGAACTGATAAATAACATTAGCACACATATTTATGGTGCTTGCCATGTGCCAGGGACTGATCTAGACATTTAATGCACATTGGCTCATTTAATCCTATAAACTACCTTTTGCAGAAGACACTCTTATTTTCATTCCCAATTTACATTTGAGGAAATTGAGTCAGAAATGTATTAAATAAGTTACAGAATCAGTATGTGGCAGAGCTGGGATCAAATGTAAGCAGATCGTTTTTCAAACACTGTCTTTTACTGTTGTTTCTTTAGACACATAGGAATTTAGCTTGAGTGTTTAGCTGCACAGAGAGGTAGGAAAAGAGACAGCTGCTCATTCATGGCAAGCAATTGGATGCTATTCAAAATGTAATGGGAGGCTATTAGAAGGTTTTAATCAAGAGAGTGATGAAAACAGTTTAGGTTTTATAAATTCAATCTAATGGTTATGTAGGGGGGAAGATTCAGGGAGAACTATGAAAAAGAGTTACAATCTGGTTTTAGAAGTTCTCCTGGAAAAACGATGAGAGCTTGGACATATTAATGATGTTGGAGACAGTGAGAATGTGTTGATGTGAGATCCATATGGATGTTTAGCTTATAGAGCTTGCTAATGGGTTCAAGGAAACGGGAAGAGAGCCTCCAAGAATGAATCCTGTGTTTTTGTCTTGAGCAACTGCAGAGTTGTTGCTGTGATTTGTGGTAGAAAAGTGAGTGGAGTGGTATAGGGAACAAGAATTTTGTTTTGGATTTGGTAAGTTTGACATGTGTACCTAAAATCCTCTTCGATACACAAATCTGGAGCTTAGTGAAAAGTTCATGGTAGTGATAGAAATTGGAATCTAACATTATATGGTGGCCTTTAAATATATGAGATCAAGTAAATTCTTATAGTGAGAAAGTATGAGAAAATGTAGATAGAAAAAAAGAAAATTTAGGACCAAACTTGCTCAGTGTCACATGTAATGGGGATATGATCTACATTTTAGACTATGCTTTTATATTTTTATTTTATATAGATATATATGTCCTTCATATAAACTCCACAAATAGTACTAGTATTAGTACTTTAATCAAGGCATATACAAAGCATTTGCAGATGCTAAAGAGGGAATTAACACTAATTTTTTTCCCTAAACTAATACAAAAGGGGTAATATTTTCCTTGGAACTGACAAATACTAACGAGTTCTTCAGAGTGACAGAAATGGCACGGAGAGGTGGCAAGCATTCTAGACAGAGAAATCCGTAGAAATATAATGAGCAAAGCCACCATGGAAAGAAGTGCTTTGAATTAAGGAGTGTGTGTGTGTGTGTGTGTGTGTGTGTGTGTGTGCGCGCGCGCACGCGCGCGCGTCTTTTCCCTGGGGAATGACTCATTAACTGCAGTATGTAAAGTATAGGAGCAGAAAGGCAGTTACTTGAAAAGACATGAAAGAAAAATGAGATCAGATTTTATAGTTTTATTTTTTATCACACAAATGAGTTTGCACTTTAATCTGTAGGCACAATAGGGAAATTGAAGGCTTATCAACCAGAGTAGCATTTTAGAGTTATCTGTGAGGAACACAATTTCGACTCCTAGAGTAAATAAGTTATTTTTGTTAGTTCAGCATCCTTACTTTGAGGGAAAGCCTTGCTCCACAGTTAAATGGTTCTGATGGAACTATTGATCATCACACCTACCCTTACTTTGTCCAGAGGGATGAATAATGGATTCAGATTGAGATGTTTATAGTACACCAACCCACTTGACCCTCTGATCACATGGGCAGCAATTCATGTCCTTTTCTTATATATTACATAGCTACCAACATGATGAAGCCCTCTTTTCACTGGAGCTCTAAGTTGGGACTACAAGAAGATAAAGCGACCGTGGTTGGATCCCAAGTTGTCTGAAAGAAGCCTGCAGAGGCAGAATTCTGAGGCAGAATTCTGGATCTAGTCATTCCGGGGACATTTTTCTCACCTAGACATCACAGCTAAATGAATGGGTAAATCCCTTTTATCCTTGAGTATATTTGGATCCTGTCTACTAGACTGCAGTGGGAAAACCTGGGAACATTAGCTGGTTATGTAAATAATCCTGGTAAGAAACCAGGAAGCTATAATTATGGCAATAAAAATAATAATGCCAAAGGGACAAATTTGAGGTATTTTGGGGGGAACTAGTGCTCTATTTAACATAAAGACTATCAGGATGTTTAGAAAAACTGAAACATCTGAATGGTTTTTGACCATTCATATGTGACCATGCCACACCTCTGGTAAGACAGAGAAGGCGAAAACAGATGAGGAAAGGGTTTGTTTAAAAGTTTAAAAGTGAGTATTTCTGGGTCCTTGTAGAATTTGAAGTACATGTAGAGGAAGGTATGGGTGTAAGCCGTAAAAAGGCAGAAACGATGACCTTGGAGCTCAAAACAATGTCTGAGCTGGAGTGTAGATTTGGGAAACTTTAGCATAGTCATAATATGTGAGCCATGAGAGTTAACAAAAGTTTTTAGAGAGAGAAAAGAGGAATAGTGCAGGGAACGAGTAAACACTATTGCATGTTCTTTGAAAATGGGGGTTAGATTTATTCCTTGGTGTCCCCCTGACATTAGCACAGTGGATTATGTACAAACGAATGACTGTGCTAGGCACAGTGCTAAGCATGGTGTCTCTGCAGTTCCCTTTAATCATCCTAAAATGCTCTGACATGGGTTTCCATTTCTATCTTCATTTTATTAGGAGGATGATAAGCTCACTTGCAGTTTAAATTTGCTAAAATTCTAGAGTTTAATGATTCTGTATCCATTTCTGTAGGTGTGCACATGTGTGTGTAATTAAAATAATCAAAAAGATGCTTATACCAAAAAATTTTAAATATGTTTCTACATCTCTTTTAAAATTATGCAATTATCTTAAGGTCATTTTGTTTATACAAAATCAACTGCATAAAGAAAGACCTGTGGAGGCATGTTGGCTGCCCTGATGTCAAGTCAAAATCCATCAGGCAATGATCAGCATTAATATTTACTGTATAACCATCATGAGTTTACTGGCTGGGCCGTTTCTTATTTGGTGCTTTTAGAGTGGAGTCAAATTCACTTTTCAAAGACTATTCAAAGCATTAGCCAAAATAATTTTTGTTAAAAATATGAAGATTTAGTAGATGTACAGAGATAATTAATTTTAAATTGTTTTTTAATACCATCAGTGACTATAAATATTTGTTATTGTGAAAGAAATGGATTCAATAAAAAAAACTGCATTTGGCAGTAAATAAGTGTTGGGGAGTTCTAGTTTGTTGTTCTTATATGCTTCTGTTTAAATACTTTTATATGCACTAGAGAATACAACCATCCATGATTTAAAAATAAGTCAATAAATGAACCCCAGCATCATCTAATTTAGTCTGAAAATATTACTTTAATATACTCTGTTTAGGGTGTAAGCTTTAAAAAATATTTTTTAAAATTTATTTTTCTAGTCTAGGAAGGCTCACTTTAGGATCAATTAATCATATTAATTAAGTGATACACTGTAACAAAGCAAATGCACTTGAAGTTGTAACAAAGAAAATGCACTTGAAGTTGTAAATAACCAAGTTGATAATGATTAACTATTTAATGACAGTTAAGTATTTTGCAAATATATGATGCAATTTAAAAATGAAACAAAAATGATATGCTAAGAAAGAGGGGGAAATGAATGTTTGCCTTTTTCCCTATTGGGTATATCACACTCTATTGGGAAAGCAGGCATTAACTCACTTATCCTTCTAAAACTCTTTTCAGAAAACATCATCAGGAATTAAAGATTCATTATTTTATTTCACTCCTTATGAATATCAGTAGAGGCAAAGTATGCTGTGGGCTTAGCTTTGACTCAGGAGAGAAAAGGATTTATTGCCAAGAATTTGACTCCCATTGGCTGTGTTACCTTGACTAATTTGTTGCATTTTTATGGCCTCCAGTTTCTTCAAGTATAAATTTGGAGTATTAAGCCTTTATTCCCCTCTTTCCCTAATATTTTTAATGCAGAAACCAAAAGAGATAAGCCTGGTCATCATTTATACATGCCTAAAGCTTTCACATTTTTAGTCTTTGTGCATTTAGAGGAAGCTACACAGAAATTTCTAGGAGGGAGTCTGGCTAGTCCCTGGGGCAAAGACTCATCAAATGACCACTTCCTAGAGCAAATCCTCATTCTGAAAATGTGCTCTCCTGCTTTGCAGGTCTAAACATTTGCTACTCTGGTGTTGTATATTCAGTCAGGAACTACTCATGTTCAGAAGAGACGGATGAATAAACAGACATGAAAAAAACTTTAATTTATAATAAATGTTGGCCTTTCAGAGATAGCTATTATCTAGGGTTCTCCACTGTGGTATGTCCTGGAAGCCACATAAATAATCAGAGGGCAGCTTATTGATTACAGAATTAGTGATGGTCTCCAGGGATAGTTCATCCTGATGAACTGTTGCAACCACACCCCTCTCAGGTTGCAGGATGTTTGGGTCTAGCCAATTCGATCTAAAACAATGTACTAAAGACGAGTATGCACGTTCCTGTTCTCTGCCTCTGGCTTTTATAATCTCTAAGCTTTCCTCTTTCATTCAGATCATTTCCTCAGAAAATGCCTTTCTGTTATCGTGTTAGTCAGGCTAATTAAAACAATGTGTTATCCAAAGTCATCTCTGCTTCAGCAATCTTGTGAATTAATTTTACATAGATGATTCACATTATCATTAATTTAGGAAGTAAAAGCTAATTTTAGTTCAAATTATGGAGACATACCACTTTTAAGCAAATAAGCATTCATAACAAAAATGTGTTTACTATTTTTATTATTCCTCCAATTATTTACTCTACTTACTCCATTCCACGTTAGGTATTATATGGAATTTCCTTCTTTAGTTTTTAGAGATTTAAAAGCTTAGAGAATTGAATACTTTTTTCAAGGTTAGACAGCTAGTAAACCAGGAAGTTGCCAGAGATGAAATTTGAGTCCAGGTTGAGCAGAGTCCAACTTTTTAGCCATTATGGTATTTTAGAAAATAAAATCTCAATATCGTTTGATAATATATCTGAGAGTCCTTTATGGGTTGATATGTAAAATGGTCATTTCATATTATCATGACAAAAATAATACCATATCATCTGGATTGATTTGCAGTCACACACATAGTATATTACTTGCTCCAAATGCCTTTATCAAAAGGTGTGCTTGATTCTTTTGTTTCTTTGTTTAAAGTATTTGTTGACTATTTGGAGGAACAGTATAGTCAGTGGGCAGAGTAGAGTTTCGGAGTAAGATAAACTTGTCACATGGCCCTATCACTTACTCGCTGTATGAACTTTGTTAAATTACATAACCCACTTCAACATCGCTAAAATGGAAAGTTTACTATTCTAACACATATGACTTCACTGTTAGGCCCTGGAGTCCAAAAAAAGATAAAAAATAAAAAATAAAGTAAAATAAAGGTTGTAGCTTTCATGGAGAGAATAATTTAATGAAGACGATATGTAATAATTAAATTAAATTGTATTGTTGCAAGAAACAAGAACAAGCAGTGCTGTGCTGGTAAACTGGCTCTATGGACAGAAAAATACAACTTGTAATGTCGGCTGTACCCTGTGGTATATATACTCCCACCATGGCTAATTTCAAGCTACCAAGTTGCCCACAGATTTCCTGAATGTTTTGTAATCTGTCCTTATGATCCAGTAGAAGCAGATTCCTACCCACACTGTCTGGTAAGGAGGGTTTTCCTACCAAGACACTTCTATAAACATCACGTGTAAATTGCCTAGTGTAGTTTTTTTTTTTTTTTTTAACAGCACACATTTCTGTAAACACCAACGCCTTTTTATTCCATGGGTCTTCTTAAGATATCGTCTGCTCTGTTTAATAAATTTAAGATCTATGTGAGGGTTAAAGGCTGGAAATTTTTTCTATCTGTATTGAGAGTGTTTTACAGACCTTGGTTTAAATGACACTATAAAGCATTTGCATTTGTGCTTGAGGAGTCAGAATATATAAGAAATAGAAGGCAAAAAGATTTTTAAAAGTCCCAGGAGCAAAAAATAATATACATGCTGTGATCGATAGATGGGATAAAATGGTCATCTACAGGGCATTAATTTTCTCTAAGCATTCATGGTCCTCTCTGGAGAGTAAATAAAATCAACATTTTTCCAACCCTTTGTGTTGAAACTTTCATTTATCTTTTGCCATCCTAACTTTGCTTTTCCATTCCTCTTTTCTAATATCCTTTTCAAATTCATTATAATGTCATTCTTACTCTATATTTTCCCTGGCTTTCCATCAGACTCTTGGTTTTCATTTTTTTTCTCCTTTATCTTAAATCATTACTATTCCTTTTTTTTTCTTCATTTTCTTTTTTCTATTAATTTAATTGCAGAATGTAATTCTCTAGCTTCTGCTTTAACTTTAATTTGGAGGCAGTGTCTGAGCTTGATGAATGCTGACAACTGTGTATGTCCATGTAACAACCACCCCAATTAAGGTAAAGACATATTTATCACCCCAAGAATGTTCCCTCACATTCCTTTTCAGGTGACCCTGTGCCCCAAGGCAATTATGGTCCTGATGTCTATCACCATAAATAGGTTTAGCCTACTCTTGAATTACATACAAATGTAATCATGTAGTATATATTCTTTTGTGCCTGGCTTTTTAAAATTAAATACAATGTTTTTCAGATAATTAGTTTTGTTACTTTTATCAACATTTTATTCTATAATTGCTAAGTAAGACATCATTATATGAATTATAATTTAGTTATGCATTGTCCTGTTGATATACATTTGCGTTGTTTTCAGTTTGGGCCACTTATGCATAATGCTTCCATGAACATCCTTGTTTAAGTCTTTTCTAGGTTATATGTTTGCATTTTTTTGTTTTGGTAGGGGCATAAATAGCTTGGGATGAAAATGATGGATTAGAGACCAGATGTCATAAGAAACTACCAAACCATTTTCCAAAATGGCTATGCCATTTTAACTTCTATCAGCAATGTATGTTCCAATTACTCTGCATCCTCATCACATTTACTGTTTTTTGTATTTTTAATTTTAGCCCTTCCAGTGGATACCCAGTGATAAGTTATTGCAGTTTTAAATTGCAATTCCCTGAAGGCTGTACAAGCTGCACAGGTACAGCCTGCGCCAAGTCTGTCACAGCCCACACTCCTTGTGCTGTGTGTATCCACCACAGCTTTATAAACATTTGGGGAGAAGTTCCTTCAGTGTTTCCTGTTGGCCTTGCTTTCTGCGAAGAGACTTAGACTCGGAAGGTTGGCCGGACACAGTATAGCCCTTTACATTTTCTTCAATTGATTTTGGGCTTCAACTGATATTCATCAACTTCTTCCACTGCCATTATAAATTCTGCTTGCCCTAAGTTCTCTGCTTTGATAATCCCAGCGATTATTCAGTAGTGTCATACAAACTGTCGTTCCTGAAGGTGACTAAGTACTTCATTATAATACTCGTCTCAGTCCAGGCTTACTGCACATGTCCATTCACAGATGATAGCCCCTATTCTTACCTTTTGGACCCTGAACACAAGGAATCCAAAATATACATTGGAAGCTGTAGCTTCTAGTTGAATGGAATACTTGATTTTCCTCTCTCCACCCTTTTTAAAGTCCAACTCCAGGTAAGCATGTAATAGAAATCTGTCCACTGCAGGCACGCACTTAATGAACTGACCCATCTTGGACTTCTTCTCCTTTATCAGCTCTCCTATGAGACCCTGTACAGCTGTGAGTAGAGAGAAGGATACTGGTAAAACCATGTTGGGTAGTAGGGGGACCTATTGAACGTGATAGCATGTTGATGAAGCTTGCTTGTGTCCTCTGGCCATTTTTGAGCTCCATCCTTATATACCATTTCCATCCTATTATTGATGGCTGCTGAGCCACATCACATTTTGACTTGGTGGGTGTGATAGGACAAAACTGATGGGCAGTTCTGAATGCATAATCACTTAGTATTCTATAATCATATTTTCCATCTCTACCAGGACCCACTAGCATGCCAGGGACTGTTTATCAAAAGGTATGCCTTTCTTCAAAGCAGAGGGCATAGTTTTGCTCCAGAAATGTAGGAATCTCCATTGTGATTCTCCCACAGGGACTTACCATAAATTCCACAGTATATCTTACTTTTGTCTAACTTAGCTCCCTAATGCAATGTTTTTGAGATTCTTCTATGTTGTTGCATGTATCAAGAGTTGTTCCTATCTATTGGTGAATAATATTTAATTGTATGAATAAAAAAAATTTATTTATTTTTCTATAGATGAACAATTGGGTTGTTTTTAATTTGGGACTGTTATAAATAAGGCAGCTGTAAAATACTCTTGTATAAATATATTTTTTGATCTTAGGTTTTATATTCTTTTGTGTAAATACCTAATACTGATATTTCTGGGTCATAGGACAGACCTTTGGAAAATTTTCTAAGAAATTGCCAAACAGATTCCCAAAGTGTTGTAACATTTTAACTCTGACCAGAAATGCATTAGTATTCCAGTTTTTTTACCTCCTTATTAACATTTGGTATTACTGATCTTTTTAAATTTCAGCCATTCAGGTGAGTATGTAGAGTTCTTTTATAGTAGCTTTAAATTGATATTTCCCTGATGACTCAAGATATTTAAAACCTTCACATGTGTTACTCTTTTGAGAAGTGCCTGTTTCAAATATTTTGCCTTTTTTCCCATCAGTTTATTGTAGTCATACAGTATAGTTGAGGATGGGCCCCCAGACACCAAATTTGGTTTGGATTTTCAGACCAATGATGCTACACATGCACTAGGAGGGTATGAAAAGATTTATGACAAAAGGAGGCTCTCTAGCAAGGACAGGGCAGGGTCCAAAATGTCTTGAGAGAGCAAGACAGGGAGGCCGGCTTGGGGTTTTTATGGTGGTGGGAGGGTAGGACTGAAGTGATGGTTTCCTTGCACAATATTAACTACCTGCAAGTACCAAGGCAGCAGTACCTGGGCTTTCTCATCAGCATGTCTAGTTGCGGAGTAGCAGCCAAGGAAGAGAGTGGAGGAGGGTTTAAAACTTTCAGCAGTCAAACATCAAAAATGTGGTCAGACTTTTTGTTATAATTATTTATATTTTTAATGATGATTTTAGGGAAGATATATGTAATGTGAATATTTTCCAAGTCTTGTTTGTCTATCATTTTTTAAATTTCAAAAAAAAAGAAATTTATAATTTTGATGAAGTTTAACTCAACACTGTTTTTGTTACTTTTACATTTAGTACTCTTTGTGATCTGCCCCCAAATCCTTGCCCATTGCAATATCATAAAGATATTTTCCTATCTTTTCTTCTAGAAGTTTTTGACTATGGTTTTAAGTCAGGCTAATAATCCATTTTGAATTATTATTTTCTGAATCATATTAGGTAGGATTTGAGTTTTCTGTTATTGTTTTTCCATGCAGATATGCTCTTGTTCCAGAACCATTTGCTTGACAATAGTTTTCTCTTTCTCATTGAAATAACTTGGTAGCTTGGTCAAAATCAGTGGACTGCATATGTGTGGGTTGACCAGAACTCCCTGTGTTATTTCATTTATCTATTAGTTGTCCTTAAGGTGATACCATATTGTCTTAGTGAGGTTTCATAGTAAGTGTTAAAATCAGGAAGTAAAAGTCCACCAACATTTTTTCTTCTTTATTGAGATTGTTTTGGCTATGCTCAGCCCTTTGCACTTCCATGTAAATTTGAGAATTAGCTTGTCTATTCCTTCAAAAGAGGCTGATTTAGTTTTGATAGGGATTTCATAGAATCTATGAATCAATTTTGAAAAATACATCTTAAAATACTATATTCCAATTCATGAATTGAGTACAGGCAGTCTTCGCTTGGCTCAGCACTGTTTTTCAGATTTCAGTTACCAGGGTTTTGAAGTTCTAGGTCAAAAGGAAAGAGTAGACTGAGCCATTTAAAGATAAGGTCAATGAAAATGTGGGCCTCCCAAAATATAAAAATATTGTTTTTCTTCCACGTAGAAATGTTTTCTTTTAATCTGTTATGCTAGAGTCTATCTGATCTTTAACTTTACAAGTTTGTCCTTTGGGTGGCACAGAGTGAAGGATGAGAAGGCAATGGAATAAAGCATTGAGCCTCCCTACAGTTAGGTGAGCATCAGCTTTTCCTTCTGCTTTGTTCCTAGGACCAAACTCTTTGTCTACTTCACTTTGTCACAGTGACCATGGGACTAGGAAATCCCTGGCTCTAATTAGATACATGCTTTCCCTTTCAATATTGAGTCCTGTCCCTAAGTACCATTCTGAGGCTTGGTGGCTGCCACACACACACTTTGTATTGACCACCTGCTTGCTGAGGCCTCTCCAAATTGAACTTGGTCAGAGGCTTCCCGCTCAGCAGGACCTCCACACTGTACCCCTTATACTTCATCTAAGATTGCTGCTCACTTTGTCCAGAAGTTTTTCATACAATCAGACAAGGAATCCAGAAAACATTGTTTTCCTGTTAATAATATTAATGCATATATGTTGAATATTGTTTTAAAAGCACTAAAATATACAATGAAAAGATAGCTATTGCTATCAAAATGGCTTGCAATTTTTATAAGGTTATACATATACACATACATATCATTCTCCATATGTTGGTTTTGAAAATGTTATTGTATTTGCTTACTGCTTAAACCACACGAAAATATTCCCCTTTAAAAAATACAAACATTAAGACTAAATTCTGTATTAAGAGCTGCCTCAGCTGAGGTCCCACACTTTCTATCACCCATGTCCAGTGACTAAGCATGACCCCAGGCATATGGCCCAACACAGGACCATTCAGAGGTGCCGACCTCACTACAGAGCACCTTGCTGTGTTGGCTGAGGCTTCCTATACACTTTGGAGCCCAAATTTGGTTTCAGAGTCTACTTCCAAAGGACCCAACCTGACACAATCACCTTGATCTTGACTTCTTTCACAGGCACAAGGATGCACATACAAAATACAATCCCTAACCCTAGAGATAACCACTGTTAGTAATCGCTGTACATTGTTATTGCAAACAGACACACATGCACACACACACACCCGAAGTACATGGTATTTGTTATGGACTAAATGTTTGTGTATTCTCTCCCCTTAAAATTCATATGTTGAAATCTTAACTCCCCAAAATGATG
This sequence comes from Eubalaena glacialis, assembly GCF_028564815.1. NCBI lineage: Eukaryota > Metazoa > Chordata > Mammalia > Artiodactyla > Balaenidae > Eubalaena > Eubalaena glacialis. The sequence goes on along the minus strand of NC_083720.1, from coordinate 40,581,056 downwards.
GCATTAGGAGGTGATTAGGCCCTGAGAGTGGGGCCCTCGTGACCTAATAGGATTAGTGCCTGTGTAAAAGAGACCCCAAAGAGCTCTCTCGCCCCTTCTGCCATGTGAGGACACCATGAGAAGACTGCCGTCTATGAACCAGGAAGAATCAGATGCAAATCTTAATCTTGGACTTCCAGCCTCCAGAATTGTGAGAAATAAGTATTGTTGTTTAAGCCATCTGGTTTATGATAATTTGTTACAGCAGCCAGAACTGACTGAGGCAGTATTGTTATTATAATTTTTACATAAATTATATGGTCTGTATTTATCACTGGGCACCTTTATCATTTTCCTTTCTAGAAAGTATTTTTAGAGATTTATTCATGTCTGTGTATGTAGACCTACCTCATCATTTTAAGTGTTGCTTTATTCCATACATATATACTCTTGATAGAAGACAGTTTATTTAGCTGTTTCTCCAATGACAGAATTGTACACTGTTTCCAGTTTTTTATGTCTCAACATACCAAAATGAATACCTTTGCATATGACATCTTCTGCAGAGATGTAACTGTATCCCTAGGTAGGTACTAAGAGTTAGAGTTGCTGGATCAAGGTAAAAGACTTGCTGTTATCATGTGTACTCTAGCCTGGTTGTACGAATTTAGACTGGTCAGCAGTGAATATGAGTAACATGTTCCATGTATACTCTCCCACACTGGATGTGTTCAAGTGCATTTTGCCACTTTTATCCTGTAAATTTACAGCTAATGTCTTCTTTAAAATGTTTATTGGGATCCATTTACCTGTCCATATTTTCTTTTCCCTCTTTTGTTTCACTGCCATCATCCAAACTTTACAACGTACATAATGACTTCACATCTATAATCTCATTTTATCCTCACAACAGTTCTATAAAGTAGGCAGAGCAGCAATTTTTGTTAATGAAGTTTGAGAGAAAAAAATTCAATATAAATGTTCAGCTACAATATGATAACATGTAAATATATTCAGAAGTAAAATTCTGCAGTATTTATGTATATTTAATATTTTAACATTTTGTTTTGCTATTTCCTATGAACAATGTTTCTTATTTCCAAACCTGGCTGTATCGTCCGTAGAAAAATATCTTAATTCAAGGACAGTTGAGAATGTTTCTTCATTTTAAATATTGCACAGCTTTCCCTCTGAGAAAATTATCTTCTTCTACTTTGTGTGTGTGTGTGTGTGTGTGTGTGTGTGTGTGTGTGTGTATGCTATTACTTGTCTTTGCAGTTCCCTAAATTTAGAACCTGAAATCATTTGCCTTGTTATTGCTTAAAATAGTATAATATCATGTCTAAAAGTTATCTAAAACCTCCTGAGACTTTAATTAAATTTTTATTATTTTCTTGCTGCAACAGAAATAAAAATTTTCTTAGATAAAATATACATATAAACTTGACCCTGAAATTAACAGATCAAGTAGTGTAATGTAATTTTTAATGAGCTATTATAGGAAACCAATAGACTAAATGTGACAATTAATTGCAAAATATAATTTATGGCACTGTCGTTAACTTTGAAACTAATTAGACTTTTGGAAAGTTTGGTGCGGGCTTAAATAAAGGCTGATTGAAAGCCTGATAGAATATACAAATATGGTCATATCAAGTCTCACCTGTCCAGAGATATTTTTGCCAATAATTCTAGACATCTCCACTACTATAATATTTTGTAATCATCATATCTCTTTTTATTTTTTTGCTGAATTATGCATCTTAGTATTCACTTTTTTGTTAGCCCATTCTTCCTTTTTCTTATCCATGTGTTTCAAAGATTTTCATAGTTCAGTTCCCTTAATGTATTTTGTCTCACTGCCATTCTGGGATTATCAGAAACCTCTGCTCCCCCATCAGAACAAACTTGGAATATGCTATGCTTCTTATACCACGACTAGTAACCAGACAAGACAGGCTCAGCTCTCACTGACTTCAGGTCTTGTTGTAATTTTTGCCTTTGTGAATTAGTCCAGGTTCTCCACAGAACATAGAATGTAAAGATAGAAATTAGGATAGAGATAGAAAGAGAGAGAGAGATTTTAAGATATTGACTCATTTAATTGTGTGGTGGGCAAATCCCAATTCATAGGGCAGGCCAGCAGATTAAAAACTCAAGCAGGGTGTCTATGTTTCAGTCTTACTGAGACAGAAATTCTTCTTTAGGAAGTCTCAGTCTTTTTTTTAAGGCCTTCAACTGATTGGAAGAGGCCCACCCAAATTTTGAAGGATAATCTGCTTTACTCAAGGTCTATTGAATTAAATGTTAGACTCATTAAAAAAAGAATCTTCATAGCAACATTTAGACGCTGCTTGACAAAAAACCTGGGCACCATAGCCTAGCCAAGTTGACACACATAATTAAACATCACACTCTGCAATATGACTCAAGACATTATTTCAGGGCCAAAGAAAAAGAATGAGAAGCCAAAACAAAAGGAAAGAAAAACAAAGTCTGGAAACACAGTCACACAAACATAGAAACCTAATGCTTTAATTATCCTAATTAACACTTTTTATACTTAAAATTTGTCAGGAACTAATGTGTCTATTTGCATGCCATTTCTTTCTCACTTAATTTCTTTAATTTTCATAGAAATATCGAAGAATAGTATGATTACCAGTTTATCAATGCAAGAAACTCAAGCCTTATAGGTTAAAAAATGTATCCATGATCACACTTAGAAAAAAGCCTTAAAAATGTACCATCTAAAGATAATCTAAAGAATAGTAAAGTTTGATCTGGCAAGAAGTCTTGGATGAGGAAAGTTAGCTCCTTTAATTTATAAAAGAAGGAGAGGGAAAAGAAATAGAGGATATTTGTAAAGGGTTAATTACAATAGAATGTATACTGGTTACGGAGGGAAGTGAAAAGAGGAGGAATTGATTCACAGAAAAGAAAGGATTAGAGTTTATGTATTTGAAGAGGTGAAAAATTGCTATGATGGGCATTCTGATACAGGTGAACTGGGATGGATGAGTGGGAGCTGGTGCGAGAGCAGTGCCCTTATTCATGGTGTAAGATCCAGATATGAGATGGATCCATGTGAGATGGTAGAAGCAGGAGGCTGAAGAAGCATGAAGAAAAAGGTTTTTAGAAGAGGTAAAGAAATTGAGGAGCCTGGTGATGTATGAGTTACCTATTTGTATATTGACAAGACTGAATTATGATAAGAATAGTGGTGGGGAGAAAGATTATGGAGAGAGCAGTCAAGGTCTTCAACAAATGGAAGGAAATGACAGTGTGCTTCATACATAACCCCATCTAGATAGTGCAGCTAAGGGTATAGTCCTGAGGTATAACCTTCAAAATAACTGGAGATGGAAATTGAGCAAGGAAGTAAGAAGATTTAGGGGGTGGCAATGGCCCAGAGGTATTGGAGCTTAAAAGCATGCCTGTGAAGAAGGTCATGGTTGGAAGTAGAAATGGCAATTCTGCCACCAAGTACATTTTGCTAGTGTAGATGAAACCAAACATGTGAGATCAAAAGTATTCAGAGACCGAAAAACTGCAGACAACAGTTTGTGTTATAAGGAGGGAAAACCTAAGTCTGGAGCCTTTGTCTTGGCAGGGTTGGGATGCCCAACTTTCTATTGGATGATATTTCCACAGTACCTGGGTAGATTCTACCAGAGCAGGAGAGATATCGGAAGTCAGGTTTCTCCCCACCCAATCCAGTGTATTCCTACTATGTGGGGGATTATGCTCAATTTTAACTTTTCTCATGTTCCTGACTTTGGGAGCAAAGGTCTGAAATAAATGGCAGTTTGAACAGAAAATGATACCCATGTGGTGAGCAGCAAGGGGTCGCCATTATCTTCTTCCAATTTTACAAAATGGACCATTTCTTCTTTAAATGACATGATAGCAATGTCATTCATTGCCAACTATCTGTTATTTTGATGGCAAAATTCATCACACTCCATGTCACAAATGTTACAGATCCACAAGAAGAAAATGTGTTGACATTCTTCACTCATAATATAGGATTGATTGTTTCCAACTTTAATTTATCCAAAAATACAATTGAGAAAAGTAGACAGTGACTGATTTACAAATGACAGTGGCTGAGGGGAAGGTGGTAAGACTATAGAAAATAACCTACCTGAAATAATTGCAGGTCTTAAGGGTTTTGATGAGGCATACAGAGACATGCATAATATATTTTTTTCTTCACATCTTAGAGCAACTTCCAGCTCTTGGTGATTTTATTAGAATTAAAGAAATCTAACACTGGTAAGATTCTTAGAGATTTTCTAAACCCAGTTTATCATTTTATTGATGAGGAAATTAAGGAAGAGCTCATTTGGCAAATGCCAAGATTCATGCCCATTTTGTAGGCTAGGCAAGACTCATTATTTAGTTCTTTTTCAATAAGAGTTCAATTTGGAATTTCAGGACACCAAGAAACCTGGATACCTGTAAGAGGATTATTATGCTGCTCCTTTGTTTTCTACACAATGTTAAACAAAACTCGGATATTACCACGATGATTTCAGCCCTCAGTCCCCAACCCCTCAAAAATGTTTGTTTGTTTTTCTAGAAACTAGGCATACATAGACATTGTAGCACTCATATTCATTTGCTTCTTACAGTAAATTCACCTCGTATGTAAATAGCTTCTCCAGGATTCTGATTGCTATTCTTTCCTGGGAAATTATAAGAGTAGGGGTAGTAGGACAAACCACAGCTCTTGATGCTGATGTTGATCTCAAGGCTGTAACTGATATGCCACCCTTTATTTCCTCTGCCACATATTCTGCCAACTCAATGAACCTCTGTTGCTCTAGGTGACTCGCCTGGTGGGGCAACCCAGACCTTCATCTTTGAGGGGGCTGAATTCCTGGCTATCATGCCTATCTCATAACTTGGCTGATATATTTGTCCATTTATCATTAAAACTGATCATGAGAACACCACCAGACACCCCAGTTTATTACCTGAGTGCCAAACATATTCTTTGCTTTCTCATGATGTAAGAGAAAGTCAACATCTTCATAATTGGGGTCCATTAGCCCTGGTAGTATGATGATACCTTTCCTTGCATATTAGTGTCTCGGCATGAGAAGTCTGAAGTAATCAAGTGATGGCCATAGCTTAAAGTTCAATGGGGCTTCTACACCGTTACCAGGTGTAAACATTTCCCCTATAAGAATCAAGATCTCTAAAACCCACAGAGCCTAAATCTGGTATTATAGGGACTGTACATTATCTGATTAGGTGATAGTGAGTGATGGTGAGTGAGGTCACTTCTACTTCCACTTTTAGTTACTGAGCAGAACACATATTCTTCCTATAAAAGAAACATATAATTATTGATTTAGGGTGTATGTTCTAGCTTTATGAATGATAACCCATCTCCAACCCAGCACCTCAACTACACATGTAAGAGGTCGATCTGCAACTGTGTTTGTCCAGGAGCTTTGAGGTGGTAGAATATGTGATAGAAGTAGTCAGAAATGCATCTGTGAGTTATTGGCAGCCAATACTTCCAGGAACTGGGGAATGGATGTGTCAGATCTGAAGAAAAGGCACAGAATCCTCAAGTGGCTATTGATTCAGCCTCCTTGATATTGAATATAGCATGATTACATGGTAATACTGTTGACAGTCATTAATTTACTGGACAAGTATTTACTGAGGACCTACTCTGTGATATCTGAGTTCATCATTAAGTGGGAAGCTAGAGAAAATGTCATTTACTAAAATAAGTGCTAGGAAAGATGTCAGAAAGTATTAACATGACTTTTTTGAGGGTTGGATAAGATATCACTTATGAATTTGGCTTAAATACTACTTTGTTTATACTAGTTAATATTTGTTGAATCTTCCAGTCTATATTTAGAATATTAACAGGAAAGAACAGCTATCCCAATACCTTTGACAAGTGAATGATTTCTCTGCATTTGAGAGTCTGCCTCTTTGAGTGTCCAGATTTTAAAAGGTGTATAGTTGGGGGAGATAATCAGAGTAAGGGATTACCTGTCTGCCAGTCAAATAATTTAATAAAACCTGGAATGAGTGTAGTGGTAATTGCAATGCCTGGCTCACCTTTATAAATTTGTCTGTGTATCAGTGAGACATTTTTTCTGTAAAGTAGACAGCAGATTAATCTCCTGATAGTGTGGTTAAGAAGAGATTAGAGGAGGACCCTCAGAATGTAGTGAGACTTTACACTAGCCAGTGAGCGTAATAATAAAAGAGGGTGATCAAGGACAAGAAAAGCATTCAGAGGAGTTGATGACCTGGATGAGAAACACAATGAGCATCCTAAAGGGTGTCAGGAAGCTTAGTTGGGGCAGTGAACCTGGCATATTGAAGATCATATTTTATCAAAGTAATTCCCAATCCACTAGGTGGGATAGAGCAGCAGACATGTGCATACTGCAAATAGTACTCAAATTCAGAGAGTGGTAGCAGTATGGTTCCAGGTGGTCTGTGTGTGTGAAAGCCAGAGACAAGGTATGCTCTTGAAAGAGGGATCAATAAATTAATGCCCACATAGACTAGGCAGATAGGGCAGATGAGTGATGCAAGGAAGTTGATGCAAAGGGAGTGGGAAGGACAATGATGCCGTGGAAGGAGTATGCATACCCTTTGTGATGGGGTCAGCTAGAACTCAGCCTCAGCCAATTGTGCCTTTGTGGGAAGTGGGCCAATATTGCAAAATCTCAGACATTCTTCAAGATATTTTGGGGATATTTATTTAAATTTATATCAATTTCAGATATTTAAATGTTGGAACTAAATAAAATTTTAAAACCTGGCTGGGCCAATTAACATGAATCTGAAAATAGAATGTCGCTTATAGGCTTCTGCTTTGCAACTCTGAGATAAAATTTTGGCAGAATCCTAATGTAGAGGGTATAGCCTCAGAGAAGGGCAACTGTGCTATTCAGGAATCTAAGTATTAATCAGAAAACTGAGGCACCATTCTGGTAATCAGGGCTGGAGTATCACTGCAAGAGTAAGGAAAAATCTGGAGTCCTGTGGGCAAGATGGTGCCCCCATATTTACCATATTTGTCAAGGCTAAATGACCCTCTCCAGTTTTTAAGCCTTAAAAATTGAGAGGGCTACATCCTCCTAATGAAGGACAAAAGTAAGATCCAAATTATAGTCCAAGGTGTTTATGCAATCACTCTTACTTTCTTTTATTCACTTTTCTTTGGTTATTTATTTATTTATTTTACTTCTGAGCTTAGATTTAAAATTTGCTTCTAGAAACACTGGTTTGAGAGTAACCCTTGATTCCCTTGTTGGATTTTTTTAACTTTGGATTCCAGTTGAGCTTTTGTCAATGCTCATCATACTGGTTTTGGTGCCTCTTGTGGTCTCCATCTAGAAGTATGTGGGCTTCATGGAATTCCAATAATGAAGCTTTCTTCCTGGGTACCAGTAAGGGAAGATAATTGGAAAGACAAGTCTATGTGGATTCTTTAATCAGAATTAAAAGCAATTCAGAATTGCCTTAGGGATTCTGGATGGGATGGAACCTCATAACCTTGCCCCCAGGCAAGGAGACTTAGTACATTATAGGACTGTACAGATCTGGGAGTGGCACTTGCAACCTCAGAAGTTCCCTGAGTAAAATTTGAAACTGGCCCCATACACAGAGGACAAGGAGAAACTGAAGAAAGAGGCAGACCACTCCAGTCTGTTTGGTGGCAATTTTAACAAAGAAGGGAACTTACATACGAGGCTTTTCTTAGGTGGCAGCAAGAAGAGTAGATCTCCACATGGCCCGAGAGAATCGTAAAATTTATATAGAGGCCTTAACTGGTTTCAGTCACATATTCAATCCAGATAGTCTCACCAATACCTTACTCATCCCTCTTCCAAGATTGCATCCTTGAAAAGGCTCTGGCACTGGGAACTGTGGGTGGGATGTACATGCCAAGGATGAGGAGGGGGTGGGGATCCTTTTATTGCCCAAGTCCAGCTTTCAAGTGACAGCCATCACATCCCCTCAACGACCTCCTCCAAAAAGCGGGTGCATCGTTTATTCTTTCTTAGACACAATACAGAAATCTGTATTTATAGATAATGATACAACAGACTTCACAGAGTTTTTGAAAGGCTTAAATACAAATCACATCTTTACAATGCTAGAGAGTTGATTGGCACATAACATGGTTGATACATTATAACACTGCCTTTTACCCTCTGTCCTCCCAGCTGTACACAAAAGAGAATAACAGAATGTTGAGGGGAATTCATGGCATTCATTTCTATTCCAGAAATATTCTTGGTAAACATGTGCATGTATTGTTTTCTTTGTAAAAGATACCTTTCTTTGGCTTTAAATTGTACTTGATAATTTTCATGTATCATCTATTATGCAATCTACACCCACTCCCTTCCCTCCCACAAAAATAAATAAATGAAGAGGCAAATGCTAAAAACTACTTTGGTAAAAGCTAGGAAAGGCTATTAAATGACATATTATATAGGAGTATGACCCAGGGACTTTCATAAAATAATTTAGCATCCAGAACTTCCTGATGACGAGAGGTATAATAAAACCCCTGAAACTACCATGTCGACTTTAGGAAAGGCTAGAGAATAAAAAGAGACAACATGCACATTTGTTTTCAGAACCTTTCACCCTGACTGTTTTTCCTTTCAAAATGAGCTTGGGCTTGATTTAGAAATGAACTACAAAGTCATGTTAAGAAGAACATAATTTTGAATGCCATGCTATGGATTGTGCCAGCAACAGCACCTTTGTGGGCAAAGAACTTTTAGGTGCATAACTAGAAAAAGATAAGCCCTGGTGCAAATCTAATGTCCTCCCCTCCTTGACAGGTGCATTTTCATGCACCAGAGGTATTTACCTTCTTTTATTCTTTAAGCATGGGAACAACAGAATAAAAATTTGTGTCAAGTAACTCTCACTCTCAACCCATCTGGATAAGCTGTGGTTTGATGGAAAAGGTCAGCTGCTTTGTTTGAAGGTAACCCTGACCTTCTAGAAAGAGTGGACATTGCTACACACACAGCACTAAGCACAGGTTATAGGTTAATGCAGGTTAAATTCTTTTCAATTATTGAGTATTGATTTTATTGCAGGTATTTTTTTCTTCATAGCTACTTCTTAGAGGTAAGTAATATAATCTGGAGTTTACAGATGAAGAAACAAACCCATAAAAGATAATTACCCAACATACTGCTGGCTTTCAGGTGACCTTATATGATTGTGTTTCTGCATCTACTTATCGTTGAGGCTGGCTTGTAGTTGTGTATTCGTGATCTCTTTACTAACTTTTGATATCAGGGATATCCTAATTTAGAAAAATGAATTGGAAAATTACTTTCTGTGCTCTAAAACAATTTACATAGCATGAACCTACACATATCTCATTATATATTTCTAGAAAATGTGTAACAGCTAACCTATTTAACTACCTATAGTCAGAACCTTTCTGAGAAGAACTGTTTGAATATCGATAACTGATTATTTTTTCCAAAACTTTGTCTTCTTCAGGGTTTTCACTACATATTTATGAAGAAATTTATATTTTCCCATAAAGTTATCAGTATGCCACTGGTATATTTTTAAATCCAATAGCAGAAACAGTAGGTTTTTTTTTTTTTCTTTTTCGTGTTTTCATAAATAACTCCCTAAGAAATGCTGGGAAAGTGAATCACCTACTGATGGTTAGTTTTTCATGATTTGCTTTCCTTTTTGTGAGCTCGAGTTAAGGATAAAGGTAATGACCCAATAAGTATGTTATAAGTAAGAGACAAAAGGAGAATGATGTTGTTATTTCATATTGACAGGAAAATCAAAACCAAAACATCCAGGACAAAATAATAAGGACTTGTAGAATTTCTTCTACAACTCTATAACCAAAAGTGTACATTATATTCTTAACAAGGATGTTTACAGAGACTACAATTTCAAAATGAGGTGAATAGAATTGTGGATGGACTTAATTGTCATGGAGATATTTGTGTTGCCCCAACAGTCATGTGGAATCATCATGAACCAGGGTGATATGACAGAGAAAAGAGCCAGGTCCTACTTCAGAAGGCTTAAGGGAAGGTTTTTCAGAGGAGGTGAAATTAACATGAAGAAATAAAGATGAGAGTCAACTATGTGGGGTCCAAAGGAAGAGCATTTCAAGCATATGAAACAACACACACAAGTCATTAGGTGACTCTCTTTCATTAGGTGAAAGAGAGTTTGACACATCCTAGGACTCTGCCCAGGTGTCCCAAGCTTTGGGAATGATGGAGAGAGCAAGATGAGATGAAGCTGGTGTGATGGGCATAGTCAAGACTACAAAGGCTTTATTTAGCAAGCTAAGTAATTCATATTTTAGCTTTGGTACAGTGAGAGATCACACATGATGAGGAAAGAACATGTAAACAGGAGAAATCAACATCATTTCTAAATGCTGATGTGGACCTTCAGGGGCCTCAACTGAAAAAAAAAAGTGTGTTCCAACTGGAGTCTACACTTTTGAAATCCATCTTGTAACGTAAAGTAGAACACTATGCACTGTCCGTTTTGAAAGCAGCTGACTTTCTCCTTAGCTGTTCAACACATTCCTTTCTAGGAGTTGAATTTAACATGATGGCAGAATATGCTTTTGGATTTGTATGAGGGACTCATGAATAGACGTGGTTTGTAGAGTGAGATGACAACTTATTGTTTTTTAGCATTGATCAGAAATAACACTGTGTTTATGTGATTTTTGCACTGCTGGGAAAGTTTAAATTTAAGTCATCCTTTAATTCTTAAATTCTTCCCTGGAGAGGTGGAGTTAATTAATACTTGAGAAGTAGAGTTGAAGCAATAGAAAAAAATACATAGAAATTTCTTATACATTCTGTCTACTGTCATCTTCCCAAGCTTACAATATTGTTTTGCCTTAAAAAAATGAAATGGTGTGATAAATGCAAACTGTTTATATTTTCAGTGGCTTTTTGGATGGAAAATTTTGTATTGATAAGAAGGGAATTGTTAAGCTTAAATGTCTTTAAACAACTTGGTATGCAACTTAAATACACTAATAGGAAAATAGACATTTTATCAATGATTACAAGAAATAATGCTAGCTCCAAAAGTGTTCCATTATAATCTGTATTTACCTACTTGAAAGCATCTCATTAGAGTGAGTTGTCATCTCCCACTCTATATGGGTTTTCTCTTGCCGCTGTAACAAAGTACCACACATTTAGTGGCTTAAAACAACAAAAATTTATTCTTTTATGATTCTGGAAGTCAGAAGTCTGAAATCAGTTTTACCTGTATAAAGGCAAAGTGTTGTCAAGGCTGGATTCCGAGGGGAGGACCTGTTTACATGCCTTTTTCACCTTCTAGTGGCGGCAAGCATGCCTTGGCTTGTGGTTCTTTCCTCCATCTTCAAAAAGCATCATTTTAATCTCTGCTTCCATCATCACCTTACCTTCTCTTCTGATGCTGACTCCTCCTCAGTCGCTCTTTTAAAGACAGTTATGATGTTATCACATCAACTCAGATCACCCAGGATGATCTCCTCATCTACAAAGTCCCTTTCCATATAAGGTAACATTCCCAGGTTCCAAGGATTAGGACATGGACATACTTGGGGTGTGGGGACAATTATCCAGCCTACCTACCATACCCTGTAAGTCAAATTCATTCTTAGTTTTGTATTCTAGTTCACATAGCCAGTTGTCTATGAACCTTCCCCGTTTGCTCATTTCCAGAGATTTTAGTGATCTTCTTTCCTTCAAACGAACCTGAGAACACCAAAATCATAGAACTTATCATGACACAATTTTCTTTCTCTCCCTGAAATATTTGTGATCACCTAGGTCTTATTAGGATACTTACCCCAATTCCTGAAAAATAGTAAATACTGAATACACATGACCAATGGCTGAGATAAAATGAAGCAATGTCTTCCTTAGTCTTCTGTTTGTGTTTTACTTCAAAAGACACATGTTCCCAGAGTTTGTTGAGAGTTTAAGCAGGCATTTTGTAATTTTTAAAATTATAAAATTGCTGTTTTTTTTTTTCATAAAAAGCAGGCCACACATCTAAATGACCTAGATTTCCTCAAGAACGTTCAAGCAGTCCATGATAACTTAAGAAAGGGTCAGCTACCATCTGGAGGCTGGATAAAAGACTGAGCTGGTGCCACAGTGTTGATTGTGTTTGATAAGGACAGTGAGACGATGAGGGAAAAAAATAAAAGTGTGTATGTGGCTTCTTCTTTTATCTCTGACACTTTTTAAAGCTGCCCTCATTCAAATTTAGTGACCTTGAGATTTTGAGCTGACAAAAATACACTTTCTTATTTTAATCTATTTGACTATCACTTACTATTGCTTTAATAAAATCACAGTGTAGGTGTCCCTATTTTTTTCTCATACTTTCCAGAATGTCTCATGTACTTCTCCCAACTTCCCCAGCCCAACAATATCCAATATCCAATATCATCTCCATCATTTCCTCATTTATTCCCTTCAGCCAGTCTAGATTACTCTCTTTCTTCCATGTCAGGATGTACTCTGACTATATTTGGGTAACAGATATTGAAATTAGACTAATACATTAACTGTTTTTAGGGGTTTAGATATCACAAGCCTTGCTGGTAAGAAGCTGAGCTCATGTTGAATGAAGCTGGGACAGCTGGTGTGGCCAGGAGAAAGATGAGGTGAGGTTCTACAACCTGTGGAACCTTGGTAAGCTCTGCAAGGAGATGTAGAAGGCCAGAGAAAGGGACGCATTGGATTCCTCAACACTGAGTTATGTAGACAAATAAGAAAAGAAGCACACTTTTTTCTAATATGCCAAGTGAGAGAGTCTACCAGCAACATGGATCAGAGTTCAGGGTTATTACCTGATCAATTCTCGTTTTGACCCTGTATCAGTGTTCTCTTATTTTTTTTCTGTCAATGAACCTGTGATAACCTAGTTTACAGTCAAAGCCACTGAGGCTCAGTGGATTTTAATTAACTTACCTAAAAACACACAGTTAGTAGGCTGCAGAGTTAGGATTCAAAATCACCAATTTGGCGAATCCAGTCCATACTGTACCTGGAATCACAGAGTTGCAAAGACAAGAACACAGCTCTAACTTTTGTCGTGTACCATGTGGAAACTGCTAACAGCACAGCTAACCTGGAGGCATTGCAACTCTATCCAATGACATAAGCAGTGCTCATGAAGCCAGGCTGCCTTCACAAGGGTTAAAATGGTCAAGAAAGGTATGTTTGGTTTAGGGATAAATATGTGTTTGTGTCTGTGTGTGTGTGAGAGTGTGTATGTGTGTATATATATAGTGAATGTGTGTGTAGTGGAAAAACATTTGAGTAATTTGAGATTCAGGTAGACTTGTGTTCTGATCTCAGCTCTGACAGTTACAACATAGTGACCTTTTGAAAGATAGTTAACCTTTCTAAACCCTAGTCTCTTCATTCATAAAATGGGGAAAATGATAATTATAATGCAAGTTAAATTAATTAACTCTAACTCCAATCTGCCTAGTACAGACTCAAAATAAATGCTCAATAAACATTATTGTTTATACTATTATTTTTGTTGGTATTATTATTATTACCATACACTACCTTTTCAAACTACAAATCAGAGCTGTGTAAAGTTCTTCGAGAACACACATTTTCTCTGCATTACTGCAGTAGCTTTGCAGCATAGGGTCAGTAGATCTTGGCTATAAATTTTTTATCCTAAAGACAAGCCTTTATGATCAACATTGGAATATTTGGCAAACAAAGTCCTATAACATCAGAATTGAACTTTGAAAATATGGAAGAAATAGAGACAAAAGAGGCATAAATCATCAGAAAGTTGTGTGAGAAATAGCTGAGAGAACTGGAGATATTTAAACCTGGAGAAGAAAACTGGCTTCAGAAAGTCATCCTAACAAAGAAGTATTTGACTTTTTTGATAGAGTCTCTACAGAGAAGATCTATGACCAATAGATGATTGTTACCGAGAGAGAGTTTGAAATTAAAGAGCTACCGAAAGTTGGAATGGACTCTCTTGTGAGGTAATGAACTCCCTATCACTAGACTTCAGTGAAGCCTCAACACTGAGATCAAGGACACAGTGAAGGTGACTTCCTAAGGGGTTTCAAATATTTCCTTTTGATTTCCTCTTCTTTTTTCACTATGTACATACTACCACTTGCTTGAGAGATCTCTTTTTTTCTCTTGGCCACATGAAATATAAAGGACCAGGGATTTTACAGAAACATTGGTGCCAACTCTTTTCCAGGCCCAATCACTAGGATGATGGCCCAGGTTGGAATTTGAGCCAAAAGACTTTGCTATTGTGAGTGTGCATTTTCTTAGAGTATCCATTCCCTGTTACCTTTGCAAATGAAGAAAGGTGACAGTAGGAGGTGGACAGAGTTTTCAACTCATTTTTCTGAATGCATTAACGAAAACTATTAAGACTAACTTATCTTTATGGTCTTGCCCATCTCTTAGAGTCTCAAATTCTACCCAATCTTTTAAAGTGAGACTTTCTACAATATATGCATTAATACATACATTTATTTATCTATCTTTATATTAATAAACCAGTTCTCAAGATATCTTTGAGTGGTATGAAACCTACCATTAGCTCCTAGTGTCTTCAGTACATTTTATTACTTTGCTGAACTCTCAAAAGAGAAGGCAAGTGCCCCTCAATATCTGGGTCAACCTTGGTGCATATAACCATCCCAGTTAGGTCATGCTCTGAGCTAACAGCCTATGTGCATTCTTTATGAAATTAGAGACTTATCTGTGGATTCATTTTCTCTGCTCCATTTTAAGCTCAGCCTCTCCTGCAAATGCATACTTCAATTGCATAGGCCTCCTGTGAATAATAGATTTTATCTATGTAGAACTCACACTTGATGATGTGTAACTACCGTGCTTTGCCACTCATAAAATACCCATCTCAATTAGTGAATTAGCAGACCATCAGGTTGATGCCAAAGATGTGAAACCTTGAGAATGCTCATTGCAGCTAATGAAAATATGTTTAGAAATCGCTTCTCTAAATGATTCACTAGCAAGAAATTGGCTTATTATTGTAGACTGTATTTGGTTCTGAAAAAAATCAATCTTCCCTTCAGCCCTGTCATCTAGCAGCTCGTCAGCTATTTAAAGCATCACATAAGCTGCCTGCCTTTACCAATTCTTAGAAAATGGGGCATTTTCACAGTTTACCAAGTGACATTAGGACCATTATTATACAGATTGATGCTTTTTTAAATACGATCATTCTGTTCACCTTTAATCAGCATTGGTTAAAAAATAGCTGTCTTTCTTGAAGGGTACAGATTCCAGGGGAGACGTAGCTAAAAATATTAGGCATCATACATTATTTCAAACATCTGTAAGTGTTTGTATTGCACGTTATAAAAACCTTGATATAAAACGCCACAATTGAATGGGAAAGTATTATAAATGTCAATGCTCATATTTCTGAAGACCAATTTGCCATTTTTTGGTGGTTATTTTTTTGAAGGTTGTAATGAACATGGTTCATTTTGCTTCCTACCATTTATCTTTTCAGTAGCAATGGAAAATTTCTCCCTTAGGCACAGCATGCTATTCTTGTCTTAGACAATTAGGCAGAAATGAAAATCATAAAGGTGAGAGATTTTCCCACAAAAAATATGATGCTCAGTACAGTAGCTTGCACAATTTAGGCTTAGGAATTCCAACCGAACTCAAGGATGGCAATTTTGTGATGTAGCAGAAACAAATAACAAAGCTTCCATCTCTTACTGCTCTGAGAGGTGTGTGGGAAGGCAAAGTTCAGACTTTGCCTCAGCCTTTCTCTGAATGTTCAATAAGCTGTCAAACGATAGTTTAACTCGAGAATGTAAACTGCCAATCTCAAGGGCATTGAGGCTAGAAAAACAGGAATGGAATAATTGTAGGCTATTACATTTAAACTGGAAGAAAAACTGTTTTTCAGTAATTATTCTTTGTTGAGGATTAGCATTTTTCTATCAGATGTATCTGGAACAAAGAAAGTGCGTGACTGTTATGCTTCCAGAAGTGAAGGTATTACTTGTGCTTTTGAGAAAGAAAATGTAAAGAATATGCATTTTGGAGCAGGCAAAACTGAGTTACTCATGCCTCTGCCACTCTCTACTAATGTGAGTGTACACAGGCCATTTAAATCCCTTCACTATTTCCTTACCTGCAATGGAGTTATAAATCAGTTTGGACCCTATGAAACTGTTTGACCATTTTTGACCAACCAAAATGGCAAATAGTTAGTTCACAGTGTTGCTGTGATAATCAATGAACAAAACAAAAGAAAACAAAACAAAACAAAACTCTCTCCCTCACAACCTCACAAAGAGATACAACAATCAATTCCCTTTCCTCTTAGATAATCAATCCTCAAAGCTTTCCAGATGCTGCCCTGGCAACAATTCCTTGCCAAGAATAAGAAAGCATCTCATAATGATAAGTGTGATTGTTCTTATTAATCAATAACTGTGGATAAAACCTTGCATGCAGTATTTCATTTAATTAATTCTTAAGTATGTGATAGGTCTTATAATTGTTATTGTGAATTATGGATTCACAAACTGAGGTCGTATATTAAGGTCTCAGGAGGGGTAAACTGGAGAATCCATGGTCATAACCAACACACTTCCTGAGAGGTCAGGAGCCCGCTTTCAATGTTATAGGTAGAGTTTCCTTGCTTTAGCCTCCTTTACAAGTCCTTCACATTTAATAATAATGCATAGTCACAAGATGTTTGGAATGTTTTAGGCATGCAGATTCTGTAATTTGGCTTCCAGCCTCTTAACCTTTTAGCTATATGACCTCTAACATTAGACAAGTCAATTTTCTTTAACTGATATTTAGCTAGTATTTGTTCATCCCATAGTTAGCAGCCACTGTTCCAGGCCTTTGCTCACATTACCCCCTTTAATACCCATAACAATCCTGGTGGATGGTATTATGATTTTTTTTCTGCAGAGGTGGAAACTTAAACTCAGGGAGTCTACATCACTTAGTCAAGATCATAAAACGAGAGAGCAGAGCCAGGATTTGAACCTGACAGTCTAACTTTAAGCCTCACACTCTTAACAATTATGCTAGATTTAATCTATAATCTCTATTTCCTCAATGTTAAAATGGTATTTAATGAAGATAAACATAAAAAACCCTGGGACATGGTATGCTCAATAAATTTTTTATTAATATTATTATGTATTATACTTTATTAGCCACTTTTTTAGAAAACCTGCAACAATGATCCTTTTGTGGAAGTGTTATTGGTCTGATTTCAGATGAAAAACTGAACCTTACCAAATTAGGTTGGTTTGTCCAAAATGACACATCAAAACATCCTGGAACCTACAACTTTTGACTTTGAATCCATTGCTTTTCTCGATATTCACTCCATTATATTTCACTGTAAATGTTTATAATTAATTTATAATTTTATCTGACTATTACCAATTCAGTTTTACATTATAACTATTTAATTAATTTTTAGTTTCTTATACATCAAATGTCATTGCTATATCCAGTTAATAACTTTATAGTTATAGCCTAAGGTATATATAATTATAGTTATAGCTAAAGGTAGTACTTTTATGAAAATGTGTTAATAATTTTCTGACATCAACACTCAAGTTCTTTTTTATTTTGAAAAATTGTATCCATATTATATAAACTAGATGGGAGAAAAATCTTTTTTTTTTAATTAGAACAAGGAAGGGGAGACAACTAAGCACAGAAATCTTGGGTTTCTTCCCTGGAATAGGAATGCTTTTCTTTGTTCTTGGAATGGCTTTAAAGTGATGATTTCTCTGTATTTGCTGATTACCTACATGCAATAAAATAGCTAAAAGCATAGTCTTCCTCCCTGAAACTCAGCTTCCATAATGTGCACATTGACCAAGTCTAGTGGGTACACTGAGGCACCACCCAGAAACCTCCTTCAAGAATGAGACACTCGGGCTTCCCTGGTGGTGCAGTGGTTGAGAATCTGCCTGCCAATGCAAGGGACATGGGTTCGAGCCCTGGTCTGGGAAGATCCCACATGCCACGGAGCAACTGGGCCCGTGAGCCACAACTACTGAGCCTGCGCGTCTGGAGCCTGTGCTCTGCAACAAGAGAGGTCGCGACAGTGAAAGGTCCGCTCACCACAATGAAGAGTGGCCCCTGCTCGCAGCAACTAGAGAAATCCCTCTCACAGAAACGAAGACCCAAAACAGCCAGAAAGAGAGAAAGAGAGAGAGAAAGAGAGAAAGAGAGAAAGAGAGAAAGAGAGAAAGAGAGAAAGAGAGAAAGAGAGAAAGAGAGAAAGAGAGAAAGAAAGAAAGAAAGAAAGAAAGAAAGAAAGAAAG
Source organism: Eubalaena glacialis (assembly GCF_028564815.1). NCBI lineage: Eukaryota > Metazoa > Chordata > Mammalia > Artiodactyla > Balaenidae > Eubalaena > Eubalaena glacialis. The sequence continues at coordinate 40,562,698 of NC_083720.1, read as the reverse complement.
AAAGAAAGAAAGAAAGAAAGAAAGAAAGAAAGAAAAGAAAGAAAGAAAGAAAAAGGGAGACACTCATTTAACCAGCTTCTGGGTGTGTTGTGGCTCACAGCTATAGCTGAACTGATTTCCAAGAATTATCCTCAGCCAAAGAGAGCCACTTTACCTGATGTCACACCTTTTCCTGCAGGCAGCCCACTCCAAAAACTGGTCAGTGAAAGGGTATAAAAGATTAACCCTGTGTCTGAAGATGGGGAAACTCTGAAGGGCTACACCAACTCTTGAGTTCTTGGTGGGTTCTAGAATTAGCTGAGGCCTCTGTTATCTCTGAGAAGGAATAGGGTCTAGGGTACAACTTTTCCCTCTTCTCAATACTATGCCTTTCATTCCCCCACAGACCTGGATCCAGAGAATACTCCCCAGTAAAATCCCTGCACACAGATCTCTATGTCAGACTATGTTTCCTGGAGAACTTGACCGAAAACACCCAAGTTTTGGAGAATGGAGACCTGCTTTGTTTCTTGCATTAAAGTGATCTGACACTAAAACATTTCAATAATTCCTAGACTTGGTTGGGGTTACACTGACTGTGATTAGGGCCCTCTGATTCTGACCATTGCCTATTACACCACGACATTTCAATACCTTTAGTCTTGTTAGGTGGCATCACTGATCCATGACAAAAAAACACAGTTCTTTTCAATTATTTTTGGCAATGTGTCTCTGTTCCTTATCTTTGAATCTGGTGTCACGGCTTCATTCCATTAGTTGAATCTCCATCTTTGACCTCTGTCATATATGGCACAATTTCCAGTGTTCTTAGCATTTGAATCTTGCATGCTGTACTTGATTTCTGGTTGTGCACACATTTCCAGGGACAAATAACTTATGTAGTTATCTGTGAGCTCTCTTCACTTTGTTTCCCTTTGAAATTAAAAGTTCAACACCTATGCCCAGTTAGAGATGAATTCAGTCACCATTTGACTGTGTATATCCTCATACATCAGATAAACTTCACTCTTTTGAACTCATTCATCACTCCCCAAATTTTGTTGCATGGAGTTAGAATCTGGTCACTTTTTTTTTTTTATTGGAATAATTGCTTTACAATGTTGTGTTAGTTTCTGCTGTACAGTGAAGTGAATCAACTGTATGTATATGTATATCCCTTCCCTCTTGGACCTCCCTCCTCCCCACATCCCACCTGTCTAGGTCATCACAGAGCACCAAGCTGAGCTTCCTGTGCTATACAACAGGGTCCCACTAGCTATCTATTTTACCCATGGTAGCATATATATGTCAAACCTAATCTCCCAGTTCATCCCACCCTCCCCTCCCCCACCACGTCCACACCTCCTCCGTTCTCTACATCTGCATCTCTATTCCTGCCTATCTTTAAAATGGGGTTTAGAAAGGCAATTTTATTTTTTAAAGATGTTCCTCGAAGAAAAAAAGCCTTTTAAAAAGTCTTTTAGTAAAATTGCCTTTATAAACCTCCTTTTAAAGATTCACATATCTTTACATGTTAAAGGATCTCAAAATTTCTGCTATCAAGAAATCCTTTATGCTTATCTTCACCTATTTCCCAAATCTGGGTTGACCACAGGATGTTTTTTGTTTCTCTGTTTTGTACAGTATCTGGCAACCTTTCACATATTTATAGTTTTCCTTGGAACAAGTTTGGGGGAACACAAATCTAGTTTAACCTCTGACCCAGTTTAGGATCCCTTTCTATACCTGAGGGTGATTCTCTAACATGGGAGAGATTTATTACATTTGTATTTCACTTGACTTTTGATTTTCATTTCAGATATTTAGGTTAACTTTATTTTGCATATAGGTAGAGGGCATAAAAATGAATAAAAAGGCAGTTATCATACATCATATCTTCCCTGTGCTCCAGGAGAGAACAGCCTTAGTTGAAGGGAATTTAATGAATAGGGACCAGGTTAGCCCTCTAGCCTTGTCATGAATGTCTCCAGGGAATAAAGAACATGCCTTTCATAAGGCAGACAATTTCACTGTTAGCCTATTCTAATTATTATAAATTATCTTCATTATAATTTCTATATACCTATCCCAGATTGGCCCTCTGGTGCAACATCAAAACTTATTTTTTATTGTTATTATTTTTAAATAATGTCCCATCCCCCTCAGGCAATTGAAGACAACCAACTTACCCTATTTGACACTTCTTGTCTCCAGACTAAACATAAATTATTTTAATATTTCACAGTTGTCATGTTTTACAGAATCCTTTTAAAATGTCTTCCTCACATGAGCATACGCTAGTTTACCACTAGAACTCATATCTCCAACTTTTAGCTACTTCTAGATACCATATTTCTGTAACAACATCCAGCCATTTGAACAGTCACTTGAAGGTGCACGAAATGAAACAGAATATTGCTTCCTTGTTGTTTCAGAGGAATGAGTGAATTCTGTGTTTTCTTCAAGGTTTTTCTTTAAATAAAGGACTAGATGAGAAAATAGATAGGACTCCTATTTTTAGTCTTGACTATGATTAAAAGACCTCCTGTGCTGTGATAGTCACATTCTTTGTGATTTACACACCAGCTGGCATATGTGTCATTTAAGAAATGGGAACAGAGGATTGGGGATTATTAAATAATATTAGATCCTCCCTGGGAAATGAAAAGTCAACACCTATTTTACTTTACTTTCCCAACTTACAGAATTACCATAGTTCTTGCCAATATTTGATATTTTAAACTTCAAACAAATTACCCATAGGCACAAAGCCACTTCACACAGATTTTCTTATTTAAACAAAATGTCATTGAGAGGAAATCACACTACTGAAAATCACTACTTTCTCAATGACTGAATGTGTTTAAGGTCTTGTATTGGGAGCAGGTATATTTGATAATAAAAAGCATTGAATATGATCTATCAGTGTACTTAAATGAATTGTACCAAATCATGTTTTCTACAAATGTCAAAATAGGGGAACAAGAAGCCAAATCAGAGAATAATTGAAAAGCATTAGACTAGTTAACAAAGCAAGATAATGAGATCCTGTTTAATTATATTATCGATTTTCCTTTTAAGTCAGTGTTTATCTCCCTTTTCTTAAAGAGAAACTTAAATGTAGGTTGTGGTGTTTAAATCTAATTTGTCAACCTATGTCTAATCTAGACCGTAACTACTCTACTCGTTAACTGTGTGTTGGACATCTCTTGTTGACTCCATTTAATTTTGTTTGGGAAGAAGAAGGAAATGACAGAGAAAAAGAATGGATGTTTTTATGATTACCTCTATCCTAGAAAGGTTGAATAGTATCTCATCCAAGCTGATATCATCATTTTGACTTACCCATTATCTGATTAAGGGTGAGGAGAAAATGTGGAATTCTATTTCTTCCTTAAGTATAAACGTGAGGTTTGGTGGAAAGCTTAGGTTGGTTAAATCTGTTAGCTTTGTTGGATATTCCACAAATGCACTTGACACCTCAAGAATCTCAAGAACTTATTCAGATCCCTCAAAAGTTGAAAATCATAGTCAAATTAGACATAAGAATTCTGGCATTTAGGAGAGTTGAAGAGGTAAACAGCAAATCTGTGGGATAATCTCAGCTGCTCCTTTTCAAATGAAAAACAAATTCTAAACAATTAAAGAAATATACATATATAATGAGGGAAAATGTAAAAGAAAAATAGTAGTCATAATTTATAAATATTTTATAGACTTCTAACATTTAGAATGAAAAAACACTCTAAAAAATGAAGACCGACCCTCACTCATAAGTGCATTTTGAAACATTTTCAAACATTGTCAAGGACTTTTTTTTCCCATTGTAAACATAAATAATTACATATTTCCAAGAGTAAAAGGTAGATATGATATATAATAGTTATTGACATCTTCTGCCTCTTCACCATACTCTTAATTTGGAATCACCAAAGCATTAAAAAACTTGGTTTTGATTGGTTTTACTTATTCTGAGTTTCAGTTTCCCCATATGCTAAGAATTCAACAACAAAATGAACAAAAGAAAAACCTGGCAAACCAAAATCCAAATGAGACCAAAAAAGCAAAAAAAAAAAAAAAAAAAAAAGACAGATCACAAAGACCTCCCAATGCCTTCATATTTTGTTGTATACTTTGTGTCCAGCAATAAAGCTACTCCGGGTTGGAATTATTAATTTAACTTATTTAATTAACACTTATATAAAGAGTCTGCACTGGACCAGTCATTGATTCAAATCCTTTACATATATTGCCTCATGTTAATTCCTTAAAATAACCTCAGGAATCAGGTAATATTATTCTCATTTTTGAAGGAAGTTGATGCACAGAGAAGTTAAGTATCTGACTCAAGTTTGCACAGCTCGTAGGTATTGAAGTTAGCCTTCACCTTGGCTGTTAGACTCTGGACCCTCTTCTTTTTCACACTTTTGTGCTGCGTGATTTCTCATAAAATATTGCTCAAATATAGGCGATCATTCTTCTACTTCTCCTCTTACTGTTTAATAGTAAACTTTAATTTAAATTAAATAAATTTTATAATTTTCCATCTAGAACCTGGTACATAGAACTAGTCAATAAATATGAAGTATATTTCTTGTTTCCTATATTTCCGTTTTATAATTTTTAAAATGTCCTTGCATAAACCCAGGAAAACCTACTCTCACTTACTAACTCAGGTTATTTAAATACTTATAGGATCCTGATAAATATCATGAAAAAAACTTCATTATCTGAGTATTTTGGAGACTAAAGTTTGTGGTAGAATATAGAAAATGTGTGAGTGTGATTTCAACAAGTGCAGTATCACTTTATCTTTTAATAATCCCCATGTCTCCAGAGGTCTTGTCTTGGTAGGAGACAATTATGGGACATGAGGAAAGAAATATATATATATATATAATATATATGAATAAAATATAAATATAGATAAAGAATATATATGCATATATATTAAAATAGTATTAACATAAATGAGAAAAATCCTTTCTTGTTGATGTTTCACTGAAGACATGGTAGGATCTAGAGTCTTTCCCATTAAAACGTAAAAACTACAGACTAGAGTCTGCCTCACCAGAATAGAGCAGATACGAGGAGTGAAGAATATTTGGGGAGGAGAATAGTATAAGAGGTAAGAGAGAAGAGATTCTGAACACCCATCAAAGAGGGGCTCCGTATGGATTGCGAGGTTTGCACCATATGCTAAACTCTGGGTATGATAGTGACCTTCTAATTCTAAGAGTGTTTTGAGAATGACTTGCAACTTCACAAACTTTCCACATGGTGTGAGAGAGCTAAGGGATAGGTTTTCTTAAAGATAGCCTTAAGTATTGGGTTAAGGGGAAATTAAGTGCTTTTCAAAGGGCAGTTGACATTATGTTTACCAAAATTTTACTGTAAAAGTCAAAACAATTTTTTTAAAAAATAAAGAAGCTCAAATGCCCATGTAGCTCATTTATTCTCAACTATATAAATCCAGGAACTCTAAGGTTTCCCACGGAGAATACTCAAGAGGCTAAGCTACCCTCTGGCCCCTGTTCGCTCCCTTCCATAGATCTATAACAAATGTGCTTCTAAAGCCCTGGTTTACTTTAAAATTGAATGTCACCGGGAAGCACCACATTTTTAGTCTTCTTACTTGTACCCACTGACCTGAGATTGAATGGCTAATGGTAGATTCACTTTAAAAGTGGTGGGCTTCCACTTGCAAGTTTGACATTTGGTACCCCCAGTGAAAACAATTAAGCAAATCTCATAATGCTGTAATTGAAATGTTAAAAGATAATTGCCTATGTAATTATTCTTAGTCATTTTATTATCATTAGAGGAGGATAAAGCAGTATAAGTCAATATCAAATATTATTCGATTACTGAGCTACACTTACTGTTAGTGCATCTGTTTTATAATAACTCAGGAGTTTTCATTTTTTGCTGAGGACAAAGAACATGCTGATTCTGGGCACAGGAAGCATTTTAGAAGGCAGGAATGTTGTCCCTGGTACCTATTATTTACCAGGCTTATGTCCATCTCACTTACTCTCAACAATAGTTTCTAAAATTGTTGGTCTTTGCCCTGGAATACCTCCTGCAGCAGCATATGGGTGAGAGCAAATTGTTCCTTCTACAAAATTGTAAGTAGATGTGATGAAGTCTTCAATCTTCTTTGTTTCATTTGTATATCCCTTTTCAGTCCTGGGGCACCTCTGTGGGTGCTCCTTTCTTCCTTGTAGTCTGTGAACCTTCCACTGCTCTGACACTTAGCTGTTCACCATTGACATATTACTTATTTCAGAATTTTCTGTGTTGGTTTATTTTATTTTAATTAATTTAATTTAAATTTAATTAAATAATCTCAATGAGATTAATTACATGATTATAATCTAAAGAGTTAACACTTATCATTATTCTGTTAATAAGTAACTGAAAATATTTTAAAAACAGGGGATTAATCTTATACTTCAGCAAATGACTAATTTCAATGTCTTCTTAGGATTTCTGTCATTTAGTCCTTTCTGATGGCACCCCAATCTTACCACAAGTTCTTCCTTTAAAAATCTTCAAAATCTTCCAGAGTTTTTTTTCTATTAAATTATTTAATAAGTCTTAATTCTAGGTTTACTATTTTAGCAATTGTTTGAAAGCCTAGATGGTTTTCACATTTAGTGACAAAAAGACTGTATACATAACAATTGGTCAAAGATCAGTAAAATTAAGTCTCAAAAATATAACTAAACTTTCCTTACTTTGCCTAATTATGACATAGATATCTAACATAATATAAACAAGTATAACATTTTAGATTATTTTTAAATTTCAACATTAGAAAAATACACGTTGAAAAGTTGAAACACTTATTTGTATTTTTTTCCTAAATAGTTTATTCCTCCTTTGATTTGGAACAAAAAGTGTGACATATTTTCTTTTGCATCAAGATGTCAGCGTCAGTTCTTGTATGTTTTGTTGAGATGTTCAGTACAAAATTTAGCCTTGAATTATTTATCTGGAAGTGACATATATCTACTTATTTGTGTAATGGAAAAATGCTGTTCACGTATAATATAGGTGTTTCTGAATATAGCGACTGTGTAAAGTGATATTTGATCAATAGTTTATTTACTAGTTGGGGTAACACTTTCAGATATATTTAAGGATTGTGGTACCCCAAGTAGTCATAATTTTTGTTTCTAACCATCTTACACTGCAGTTTAACAGTTTTTTTAGAACTCATTCTTTGATCATCGCTACCCAAGAAAAGCAAATGGTAATATTAGTTCATTGTCATGAAACTGAAATTCAGAGAACATTTTTGGAAATCAGTGTTCAGCTTCACAATTTTGAGTATATACTCAGGCTACTACTTTGACATTTGGAAATGATTTAAGCACACAAAATTGTGTCAGGAGATTTTTCCTCTGGTGAATTTCTAAAGAACTCATTTTTCACTAGAAAAGAATAAAAAGTGCACTTATTTAATTATTTCCAAATTCCCTTCAGAAAGTTTGTATGGTTATAAAGTCAAACAAAAAATGCTTGATTGGTGATTTGATTTTCATTGGCGAGCCAAAGTTAGAACTTTTCCGGGCTTGATATGAGCAGATGAATTTCTTTCAACAGATCAAAACTTGCCCCAGCACCTTCCCTTACTTAGTTGCTCAGCTATAATGTGTATGACAGATGAAATGTATATCCAATTCATCAAGCAAAACTTTAACCGTCAAGGGCTAAAACCATGGGAACATTTCTAGTTCACAGTATTCATTGTTGTGTGCCTGACAGGGACCATATAAAACTCTTCACCACAAGTGATTATTGGTAAATGATGCAACGGTTAGATTTAAATAGGGGCTCTTTTCAAATTTGTCAAAATTGGTTTGTTTGTTTAGTACAAAGGTATCATTAATCATCAGATTCCAAACCAATTCAGACTTGTCTATCTTCAAGTTTGCAACACTCAAGAAGAAGGCATTTTTAGGATATGTACTTATTGTAGGCCTCATGTATACGTTTCTTGGTCATATATACATTGACCTTAATAAAATAGCTAATGTTCTGTGGATTTTCCTTTTTCTTCAGCATGCTGAAAAATTGCATTTCTGAATGCTTTTTTACATTTACAAATGCCTGTTTCAGTCTAGGACATTTAATTTCTGCTGTACTCAGAAGAAACTTTTATAAGCTTACCTTCGGTAAATGATTTTAAAACTCAGGTCATTTTTTCACCTAACACATTTCACAGCAGCATTGTTGAATCTATTGTCATTCAAAAATAAGACCAGCTAAAATTTTAGTATTTTATTTAGGTTTTAAAATTGGTTTTGATGCAACTATTGCATGTACCAGTCATAGTACTTAGTATGTTTTGCTTATTAAGTGACACTTTGATTTGTATGCACTGACATAGAGACATTTTGTTTGCATATTAAGTATGTAGAAATTATTTTCATTTGCAGAGGAGAAATGCATTGTTCCATATTTTTCTTGAAACATGAAGTTTTATTCGTCCATTTTTAATGTTCCCTCTTTAGATAAGGATACAGGTAAAAAAGTATTTCATTTTCCTCTTGAATGTTCTATAAAAACAGAAGTAGTATAATGATGAATTGCAACTGACATAGTGCTCAGTGTTTGAAATACAAAGGAGAACAGTGGGGATTGTGACTGGGATTGGAAGGGAGAAAATGAATGTTGGCTCCAGGAGACTGCTGCCACTTCACAGGTAACCTGAACTTTTAAAGAAAGACAGTAGGCCCGATTCTTACATACGATCTCTAATTTGTGAGGGTTGAAAATTAATCATTTTAACTTTGTGCTTGTAAAACTAAACACCTGTTTTGTAATTAGATTGTGACTTCCATTATGAATAATTATGGGACACATCAAAGTTTTCATTTGACTCTCAAATTTTGCTGTTGAATACAAATATCCAATGACTCATTACATGAAACATTATTTGAAGGAATATGTAAACATTTGGATAAAAAGAAATGATGGTTACATTTTTCAGATCAAACTAATTTTTCATGTAAGGTTTCAGTTTAAGATGTATGGAATATGCATATTGTAAATTGTGAAGAAAGATTAGACGAACAAAATGTGTAAATGACCTATTTCAGGGATAGAGGTTACTTTGATTGGCCTTCACTCCTGAAGATGATTTTGCAGACCATCATTTTCAAAACATTCTTGTCTGTGATTAGAATTGAGGCTGCTGAAAGGGTTGCGTGAGAAACCCATTCCAGACTCAATAATTTTATAATATACTCCAGAATCTGCTGTGGGATTTTATAGAGTTGTCCCATGGTTTTCTTTTCTATTATCAAATGCTTGGTGTGTACAAACAACATGCGTGACACAGTGCTCATTCTGTGGGGATACAGAGGTTGGAGTTGTAATATAATAGAGAACAGAGATGTACACATACATAATACACAGTAAAGCAGATTGTTAGTTTTATAATATGAAACGTGTGATGCTTAGAAGGGTTAGTACCAAGAGAAGAGGGGGTGGGGACAAAGAAAAACTGATAATATATATAGTCTTTGTAAGCTCTCCATTTCTTTATCTGGAAGCCAGATCTTTGATTTGACTGATTTAACTTTAATATTTTTCAAAAATGTATTTTAAATGATTCTTCTTAACTTACAATAAAATAATGTTTAATGTTGTCCTCTCTTAAGCTCATAGCTTCTTCTGGCAGAGACCTATTTAATCTTAACATTTTCACCTAAAATGTCATTACCAACATGGAAATATCCTTCCCAACCAAGATAGATTTAATCAAGCTCTCTTCATTCTCAAAGCAATTTGTACATGTCTCTCTTCACAGTAAAATACTGCAATTACACCTTTATGCACATGTCTTCTTCAACAGAATATAAGATATATGTGGGTCAGCATATTCTTGGGAATTTTGTCCCAATGCCAAGCATAGTTAATGTCCGTGGGATGAATAAGTGAACTAATGAATTGGCAAAAGCAGCGAGATTCAAAGATGTGTTCTCCATTACTATTTTTTTTTTTACTTCACTTCCTGTTGGGATAAATTAGCTGGTGATAGACTAATGAGGTGTTCTTAAAATAAAATAGCTATCACAGATACTTCTAGATTTGCATGCCAAATGTCTTGACCATCATATATAGAAATCTACAAAATGGTGGAAATGATTGTCCTTTTATGTCAAATATGTCTATGCTATATGTATTCAATTTATATTTGTTTTCTAAAAGATGTTCATTAGAGATTTACATATATAAAAGTACTGTGTAAAATTATGTGGAGCAGAACTTCAATAAAAATGGTGGTATAAGGACCTCCAAAAATTGTCTTCTCTGTAAAATGAGAGGGAATACTGGCGTAAAGTTATAAGAATCATCTTCTCAGAACACAGGAAATTAAATAAAGGCTTGCAGTTATTCAGGAAATATGTATTCAAGACAAACGGCTGAATCTCAGTAAAAACAGTGAGCTTGTGACACCTTAATTTTCCAGGTCCCTTTCCTCTCTTCCTAGCTCCAGGATAGTTTTAAAAATCAAGAGACTACAATCACTGTGAAAACCACCAGTATGAAGCCAAAAAAGGGGGAAAATGGTTAGAGCTCCTTCAAAGTCCCAGTCCCATAGAACTGACATTATTAAACTGATCTGGTAGTTCCCTGGAAGGCCCCACTTGCAAGACTGTCTTTATTTGACATTACTGAGAGTTTACCAAATGCAAACAACCTTTTCCAAAGGGGCATTTGTCTAAAATAATCAGAGGTAATTGTTGAACATCATAGCCGCCTGCACAATAGACAACAATTGGGACTGATAGGTTAATCAAGAAGTTTAAGAGGAATATCTTGGAAATTAGACATTTATAGAGGGCTTTGAAAAGCTCTGTTACATTCCTGAGAATCGAAAAGGGCACTTGCATGTATAAGAATATGGGTATGAGGCTGTATTCATGCTCAGGAAAGACGAAAGAAAACAATAAGTTCTCAGCTTTGCCTAATTTTGAGGCTGTGCAACAGAAAGTTAAAGCTAAGGTGGAATTATTAAATCTATGACTTAGTGTTAAATTCTTGCCCTAACATGCATACTGAACTCTTTGTGAAAGACTGGGAAATGTATTGGTTCCAGACATTTAAGGCAATCTCCGTCATATCATAAGCTGACCATTAAACTAAATGCATAGATACTTCAGTGGTCACAAACAAAAAAGAATACATACTTTATAGAAATATTTCAGAAAAGTCACTAGACAAACTAAAAACAACTACAAACAACAATAATGGCAAATCCTAGGAATAGTGGAACATCTGATTTCCAGAATTTCCAGATTATATTATTTAAAATGCCTAGATTTCAACACAAAAACTATGAGGCATACAAAGAAACAAGAGTGTATAGAGCAGGTATTTTATTCTTTTTGATGTGATGGTAAATGGGATTGTTTCCTTAATTTATCTTTCTGATCTTTTGTTGTTGTTGTATAGAAATGCAGGAGATTCCTGTGTATTAATTTTGTATCCTGCAACTTTATTGAATCTGTTGATGTGCTCTGTTTTCTGGTAGCATCTTTAGGATTTCCTATGTATAGTATCATGTCATCTGCAAACAGTGACAGCTTTATTTCTTTTACAATTTGGATTGTTTTTATTTCTTTTTCTTCCCTTATTGTTGTGACTAGTACTTCCAGAACTATGTTGAATAAAAGTAGTGACAATGGATATCCTTGTCTTGGTCCCGATCTTAGAGGGAAGGACCATACACAAAGGGAACATGTCAATAGAAACCATATCTTGGAAAGCTCTAATATTAGACTTACTAGAAAAATACTTCCAGATATTTTAAATATGGTCAAAAACTTAAGGAAAACTATGTCTATAGAACTAAAGAAAAGTATAAAAACAATGTCTTACAAAATGAAGAATAGCCAAAAAAAGGTACACAATTTTAAAAAGAACTACATAGAAATTCTGTAGCTGAAAAGTACATTAATTGAAAAGAAAAAAAAAAATTCACTGGAGAGGTTCAACACATTTGAGCAAGCAGAAAAAGATGAACTCTCCTGAATAAAGGTTAATTGAGATTATCCAGTCTGAGGAAGAGAAAGAAAAATATAAATAAAGAAAAAATGAACAGAGTTTCAGATACTTGTGGGACATATTCAAGAGTATCAATATACACTTGCATACGAATTCTCAGCATAATGGTAGTCCAAGAAAGAAAATAGAGAATGAAAGGGGCAGTAAGAATATTTGAAAAAATATGGCCAAAAAATGTCCTAATCATTAGTTTACACATCCAAGAAGCATAACAAACCCCAAGTTGGATAAGCTCAAAGAGATTCACACCTGAGCACATCATAATCAGTAAAAAAGCCAAAGGCAACATATGAGAGAGAGATAGAAAGACGAGGCATGAAGAAATCCTCTATAATGTTAAGACTGACTTTATATCACAAGACATGGGGGTCAGAAGGTATGGGAGGACAATTCAAACTGCTGAAATATAAAATAGACTATCAACCAATAATTTCCACTGTAACAAAACTATCCTTTAAAAATTAAGAGGAAATCAAGACATTCCAGATAAACAAAAACTGAAGAATTTATCACTAGTAGACTGCTGCCCTACAAGAAATACTGAAGTGAGACCTGCAGGCTGAAATGAAATAATACTAGAGAGTAACTTCAATTCATGGGAAGAAATGAAAGATGCCATTAATCTTAACTATATAGATAAATATAAAAGGTAGTGTAAATATTTTTTTCATATCTCTTTTCCCCTATCTCTATTTAAAGATATCTGCATAAGGCAATGGTTATAAATCTGTGTTGATGGGCACACAATGCAAAAAGACATAATTTGTATGACAGTAATAGTATAAAAAAGGAAGGATGTATGCGTTAATATCCGATGTTTGTGTTTCTCTTTCTGACTTACCTCACGCTTTATGACAGTCTCTAGGTCCATCCACGTCTCTACAAATGATGCAATTTGTTCCTTTTTTATGACTAAGTAATATTCCATTGTATATATGTACCACATCTTGTTTATACATTTCTCTGTTGATGAACATTTAGGTTGTTTCTATATGCTGGCTATTGTAAATAGTGCTTCAATGAATACAAAGCAGAAATAGAGCCACAGACATAGAGAACAAATGTATGGATATCAAGGGGGAAAGGGGGGGTTGAGATGAATTGGGAGATTGGGATTGACATATACACACTATTGATACTATTTGTAAAATAGACAACTAATGAGAACCTACTGTATAGCACAGGGAACTCTACTCAATGCTCTGTGGTGACCTAAATGGGAAGGATATCCAAAAAAGAGGAGATATATGTATACGTATAGCTGATTCACTTTTCTGTACAGTAGAAACTAACACAACATTGTAAAGCAACTGTACTCCAATAAAAAGTTTTTAAAAAAGGAAGGATACAGATAGACAAGGACAAATTTTTATATATTATTATAATTAAGTTGTTATTAATCCAAAATAGTGTTATAAATTAAGATAATAAATGATAATCCCCAGGGAAACCACTGAGAAAATAAAAATATATGTGTATATATATTTTCATTTCATATATATATGAAATAAAAATACAAGACAATTAAAATGTGATACTATAAAATATCTATTCAACATATGACAATAATGAAGAAATAAACTGGAGTAAGAGAAACAAAATCATATAGCACGTTGGAAACAAATGGAAAAATGGCAGACATCCTAACATGTAGGAATTACATTAAATGAAAATTAAGTAAATGCTCCAATTATCTAGTTGAAAGTTAGAAATTGCAAGAACAGAAAAAATATATAAAACTATACACTACAAAAGCTATACTTTACATTCAATAATACAAATAGGTTGAAATAAAAATGAGAAAAAAGATAAGTCAACTAAACAATAAAGAGAACTTAGGTGGCTGTACTAATATCAGGTAAAATATACTTTAAGCCAAAAATTATTACTAAAGACAGAGAATGATACAGTTGACCCTTGAACAACACGAGTTTGAAGAGTGAGAGTCCACTTACACACAAATTTTTTTTCAATAAATGCATTGGAAACATTTTTGGAGATATGTTACAATTTGAAAAAAAACTCACAGATGAACCATGCAGCATAGAAATATTTTTAAAATAAGATAAAGTTAAGTAGGTCATAAGCACATAAAATATATTCAGATACTAGTCTACTTTATAATTTACTACCATCAAATATACACAAATCTATTATGTTAAATTTTATCAAAATTTACACACTCAAACACTATACACCCTACTTGGCACCATTTGCAGTGAGAGAAATGTAAACAAATATAAAGATGCTGTATTAAATTATAACTGCATAAAATTAACCGTAGTACGTACTGTACTACTGTAATAATTCTATAGCCAATTTCTGTTGCGATTGCAGTGAGCTGAAGAGCTGCAAGTATCCACTTAAAATGCTGTGTGATGCTAATCATCTCTGTATGAGCAGTTTGTCTCTCCAGGAAATTGCGCATCACAGTAAAAAGTGATCTCTCGTTCTCACATACGTTTTGTGTTTCGTGCAATATACGGTAAACTTTGAATAACACCATGGGACCCATATGAAGTGCTGCTACCGATGTTGGAATTTTTCCCAAGAAGCAGAGCAAAGTCATGACATTGCAAGAAAACAATTGAATTGCTTGATATGTACAGTAGATTGAGGTCTGCTGCTGCTGTTGCCCGCCATTTAAAGTTAAATGAATCCAACATAGAGACCATTGTTAAAAAGTAAAGGAAAATTTGTGAAGTTGTCATTGCAGCTACACCAGTAGGCATGAAAACCTTGCACTTTTTGTGAAATACCTTTTTATCTCTGATTGGAAATACAACTTTTATGTGGGTACAGGATAGCTATAAGAAGACAAATCTATAGACTCTAATATGGTTTGAAAAAAAGCAAAGTCATTATAAAACAACCTAAAGCAAAAGGAAGATGTAGGATCTAAAGTTGGAGAATTGAATGCCAGAAAAGGATGGTTTGATAATTTTAGAAAGAGGTTTGGCTTTGAAAATGTCACAATAACAGGAGAAGCAGATTCTGCCTACCAAGAGGCAGCAAATTCCCAGATGCCATTAAGGAATTATTGAGGAGAAAAGATATATGTCCAAACAGCTTTTTAATGCAGATGAAAGTGCATTATTTTGGGGGAAAAAAAATGTCACCAAGGAAATTTATTAGTAAGGAAGAGAAGTGAGCACCACGATTTAAGGCAGGCAGGGATAGGCTAACTCTACTGTTTTGTGCAGATGCCTTTGGGTTTATGATCAGTACTTCCCTTATCCATAAAGCTGATAACCCCCAGCCTTGAAGGAAGAAATAAACACCAGCTGCCAGTCTTTTGTTTGTACAACAGGAAGAGCTAGACAAGGAAAACTTGTTCTCTGGATTGGTTCCATTGATGCTTTGTCCCTGAAGTCAGGAAGTACCTTGCCAATAAGGGACTACCTTTTAAAGTTCTTTTAATATTGGACAATGTCCCTGGCTACCCACAGCCTCACGAGTTCAACAGTGAAGCTGTCAAAGTGGTCTTCTTACCCCCAAACACAACATCTCTAATTCAGCCTCCAGATCAGGGGGTCATAAGAACATTTAAGTTCTATTATACACAGTACTCTATGGAAAGAATTGTCGATGCTATGGAAGAGAACCTTGATAGAGAGAACATCATGAAAATCTAGAAGGATTACATCATTGACGATACCATTGTTGTTATAGAAAAAGCCATGAAAGCTATTAGGCTGGAAACAAATCCCTGCTAGAGAAAACTATGTCCAGATGTTGTGCATGACTTCACAGGATTTGTGACCAAGCCAATCAAGGAAAACATGAAAGAGATTGTAAATATGGTAAAGAAGGTTGTGGGTAAAAGATGTCAAGATACTGATTTTGAAGAAATTCAAGAGCTAATAGATACCACACCAGAGGAATTAACAGAAAACGACTTGAGGGAGATGAGTGCTTCTAGACCAGTGCCAGATGATGAGGAAGAAGATGTAGAAGAAGCAGTGCTAGAAAACAAATTAACATTAGACAATCTGGCAGACGGGTTCTGATTATTCAAGATAGCATTTGACTTCTTTTACGACCTGAACCCTTCTATGACACAGGTACTGAAACTAAATTAAATGGTGGAAGAAGAATTGGTACCATATAGAAACATTTTCAGATAAATGAAAATGCAAAAAAACAAAAAAGTCAGACAGAAATTACACTGTATGTCCATAAAATTTCACCAAATTTGCCTGCCTCTCCTGCATCCCCTTCCACCTCCTCCATTTCTTCTGCCTCTGCCACTCTTGAGGGAACAAGTCTAACCACTTATCTTCCTCCTCCTCCTTAGTCTACTCAACATGAAGACAAGGATGAATGATGGTGATCCACTTCCACTTAATGAATAGTAAGTAATCATTATGATGTACAGTAAATAAACTTATCTGTTGTGTATGTGTGTGTCTTCATGTGAAAATCTAATAACTGTACAACAAAACTGTATGAGTCATTTTTTGTTATCATAATTATCATTGCCTAAGTATTCATTGTGTAGGACATCGTGTGAAGAATTGTACTGAAGTGAATAGTCTATCCTTTCATTGGCATAAGGTGAATGATATTTAATATAAAATTAATGTGTTAGTTTTCTTACTGTCTTATAACTTTATTTTCAAAGAATTACATTATTGAACAGCATGTTGCTGTCTCTCATAATTGGAGAAACTGCATATCAGCCTATCAGCCTACATTACAGATAATTTTTTTTAATGTAACAATGTTTCCAATACTGTATTATGAACATGACTGTAATACTGTATGATCATGAACAAGACAAGGTTGTCTAGTCTCAGCACTTTTATTCAGCACTGTATTGGACAATCTAGCTTTAGTGCATATGCAAGAAAAATAAATAAAAGACATCCAGATTGCAAGAGAAGAAGCAAAACTATCTCTATTTGAAGATGTCATTAGCTTATAAATAGAAAATACTGAAGAATACACCAAAAACTCCACTAGTGCTGAAGTCCACAAGTTCAGCAAGTTTGCAGAATTCAAGGCCAATACATAAAAATCAATTGTATTCCTCTACACTAACAATGAGCAGCATGGGAATGAATTCAGATGCTATTTAAAATAGCATCAAAAATAATAAAATATTTAGAAAGAAATTTAATAAGATTTGGACACTGAAAATCACAAAAAAATTTTGAGAGAAATTAAAGACCTAAATAAATGGAGAGACATTCCATACTCTTGGATTGGAAGACTCAGTATTGTTAAGATAGTAATATTCACCAAATAGATCTACAAATTCAACAAAATCCCTATTAAAATCGCATATGCATTTTATCTGCAGAAGTTAACAAGCTGATCATAAAACTGATGTTAAACGCAAGGGACCAGAATACTCAAAACATGCTTAAAGAAGAACAAAGTTGGAGAATTCACACTTCTTGATTTCAAAACTTACTACAAAGGTACAGTAATTAAGACCATGTGGTACTGGCATAAGGATTAAGATAGAGATCAATGGACTTGAATTAAGAGTCTGTAAATAAACCCAAATATCTATGGTCAGGTGATTCTTGTTCAGGGTGCCAAGAAAATACAATGTGGAAAGAATAGTATTTTCAGCAAATATTCATATGCAAAATAATATAATTTTACCTCTACAACACATCATATACAAAAAACAACTTAAATGAATCAAAGATCTAAATGTAAGAATGTAAAAGCTCAAATTAAAAATATATATATATTTGGAAGAAAATATAGGGGTAAATCTTGTGATCTTGGATTAGGAAATTTCTAAATATATAAAGCCAAAAACAAAGTGACAAAAGAAAAAATTGTATAAATTGAACTTCACCAAAGCAAAAAAACTTTTGTTTGAAAAATGAAACCCACAGAATGGGAGAAAACATTTGGAAATCATACACCTGAAAAGGAATTTATATCTAGAACATTTTTAAAATATTCTTACAGTTCAATAATAAATAAACTATTCAATTAAATGATGGATTTGGGTAGACATTTCTCAAAGAAGATATGCAAAAGGCCAAGAAGTACATGAAGATATGCTAGTCACCATTAGTCACTAAAAAATGCAAATCAAAACCACAAAAAGATACCATTTCATACCCACTAGGATGGTATAATAAAAAAGTCAGACAATAACAAGTCTTGGTGGAGACGTGGATAAATTGGAACCCTCATACACTGTGGATTAGAATATGAAATAGTGCAGCAACTTGGAAAACAGTTTCACAGTTCTTCAAAATGTTAAATATAAAATTTCAACATGACTTGCCATTTCCACTCCTAGGTATGTACCCAAGAGGAATGAAAATGTATATCTACACACAAACACACATTAATGTTCATAGCAGCATTACTCATGATAGATAAAATGTGGAAACTCCAGTTATTTGATGAGCTCCAAATGCTTATCAACTTTTTAACAGATAAGCAACACATAGCATATCTACACAATTGAATATTATTTGGCCATAGAAAGGAATGAAATGCTGATTCATGGTGCAACATGGATGAACCTTGAAAACATTAAATTAGAGAAGCCAAAGACATAAAGCCACATATTGTGATTCCATTCACATGAAGTGCCCAGAATAGACAAATCTATAGATACAGATTGTACATTAGTGGTCAACACAAGGTGTAGGGAGCGAAGATTTGAGCCTGACTGCTGATGATGTGGGGTGTCTTTTGAGGTTATAAAAATGTTCTGTGATCATATAGTGGTAATGGTTGAAAAACTTTGTGAATATAATAAAAACCAGTGAATTGTACACTTAAAAGGATGAATATTACAACTTTAAAAGAGTAAAATATATTTGAATTTTAAAAATGCTTGGAGCTTACAATGCTGAATAACTCATCTCCAAAATCAAAGTTTTCTGAAAGCATGTACACAAAATATGCAAAGATGCAGATACCCTGCATCATGGGTAAAATGCTGATATTGAGCTAAAGGTGGTGTTAGCTGGCGTTTGGTCTTCACAGTAATGAATATTGGTTGCTATCTATGTTCCAGGATGATTCTTAAATTGTATTATCAGCACGTTTTCATCTAAATCCTCATACAATTCTGTGAGGGTTTATGAAACCTATGATGTTATAAATGGACAAACCAAAGCTTTAGTGATTAAAACATTAGTCCAAACCTATTAAGGTGTAGCCAGATTTGGATTGAGATATGTCTGACTCCAAAGTCGATGTATTCCACTGAAGTATAACCTTTTATTAATAGATCAATTAATTGATTGATAGATTATATCATCTACTCAATAAGTATTTTTCTTAGTCTCTACCATGGGTTAATTTTTTTTTCTCTGTTGAGGCTGACATGAATTTTATTTTATTTATTTTTTTATACAGCAGGTTCTTATTAGTTATCCATTTTATACATATTAGTGTATATATGTCAATCCCAATCAACCATGGGTTAATTTTAACAACAGTAAAATATCAGGAAAAAATCAATGCTTTCATGGAGATAGCATTTATGTGGGGGTGGATAAACAACCAGGAAGCAAATTAATTATGGTGAAAACTCTGAGAAAATAAATATATAGATAGACAGGAAAATTATAGATAGACAGATAGATAGATAGATAGATAGATAGATAGATAGATAGATAGATAGATAGATAAAGGGAACATGATAAAGAGAGATTGAGTAGTCAGAGGAGAAAGTGATCTGTAAGCTAAGACCTGAATAATGAAATAAACCAACTCTACAAAAGCATAGAGGAAGAGAATCTCATGCATTGGGAACAGCTACTACAGAAGACTTTAGGCAAGAATGTGCTTGGACAAGAAGAAAGAAAATATTCCTAGAATATAATGATACAGGTGGAATGGCAGGATTTAAAGTCTGAGAGCCAGGCAGGGACCAAATTATAGAAGGCTTTGTAGACCTGAATAATGGTTTGGGAGAGAAAAGAAATGACAGTCATGATGATACTGATGACAGCAATCTTGATGATGATGGTGTTGATGACGATGGTAACTCTACCAAAAAGAAACAAAATCAATGTATACACCTCATATGTGCCAGCATTTTGCTAATATTTGATATACATTGTTCTCACTTATCATTCTTAAAAAAAAATGGTGAAATGAAAGTTATCTCCATTTTACACAAGAGAAACCAAGGCTCAGAAATGTTAGCTAACTGTCCCAAGAAAACACGGCTAAATGAATGTTAGAGAAAGGGTTCAATCTATGTGATTCCTTTAGCAAAATTGCTAGCCCCAGCTGCCTTCCAAGAGAAAATTCTGTGGCAGAACACTATGTACCTTTATTATTCAGCAATGTTTTTTAGTTGAATGAATTAGACAGAAGTTTATTTTGCCCACCAAATGTTTCTTCCGTGTGTTCTACTCTCACTGTGGATGGTAATGATTCTTAAAGGTATAAAGTTAATTATTTATATCTCTGGGACTCCAAGAATGCCAGTGTCATGATTTCACAAAGAATCCTCACCTTTAGAGTTATCATTCTGGGTCGCCACCTTTGAGGATATTTTCAGTGTGTACCTTATGTTTTAGGGACAAAATATTCCAATCTCGCTGCAAAAACCAGCTTGCGTGACTCATAGGCTGTGGCAGGTTTAGGCTGTCAGTTATTAAGCAGGTTGTTCTAAATAAGCAGGCAAGATCTTGTTATTCTGACATGCAGTTACAGAAAAGAGCTGGCAGCCTCGTGAGTATAAAATGAAATGTCAAAGAGTCCGGGGATACGTCATTGTCCAAGAAAAGCCATCAGCAACTGCCTAGGAAAACATCAGATTTACATTTACTCTACCAAGTGTTAAACAGTATTGACAAGTGAAATGTTTTTTGTGTTCTTACCTCTGTGAGAATTTTAAGAAAGACAAATGATTCCTTTTCTGTGGCTGTTTTTAAGAGGTTCAAATATGGGTCAGAGTGGTGAGAAAAAGCTGCAGAGATGATGTGAAAAAAGATTCTACTCCTTCACAGAAACATGTCCCATCTGAGAGTGGTTGTGAAGGTGTGAGAACAAGAGAAATACTTATTTTTCCTGTCCTCACATAAAGCTTGAGCCCTGCTAATTATTGCTGGGAAACTGAGGCTAAGTAGAAGGGAGTTTGCCCAAGGCATCATTGCTAGATAGCAGCAGAACCAGGATTTTAACCTAGGAAGCCTGCCCCTTGAATGGGCAGAAATATTATCCATGTGAGAAAGAAACTATACATATCTCTTCAGGTGTTGGGCGGGGGGGGAGATTATCCTAGTCATACTAATTGGCCAGATTGACTGCACAATCAAATGCCTTCCCAAGACCCTAAAGCATAATTGTGAACATCTCTATATGTTATATGTCATTTATCTATCTAACTACCTATCTATCCTCTTCTACTCAGAGTGCTTTGAAATATTTTAACATTTATCCCATGGTACAAAAATTATTAGTAGACATATTTATCTGCATACCTCACTCTCATCTCCAACTAGAATACTACCTCAGGAAATGCAGTGAATTCTATTTTACATCTTCCATCTCTAGTAAAAAGCCTGAAAAGTAGTAAATAAGTGAATGAGTAAATAAATTAGTAACTCAAGGTGGAAGTAATCCAGCAAACGATACTTCAGATGCTTTTCCCAACCTTTGCAATAGAGTTATGGCTTGGACACTTGTTTCAATTTCTCGAGATAAAATTATTCAACCTTTCACTTACCCCAGATGAAAAGGTCAATTTAGCATCATTCATCTTCCAGGTAAGTTCTGAAGTATATTTTCGGTGTTGTGATGTATGGTAAAATTTTCAGCATAGTAAGGTAAAGAAGTAACTGCCTCTTTCCCAGAGTTTCAAAATAGCGTATTCTAGGGTTGAAAAGGATACATGGGTTATATACAGTCTTGTTTGTCCTCCAATGAGCTAGTCCTTATATTTATTTATTTATTTTGGAGATACTGCAGTTTATCTCTGTGTTTGTCCACATATCAGCCAAGCAACCAAGCAAGGGTTTTCAGGAGGATCTTTGCTGGAGGCAGCCAATATGGTGGTGGATTAGCCTTTAACTGATTGTCTGATGGGCCAGAATGTGTGAGAGAGACACACTAAATAAGCAGTCCAAGTCTCAGTGTTGAAATAAAATCATTTTGTGCCTGGGCAAAGGATTAAGAAAACAGGGTCTGTGTTTCTTCTGTTAACAAGAGTTCTAGTTCCATTGTTATCCCTGGATGGCCTCCAGCTTCCCAGTGATATCTGGTCAATTAGCCTACTGCAGTCCTACTGAGTTCCTAATAGGTTATTGATTGGAAGGTTAGCAGAGAGGAGTGGTAATTATATTATATAAACATATGAAGCCAAGGTCTGTACCTATCAATCATATATTCTGAAGTATACTCATAACTCCTAAAATTCAGATCCAGTTAACATATATTGAGTATCAACTCTATTTCAGACACCATCTTTGGCTGTCTAGATAGTTTATTTAATCTTTACCTGAAACACAAATACTATTGTTTCTATTTTACAGACGCAGAAGTTGGGATTCAGAGAATTAAGTGGACAAAACAGTATAATTCAGTTTTCAGGACATTTATTCTATTGGTCTTTCTATTAGGCCAAAGGTGATTAGTACCAGTAAATAGCTATGATCTCTGTACTGATAATCACTCCGTTTTTAAAGTCTATTATAATCATATATCAAAGGTGAATTTTTGTCCATGGGTCAATAGATGAGCAGCATATATCTGTATGTGAAAGAGAAGTAAGAATAAGGAGTTTAATTACCATCCTGGTTATCATATCTCATAAATAGCCCTCAGATTCTTTCAGAACTCTTTTTATGTATTTTCAGCACTCTGGTTCAAGCCACAGCTATCTCTTGTTGAGCCTACTTCACTAGCTTTCTAATGAGGCTGCCCATTTCTGCTTTTCTGACTACTCCAATTCACTTTCTCTTCTGAAAATGGTATGCCAATCATTTCATTGCCAAATGGATCAATGAATGAATCAATGAATATTTCATATGCCCTTCCCCCAAATCCTTTCTTAACTTTCTAACCTTACCAGAAACCATTCCCCTGTGCCCTTTCATTGGCATCTCAAAGAAAAAGATGTCCAAAACAGGACTCTTGACAAATGTTCAGTCATTTAATGCTCCATAATAAACCATATCAAAAGTCAATGGCTTAAAACAATCACAACATTTATTTGGCTCACAAATATACACTTGGACAGGCCTTGCCAGGTTCAGCTTGTCTCTGCTCCACTGGGTATCAGCTGAGCGGGCACAAAGTCATCTGACGTTTACTCACTCACATGTGGAGTGGTTGATGGATGTAAACTGAGACATTAGCTTTAGCTGTCAGGCAAAACACCTATAAGTGACTTCTCCATGAGGACTGAGCTTCCTCACAACATGGTAGCTGGGTTCTAAGGGTGAATGTCTCAAGAAAAAGCGTACTAAGGACAAGCTATACTCCCATTCATGTTCTAGCCTTTAAACTCAGACATTCTATCTGCTGAGACAAACATAAATCCATGCATAATTTCAAAGGAAGGAAAAACAGACTTCAATTTTTGAAGGGAGAGAATGCTATCATTCTAGAAGAATATGTAGAACTAAAAGTATCACTGTGACCCTTTTAGTGGACAGAGCTAAGTTCTATGTGTGTATGTATCTAACTCTATCGCTATTTCCCTATATATATACATAGACAGATAGATGTTTGTGTGTGTGTGGACATGACATACATGAGATTTATATATGAGTGTATATATATATATATGAGATATACCTGTATAATAGATGCCTATATAGATCTTTGAGATGCCTGCACATTCACACATACACATAG
This sequence comes from Eubalaena glacialis, assembly GCF_028564815.1. NCBI lineage: Eukaryota > Metazoa > Chordata > Mammalia > Artiodactyla > Balaenidae > Eubalaena > Eubalaena glacialis. The sequence continues at coordinate 40,538,830 of NC_083720.1, read as the reverse complement.
ACACAAACACACACAAACACATAGATGTGTGAAGAGGGAGAGATTTACAAATATATTGATATCTATTATCTCTATTATTGAAATTCTTAAATTCATGAGTTGACACTAATATTTCAATCTGATGTTTCCTATGCAGCATCACAGGGTTCATTCTAATTTTTCTTTCCATATTTGTAACTCCATTATCTTACAATAAAGCTCCCCCTTTCCCTAATATACTAATTTATTTAATCAGTTTTCCTCTAGGCAACTAATCTCTTATTGCCATTGCTACTGACTTGCCTACTTGGACTCTTGATTTAACCTGCTAGCTTCTTCCCCTCCCTCAAGGCTGCCCGTTTGCAGATAGACTCCTTACCTCATTAATCTGCATGCCGTTGGCACCCTCAAGCTCTGAATTCCCATACCACCTTCCTTGGCTACGGTTTTGTTCTCTCTCCTTGGGCTCTTACTCCTGAGTTGGTGTGTCTGTACAGGTAGATGCCCTTCTCACTCTGTTGGGCTCTGACCGTCCATACCAAGCTTTTAACTCCCCACCTTCTCACCCAACATGGACACTCTCCTTATCCTACTTATACCCCAATGTCCAACAATGACACTCCTCCACATAGACACTCACATTACCCTGCTTGGGTTCTGAAACCCTAAACTGAGCCACACACAGATATGGCTGTCTTCCTCACTCAATTGGCTTGATTCCTCATGACAGTCCATCTCATATAGATACCATCTTCAGCTTGAGCTTGGACGCCCCATACAAAGCTGTTCTTCCAGGTGGATGACTACCATGCTTGACCTTACCTAATGGTTTTAGGACTAAATTGTTTAGGAAGTTGAAGGGAAAGGTCTATCAGTTGAGTCCTTTGGAAAGCAGATGCTGAAATTAAGTTAGGAGTGTAAAGGATTTATTGTGGAGTAGCGCCTAAGTAGGACAGAAGCAGACTTGTTCCCAGCCCATATGGCAGGGAAAGTCAGATGGGGCCAACTGTGAAATTGTGAGGTATATATATCAGAGCCTCTGCCAGACCAGTGGAGAGCTCTGGAGCAAAGATTGCCCTTCAAATGAATACTGCATTGGTCTTGACCCATCTATGATGAACTTGCTCCATCATGAAAAGTGTGGCCTCAACTCAAACTCTATGGCACAACTGAAGGATTTATAACTGGCAAGTTCCAGAAAACCATAATCAACATAGCCTGTCAACAAGTTCTGTCTTGAAGAGTGTGAGAGGTACATTTCTGCATCTGCCACAGACAGGATACGGGGAGAGAATGGGAAGGGATTTCTATTAACTTTAGATATGTGTTAAATATCAACATTAACACATAGAACTCAATCCTGCAACCCATAAAAATTCAGAACTGAGATTATTGATTCTCATATATCATTATCTGTCAACATCACCCTGGGTGTTTGGCGAAAATATATATGCACACCGTAAATCTAGAACTGGAACCCCTCAGAATGGATCTCAGGAACCTGCATTTTTAACATGTAAATCAAGTCATTGAAAACATTTTAAACTCTGCCTGCAGATCCCTCATGCACTCAATGAATTTTTCTTGTAAGTTCATTTTTATCACCATAGTCTGTTGACTGATTTGGCACTTCAGTCCAGCCCATAACTATGGGAACTGTAACTATTGTTTTGCTGAGGGCAACATCTTGTCCTTTTACTGTAAGTCTATTTTGCTCAGGGGCACGCTTTTATAGGTCAAGATCTTTGCTGTGTTATTGAGAAATGTAGGTTGGATTGTAAAGAGCAATTGTTTCCTGCAAAGTCACAAATGTGGGCCCAGCATGATGGATATTCTCAGGTTGTGCATGCTATAGCATACATTGAATGATAAAATTATCTCGGTAAGATATTTTTATGCATCTGACCTACCTTGCCAACATGAAGTATTAGGCATTAGGAACATGTAAAAGAGAAACTATGGATAAAAAGAAAAAAATGTTTCAGATTACTTGCTCAAGTGACACTTCAACCAGCCTATTTAAGCCTTCTTATTGTCTTCTGGTTTTCTTTGACTTGTTAACCTCTTGTCTCTGAACCTTGACTCTGTATCTCTTCTTAAATTTTTCCTTCCTAATCTTTGACCTCAAGACTATATTTTTTAACATGAGGTGGTTACTTCCCCTGTCTATACACATAAATACACAAAATTGTTAAATAGTGACTACACTGTCTCCCAGAGCCCCAGAAGGCATTATGATAACAGAAAACTTTTCCTTCCTTAGGTATGTTACCAGAGGTCTTCTCTCATAAGATCTTTTACCCCAAATTTTTATTGCTATGTAAAGGAATATCCAAAATGTAATGACATAGTAATTACAATTGCTCATTTTTCTTATGTATTTGCAATTTAGGAAGGGCTTGGAAACAGCAGTTCACCTCTGTTCCTTGCACCATCAGCTTGGACAGTTCAAGGCTAAGGACTACTCACAAGGCTGGAGGCTGCAATCATATAAAGACCCACTCACCCCCATGTCTAGTGGTTGATGCAACAGTTAAAATGGAACTGTTGGCCAGAACATCTCTGCATGTGGTTTCCTCACAGCATGGCAGCTGTGTTCTATGAGACTTTTTCCCAAAAGACAGGATATGGTAGCTAGCCGTTTCTTAAGTCCTGGGCCCAGAAACTGGCCATTTCCATTGCCAATTATCTATTGATCAAGTCAGAGAGACCAGACTCAAAGGAAGGGGGCATAAAACATACATCTCAATGAGAAGAATGTCAAAGAGTTTTGGGGTCATTTTTTTAATACTATCACACGAAACTCATCAAGACTTGCCGTTGTGAGATTCCCAACTCTGCTCATAAGATGAATCATCTTCAAGTTGTAGTGATGAGTAATAATAGGTAGCACTTGAGAAATATGAGACTTCGTAAGGCAAAGGAAAATACAGAGGAGGTATACTTGACTGTGTCCTACAATGTTGTTATTCTAGAAATAATATCCAGAAGATATTAGGGGAAGGGGAAGAACTTCCCCTAATAATAGGGGAAGAACTTCCTATTAGGATTTCTCTGGCAATAGAGGGAAAAAAAGATTCTTACTCATTAAAGTTTGTAAGACTTTTCAAAGCACTAGCATGAACAATGGCCTATAAGTTTCTAACAATATCCACCAAAGAAATTGGTACTGCCATTATTATTTATATTATACTAAGGGTAAATTTTGATTCTGTGATATTAGAGGATATGCTCAGTATTGCACAGCTAGAAAGTAGAGAGACTGAAGTTTAAATCAATTTTCCCTCAAATCCCATGACAAGACAAGTTTTGTTAATAAAGAAATTTTGAATTTCAAATTAGGACAGAAGATCTGAACTTGAATTGATAAATTGAAGCAGGTATATTATGAGGTGATTCCAGTTAAATAGAAAGTATAGGAAGTTTATGGCAAGAAGAAAGGAGCTAAGAAACTTGGTGTCACTGGGGAGGTTAATTCTGACAAGGGAAGGCAGTTGTTCAATGTACAGTATCCAAAGAACTTGTCAAGATCACACATAATTTGGTTGGCAAAGACTCTTAATAGCATGGCTCATTCTATTTGGTGGGTTCCAGTAGCAGGGTTAGTGTGGTTGACAAGTTATGCTCCAAGATTGGTATACATTAGGATGGGAATGCCAAGAAATGTGTCCATTCACCAAAGGACATCTTTGAGGATATGGGATTAAGATTCAGTTTCATAAGTGTGAGAAGGACACAATTTAGGAAGATAAAATGTCCAATTCAGGTTAATTGAACTTCATAGTATTTTTCTGAGTCTCAAAGAGTGTTTCTTGTCCCTCTCCCCAATATGTGAGTAAGGGATTAAGAGGGACAAACTATTATGTATAAGCTATAGGATATATTGTACAACACATGTACTGACAAAGCAAAAGACTTTATTGGGAAGGGGTCCCCAGGTGGAAAGCAGCAGGGTAAGGGGACCCAGGAGAACTGCTCTGACATGTGTCTCGCAGTCTCAGGTTTTATGATAATGGGGTTAGTTTCCGGGTTGTCTCTGGCCAATCATCTTGCTTGTGCCCATATTTGGTCTGACTCAGGGTCCTTTCTAGTGGCACATGCATCTCTCAGCCAAGATGGATTCCAGTGTGAAGGATCCTGGGAGGTTGGCAGGACATTTTATGGGGTGGTGGGTTTCCTCCTTCCTTTTGGCCCCTCCCAAATTCCCCTGGTTCAGTGGCAGCACCATGCTCCTTATTGGGACTTCTTGTTGGGAGACAACTCATGCAAGTGGTTATCAGCATGCTGGGCTAAGGCAGGCAGTTTTGGTCAATCATTCCCTAACAGAGATCCAAAGTCCCAAATCAGTTTCTTTGGTTGAAATGAAGATATTAATAGGGTCATTCTCCCTCCCAAGTCTTTAAGAGGTAATCTGTTTCTTTGTCTTTTCCAGATTCTAGAACTGCATGTTTTGTATTCCTTGGTTCTTGGGCACTTCCTCCATCTTGCTTCAGTGATCACAATGCCTTTTTCTTCTCTTGCAATAGAATTGTAACCAAGGCTGTTGCCCCATAATCATACCCCTGTCCCTCCCTCAAATAGAAGTCAATTACTCTTATCTAAATTTTAGGAGGATGTGGTAAAGAGAAAGAAAAATAACAAGAACTGTTTAGAACCAACTAGGCCCAAGATGGGGAAGATTTGACTTCCAGTAGACCTTGAGCCTCAGTGTATACTCATTGTAATGCATTAACATGCTAAATGACAAACCCACCTATGCCATGACAGTTGACGATTGCCAAGACAAGAATAGGAAAAGCTAGTACAAGAACTAAATAGGAAAGTTGCATCAGTTCTGAGTCCAAACCACACCTGTTCTCGGATAACTCATGAATATTCCTCCCACACTTTCCAAATCCCTCCCTTTTACTTTGATCCGCATGTACATTTGATGTCTCCACCCAAATTGGTTTGAGAAGTAGATTTGCAAACTAGTTTACTGCTCCTCCATTCTTTGGCCACTGAATTAAGCTTGTGCTGTTCCAGTCTCAGCATTGGTTTCTTTATTGGATATGCAAATCCAATTGGAAAAGGAACCTCCCTGACAGAGACAAGGGGTCTCAGCCTGGACTAGGACCCCAGCACAGGTCTAGTAGGCCAATTCCATAACAAAATCTTCTATTTCTTTCTTGTAAAGAAAATTGTAATTAGAATCAAAGCCTCTGGATGATCCATGATAACTTCCCCTTCTCAAGATTCTTCACCTAATCACATCTGCAAATTTTCTTTTGCCATATAATATTCACAGGTTCCCAAGATTAGGACTCAGACATTTTGGAGGCCATTATTCAGGTTACCAAAGCCATAGTTTCCTGCATTTTAGATAAAGTCACATGGAAGTGGAGCCTGGATTAAAATTCAGATCTTCCCATAGCTTACAATTTTTTCTCCCTTACCCACATTTACTCTATTGCCTTAGTTCTAGGAAATGTACCACTATTCCTAGACATAGGAAACCCTGCTACCTTCAGGATTCTAGAGTGCACAGATCTCCCCAAGAACACAAGATACCAATGATGAATGAAAGCAAATTTAATGACACAGAATGAAGCAAGGATGGATATACATCCTCCATCATCAATTATACTATAGTGAGAGACAAGTATTTTAAATTCTCTGAGATTCAATTTTCTCATTTTCAAAATGGGAAAACTATATATGCCCAATAACCTCATTAGGTTATTGGAAACATAAGAAGGAAAGCTATTTGAATAAGTGAAGCACTATGATCAGATTCAATCTTTGGGGTTTATGAATTTCTATCCAAACAGTACTGAGGGATGTGGAAGCTTCATTTTTCTGATATAGACCACATCAGCCCTTGAGTCTTCATCTTTTGGGGATTGTATGAAATACTTGACTTACATTTTATCTGAAGCTGCAGGTGTAACTGACAAACCTTATTAGTAGATAACAAGAAATAAATTTGACTTTCTGAAGATTCTGGCAAAAATAACTGGGCCTTTTAACTATTGGAAAAAAAAAAAAACTGAATTAAAATGTCCCTTAGAAAGAAAACTGATCTTTAATGGAACAGCTGGACTATTACATTGACCACTTTCCAATCTGATTTTATCTTCTTGTCTTTTTGATTCATCCATATTGATATATTGCTCCTTATATGAGAATAATGTAATCCTGCAAGCCACAGGAAAATTTCAGCAGGCAAATGCATTGTGAATAATTGCTACTCAACTGACATAAATCTGTTTGCAACTCCAGGATCATAAAGCAATAAAGTTGGAATTGACCCCAGGAATTGCTGAGGAGTGTGTGGTAAAATGGAAAGATTACTGGTCTGGGATCCCGGAGAAACATTTTGTAATGCATTCTGAAAATCCTGTTCTCTTCCATTTATGCTTTGTGTCTGTCATATATTTCACAGATTTTTATTCCCAATATGATCACTGCAGTTAGATGCTTAATTATCTCTTCTTTGGACATTGGTCATCAGATCTTAACTAGAAAACTCTCTGTCAGCAGTGTGTTCTATGTGCATCTGAACAGTTTACTTTGTTAAGATTCTGATTACTAAACAAACAAACAAAAAACCCAAAAAAACATGTTATTCCCTTATTTAAAAATCTTCACTGGTTCCACATTAACTATCATTTGACTCAACCCATTTCTTATGTCTTATATGTCTTCCCCATCCACTCAGCTCAACAACCTTCAGTTTTATTCATCCTATAATCCTTATAAGTTTCTGACACTAAATTTGTTGACTTTTTCTTTTATTTGATTTTTTTTCTTTTCTGCACTATGCCTGTCCAAATGCTACCAGCCAAAGGAATATAGAGTAAAAGTGATATGCTATTTTTGGGTCAAGAAAATTAATAAGTGTATATACTTTTATTCTCTTTTTCTCTTCAGCTTGCTTGAAACACAGACATTCTTTAGTCTAATAAAAAAAATCTCTAAAAAACAATAAACAAAATTCTACAACCAGTTTACACTTATTGATGAAATTACTTTGGGAGAAAATATATGGCAGTTTCTACTAAAGTTGAAAAAACTCATGTTCTTTTACTCATCAATTCCACTTATGTTTGCCACTATTAGAAACAGTTCAGTGTTATTAGTAATAGTAACTCTGGAAACAAATATACATCAAAAGTAGAATGTTTAAATAATAGTGACATAGTCATGTATCAGAGTATTACCCAACCACAAAAATGAAACAAATGAATGAAAAAAAAACTACAAGTAAACAAAATGATTTAGATGAATCTAACATACATAATCTTGAACAAAACCAACCAGAAATGTGTATGAGATTTACATAAACTTTAAAAACAGTGAAAAGTGATCAATGGAAGTAGGAGTCAGGATAGTAAGTACTGAAGTGACTGAAAGAGAATATGAAAGGGGCTTCTGTGATACTGGTAACAACCATTTTTAAAGTTGGTTATATGGTTATGTTTATCTAATGAAAAATTATTAACCTCAAATTTATAAGTTGCATACTTTTTCAAATGTATATTATAATTCAATACTATATTAGCCTGGGCTGCCATAACAAAATACCATAGACTAAATGGCTTAAACAACAGAAATAAATTTCTCAGAGTTCTAGAGATTGGGAAGTCCAAGATCAAGGTGTCAGCAAGGCAAGTTTCATTGAGGCTTCTTCTCTTGTCATGCCTTGTAGCAGCTGCCATCTTGCTGTGTGCCCACATGACGTCTTTTTGTGTTTGGGGTGGGAGGGGAGTAGAGAGAGAGGAAGCAAGCTTTCTGGTGTTTTTCATATAAGGATGCTATCTTATCATGGCAGCCACAACTTCATAGAAGCTTCACCATCATGACTGCATATAAGCCTACTTATCCCGCAAAGGACCCATATCCAATACAATAACATTGGGTATTAGGGCTTCAACAGATGAATTTTGAAGAGACATAAAAGATATTTCAGTCCATAGACGATACCATGTATATAAAAACAAACACAAAATAAAAACAGAACAGGAGAGACCTTCAAGATGGTGGAGGAGTAAGACATGGAGATCACTTTCCTCCGCACAAATACATCAAAAATACATCTACATGTGGAACAACTCCTACAGAACACCTACTGAAAGCTGGCAGAAGACCTCAGACTTCTCAAAAGGCAAGAAAATCCCCACCTTCTTGGGTAGGGCAAAAGAAAAAAAAAAGGAAAAACTTAGACAAAAGAATAGGGATGGGACCTGCATGTCTGGGACAGAGCTGTGAAGGAGGAAAACTTTCCACACACTAGGGAGCCTCTTCACTGGTGGGGATGGGGGTGGGAGAGGGGTAAGCTATGGAGTCATGGAGGAGAGTGTAGTAACAGATGTGCAGAGGGCAAAGGGGAGAGATTCCTGCACAGAGGATTGGTGTTGACCAGCACTCACCAACCTGAGACACTTGACTGTTCATCCACCAGGGCGGGTGGGGACTGAGAGCTGAGGCTCAGGCTTCAGGGATCAGACCCCAGGGAGAGGACTGGGGTTGGCTGTGTGAAGACAGCCTGAAGGGGGCTAGTGAATCACAGCTAGCCAGGAGGGAGCCCCAAAAAAAGTCTGGACCTGCCCGGAGAGGCAAGAGACCATCATTTTGGGGTGCGTGAGGAGAGGGGATTCCTGATCTGTGTGCCCACAGAGGGCAGACCACTGCCTAAGCAAGCTCCAGAGATGGGCGTGAGCCATGGCTATCAGCTCAGACCTCAGAGATGGGCATGAAATGCTAACGCTGCCACCGCTGCCACCAAGAATCCTGTGTGCAAGTGCAAGTCACTACCCACACCCCGTGGGCAGCCAGAACAGCACGCCACTGCCAGGGTCCCATGATCCAGGGACAACTTCCCCGGGAGAACACACGGTGTGCCTCAGGCTGTTGCAATGTCACAATGGCTTTTGCCTCAGCAGGCTCGCCCTGCATTCTAATTATGATTACCACACCCCTCCCTCTCCCAGGCCTGAGAGAACAAAAGAACCTTAATCACTTGCTTTTTAACCCCCTCTGTCTGGGAGGAGAACAGACTCCTGAGGGTGGCCTACATGCAGAGGTAGGGCCAAACCCAAAACTGAACCCCAGGAGCTGTGCGAACAAACAAGAGAAAGGGAAATTCCTCTGGGCAGCCTCAGAAGCTGCACAAAAAACTAGATAAACCCTGCATCTGCAGAATACCTGATTAGACAATGAATGTTCCCAAAACTGAGGTGGTGGACTTTGGGAGCAGCTGTAGACTTGGGGTTTGCTTTCTGCATATGATTTGTTTTAGCTTTTATGTTTATCTTAGTTTAGTTTTTAGTGCTTGTTATCATTGGTGGATTTGTTTATTTGTTTGGTTGCTCTCTTCATTTTTTTAAATTTTTAAATTTTTTACTTTTTATGACTTTTTTTCCTTTTATCTCTTTTTATGAGTGTGTATGTGTATGTTTCTTTGTGTGATTGTGTCCGTTTAGGTTTGCTTTTACAATTTCTTCTAGGGTTCTGTCTGTTTGTTTTTGTTTGGTTGTTTTGTTTGTTTCTTTGTTTTCTCTTTAGGAGTGTATGTGTTTGTTTCTTTGTATGATTTAGTCTGTTTAGCTTTTCTTTCACCATTTGGTTTGGGGTTCTATCTGTTCGTATTTTTGTTTTCTTCCTTTTTTTCTGAGCCGGGTAGCATAGCAGGGTCTTGGTGCTCCTGCTGGGTGTCGGGCCTGAGCCTCTGAGGTGGGAGAGCCGAGTCCAGGACATTGGACCACCAGAGACCTCCTGGCCCCACGTAATATCAATCGGCAAGAACTCTCTGAGAGATCGCCATCTCAACACTAAGACCCAGCTCCATCCAAAGGCCAGCAAGATCCAGTGCTGGATGCCACATGCCAAACAACTAACAAAACAGGAACAAAACCCCACCGATTAGCAGAAGGCTGCCTAAAGTCACACTAAGTTCAGAGACACCACAAAACACACCACCGGATGCGGCCCTGCCCACCAGAACAGGTGCACCAGTTCCCTCCACCAGGAAGCCTACACAAGCAACTGAACCAACATCACCCACTGGGGGCAGACACCAAAAAAATGGGAACTATGAACCTGCAGCCTGTGAAAAGGACCCCGAATACAGTAAGTTAAACAAAATGAGAAGACAGAGAAATATGCAGCAGATGAAGGAGCAAAGTAAAAACCAACGAGACCAAACAAATGAAGAGGAAATAGACAGTCTACCTGAAAAAGAATTCAGAGTAATGATACTAAAGGTAATCCAAAATCTTGGAAAATGAATGGAGAAAATACAAGAAACGTTTCACAAGAACTTAGAAGAACTAAAGAGGAAACAAACAATGATGAACAACACAATAAATGAAATTTAAAATACTCTAGAAGGAATCAATAGCAGAATAATTGAGGCAGAATAATGGATAAGTGACCTGGAAGAAAAAATAGTGGAAATAAATGTCACAGAGCAGAATAAACAAAAAGGAATGAAAAGGATAGTCTCAGAGACCTCTGGGACAACACTAAATGCAACAACGTTTGCATTATAGGGGTCCCAGAAGGAGAAGAGAAAAAGAAAGGGTCTGAGAAAATATTTGAAGAGATTATACTCAAAAACTTCACTAACGTAGGAGAGGAAAGAATCAGTCAAGTCCAAGAAGTGCAGAGAGTCCCTTACAGGATAAATCCAAGGAGAAACATGCCAAGACACATATTAATCAAACTATCAAAAATTAAATACAAAGAAAAAATATTAAAAGCAGCAAGGGAAAAGCAACAAATAACATACAAGGGAATCCCCATAAGGTTAACAGCTGATCTTTCAGCAGAAACTCTGCAAGCCAGAAGGGAGTGTGAGGACATATTTAAAGTGATGAAAGGGAAAAGCCTACAACTAATATTACTCTACCCAGCAAGGATCTTGTTTAGATTCAACGAATAAATTAAAAGCTTTACAGACAAACAAGAGTTAAGAGAAATGCGCACCACCAAACCAGCTTTACAACAAATGCTAAAGGAACTTCTCTAGGGAGGAAACACAAGAGAAGGAAAAGACCTACAATAACAAACCCAAAACAATTAAGGAAATGGTATTAGGAACATACATATTGATAATTACCTTAAATGTAAATGGACTGAATGCTCCAACCAAAAGACGTAGACTAGCTGAATGGTTATAAAAACAAGGCCCATATATATGCTGCCTACAAGAGACCCACTTCAGACATAGGGACACAGACAGACTGAAAGTGAGGGGATGGAAAAAGTATTCCATGCAAGTGGAAATCAAAAGAAAGCTGGAGAAGCAATTCTAATATCAGACAAAATTGACTTTAAAATAAAGACTATTACAAGAGACAGAGAAGGACACTACATAATGATCAAGGTATCAATCCAAAAAGAAGATATAACAATTGTAAATATTTATGCATCCAACATGGGAACACCTCAATATAGAAGGCAAGTGTCAACAGCCATAAAAGGGGAAATTGACAGTAATGCAATAATAGTAGGGGACTTTAACTCCCCACTTTCACCAATGGACAGATCATCCAAAATGAAAATAAATAAGGAAACACAAGCTTTAAATGACACTTTAGGGCAGATGGACTTTATTGATATTTATAGGACATTCCATTCAAAAACAACAGAGTACGCTTTCTTCTCAAGTGTTCATGGAACATTCTCCAGGATAGATCATATCTTGGCTCACAAATGAAGCCTTGGTAAATTTAAGAAAATTGAAATCATATCAAGTATCTTCTCCAACCACAATGCTATGAGACTAGATATCAATTATAGGGAAAAAAAAGTAAAAGATACAAATACATGGAGGCTAAACAATATGCTACTAAATAACCAAGAGATCATAGAAGAAATCAAAGAGGAAATCAAAAAATACCTAGAAACAAATGACAATGAAAACACAATGCCCAAAACCTATGGGATGAAGCAAAAGCAGTTCTCAGAGGGAAGTTTATACCAATACAATCCTACCTCGAGAAACAAGAAACACCTCAAATAAACAACTTAACCTTAAACCTAAAACAGTTAGAGAAAGAAGAACAACAACAACAAAAAAAAAAACCCCAAAATTAGCAGAAGGAAAGAAATCATAAAGATCATATCAGAAATAAATGAAGGGCTTCCCTGGTGGCGCAGTGGTTGAGAATCTGCCTGCCAATGCAGGGGACACAGGTTCGAGCCCTGGTCTGGGAAGATCCACATGCCGCGGAGCAACTAGGCCCGTGAGCCACAACTACTGAGCCTGCGCATCTGGAGCTTGTGCTCCGCAACAAGAGAGGCCACAATAGTGAGAGGTCCACGCACTGTGATGAAGAGTGCCCCCACTTGCCGCAACTAGAGAAAGCCCTCATACAGAAACAAAGATCCAACACAGCCAAAAATAAATAAATAAATAAATAAATTAATTAATTAATTAATTTTAAAAAAAGAAATGAAGGAAACAATAGCAAAGATCAATAAAACTCAATGCTGGTTCTTTGAGAAGATAAACAAAATTGATAAACCATTAGCCAGACTCATCAAGAAAAAAAGGGAGAAGACACAAATCAACAGAAATAGAAATGAAAATGGAAAAGTAACAACTGACACTGCATAAATATAAAGGATCATGAGACATTACTACAAGCAGCTATATACTAATAAAACGGACAACCTGGAATAAATGGACAAATTCTTAGAAAGCCACAACTTTCCAAGGCTAAACCAGGAAGAAATAGAAAATAAAAACATACCAATCACAAGTACTGAAATTGAAACTGTGATTAAAAATCTTCCAACAAACAAAACTCAGGACCAGATGGCTTCACAGGTGAATTCTATCAAACATTTAGAGAAGAGCTAACACCTATCCTTCTCAAACTCTTCCAAAATATAGCAGAGGGAGGAACACTCCCAAACTCATTCTACAAGGCCACCATCACCCTTATACCTAAATCAGACAAAGATGTCACAAAAAAACAAAACTATAGGCCAATATCACTGATGAACATAGATGCAAAAATCCTCAACAAAATACTAACAAACAGAATCCAGCAGCACATTAAATTATCATACACCATGAACAAGTGAGCTTTATCCCAGGAATACAAGGATTCTTCAATATCAAGAATGCAAATCAATCAATAAATATGAAACACCATATTAACAAATTGAGGATAAAAACCATATGATAATCTCAATAGATGCAGAAAAAGCTTTCAATCAAATTCAACACCCATTTATGATAAAAAACTCTCCAGAAAATGGGCACAGAGGGAACTTACCGCAACATAATAAAGGTCATATATGACAAAACCATAGCCAACATCGTTCTCAACGGTGAAAAACCGAAACCATTTCCTCTAAGATCAGGAACAAGACAAGGATGTGCACTCTCACCACTATTATTCAACGTAGTTTTGGAAGTTTTAGCCATGGCAATCAGAGAAGAAAAAGAAATAAAAGGAATCCAAATCAGAAAAGAAGTAAATCTGTCACTGTTTGCAGATGACATGATACTATAAACAGAAAATCCTAAAGATGCTACCAGAAAACTACTAGAGCTAATCAATGAATTTGGTAAAGTAGCAGGGTACAAAATTAATGCACAGAAATCTCTTGCATTCCTATACACTAACAATGAAAAATCTGAAAGAGAAATTAAGGAAACACTCCCATTTAATACTGCAACAATAAGAATAAAATACCTAGGAATAAACCTACCTAAGGAGACCAAAGACCTGTATGCAGAAAACTATAAGAAACTGATGAAAGAAATTAAAGATGATACAAACAGATGGAGAGATATACCATGTTCTCGGATTGGAAGAATCAACATTGTGAAAATGACTATACTACCCAAAGCAATCTACAGATTCAATGCAATCCCTATCAAACTACCTATGGCACTTTTCACAGAACTAGAACAAAAAATTTCACAATTTATATGGAAACACAAAAGACCCCGAATAGTCAAAGCCATCTTGAGAAAGAAAAACAGAGCTGGAGCTATAAGGTCCCTGATTTCAGACAATACTACAAAGTTACAGTAATCAAGACATTATGGCACTGGCACAGAAACAGAAATATAGATCAAAGGAACAGGATAGAAAGCCCAGAGATAAACCCACACACATATGGTCACCTTATCTTTGATAAAGGTGTCACGAGTATGCAATGGAGAAAAGAGAGCGTCTTCAATAAGTGGTGCTGGGAAAACTGTACAGCTACATGTAAAAATGAAATTAGAACACTTCCTAACACCATACACAAAAATAAACTCAAAATGGACTAAAGACCTAAATGTAAGGCCAGTCACTATAAAACTCTTAGAGGTAAACATAGGCAGAACACTCTATAACATAAATCACAGAAAGATCCTTTTTGACCCACCTCCTAGAGAAATGAAAATAAAAACAAAAATAAACACATGGGACCTAATGAAACCTAAAAGGTTTTGCACAGCAAAGGAAACCATAAACCAGACAAAAGACAACCCTGAGAATGGGAGAAATATTTGCAAACGAAGCAACTGACAAAGGATTAATCTCCAAAATATACAAGCAGCTCAGGCAGCTCAATATCAGAAAAACAAACAACCCAATGCAAAAATGGGCAGAATACCTAAATAGACATTTCTCCTAAGAAGATATACAGATTGCCATAAACACATGAAAGGATGCTCAACATCACTTATCATTAGTGAAATGCAAATCAAAACCACAATAAGGTATCACCTCACACCAGTCAGAACGGCCATCATAATAATATCTACAAACAATAAATCTTGGCAATGGTGTGGACAAAAGGGAACACTCTTGCACTGTTGGTGGGAATGTAAATCGATACAGCCACTATGGAGAACAGTATGGAGGTTCCTTAAAAAACTAAAAATAGAACTACCATATGACCCAAATATCCCACTTCTGGGCATATACCCTGGGAAAACCATAATTCAAAGAGAGTCATGTACCACAATGTTCATTGCAGCACTATTTACAGTAGACAGGACATGGAAGCAACCTAAGTGTCCACTGACAGACGAATGGATAAAGAAGATGTGGCACATATATGCAATGGAATATTACTCAGCCATTAAAAGAAACAATATTGAAATATTTGTAGTGACGTGGATGGACCTAGAGTCTGTCATACAAAATGAAGGAAGTCAGAAAGAGAAAAACAAATACAGTATGTTAACATTTATGTATGAAATCTAAAAAAAAAATGGTTCTGATGAACCTAGGGGCAGGACAGGACTAAGGACACAGACGTAGAGAATGGACTTGAGGACACGGGAATGGGGAAAGGTAAGCTGGTAGTAAGTGAGAGGGTAGTATTGACATATACACTACCAAATGTAAAATAGATAGCTAGTGGGAAGCAGCTGTACAGCACAGGGAGATCAGCTCGGTGCTTTGTGACCACCTAGAGTGTTGAGATAGGGAGGGTGGCAGGGAGGCGCAAGAGGGAGAGCATTTGGGGATATATGTATACATGTAGCTGATTCACTTTGTTATACAGCAGAATCTAACACAACATTGTAAAGCAGTTATATTCCAATAAAGATGTTTAAAAAATAAAAACAGAACAAAACAAAGCAAAACTATAAACTTTAGTCCCATAAACTCTCCTCCTCACCACCCCCAAAATACCCAGTTGTTTAATCCTTAGAACACACACAAAAATGACAACTTTATATTACTCCAATATGTCTCCTCTTCATACCCTATTTTCAAGCCTTTGGTGTCAAGATTAATCTTTCTGCTTATGCCATATGCTTACAGAG
Source organism: Eubalaena glacialis (assembly GCF_028564815.1). Classification (NCBI taxonomy): domain Eukaryota; kingdom Metazoa; phylum Chordata; class Mammalia; order Artiodactyla; family Balaenidae; genus Eubalaena; species Eubalaena glacialis. Next base: position 40,523,076 of record NC_083720.1, on the reverse strand, counting down.
AGAGTATCCACATATTGTCTTTGTTGTAGGTTCTAAAACTCAACCATCCTAATATAAGATTTTAATAAGCCACATCACCCACTTCCTAACCAACCTTATCTCACAGTTTTGTTAGTAAACAAGCTGCCTTCTGGAACTATAATTCTACCCTGAGTTTCTGACAACTTGAGGAGATGACTTAATTCTGCATAAGTCTTGCCAATTCTCTCACCTAAGACCATGCCTTTATATCCTCCAGCCACAGACAGGAGCCCTGTTACAAACGGAAGCTTGGTCACTGCTGTACAATCAAATCAGTAACCAGCCAAAGCAAAAAAGCTTGCCTTCCACCTCCCGTCCCCACGATCCACCTTTTGGATAATCTCCTCCAAAGTTCAGCCTCCGTTCATGTCTGTTTCCCTAGGCCTGGTATTTATTTTTCCAGTTCCCTTTTGGCCAGTGTTACTCAGGGCCAAACTTGCCAAGCATTCAAGGTCATATACATTATGACTCATTTTTAATATTTCCCACTCCATTTCTCCTTTCTCTGCACTTCTCAACTCTTTTGCCATGCATTTCTTGGAACTTTTCAAAGGATAGTTAGAACCTCCCTAGGATATTTATCATTTAAATTAAAGAGGAGAAAGGGAGATTAGTAAGATCAAAACAAAGATAAGAAAATACTAATTTTCAAAGACAATAGAGTATAAATGAAAGGAGTACAAGTGTGGAAAGCAAGAATACTCAAATTTGAAGAGTTATTTTACTGCCCAGGGCCAGGGCAGGAAATGGCGAAAGGCATAACCAGGTGATTTACAGGAGCTCCTCTGACGTGTAATAGTCACTGAGTCTCTGAGCTGAGATGTAAAGGAGTATGGGTGCAAGATCTTGTATGTCCCCAGATTAGAAGAGTTTTAGTAGCCAGACTTGGATGTGAAAGGAAGTAGAGGCTGTAACATTTATTTCATTTATCTTCAGATTAATCAAACTGCTATTATCCAACAAATTGTTAAGCAAATAATTTAGATACTTTGAGAATGAAAGGTGTTATTTAACAATGAAATTGCTTTCTTAAGCTCTATTTAATGGCGTCTTAAGGACAAAAGTTATCATTAAAAAATTCCTTTTATTCTCTGGAAAGGTAATGGATTATATTATGTTAACTTTCTGAATGTCATGGTCATAATAAAATATATTAAAGAGATTGTTTAGTAACAATTATTTCTCAATAAAAATAATAGATAAAAGGTAAACTTATAATAATGCATACAAATAATCAAAATTCTAAAAGATGAAAGAAGGAAAGACATGCTCCTTATTTTTATTTACTCTTCCCTTTCATCTCTTACTTTTATTTCTCCTCTTCCACTTACTTCTTTTCTCTCATAAATCAACTTTATCTTACTAGTGCTAAAATAGACCAAGCATTGGAAAATGAAAGAAATTTTCTGCGTTAATTCTGTTTCATATTTTGGTGCTAACAATCTTACATTTGGTGCAGAAATCAGTAAAAGATTAGTAAAAAAAAAAAAAATGCATTATCATCATCATCATCTTTATCATCAGTATCCCTGATGCTGCCAAGGGTGATGTAAAATAAACGGGGTAAGAAAATTGGTACAACTTTTATGAAAAGCCTTTTGATGATATATATTAATAGAATAATAAAAGCTTAATGCATTTAGACCCAGCAACTATATTTCTGAAACTCTATCTGAAAGAAATAATCCTAAATATAAAAACATCATTATGTTAAAAAAAATTAACATAGTTATTTATAATACCAATCAACTTGAAACAATTAAATGACCAACAAAACTGGAATGCTTAAACAAATTATAGTATATATACTCAATGGAATTTTATACAAGATTTAAACCGAATGCCCATGAAGAGGATGTCATAAATTATAAGCATTTCCCTTATTAAGGGAAACAGCCGGATAACGACTGTATATAAAGTTTAATTATAATCATGTTTAAATTGTTCATAAAAATGACTCTAAATAAATATATTTCCATTGCAGAATTTAGACTCTGGGAGAGTTCTTCCCCTTCCCATATATTTCTGTTTTACAAATTATATTTCATGACTCTGAATTGATTTTTATAATGAAATCAAAATAAGCATAGTTTTGGAGGAAGTCATTTTGGAAATTTTGGAAGCCAATGACTTTTAGTTAACCCACATTTATATATCATGCTATGAACAAACAACGAATGTGCCAGGCACTTTGCTAAATATGTAGGGAAAGCAGAAATGCTGGAGACAGCCTCCCTGTCCTCAATGACTCAATGTCAAGAGGGGGACTCAAGCGTGGACCTGATTAAATATAAAGTGATTTCATTTCTGAAGGGGTCCACAAGATAAATGTAAACTAAGTTCTTTGAGGTCACAAGGAAAGAAAATGTTAGTTCAAAGAAGCGGACTGAGGAATGGAGATAGTTGTGAAATTTGAGATAACATTTGTATGAGGGGTACCGGTTCCACTGCGTGACTTGGGAAAGTCAGTTCTGGAGGGAAGTATTTCACAGGCGAAGTCCCAGGAAAGGTGTTGGGGCTACATTCAGGGAAAACAGGATGGATTCATTTATGGGAAGCATTCTCAGGAAGTACTAGTCTCAATGGCAGCTGGAGAAGGTGTGCCACAGTAGGAAAAGTTTGGGTATGGGTTAAGAACACAAATAGGCTAACTTAAGAGGAAGTAGAACGTTTAATTGGAGGAGGAAAGGGGATGAGAGATAGCTTCCTTTGTTATACACACTATGGATGCTTTTCTCTAAGATACCTGCATACTTTGGCTACTTAGAGTCTTCTCCCACTGGGAAAGGCTGAGAAGAAAGGCACGTGGATGGGGAGAAAAGAGTTATAGATGGGACTCATTTCTGGCCAATTAGATGTATGCAAATATATTGTGTGGAATTTGCATTAAAGCTGTGTTAACAGGAAGATGATTTACCTGAGAAGAGGTCCCTTTTGTCTTTCCCCCTACCTCTTGCTACATGGAATGGAGACATGGTAGCAGGAGTTCTAACATGAATTTTGTACTGTGAAGCAACATTGAGTGTGGAAAACTGAGAATAAAAAAAAGAAAAGGATGAAAGCTACCATACCAACCTGAAGCTTCCCATCTCTCAGATTTCTTTTATGGAAGAGAAAGGGTGTCTTCCAGAAGCTACTGCTATTTCAGTGTTCCATTCTGTTATATGGAGATAAAGTAAATCCTAAGTAACAAAAGCTAATATGTATTTACTGAGCTAAGGTTTGTTTTAGGCAGAGCAATAAGATATACATACTTATATAAAATACATAGTTATAGAGTGTATAACTATATATTATATATATTTATACATAAATGTATGTTTTTTTATATATTTATATATTTTTTATTTTAATCTTCATAATATTAATTCTTACAATAACACAGTGATGTATATATTAATTCTGCCATTATATAGAGTAAAACTATAGAGAAAAAGAAAGGCTGAACAATGTGCTCAAGATCAAATAGTATATGAGTAGTGGGAATAAAAAGCAAGTCTCTGTCTTAGTGTTAACAAAACTATGGTCTTTACACAACATATGTGCTATTTCTAATTTGCACACATGCTATGCATTCTGTATTTTCTATTTCAGATGTCTTTGATGATTATTGGTAAGATTCAAGCCAACTGTCTTTTTCCTTTGTAATTGGCTTTTTAGTTTATTTTAATTAAATAATAATCATGATAATATTCATAATAATTAAAGCATAAGCAATCTCACTTTCTAATGATGCATTTCTACTCAAGTTTGGCAGAAGCAGGTCATATGGCTACTTCTAATTTCAAAAGGGGCAGGAAAGAACAAGTCTTTCAGGTGTCTGGGAAGAGGGGAAAGACTGAAGAATTTGCATACAGTCCTGAGGACTAAGCAAGACTTTTGATATACTAGCAAATCAGCTTCATAAACAGTTGTATCAATTTATGCTCCAAAAAGCAATTTTAGTGAATGCCTCTTCTTTACTCTTGTCCAGTAATTCTGTGATTTCCAACCCAACAGGCAAACCATGATGTCTCACTGCTATTTTTGATTAATTTTCATGTCTTTGATGATTATTAAGTTGGAATATTATCTTTGAAAGACATTTGTGTTTTGCTTTCAGGAGTGTAATTTTTCATGTTCTTTAGGTATTTTTTACCTTCTTCTCTCTATAACATGGCTGTTGAGAATGCAGACCCTGAAGTCAGACCACCTAAGTTTGAATCCTTACGTGGACACTGTACAATATTTGGTAAGTTTCTTAAATACACTAAACCTCCTATATAAATATGTAATATGAATATATTATATATAAACATATTGTAGTATTTATTTTATGTATTATATATAGTATTATATTGTATATGATATATAAATATGTAATATATCATACAGTTAAATGTATACTTAATCAGTTTATAATTTTATATTATACATAACATTTAATTACTTATGTTTATATTTTATATTTATATATATAAAATTTTTCTGCTTAATTCAATTTTATATGTATATAAAACTGAGATTTCACATCCAGGGATGTCTATGTATTAAACTGCTCTCACATAATGGCAATTTTTTGTCATTTTATTCACATAAATACTGTACAGCCTTTCTAAAGTTTGATTCTAAGTATATTAATATGTTTATGATGTTTTGATAAGGTATTTTTCTATTTTGTTTTCTATTTTTATTGTCAGCATATAAGAAAGAAAATATTTATATGCCATGATTCTTTCACCTGAACATCTGAGTGAACACTTGTTATTCTTAATTTTTTGAAAGTTAATTATCTTTGTTTTCCTAGGTAAGCATCAGAGCATCTATAAGATAGTAAATTATAATTTTGCCTCTACATTTGTACTACTTTACTCTACTTTTCTTTTTCCTAAAATAATTTTCAGGATAATATAACTACTTGCAATGTCATTTTAAATCTTCTATAGCTTTGTTTCACCAAATCCTTGTATTTTGAAAACTTTTTCTCTGACACCTGTCCTTTATGTCTATCTGTGTCCCTCTTAAATAGTCATTGTTTTAACTTATAAATAAATGCATTCTTTGATTTCCTTAAAAGCACAAAGTTTATTTTTTCCAATGTTATATCTGTTTTCTATACTAAGATTAAAATAAATTTATTCGAATCTATTTGAAGATAGTTGCAGGAGGAAGAACCTCTCCCTCTACTGTTCTCTCTGCCTCTATCTCCTGCAGACAAAAGGCAGAACAGGTATTTCTGGTTCTTCTGTTCTGACCACCCTTCCCCCACTTTCCAGGTCTCCATTAAAAGAGTCAGGAATAATATCAGGGTTTGGCTTGCCCAGAGATCAAGAGAGTAGTAGTTCAGCCCTCCACATGCTATAGGGAAAACAAAACAAAACAAAAAAGCATTCTTTTTCTCACTTTCACATCATAACTATGAGGAAAGGTGTGGACCTTGAAGTCTACATCCTCCTGACAAGACTACCACGCATTGAAGCCTCACCTCCACTTTCTAATTTGGAGTCACCTTGGTTTATCTCCTTTTGCTCTTTTCCAGATCAAGACAGTCTCCAAAAACAGCCCAAGATGCCCTGATATTCCCTTAACCCAAACGTCAGATGGCTTATTGGTGAGTGGGGCAAATAACTTTGCCAACACTCCACTTTCCTCTCCTCTGATTTATTTCCGTTCCCATCACTCATCACCTACTGGCAAGTCATAGATATGATTTATTTGTTAGTCTCTCTCCAGTAGACCAGGCGCCCCACTAGGAGAGAGATATTTGTCTATTTGGGTCATCACTGTATCTTCATGATCTAGAAAAGTACCAGCTGCATAGTAGAAATGTAATAAATATTTGCCAGTTGTTGAATAAATCAATTAATGAATCCATTTCTCATTCATCTCCTTTAATTTTTCGTATTGTTTTTAGTGTGGTCTAGTTTGTACTTTATTTTCCATTTACACTTTAATGAAGTCATGTTTATTTTGAACAGTTATGAAAATATACTGTGAGTATTTTTCTTTGGGTTCCCTTCATGTTTATCTGGATGGCCTATGAATCTTGTTTTAGATCTAAGGGAATTTGCAGGGTGAATTTTTTCTTAACTTAGACCTTCCATGATCTGGCAGGACATGAGAGGGAGACCACACAATGGTCAGGTCCAGCAGGGAATTGGACTTCGCTCAGTAGAGTCTATTTCAATTTATCATCATTGTTGCTGTCAAGAAAATGTCAACACACAAGGTCACGAGTCTACTTGTGGATTTCTGTTCATCTTAGTCTTTTTACAGGAACATATATTCTGTGTTCTGCATCGTTCCTATATGTACTACAGCTCATGGAAGTGTCCAACCCTTTTGGGAGTTTCTCATACAATTCAGTGTCCTTCCTATAAATGAAAAGCTGTGTTGAAAGAAGCTTTAGACTTTCTACTTAGTGTCTCCATGAAAGAATTTCCAGACTGAAAATAACAGGGGTGCTGTTTCATGATTTCAGTCATTCAGGAGGGTTTTGCTTACCTGGTCTGTTAATTTAGTTTCAGGGAAGAGTTTTCAAATTATATATCTGCTCTTCCTTCTTTCTCAGGCTTTTAACCTGAGGCTCTGCTTTCCACTGTCCCAGCTCTTAGGTAGCACAATGGAATGGGAGAATCCAAACCCCAGCACACTCAGGAACACTGAAGAATGTCACTTCTCTGTCTACAATGATGTTGCTTCTTGTGAGTAACTTTGGTTCTTTTAGCTGATCATAAAAATAATAAATTAAAATGAAGAGATTCCAAAAATCATTCTCTTTTGTTTAAATTTGTCCATAACCAGACACATATACAGTAAGTCTTCTATATACGAACGAGTTCTGTTCCGAGAGCATGTCGTAAGTCCAATTTATTTATAAGTCTAACAAAGTTAGCTTAGGCACCCAACTAACACAGTCGACTCTATAATACTGTACTGTAATAGGTTTATAATAATTTTCACACAAATAATACATAAAAAACAAACACAAAAAATAAACATTTTTAATCTTACAGTACAGTACCTTGAAAAGTACAGTAGTACCAGGTACATCACAGCTGCTTTTTTTTTTTTATTTTTTTTAATTTTTGGCTGTGTTGGGTCTTCGTTTCTGTGCGAGGGCTTTCTCTAGTTGCGGCGAGCGGGGGCCACTCTTCATCGCGGTGCGCGGGCCTCTCACTATCGCGGCCTCTCTTGTTGCGGAGCACAGGCTCCAGACGCGCAGGCTCAGTAGTTGTGGCCCACGGGCCTAGTCGCTCCGCGGCATGTGGGATCTTCCCAGACCAGGGCTCGAACCCGTGTCCCCTGCATTGGCAGGCGGATTCTCAACCACTGCACCACCAGGGAAGCCCCACCGCTGCTTTTACACTTGCTTCTGGACATCCTGGGCTTGAAATAAAGACACTGTACTACTGTACTCTATACAGTACGGTACGGTAAAGTACACAAAAGTACAACCACTTGTAGAGGATACACGCAAGTGACAATGTATGCCAGACACGTGAACTAACTTACATGATTGGACATGTGAACGCACGTTCGCATCTTTGAAAGCTCACAATTTGAAGGTTCATATGTAGGAGAGTTACTGTATTTTAAATGTATAATGAATTAGCTTGTTATATGAAAAATTATTTACTTCAATGGAGAATGCCAACTCTAAGAATACATTTTTACATTTTATTTTCTTTTACTTTGCCTAAACACACAAGGACTTGTTCTGTGTGTGTGTGTGTGTGTGTGTGTGTGTGTGTGTGCCTGTGTGTTTGTTTATATGTATTATCTTCTCAACTGATATGACAGATTCTAGTCCATGACTTTTTTGAAAGTGCTAAAAGAAATCATGTACCAAGTCTCTGCAGATAATCATATTCCTTCAAGTTACCTTGGTGATTTGACTTTTTAAAGTGTATTGCTGAAACAATATAAATTCACTGATTTGCATGACAAATAAATTACCAGTTTGAAGTGTTGAATGCCTAAAGAAATTTAATCACGGTGTTTCAGATAAATTATAGTTACAGTGTGCTTTCTGTTTAAAAAGTAACTTATAATTTCTGTTCAGTTTAACAAATTTGCTGAGTATTTACCCTGCGCCCAACACTTCGTTTTCTGTGGGAGACAATGAGGAAGAAGAGACAGTCCTTTGCCCTAAGAAACACACAATCTGTTGTATTCAGAGGGGTAAATGACTTTTATGGCTTCTTCTTCACTAAGGCGTCAAGGGTCACAGGAAAGATTCTGCAGCAAACATCTTCAGATCATGAGATTTCTTCATGTCCTGAGATTTCTTCAGGTCTATGGTTTCCTCTGTTGGCTTGACATTTTTTGTACTTATTGTATTTCCCAGATTTTGGTCTGTCTACATCATACATCAGTTTTCCTCATTTCCTAATCAAGGTATAGTATATATTTCTGAGCACTGAGGTTGGCAGTAGAGATGAATGGTGAGTAACACAGACAGAAGTTCAATCTTCCTGGAATTAGAGTCTCATCATGGAATGACATGGCCAGAGTATATGATTTCTTTACTTAGAGTGATGGTGGTGGTGAGAGTTCATTTTTCTGGCACTTGTATGCCAAAGCTAGTCTTAGGAAAAAGAGATATTATGCTATTTAAATAATCCATAACTAGTTAAATTCTGAACTAGAGCCTTGGGCACTGATAGTATAAATGCAGAAAATCCAAAAGTAGTATCAGCATAATTTCATGACTGATTGATAGGGTGTGGAGTATGAAGGAGATGGAGAGATATACACTATCTGGAGTTTTGTCTTAATTTCCTTGGTAAATGTGGATCCTATTATCTAAAGTAGGGAATAAAGGAAACAAAGTGGGGATGGGGCATGATTTAGGGAGAGTATAAGCCATTTTAAATATGTTAAATTTAAGTTTTTAGAGGGTCATTTAAATAGTTCTATTAAAGAGGGAGCTATATTTAGAAAAGTCTAAATCTCAAAGAGAAAATCAGAGTCATAGATGAATTAGTAGACTTCATCGGCATTTAGTTACCAACTCTGCCAAAGAGTGTTTTAAGAAAAGTATGTGAAGTGTAAACCACTATCATTAGTCCTGTTATTTCAAATGAGGACTAAAATGGAATGAACGTTTGTGTCCCTTACAAAATTTGTGAGTTGAAACCTAATCTTCTATGTAATGGTTTTTGAAGATGTGCCTTCAGATGATTAGCTCATGAAGGTAGACCTTCCTAAATGGGATTAGTGTCCTTATAAAAGAGACCCCAATATTTGCAAATGAATCAACAGACAAAGGATTAATCCCCAAAATATATAAACAGCTCATGCAGCTCAATATTAAAAAAACAGACAACCCAATCAAAAAATGGGCAGAAGACCTAAATAGACATTTCTCCAAAGAAGACATACAGATGGCCAAGAAGCACATGAAAAGCTGCTCAACATCACTAATTATTAGAGAAATGCAAATCAAAACTACAATGAGGTATCACCTCACACCAGTTAGAATGGGCAACATCAGAAAATCTACAAACAACAAATGCTGGAGAGGGTGTGGAGAAAAGGGAACCCTCTTGTGCTGTTGGTGGGAATGTAAATTGATACAGCCACTATGGAGAACAATATGGATGTTCCTTAAAAAGCTAAAATAGAATTACCATATGACCCAGCAATCCCACTTCTGGGCATATACCAAGAGAAAACCATAATTCAAATAGACACATGCACCCCAATGTTCATTGCAGCACTGTTTACAATAGCCAGGTCATGGAAGCAACCTAAATGTCCATCGACAGATGAATGGATAAAGAAGATGTGGTGCAATGGAATATTACTCAGCCTTAAAAAGGAACAAAATTGGGTCATTTTTAGAGATGTGGATGGATCTAGAGACTGTCATACAGAGTGAAGTAAGTCAGAAAGAGAAAAACAAATATCGTATGTTAACACATATATGTGGAACCTAGAAAAATGGTACAGATGAACCGGTTTACAGTGCAGAAATAGAGACACAGATGTAGAGAACAAACATATGGACACCAAGGGGGGAAAGTGGCGGGGGGGTTGATGGTGGTGGGATGAATTGGGAGATTGGGATTGACATATATACACTAATATGTATAAAATAGATAACTAATAAGAACCTGCTGTATAAAAAATAAATAAAATAAAAATAAAAAGAGACCCCAGAGTCTCAGGCTTCCTCAGCCTTTCTGCCATGTGAGACTACAGCAAGAAAATAGCCATCTATGAACCATGAAATAAGTCCTCACCAGACACCAAATTTGCCAGTGTCTCAATCTTGGACTTCCTAGAATCTAGAACTGAGAGAAATACATCTTTATTGCTTAATCCACTTAGTTTATGGTATTTTTATTATAGCCTCCTGAATGGACAAAGACAAAAACACTAATGTCCAAAATAATTGACTTGACTGCAGTCATGTAGCAAATTAGCACTACAGCTCAGATCCATTATTATTATTTTTTACTATATTATTGCTAATTCTGAAAGAGCACCTGAAAGAGGATAATGATGATGATAGACAGATAGATAGCTCCATCATATTCCTTGAAAAATTACTATGTGACAGCCTATAATAAATGTTTATATGTATTGTCTTATATTCACAACACTGCTAGAGGTAAGTCAACTTTTTACATACATTTTACGGAAGAGAACACTGAAATCCAGAGAAGCTAAGAAATGGATCAGTCAGCATGCTAACCCTGATTTATCTAACAATAAAGGCATTCTTCTTCTGACACCTACACCATACTCTTCTGCCTTTCATCTGTCCATCTACTCATCCATTCATCTACACAACATATAGACTAACCAACCAAACAATATTATTAAGTGCATTTTCTCTATGGGTAATTGTCCTTAAATAACCCATAGCATAACATAGAAAACTGAAAAATTAGAAATTATTTTATAGTTTGCTAATAAGTTTTTTCCAGGAAATTACTAATATTCAGGATGGAATGCAGACCAGTATTACTACTACTGTTATTAGCAGTAAAATGTTTCTTTTGTAATTAATAATCACATAAATATTTCAGTTCAACAAAAAGTCAATAAGGAGCTTATCATTTACATTATCAATGATTCTCTTCCATTAACACATTTGTACCAGGATGTGATAAAACATGCATGTCCTCTTGGAAGGAAGTTTTAAGGAAAGATGTAATATTTAGTTGATTGTTTTTTGATTTATTTTGTGTAAAAATGTAATAGACTTGCTCCCTCTTGTGACGATTACTGTGACTATCCTACTCATTGGAATAGTCCATTTTAGCCCTGGGTTCTTCGATGCAGAAATTCTCTGTCTCACTGGGGGCCGTCTACTTCAGGGCTATTATAGTCAATATTTCTCTAACCATTCATTTGTTCTATCCCCTTTTTTCTTGATATTTTCTTCTTAGAAGCATTCTCAAATATTGGCATTGGTTCTAAATGGTGAAGCACAATTAAACATTTAGTGCTGCTAAAGACTCTAGGACAGTAAGGTCAAGGCCCAAAGTACTATATTCCTCTTGATATTTCCTGGTACCATATACAGAAACTTGTACTACAAAGGAAACCCCATCTCTGAGCTGTCACTCCTGAAGGAATAGCAGTGAAGCCCAAGGTAAGGGATAACCAACAACCTCCAGTGAGAAGGGCCTTGGCAAAGTGTCAGGGGCTATTAGCTTCATGTCTGGAGTCTGGCCCGTATTAAATCCAAGCTGGGAGGCAAACTAGATCAGAATCCAAAAGGAAAGGGCTGCAAGAGAGAACCAGTAAGCACAAAGTATAGCTTCAGGGAAATTTGATCTACCTTACCATGCTAGAGCTCAGACTCTTTTGAAAATTTAGATACTTATCCCCAAGGGAGTTCTCCACTTAGTTTTAAGGACATAGTACTCTAAGCCAGCTACCTGACTGTAACTTATTTGTTTCTATATCTATGGTGTGATACTGTTTTAATGATTTTGATACTGTAATCAAGAGACTACAGTATATTCATCAAAATAAGATGTGCTCTGTTATGAGATCCCCTAGGAGGCAAACAGAGTGCTTGGTTATGCTGTACAATTTGTAGCATTTATTGAGCACCTACTCTGTTCCAAGTACTTTCCATACTTGATTTCATGCAATTCTTACTGCAGAATCTAGATACTAGATATTATTAGACTCATTTTTACCGATACGGAATCCAAGGCCTAGAGGCAGCTTAAGCCACTTGCAATGGTCCAGAAATAATAAATGGTGAAGCCAATATTCAAAGTAGGTCTTGCTGTTTATCACTATTATGCATTACAAAACTGTTTTCATGGTTCAAATTTATTTTACAATACCTCTCACAAAGCCAGATGAGACAAGAGTGCTGGTCCCCAAAAATAACAAAATCAGGCAAATAAAAAAATTACACTTCTTGGTGTACTAGAAATCATATTACCTTCTTTGATCACTCACCTGATTTATAACATTTGGCCAGAGATTACTTTTGGTGAAGTTCTGAAATTAAAATTAAAATTAAAATAGAATCAGTCCCCCAAAGTTAACAATTTCTCATTGTAAGAAATGTTTCAAAGCATGCTGTATGCCCTATGAGGATACTACAAAGTTTTGAGTAATGATAGCCTACTTAACCTTGTACTGTTACTGCTGTTGATAATAATAACTAATGTCTATTATTAATTTACAGTGTTTAAAATGTTTTTATTTTTTTGCTTCATAAAATCAAGTAAAGTCTCAAGGGTCTACTTTGAAGATGAGTCATTTGAACATCTAAGTTAGAATAATACATCATCTCAAATGAATCAAATACATAAATATAAAAATAAGTACATAATGATTTCATATTAAGGGAAACGATGCATCTTAAAACCCTTTGTAAACTCTAAAGTTCTACACCAGTGTAGGAACAGTTATTAATCTTATAATAAGTCAAATGTTTTCTTAGGGAAAAGATTCACTCAACAATGTCTGGATAGGTGGCAGCTTAGCCTCTAGGGATATGGAATCTCAGTGCCCTTTGAAGCAGCTCCCTCCTTTTCAAACATCTCCCAAGTAGTGAGAGAAAGTACTTCCCCATATTAGATCCAAATCTATTTTGGTACATGTTATGGTTTTAGCAAGCCAATAAATACTACCCATTGTTTCTGGAGTTTGGAAATATTGAGCACTAGAAAAAAGAATGGCGATAAAGCTACTAGCTTTGTGATTGATAAGGAGAATTAGAAAATGCTGCTTGACCCATTGCCACAACTAAATCCTCTAATATGTTCTCCTCTGCTAAATAGAACCTTGCCCAAAAAGCTACAGTTTTTCAGGCATGTTTACCTCATGGATCAGTAGGGAAACATGTGTCACTTGAGGATCAGCCACTCAAGAAGAGAGCAAGGAAGGGATGGAGATACAAATACTCTCTCTCCATCCATACCAAGATAAATCACTTATAGGAAGAGTAACAAGGGAAGCCTTTGAAAGAAGAAGAGAAAGCCTATTGCACCTACTAGAGAGTGGATGATTTATGGAAATCATCCATATGGAAACAGGAGGAAGAAAAGGTGAGAGCTTCTTTGTAACTTAATTTCCCAGGTTTAGCTCCTTAGGCTGTTGGTCTTATCAATTGATTCTATGGCTGACCAGACATGTGGCTGTCCCCATAAGGAAACTAGAACAATTGTTTTTTTAGGGCAGTCTTTCGTCTTCATTCATGAGTCTTTTCTCTCACTTCCAAGCATTGTTCCTTTTTTTTTTTTTTGAGAAAAACTGGTGGACAGTTTATCCTTTCCCCCTTCACCAAGGCTAGATAGGACAGAACAGTAATTTGAATTAATCCTAAAACTCTATTGTACCCAAGGCCCAAAATGCATCTCTCATTCTTTGATGCACAGCTACTCTGTACAACATATAATGCTTCAGTGGTTACACGGTAACTTCATATGGCAGCTTAAATGTACTCATTAAGTACAATATTCTCAAAACAAAATACTCCCAATTTGCATGTGAACACCTTCCCACTATCAAATCCTCACAGAAGACATAAAGCTTGAATATCCTATGTCATTTCTCTTTTAGGTTAAATTAACAATACCATGCTTTATCCATTCTTTGTTCTGGTCCAGTCTTACTCAGAATCTCAGAATGGGTGTTGCTGCCTCTCAATGTCCAAAGGTGAATTAATTCAACATCAGCTCTCTCTTGTAGCTCACTTTTAAGAGTTCAGATGTTAATAGGACAATATAGACCTCCTCATAGTCAGTTCTACACTTTCTACAAGCAAAGACAGAATGCTATCCATTCCCAACACTGTTTCATGTTTTATTTCACAAATATTTATTTAGAGCCTACTCTGTGACAGATACTATCCCAGAAGTTAGGGACACAGCAATGAACAAAACAGACAGAAATTCTTTCACTCATGGAACTTACATTTAATTGGGAAAGGCAGAAAACTTTAAGATATATAAGCAAAATATATGTGGATTTGCCAAGAAGACAAAAGGTACAAAACTGGGGAAAAGTCAGAAAATATATTGGGGGTGGGGTGACATTTAAAATAAATTAGCCAGGGCATGCCTCATGCCTCCATATATAAAGAAAAGACAATGTATAATTGGAGATAGATACCAAATGAATTTTCATGGATGCCTGGGAGAGGAGAGAAATAACAGTGAACAATGGAGATAAAGAGGAAAGATATAGAAATGAAATAAAATCAAAAGTTCTTCCTGGACTATAAAGATAGCATGTCATGAACTAAAAACTATCTGCATCTACTCGAAAAAAGGATTCTTAAACTCTATGAGCAGTTATTCCAAGTACAATTAAGTCTCAAAAGCCAATACTTGGTGCAAAGTAGAGCCATGATGAGGGTAATAATCATGAAGCCATTGTCAATGTTTGAGAGACTGCAAAGATGGAAAAATTATGGCTTTCTGTCTCACCACGATACCAGTTAGTCAGTCTGTGCTAAGCATCCAGAAACTAATACCTGTGAACTTAAATTCTGTTCAGGAAAATCTCCTATTGAGAGGAGTGTTAATTACAACCCATGCCTACTCTCAGAGAATGACACTAGGGATATTCCCTGTTTTCTTGCAAAGGTGGTTGGCAACTCCAACCACCACATTGTCTAACCCTCCTTTCACATTTCAAGCTTCCTAAGTTTATTTCCCATCTGAGTCCTGGACTTCTGGTGCCTGGACTCAGCACTGAGTGTGGGCTTCTTAAGGCTGAACCTCCTTCTCATAAGCAGCCACTTTTTGCCTCATCCCACTGTGCCTCCTGGTCCAGTCTTTGCCATGGAATCTCCCAGGAGTATGAGAAACTGTCTGCTAGGGACGATTTTGTCCTTGTCACCATATTTGTTTCTGTTGGAGTATCTCTCCCTGCAGGATCCAAAACAAAAGCTGCAGGGGATGGTTATGAAGCCTGCGTCTTTAGGCACCTAAATGAGCCTATTAGTTTCGGTCATTTTTTAGCCTACCCCAGAGAGGATCACTACCTTTGTTGTAAACTCAAGACCCTGTCTTCCTTCAGTTTTTGAGCATTTCAAACTTCAAGTAACATTTTTGCTACATCTTTTGCAGCAGAATAGGGTAGGACCCTCATGTCCTATTTCCATCTAGGTTTCTTTTTTCCCCATGCTCTTTTAAGGAAGGTTTGATAGTTTAGTCCAGTTTAACCATTTTTCTTTTTTCTCTTTTTCTGTTGCTTCCTTTTCTTCTCTATTATGCTAACACACTTTACTGGATCTCAGCAGCATCTTTCCTTTATTCCTTTCTTTTGAGGCACAGGGAGTTATCTCTGTATCATCCTTTGTAGGTTGTTGTTGTAATGAGAGGTACAAAGCAAATGATTTGTGTGGCTGACAAAAAGCATCATCCAAAACATTCCAAACCTCTTTCACCCTCCTAAGTAGGATAACCCCACCCTGACAGCATTCTCCTTTCAGATTAACATTGAAAAAAGACCTGTTCTTGATTTATTATTGTTCTGTGCCAGTCCCTTGGGCTGGTGCTTGATCCCTGTGCCTTCCTTATACTGTTCATCCCTTTCCTGCTCACTCAAGGCAATGGGATAACTGTATACCTAACTACAACAGCTGAGCGGCTTATAAAACGCTCTAAATGGCTTTATGTAGCCAGTATCCTTCTTGATCTTTCCTTCTCAAATCGGTACAAATTGTCTGTCATCACTTCATACAGCTGTTCTGATCTATTATGGATGTTTTCCCTTTTATTGTGACACAACTCTTAAAGTCCTTAGATATGTCCTATATCTGGTTTCCCTCTGGGGGTCTCTGCACTCTGCTCTCTGGAATGAAACCTTTTTGTTATGTATGATTGGGGGGGCGGAAACATCATCCTCTCTGATCTAGTATCTACAAAGATGCCTGTCTCTTTCCTCAACTCTCTTCAAGGGCATTCAGCCCAAGTGAATCTTCTTTCCCTTTTCATATTTGTCCAGTCTGGACTCTGTGATCCAAATTTTACCTCACGAAACTGCCCCTCTTCCTGCCCAAGCATGTTGCTTTCTCTAAATCGTCTGTCATTCTCCACTGCTCCCATTGTGATAGAAAGACAGAAACATAATGTTTAAGCCAGTTCATTTCTGAGAAAATTCAATCCTAGAGATGGAGTGAATGTTATAGAAACAGGCCTTTTTTGTTTTGTTTTGTTTTTTCTTAATTTTTGAGAAGTCATTTGTTTCATGGAGTTCCTCTCTACCTTTACTTATAAAGACCTATCCCTTCTCATTTATTCATTAGTAAAATCGACTGCCCTTTTGTTCATGCAGCTGTGTCTTTATCTAAAGCCATTATTCAGAGTATGCGTCCTGACTTTCTATGAATGAAAAGGCTCTTGAGCTTATGTTGAACTTAACTGCAATGATAATGTTAAGTCACTGCCTGAGGCTCTTGCAAAAAAACTCAGGCTGGAAGCAAAAATCATCTCATCTACTAAAGCCCAAAACATTCATTGAGGAGTCTTAATTGGGCCCAAATCTTTCCCCTGTTACTTGCTCCCTGACTCAAACCCTACTATGTAAGTCAGATCAACGTTCGATACCATGGCCTATATGATAAGGCCCCTGGATGTGCTTATTAAGAGCCCAGGGGGCATCAATCAGGCCCTCATCTTTTAAAACATAGCTTCATGTCTGTAACTAACAGAAACTAAGGGGAGCTGTGATCCACATTCAAAAAGACTTTAGTGATCTGAACTTACTAAAGGTTAGATTTGAAAGCATCTCATCCTGGCTAAGCCAAAAACCTCAGTCTGTCTGGATTTTATGTACATAATTCTGTCCCTAATTTCTAAGATTCTGAGTCCTTGCACCCTTTTATAATAGCATCCTATGTTCTTCTACGCAAAGTAGGACACATTTGTGAGGAATCAGAAAGAGAACTAACGTGTTATCCTTATTGCTAATAAGCTGACAGGAACACAGTCTTAGATCTACTGCCAACAGACTTTGAATTCTCCCTCTATCTGTTACTTAAACTCACCCACCCAATCCCTGGGAGTGCTGGAAAAATCAGAACCTTACATGCTTCAGAGACTGCCTTAAAAAAGAGCCTGTGTTCTTGGCTCTAATTCTATGTGTGTCCTTGGCTGGGTCACGGTGCCCAGATATTTGGTCCAACGCTATTCTGATGTTTCTGTGAGGATATTTTGGATGAGACTTCCAACAAAATCAAGGATTTTGAGTAAAACAGATTACTCTCCGTAATGTGAATGGACCTCATCCAATCAGTTGAAGACTTAATAGAACAAAAAGGTTCACCTCCTCTAAGCAAACAGGACTTATTTTGCCAGCAGACTGCCTTCAGACTTCATCTGCAACATGGGCTCTTCCCAGTTAGCCAGCAGACTGCTTTTGAACTAATACTGCAACTTTTCCGTGAGTCTCCAGCATGTCAGCCTCCCCCATCAGAGTTTGGACTCACCAAGCCTCCACAAGCACATGAGCCAATTCCTTAAAAAAAAAAATCTCTTCTCTGTATAACCACATCCCATTGGTTCCCTTTCTGTGGAGAACACTGAATATTACAGGAGCCCTAGAAGGGAATGTTACTGTAGATTTTCTGTTTTTTTTTTTTCAAACTCATCATCTCACAGCTTGATGAATCTTTCTACCTCCCTCACCAATCAGGGAATGGGATGGAGAAATAGGTCAGTGGTGGTTTTCCCATGTTTCTCTCCCAGATTAGGGGGAATATGGAAGCATGAGAAGAGGGGAATGAGTATCTTCCCAACTCCTAGAGGGACACAGATCCAGTTTAATCTTTTTTCCACTCAACTTATTTATACTTATATATATACTCACATATACTTATTTTTGCCAGTTTTGATCCTGATATATGTTTATCTGCTTCCAGACTAAACAGAGAACTTTTAATCTTTTGCTTCTTTGGCTAAAATTGATTCACTTTGCATCTGAGTCACAGCCCAGGCACCAGGTGTAAGGCACCAAATGCAGACTTTGATTTAGACAAACCTGATTTCAAAACACAGGTGCTCCCATTTGTATATTCTTTGGCATTAAAGTGTAGAATCTCTCTGACTTACATACTTTCTGTATATAATCTGTAAGTAAGTTAGAATCTTTCTGATTTACTTATTTCCTCTGTTGTAGATTTGAAATAATAGCAATCTACCTAACAGAGTTTTCATGAGAATTAAATTAAGCAATAATGTCTTACAGTGTCTAGAGCATGGTTATGAGTTATTACTGAACTTTTGAGGTTATGAACATGCCCTTATAAAAAGAAGATTGAAGATTCCCCAAACTCTGCTTAGTCAACACGGGCGTTACTATTCTGCTAGTTTCTGAGAAAGACACTGGCAAAGATTCTTTGCTTGATCAAACTTTAGTCAGGCTCCTGAACCTTCTCCTAGGCCTATTGATGCCCTTCCTTGTAAAATCCAGTTTTGGCAAGAACCTTAAGTCAGTTTATCAAGAATCCCTTACCCCTGGTATCTGCTCACCCTGACCTGTCTTCATCAGGACTCCTGTTAGGTTAGTTTAGCCAGAATCTCTTAGTAATTTTCCATTCATTGCTGCAAATCCCCACTGTCTCTGTTCTGTTCAAAAGGGAGCCCAGTTCTTTTTCCCTTTGCAACAGCCCTAAATAAAATTTGCCTTCACCACTTTAACTGCCATCTGGATCTGGTTTACTTTGACAACATTCACAAAGGGAGAAGAGGAAAACCAAAGCAAATTGCACTTTATATTTAGCAGAGATTTTGCCTAAAATTCCAGAGTAGAGTTCTCTGATGAATTAAGCTGGAGGACGTGCCTTAAGTTGCATCTCTCTCTCTCTCTCTCGCTCTCTCTCCCTCCATAGGCACAAACAGTAGCATTAGCTTAATTAGTTATAAGGCAGTGGAATGGAGGATATGAAAGTACCAGAGTGTAGAATAGATCAAAGGTTGAGAGAGATCAAGACAGCTGGCATACATATACTGCATTTTGGCCTACATGAGACCCTGTCTTATTAGGTCCAATGTGTCTTAAGTACACAGAGGAAGAAAACCATCATATGCTGGGGGCGGGGGTTGGTGTATGTTTGTTTAATAACCACACTCGCTAGAAAATGTCCCAATCAAAGGGTGCTGACCCATCTACTTTAAAACTCCTGAATTATTGGCAGGGAGAAGGTGATGTAATGTCTGTTAGAAAGGGCACAAGTGAGAATCTTATGTATCCTGATTATCTTCTCCTTGAAACGTTATGTTTTCAATTTCTGAAAAGAATATACACTTCTTATCTAGGTACCACTTATCCTAGGATTTTACTCAGTAAGTGTATCTGTAATCTTACCAATATAGAGAATGGACATTGTATTAGGCTTTTTACAAACAGCTCGTTCAAGTAAGAACATGAGGGGGCCAGTTCAGGAAATTGTAAAATCCAGGGATTGTGTGCCTTCAGGAATAAGTAGATCCAGGTGTTTGTGATACAATCAATTCTTGTCTTTTACTGTATCTTTTATGTCTACTTTCCTCTCTATGAGCCCCATTGTTTGATATTCCTACCACGTGTCAAAGTGATGCAGTCAGCACGTCCAACCGTCTATGGTACTTATAGTTCCTTATGTAAGAAGAGTGAACCATTATCTTTCAACATCTGTACTACTTACTCAAGTGTCATTTACCCTGTCTAACCTATATGTTTCCTTCTTCATCT
The DNA here is from genome assembly GCF_028564815.1 of Eubalaena glacialis. Taxonomy (NCBI): domain Eukaryota; kingdom Metazoa; phylum Chordata; class Mammalia; order Artiodactyla; family Balaenidae; genus Eubalaena; species Eubalaena glacialis. The sequence continues at coordinate 40,502,907 of NC_083720.1, read as the reverse complement.
AATATTTGGTCTGGAGTGATGGGGCCCTCTCATTGGACAGGCTGGTGAATGATTACCATGTCTTACAGATATTCCATTTGTTTGAGGAGTCTTCCTTTGTTTAGAGAATTCCCTATATAATGAATCCAGCCTCTCCAAGATAGTACCCTGGAATGCCCTTTTCTAGCCTCTTTTGCATCCAGGGATGAGGCCGAGTACTACATTCAACCTGTCAGATTCATCCACATGAAATTAATTCAGAATAGAACAATGGGAGGTGTCATTTGGAATGCATCCATAGCATGGATAGCTGTTGTCATCACAGGATTTAGAGTTGTTTAGCCAGTGTCTTAGGGTTCATTTCTGGCCATTCATCCTTAAAAATGAATGACCCTGTGACACTCTCAGATATTCTTTGTGTCACCTAATAAAAAGAAATTCATTTTTTTTGCTACATTAGAAAGAGTTGATTCAGATGTTTGCAATTAACTACTCTGACTGTTATAGCTAACCTGGATTGGTGGTCACCCTGCTGCTTGGAAGTGGAGGTTCAGTTTGATATCCATAGCGCATTGACATGGATTGGGAAATGGTCAATTCTCCAATGAAAGCAATGCTGGACTGTCAAGAAGTCTCAGATACTCACATAAATCTGACACAATGTACCAGAAGTATTCAGTTATGAAGTGATTCATTGATTTGTTAATTAATGAGAAGCTCTCTGGAAATCCTCTGGTGAAAGTAGCATTTCCGTACTTTCATCTTCTTGGCTGGCCCTCCTCTGGCCCTTTAGGTGCAGCTAACCAGTGCAAATACTGCTGTGGCAGGTGCCTGAAACTGCCCCGATAACCAGGACCACACTCATTTAATTCCTCTCTCCCCTTCATCGCCCAACCCTGGCTCTTGAATACTAGTTCCTTTTATCAATATTTAATTGTTTTCCTTGATTCTCTTCCACTTTTAGGGGACCTAATTCCTTCTTTGGCTTTTTGGGATGTTTCATAATTTGTTTGCAATTCTGCATATTTCTGTGACTTGTGCGTTTCACACAGAGGTTCAGTAAGTGTCCTGTCATTTTGGCCTCATTTGAATTTATTGCCTCTGGCGATTTACACTCTCCACCCCATAAGGGGAAGATGACTCAGACGTCTCCTGTACCATACTGGTGTCCTTATTACTACTGAAATCTCCACTGTATCTTCTATTTTGGTGGTTGATCCAGACGCATTCCCTTGCCATTCTCTAAAGTATACCATTGAGCAATATATATCTATTATTCATGTTTATGGAAGATCCACCAAAGGAAATTTTCCAGTTGGCATCTTAATACAATTGGCCTTTGAGTTACTGCTGAAACCTCATCTTTTTCAGATCGATTTTCTACGAAATTTTGTATGGTTTTGTGACAGTTTTCAACTCGGCTTTTATAAGCCCAGTTAATGACGTTGCAGCATCCCCTGGGGGTTTACTGGTCCCAGGTGCTCTTGTGTGGCAGATGTTACAAAACAGCTGGAAGATGTAGGGATTTGCATAGACAATCAAAACCACGTATATATGAAATAAAATAAGTGGATTTTACTGTATTTTATAACAAAGTTAAATTAATTGTTTGTGAATCAGTCTAACTCTTTAAGATGATGGGATGCATTATGGCAAAGGAAGGTGCTAAGGGATGGCAGTGAAGAGACTCGGGTTCCGGTCCCCACCTGCCTCTAAGACTGTCACCTTGAGCAGGTCCTGCCGTCCATCAGGTGCTCAGGCTCTTGGTCTGCTAAATGAGGGGTGTGGATTAAATCAGGTGTCAGCAAACATATTTTAGTATAAATATTTTAGGCTTCGTGGGCCATATAGTCTCTGTTGCAACTACTCAGTTCAGCATTTTAGTGTGAAAACAGTCACAGACAATATTTAAGTTAATGAACGCTGCTGTGTTCCACTAAAACTTTAGGTACAAAATAGCTGGTAAGCCAGTTTCATTCATGGGCCCTTGACTAAATGATCTCTAAATGTCCTGCATGTCTGCTCTAATTTTACCTGATCCCAAACACATATAAGATATCTGTTGGAGCACAATTCCCCACATAATTTAAAAATGAGATTAGAGTAATGATGTTTTATTTACATTAAAGTTGTCTTTTGTGATGTTTTCTATGATCCCTAGACCCTTATCCTAGTTCCTCAATACTACTAACCCTTCATTTTGCACGGGCATACACACGCATGTGTGCACACACAGCCTCCACACACGTGTGCACACACACGCACATACACATTTCACCCACAAACTCAAAATGACCTGCCCTCAAACTGTTGCCACCTGAAAATCCGTTTTCTAAATGTGCTCATCACTTACAGGCAATTTTGATAAATTCTGAAGTATAGGCTGTGTCCCTGACAAGCTGACCTACTAACAACCTCATTATTTCATCAATTCAAGAAATAGTTATTAAGCACTTATATACTTGGTATTGTGCTTAGAGCTGAGGATAAAATAGTGGGCAAACCAGGTACAGTCCATACCTTCATACTCTGGAAATGTTAAATTGTCCAGAGTAATTGATTTAACATTTCAATATCACATCAATAAGGTTTACTAATGTAGTTCTAAAAATACAGGAGAATGAACCAAAAAGACATGTTTTTGCCTTAATTTACCCCCTGGATGACTTTGGTCCAATTCTTTAACTTTTATGAGCTTTACCTCTCTTAATCGTCTTTTAGAGTCTTCTATACAGTATAGCTATATACATTATAGAAGTACCGGCCTTAAAGGGCATTTACAGAGCATAAAAGTGTTCATTCATGTAAAATGTTATCCACAAACTATAGGTTTGGAACACGTATCATGCTATTGAGTGAAGGCATTTTTTTAACCTGAATAATGTTACTTTATTTACTAAGTACAAATTTATTTCTTTATTTTAGTAAAATGTGGGACTAAATTTCTTTATAGGCATAAGCCCTTTTGTATTAAAATTGGCATACTAATTGAGAACCAACCTCACTGTGTACATTAGAGGAAAATAGAGTTCTTGAGGATACCATTTGTACTGCCGTTACTATCACACTCACTCCTCCTCCTTGACCTCTCCCTGCCAGATGGAGGTAAATTATAAACCAGCACTAGCAAATGCCGAAATGTGTTAACTTCAAGAATAAAACATTAAGCTAATTCATTTGGCTAAATAATAAAAAAAAAACATTGTATTCAAATTTATTGATTGATCAAGCCATGTTCCTGGTACCTAATATAGATTATTACATTTTTTATTGCACAAATGCCCTGTTCGATATTTTCTCCATTTTAAAACAGGCTCGCAGTGAAAAAGCAGATGGACCAGGATGCAATCCCATGTTAGTCTGACTTTAAAACACCTGCTCTTTCCTCACATTTTACAGTGTTCCTTCTTTCTCTCTTTTCTTCTTCAGTTTGAATCTAAATTTAGTTTTCAATAGTCTAGAACCATCCCGGAGAGCCACTGAGATAACTTGGGCTGTATTCATATGAGAATCGAAAAACCTTCCTCAGGAAGAACTCATCTTAAGGGAGAGACCAGAGGCTGGAATATAGTTCAAATACAATGAAGCAGAATCAGAGGGGTGGGATGACCTTGAGAAAGTCCTCTGGCCGATTACCATCCTCTGCTCCTACATCTCACCTTGGGAGTTGGGGCAGGGGGTGGTGGGAGCTGAAATGCCATAAAAGATAAAGTAATTCTAAAGAAGCAAAGACTTTGGAGACAAAACAGCATAGGTGGTCAGCCTTCCAGATCCACAGGGGCACTTAGCCTGTGTCCTGCCTGAAGCATGTTGAGGACATATCCTGGGTACAGACAGCAGTACCCTTAATATTTGGCTCAATATCAATGTTCACACTCATAAGCAGTGTCGTGACCTTGTGGACAATAGCAGGTGCACTTTCTACAGGTGCTCATTAGAATTTGCCACTTCCTATTTTCTAAGAAAGAGTGAATAATTACATAGGTAGCTGAGATAAAAAAGAAGAAACAGATCCAGAACTGTCCAATAGAAATTTGCTATGAAACCAGGTTCCCTCAGGATCATCAGTGACAGAATTTTATATAAACACAAACATACACACCTATATATGCATATGCATACATATACACATGAGTATATACACATATATGTACACGTATTATATATAATATTTCCTGTGGTTACAGTCTTCAGTTCTAGATTCCATCTTCTTTCACCATTTCAGTTTACAGGACAGTCTTTGTTGTACAAAAATAGTGGCAAATTTATAGGAATTCCTTATGATTTTACATCCACTTACCATGTTCTTTATAAAATTTTATAAATGCATATAGATTAAAAATTGCAAATTACCCTGGATTACCCCCCATTCCCATTCCCAACCTCCCCAAAGTTTTCAGTATATCCTTCCAGTCCTTTGGAAAGTTAAATCTATGAATTCCTGCTTCTTTGATAGAAGGGTAAGTTGGACTGATTACCAGGAAGGGAAAAAAAAACTAATTTATTCTTTCTTATACGTGGTGGAACCAACCCTAGACACCCAGCTTCACATTCTTCCCCTCAGAAAAGCACTCCAGTCTCCTGGCATCCCTAGAATCAAAGATTCTTCTTCTGCAATTGAAAGGAAAAGAGAAAAGAGAAAGAGCTATTTAAAGGGATCTTTGTCTCTTGCCTGCCAACCTAAAACTATACCCCATTCTCTTTCCCTACCAAACTTCCTGCTTTAATCTCCGCTCTCTCTCCCAGGAGAGGCACTGAGGAAGTATCTATCTGTGTATTTGTAGGGGAATGAGTAGAGTCTTTAGGAGAACAACAATGTAGTGAAATTCCACATCCAGTGTCTTTTAAAGCCAAGACTTTGGAGGCATTGCTTACACTTTCTGACCCTCTGTTTCTCTCCACTGAAATGAGGTAGGTAAATACTCCACTTGTCATGTTCATGAGGACAGGGCTTTGTACTGTTTACCTCCAGGATAGGGCCTGGCAAGGGAAGATAACCACTTAATAAAAGAAAGAGAGTAGGAGTGGGAGGGTAGGAGTTGGGGGGGTTGAAATAGAGAAAAGTATGAGAAGTGTGTCTGTAAAGTGGCTGTGTCTCAGTAAACCCTTTAATTAATGCCATTTCCTAGTCACTTTCTCTTCCCTTCCTACCCCAGTGAGGATGTGACCAGAATTTTCTTCTAACTAACCTCTCCTAAATGCATATATTTCATTGTTTTGTATGTTTACATCACTCTAGCTTTGCACATCCTTGGTCTTAGATGCCTAACAATGGTGTTGATGTAATAAGGAGATGTGATGTGGACCAACACTGAACATTTTATTTTACTTCCTCTCTTTATATCTCACAGGTGGTTGTGATTCATCACACAATGTTTGTGATCCATCATATACACCCTTATGCTGAGTTTCTCAATTACTAAAATGTTCAAAGTAAAACAACAAAAACAACAACAGAAACAGAGCTATCTTACATCCTTCATTTCCTCTCTCTCCTTTTTCCTCTCCCTCCCTCCCTCCCTCCCTCTCTCTCTCCCTTCTTTCCTCTCTTCCTTCCTCCCTCCCTCCCTTACTTCCTTTCTTCCTCTGCTCTTTCATTTCTTTTTCTTTCTCTAAAAGATCATTTCGTCTCTGCAATTTCCTTTTTCACTGGTTAATAGTCTTGTTGTTTTGTTTATGGAACACATTATGTTATGGGCTGAATTGTGTACCTGAACAAAAATGTGTATGTTGAAGTTCCAACCCTCAGGACTTAGAATGCAGCCTTATTTGGAAATAGGGTTGTTGCAAATGTAATTAGTTAAGATGAGGTTATACTGGAGGAGGTTGGACCCTTTATCTAATATGACTGGTGTCCTTATATAACGGGGAAATTTGGATGGACACACACACACAGGAGACAGCATGAATGCAGAGATCAGGGTGATGCATCTACAAGCTAAAGAACGTCAAAGATTGCCAACAACCACCAGAAACCAGGAAAGAGGTCTGGAACAGACCCTTCCCCAGCACCTTCGGAGAGCAGGGCCCTGCTGACACCTTGAACTCAGACTTCTAGACTCTGTAACTGTGAGACTATAAACTTCTGTTGTTTAAGCCAAGCAGCTTACGGTACTTTGTTACCGCAGCCCTAGGAAATTAACACACTTTATAAGTTTATCTTTCTAGACTACTCTTTTAAACTGGTTTCCCCTATTGACTCACTTCTCTCTGAAGTGATCTCTAAAGTAATAAATATAATCACTTCCTCCTCTCCCCTTCCCCATGTCTTAAAATACCCTCATAACTCCATGTCACCCTGCATTGAGGTTCACAGGGTGCTGTGTCCCAGCCCCACTCTCTCTCCCCAGTGCATGTCACCTACTCCCTTTACTTTTTTTTTTTTTAAAGAATTAAGGTTTGTGATTGGCCCTGGGAAATTGGATGGCTGGCCTGGCAAGGAGGTAAACTTGCACTTTTTTTTTTTTTTTTTTTTTAAACTGGGGGAAGGGGGGAGGTGGTTTTAAATTTTTACTTATTTATTTATTTTTATTTATGACTGTGTTGGGTCTTCGTTTCTGTGCGAGGGCTTTCTCTAGTTGCGGCAAGCGGGAGCCACTCTTCATCGCGGTGCTCGGGCCTCTCACTATCGCGGCCTCTCTTGTTGCAGAGCACAGGCTCCAGACGCGCAGGCTCAGTAGTTGTGGCTCACGGGCCTAGTTGCTCCGCGGCATGTGGGATCCTCCCAGACCAGGGCTCGAACCCGTGTCCCCTGCATTAGCAGGCAGATTCTCAACCACTGCGCCACCAGGGAAGCCCCTCCCTTTACTTTTTAAGCTCCAAAAATACAGGACACATCCGAGATCCTCTTGTCCCCTCTCCTGATCCCACTGCGGACAGACTTGAGTCTGAATGCCATTCCCTGAACTAGACTTGAATGCCACGAAGTGTCAGCCCCCATGTTCCTAATCATCTGTCATCCAATTGTCATGCAGGGTACAGCAGACTTATTTTTCTATGATTTTAGGATTTATCTGGCTAGAAAGATTGTTATTTGTATATGTTAAGTTCTGCTTAAATCCACTTAGGCCAAGTATCATAAGCTTCAGTAATACATCAAGCAAACACATCAAAGAAAGAAAACTTTGCTGAGCTTCATTCCTCAACCATTAAAAAAGTGTCCTTTGGCACGCTGGCAAAAAACAGACTTTAACCTGATGAGTTTTCTTTGCATTAATTCCTGATTTTAATGGCATTATGTGGAGGGGAAGGAGATGGCTCTTCACGGTCTTCAAAAATGGAAGGAAATTGAAAACCCTTAAAATCCCCATTATGCTTGAACTGCTCCCCTCCATTTAACTGTGAGCTTCAAATTTTTCATTATCTTCTTACTAGTAATTAACTTACCTGAACATAATCAACAAATAATAAAATGCAGTGGTAGAAGAAATTAGTCTCTAAGCATTCCCTAGAATTACTGAGAGCATAAGAGAAACAACATGTTCAAGACAGAGCCCTCTCTCTAGAGAACCCACCTTACCTTCAGCCATCAGGCGGCTTTTCTGCTTGGAGTGATTTTTTCCAGAGTTCAATCTCTGGGCTCCTATAAAACTATTTTCTACACACAGACTTGCTATGGAACAGGTCTACAGAATCAAAATATTTTGTTGCACTCTAGGATGAAGGGAGAGCAAACTGTTTGGAATATGAAACAAGCAAGGGCACTTAAGAGATTCCCAAAAAGTAATTTCTTCTGGAATGAGACCATTAGTATTGAAGCACTGAATGCTGAATATCTGCTTTCAGGACTTTCTCTAAGATTTAGGGACACTTTTGTATCAGAGCCTAAAGAGGTGATGGGATTGTCAATGTTTCCCATTTATTCCTGCCTTAAATGTGAAAGAAAAAAAAAAAAAGAAAGATTATCTTTGATTCTCTGAAATAGGTGGGGTTAGATTGCAGGGAATGTGATTCGGGTTTTACAAAGTATGGGCTGAAATCAAACCATTCAGGCATCTTAATTCCATGGCTAAATCCACTCTGTGCTAATTAACATGGCAGAGTGATGCTGACTGAAGGATTAAGGAACTTTCCTAAAGAACTTCACAAAATCTAATTTTATAAAACCTAAAAATGGTATAATGGGAGCCATGGATCTCATCGGATGCTTGCAGTAGGGTTGCTCAGGGAAATGGAAGCCTGGGAAGGATTTAAGGCGAGAAGCAGAACTGTTGTCAGAGCCACATGAGGGATGTTCTTTGCCTGCCCGGAAAGGTGTTAATCCCTCTATACCTGGGGCGTAGAGTAGAGTAGTGGGTGGAGTTGAAGGCTGAACACTCAGTTTGAGGACCTAGATTGTTACTTGGTAATGGCTTTGAGTAAAAGGATTAACCTCCTTGACCCTCCACTTCCTCATACAAAGAATTGAAATCATAGTACCCCCTTTCAGAGGTTATTATGAGGATAGAATGATATAGTGAATATGAAACACTTTGAAATAGTAAGTATACCCCTAATAATATTTACCACATGGCAGTCTTATATAAGCGTTTAAAGGTTTTTTTAGCACATAACAAACAAATACCTGAGTATTATTATCATCCCTATTATGTGGATGAATTAATTGGCACCAAAATGTTTAGGTTTGAAAACTGTAAGCTTAGACAGTGTGAGTATGTTTTTATTATGATGATTTTTTCCGTTAATAATCACACTACTTCTCAGCAGCATTAAGTGCAAAACTAGGATGGGACAAAGGGGAGATAGTTAAATGTATAGATGTAAGTGGATAATATTAGGACTCTTACTCTTTGATTTGACTGTTTTGCTTGTTCTGGGATACCCTGTTGTGGATAGACTCCAGACACACAGTCTACGAGTGTAGAAATAAGCAGAACTTGATTCAGTTGAGTCCACTTCTGTCCATCTGTGCTGTCACTGACCCAGCCACCATCTCATCCAGCCTGGTTTCAAGAAACAAACTCCTCACTGAGCTTCTTGACTACAATCTCACGCTCCTGGCTAATCTCCCCACTGCATGTGATCTTCTAAATTATAAGCATGCTGTCCTTCATGGTTTATAATTGACCTTATGGCAAAGTTTCAACAATGTATGTTGTCTTGCAAGACCCTTGATGACCTGGACGATTCCACCTCCCCACCTCATCCTGCAACTCCTCCTCTTCCCCTCCTTTCCATCCTTCCCCTACATCATCCCACGTTCCCAAATCACCTGCCTTGCCTTCAGTTACAGTCACTTCAGCTGTAACGTGATATGTGCGTTCCTAAAAATCATAGCACTATGCAAAATTACACAATAAAAACCACAAGGTTGACAAGGTCTGGGGCAGAGCAAACTCGAACATTTCATTTGGGACACACGTAAAAAGAAGATAGAAACCTAGTAAAAGTGGGAACCTACCAAATGGTTAAGAAATGCATAAAAGTAACAAAAAAGTGAACTTGACCTTAAAAATGACCTGAAGTATGTTGATGGACTTGAGGATCAGAAGGGTGCAGATTGTGAACAATAGCAAAATGGAGGAAGGAGAGTTACCTAGAATTGAAAGGAAAGTTGTCACACAGGATATGGAAGGGTGACTGTGGCCCAGAGCACTCAGGTTGGACCTATGTAGCTGGTAGACGCTTGAGGCGATGCATGTGTGCATGTTGTGTATACCTACATAGCTCAGTGTAGTGAGGTGTGGGTTTTCTGCAATCACCAGTGTTTCTTAAGTAGAAATCACACTTAAGCAAATGCAAAATTCACTCATGCTCAAACTGTTCCCTGATATATCAATTGCATTGGAACAAATTCAGCTTTTCAAAGCAAGGGCTATAGCAGACTGTGTTTGATGTGCTGTGGTTCATCCTGCTCTGGGCATGTACCTGTTAGGCTTCTCTGTAGGTCCCTCATCCTGCCTTCCTCTTCACTTCCATAACGCCTACTGATCATTTATACCTTAGCTTAAGCATAATTTATTCCAAGAAGCTTCTTTCAGAACTTCAGCATATGCCAAGTAAACTTTTTTTAAACTAATCTCCTCTTATTTTCACCCAAACTGTTCCTAAGCTTAGACCCATTGACTCAAAATACTTTGTGAGAACATGTATTTCCTTATCTCTCTCCTCTCTCAATATATTCACCTCTCCCAGTCTTTCTCCTCTCAATAAATGGCAACTTCATTCTTCTAGCTGATCACATACTTGGCATCATTCTTATCTCCTCTCTTTGTTTTATACCTCACATTCAATCTGTCAAGAAAGCTTGTTGGTTCTGCCTTCAGAATATATTCAAAATCCAACCACTTCTTGCCAACATCACTGTTGTCCTTCCTTAAGCCACCAGCACCCCTTGCCTGGGTGACAGTGATGTTTTAACTGTCTCCTTCCTGCCAATTTTTTCTCGTGTAGTCTATTTTTAACACAGAAGCAGAGTGATCATTTTAACAAGTTAATCGTGTTACTTTTCTGCCCAAAGTGGTATTCAGAGTCCTAACAATCAGCTTACAAGGACTTAAATAATCTCATAACATCCCCTGTCCAACTCCAATTCATCTTCTCTTATTCTCTTCTTTTCTCTACCCTCCAACCCCATCAACTTCCTTTTAATTTCTTGAGCACAACAAGCATATCACTTCAAGGCTTTAGCACTTGATGTGTCCTTTATCTGGAACACTCTTTGCTCAGATATCAATATAGCTTGATTTCTTACTTTTTCAAGTCTCTGCCCAAATATCACTTTAGTGGTTTTCCCTGTCCACCTAATTAAAGTAGCAAGAACAAGGTCCCTTTACCAACAACATGGTTGTCCCTATTCCCCTACTCTGACTCATTTTTAACTACAACATTGTACATTTTTTCTCTTTTTTATTATTGTCTAACTTTTTCTACTAGACCATAAGAACATAGGATTTTTGCTCATAGCTGTATCCTCAGCAGGTATAACATGGTCTGGCATGGAGCAGGCATTCAACAAATATCTGTTGACTAAAATTTTCATATTTGAGGTAATTGCATGAGCCATAAATTGTTTTTAAAAATTACATACTACAGGGGTATCAGTGTTTTTTTTCTAAAATTGGCCTTGTTTCGAGACAGCCAAACACTCTCAGAATGACTTGTTTTTATTGGTAGTCATGTTAAAAGAGGTTCCACTTGACTTATTCATTTTGGACGTGGTTCAGTTATGAGTCTCCTGTCTAAGGAATTCTAATCTACTAATCTAAGGGAGTATATATAAGTGTTTGGAAAAACAACAATACTACCACTATTAGAGATAGAGTTTGCATTTCCTGAAAGTGCATGCCCCATAGAAAGTTAATATGGTAGGTAGCACCTATTATTTGGAAACTTGCAGTTCTGGCTTTCTCTTGTTCTTCAAACTGCAAAATCATCGTTGTCTATGGGTATCGATTTCATAGTTTTAAGTGGTGAGATGATGTTTAAGACTCGAGGACTTACCGGTTAATTTTAGCTGGCTAACTGGGTTATTTTACTGCTCTATATATGCACTTTATTTATTTGTTTTTCTTGTTTGTTTACAGTTTCTGAGGTGCAAAACCTTGGATTGAGCCATGCACTGAACGCTGAAGCCTGGGATATAAATCCCAGAGGGGCAGCATGGGCTTGATGTTAAAACTGAGCTCTGATCCTGGTCCTACTTCTTATCATCTGTGTGACCTTGTAAAATCACATAAGTTCATCCTTCCCAGGATCTGCTCAGAAACGGGCAGACACATCAATTAGTGTGCTAATTGGATTTTTCTGAGAGAAACTGCTTCCCAGCAGTGAAATTCAGTCTCCTCTGCAATGTTGTGTGTGAATTTAAGCTGGTTGGCTTGCCTTCTGTGTGTTTTTTGTGATTGATGAGTTTTTCTATTTCCGTGACAGTGTTTCTCTGGGAGAAGGAAACTGCACTGGGGCCAGATTGCTAACAGTATCATTATGATTTTATTATTGTCCTGGATCTGGAGATCCATAACTTGGTTTTCTATTAGCACATTACTCAAGTGAGACAGTGGGAAGGCAATCACTTCTGTTGTGGGGCAGCACAAGCCACCTGGCTTTTGGAAATGCCTGTTCAGATGCACTGGAAATGAGAAAATTAAGTGCAGTGACCAGCATGAAAGGTGGTTTTCCTTCCTTGTGCATCTGTATGCAGTGTGTGAGATTATAGTCTCCACAGAAAGTGAGATGCATAAGACCCATTAACATTTAGAGGATAAATGCACACTCACCAAGAGGTAAATATGCCTATTAGAGTAGGAAGCATGTATCAATTTCATTGGCAATCTCACACAGGCAACCACGAACGTTGTTAGGCTGAAAAGACTCTAGTGGGACCTAAAATTAATAGGGTTTAATTTAAGAAACATTATAAGAAAATAATTGAAAAAAAAAACAGTTATCATGATTTTGAAAATATGAAGAAAACTTGGAATTGTAAATCTGAACAAAATGCCTATGGCTTTTCTGTTCATGGGATTCCAAGGAAGAGGTTCCAGGATGAGAAAGAATGGAAAAAAACTTACCTTCCACATCACCAGAAGTGCCATTATCTATCTAAACCTAAATTTAAGATAAGTCATACCTTCTTGTATTAGTTTGCTAAAGCTTCCTGATAAAGTACCACAGACTAGGAAGATTAAACAACAGAAATTTATTATTTCACAGTCCTGGAGGCTAGAAGTCTTGAGATCAAGGTGTCTGCATTGTTAGTTCCTTCTGAGGCTTCTCTCCTTGGCTTGTTGATGTCTGTCTCCTCCCTGTGTCCTCACATGGTCTTTTCTCTGTGTGCTTCTCTGACCTAATCTCCTCTTCTAATAAGGGTGCCAGTCATCTTGAATCAGGGCCCACCCTAGTGACTTCATTTAACCTTAATCACCTCTTTATATACCCTATCTCTAAATAATGTCACATTCCAAGGTACTGAGGGACTAGTAATCAACATGTGATTCTTTTTGTGTGGGACGGGGAGGGGTCAAAATTCAACTCATAATACTCATTCATGCAAAATTTAAATGGTAGGTCATCTTAGCCTACTTTCCAGAAGAGAAAATGAAAGTTCTGAAAGATCAAAAATCTATCATATTGAAACAGCTGAAAAAAGAGAGAGAGATTGAATCAGGGAAAGCAATATACAGTTTCTCATTCTCTCCAAGGTATCCTTTGCTTCATTGATTAACATTTAGGGAGGACCAACCTAGAAATGGGAAGGAAAAATAAAACATAAATCCATAATGTTGTTCCTCTAATTTCTGAATTTTCATATTCATAGTGAAATACTGAGAAAGCATTCATTTAATTTCTCATGAAATTGCATAAGCAACTGAACTTAGAAATAAGTGGACACATATTTGGATAAAGTATTTGGATAATTTATGTAAGAGTGAGTATTTTCCCCATGCATAGTTCAATATGAAACTTTAGGATATTTGAAGAATGGCGTAAGAATAAGTATAGTTATTTGGAATGTATACTTAATCTAATTTTCAATTTTATAATGTTGGAGTCTTTTGAATACAACTCCAATTTTTATGGAGTCTTAAGGCAGTATCCTTATTTTCGTATGAGATCCAGCTACTGTAAATTGGAAGGAATTAAAGTTGCTGTCCCTTTACCTTGACATTCTATATGCAGTTTCTTCAAAGTAAATATATCAATATTGCTTTGTCCAAATCATAATACAGCACAATCAAAATTATATCAGAGTCTGTTTGGTAGATTCATGACAAGTCATCATTTCTAAATCATTCATAGTAGAAGAAAGAGGGGATGGGAAGATAGCTAGGCTAGAATTGAGGAATCCTGCATTTCATTCTCTCCTCAGCTACCATTGTGTCTAGTAATATTGGACAAGTTACAAACTTATCCAGACTTCAGTTTACTCATCTGTGAAGAGAGGATATCAATCCTTAATGTATAAGTATCAAATTAGATAAAGTGTATATAAATTCCAAGAATGTGTGATTGTAAGACTGTGTTGTCTTCTTAGAACTTGGTAAACCCTGGGAGTTCAATAAGAAATAAGTATAATCCAGTCCTTAGGAATCAGGAAGTTAGCAACAGAGTGAAGAAGAGACAGGGTAATTTATGACCACAAATTCCAAATGATGCATATTATAATATATACCAGTGTGGTGTGCTCTGGGAGTAAAATGAAGGGACCCAAACCCTGCTGGGGTAAGCAGTGAATGCAGAGGGAACCAGCAAAAGGTTCCTAGAGATGACAGTAGAACTGAATTGATGAGTATGGGTAGGACACAGCCAATTCAATAGAATACTTTTTAAAAAAATACATAATCCAATCTATGAGCCATTATATTATAACCAATTAAATTCTACACACAGAAGATGATGGGAGATTCAATTGTACTTTGATGTAATTGGTGATTTTTAAGAATAAATTAAAGGTTGACGTCTACAAGGATTTTTATGTATTTTCTGAAACTTTCAGTCTTTTGTAGGTCAGTTTTGATACTTCTACTTTGATAAGTGTGGCAGGGAGTTCTTTCCAAAGACTGTCACCACAGTGCATCTCATCTTAAATGTTCTTCTGCAATGTGGCTTTGCCACTCCTTTCATCCAAGGGTAGGGTCTTTGCCCCTTCCTTTAAATTAGGGTGAGCTTACCAGTGCTTCAACAGATAGAGGATGCCAGAAGTGATGATGTTTAATTAAATTCTGAGACTAGACCATGAAAGGTGATGCAGCTTTGCCTTGTTCATTGGATAACTGTGCATGGAGTGGAAACAGCCCACCTATCCTGGAGGTATCATGCTAAGAGGAGGCCAAGCCACACTGAGGGCAAGCATAGGTGCTCTGGGCAGCAGTGTTGGTCTTGCATCTCCCTGGGGCCAAGCACCAAACAGGTGAATGAACAAAACTTCTGCCTCTTGTCATCCCTTCCAACCATTTCAGTCTTTCAGCTGTGGTCTCAACATCATATACTTTAGTGTGGACAAATGCCACCACCCCGCCCCGTATGCTATCTGAATTCTGGACCCCAAATAACTAAATGGTTGCTGTAAGCTGCTAAGTTCTGGGTCAATTTTCTTATAGATCAAAGAATCAAAATAGAATTTGCTACTTAAAGTGGGATGCTGCCATAACAGAAACCTAAAATGCGTGGTCTTACTATGGACAAGAGAGTGGGCAGAATCTGGACAAGCCTTGAGGAGAATGTTAGAGAAGCTGGGATTCAGGGAGGGATTTATTATGGGAGGCTGAAAACAAGGTAATTCTTACTGTGTAGTAACATAAAGTTTGGTAACACTGTCACTGTGGTGATGTGGGAATAGAAACATTCTTTAATTAACTGACAGATTTGATTAGGTAACTTCCAGGAAGAATATGGAAAGAGCTAACTTATCTGATCCATGTTGCCTGACATTTAGATAGAAATGAAATAACAAGAAAATGCTCAATTTTCAAGCAAAATATATAGGAATTCTAAAGGCACCAAAATGTGCTGGGTTCTAAAAAAACAAAAACAACAAGGCAAAGCAAAACAAATCAAAACAAAAAATCAAGTGATAAAGGACCACTGGGCAAAAATAAAATGCAGGCTACTCTCAGGATAACTTTGAAGCCAAAAGTGTTATTGTAAAAAGAAGATTTTAAGATGTCAGAAATATGTAAGATGGGGAGCCTCCTAGACTCTTTATAACAATAAACAAAGGCCTCCTGAGGATCTGAATTGTGTGCCTCACAGATGGTCTCTGTTAAACTATAGGGCTTCTAAGAATCTTAAAATGTTCCCCAGCAACATCAAAAGAAATGAAGGGCTCATGTCAAAGAGATTTGTAGATGTGTTTTTTTTTCCTTTTTTTCTAATAGAGTTGATTATAAATGGATACACAGGAAACCCAAAAAATTTCTTTGACAATGGGATTGAAAGGGCCAGACCATATAAAGAGAAAAGAGTCCATTGAAAACCCCAATTTTTATAGGCAGAAAGTACACTAAACAGGTGACTCAGTTACAAAAATGAGTAGTATCTTAAAGAATTTGAAAACTGAGTAAGAAGACTGAATCAAAACCCCAGAGAATAGAGCTAAGAGTCAAAGATAACAATTAACAAGGAGCAACACAGATCTTAGTCAAGATTTGGCAAGTTATCTGCTGCCTATCCCACCACTGAATTATGTACATCTGTGTGTGTTGCAGGTGGGGGGCAGATAACAGTCTAGTTTACAGATTTTTTTTTTTTTTTTTTGCATTTCAGCAATTAGGTTGATTAATTTTTACAGCCTTATTGAGGTATAATTGATATACAAAAACTGCATATATTTAATATAGACAATTTAATGAATTTGGACATATACATACAACCATAATACCATCAAGGTAATAGATATGTCTATCACCTCTAAAAGCTTCCCTGTGTTCCTTTGCTCTGTATGTATGTGTGTGTCTGTGTGTTTAGAACACTTAACAGGAGATCTATCCTGTTGTTAATTTCGTAAATCCAAATTAACTACAGGCTATATTTTGGACAGATCTCTAAACTTAGTCATCTCATTTAATTGTAACTTTATACCCATTGATTAGCAACTCCCCATTTTCCCCCTTCCCCAATCCCTGACAGCTGTCAAAATCACTTTCTGCTTTATAAGTCTATCTTAGATATGTCACATAATGGAACTATGTAGTACTTGTCCTTCTGTGGGTGATTTTTTCACTTAAGGTAATTTCTTCAAATTCGCAAATGCAAATAGTAGAATTTCCTTTTTAAAAGGTGGAATAATATTGCATTGCACAGATATGTATATTATTTATCTATTCATCTGTTGGTGGTTATTTGGATTGTTTATCTATCTTGGAGATTGTGAATAATGCTTCAATAAACATGGAGTTCGGATATTACTTCTAAATCTTATTTTCAATTCTTTATTTTTTTTTTAACATCTTTATTGGAGTATAATTGCTTTAAAATGGTGTGTTAGTTTCTGCTTTATAACATAGTGAATCAGCTATACATTTACATATATCCCCATATCTCGTCCCTCTTGCGTCTCCCTCCCACCCTACTTATCCCACCCCTCTAGGTGGACAAAAAGCACTGAGCTGATCTCCCTGTGCTATTCAGCTGCTTCCCACTAGCTATCTATTTTACATTTGGTAGTATATATAAATCCATCCCACTCTCACTTTGTCCCAGCTTACCCTTCACCCTCCCCATGTCCTCGAGTCCATTCGTTACGTCTACGTCTTTATTCTTGTCCTGCCCCTAGGTTCATCAGAAACATTTTTTTTTTTTGAGATTCCATACGTATGTGTTAGCATACAGTATTTGTTTTTATCTTTCTGACTTACTTCACTCTGTATGACAGACTATGGGTCCATTCACCTCACTACAAATAACTCAATTTCATTTCTTTTTATGGCTGAGTAATATTCCATTACATATATGTGCCATATCTTCTTTATCCATTCATCTGTCGATGGACACTTAGGTTGCTTCCATGCCTGGCTATTGTAAATAGAGCTGCAATGAATATTGTGGTACATGATTCTTTCTGAATTATGGCTTTTTCAGGGTATATGCCCAGTACTGGGATTGCTGGGTCATATAGTAGTTCTATTTTTAGCTATTTAAGCAACCTCTGTACTGTTCTCCATAGTGCCTATATCAATTTACATTCCCACCAACAGTGCAAGAGTGTTCCCTTTTCTTGACACTCTCTCCAGCATTTATTGTTTGTAGATTTTTTGATGATGGCCATTCTGACTGGTGTGAGGTGATACCTCAGTGTAGTTTTGATTTGCATTCCTCTAATGATTAGTGATGTTGAGCATTCTTTCATGTGTTTGTTGGCAATCTATATATTTACTTAGGAGAAATGTCTATTTAGGTCTTCTGCCCATTTTTGGATTGGGTTGTTTGTTTTTTTTGATATTGAGCTGCATGAGCTGCTTGAAAATTTTGGAGATTAATCCTTTCTCAGTTGCATCATTTGCACATATTTTCTCCCGTTCTGAAGGTTGTTTTTTCGTCTTGTTTATGTTTTCCTTTTCTGTGCAAAAGCTTTTGTTTCCTTAAGTCCCATTCGTTTATTTTTGTTTTTATTTCCATTTCTCTAGAAGGTTGATCAAAAAGGATCTGGCTGTGATTTATGTCATAGAGTGTTCTGCCTATGTTTTCCGCTAAGAGTTTTATAGTGTCTGGCATTACATTTAGGTCTTTAATCCATTTTGAGTTTATTTTTGTGTATGGTGTTAGGCAGTGTTCTAATTTCATTCTTTTACATGTAGCTATCCAGTTTTCCCAGCACCACTTATTGAAGAGGTTGTCTTTTCTCCACTGTATATTCTTTCCTCCTTTATCAAAGATAATGTGACCATATGTGCGAGGGTTTATCTCTGGGCTTTCTATCCTGTTCGATTGATCTATATTTCTGTTTTTGTGCCAGTACCATACTGTCATGATTATTGTAGCTTTGTAGTACAGTCTGAAGTCAGGGAGCTTGATTCCTCCAAATCCGTTTTTCATTCTCAAGATGGCTTTGGCTATTTGGGGTCTTTTGTGTTTCCATACACATTGTGAAATTTTTTGTTCTAGTTCTGTGAAAAATGCCGTTGATATTTTGATCAGTATTGCATTGAATCTGTAGATTGCTTTGGGTAGTATAGTCATTTTCACAATATTGATTCTTCCAATCCAAGAACATGATATATCTCTCCATCTGTTTGTATCATCTTTAATTTCTTTCACCAGTGTCTTAAAGTTTTCTGCATACAGGTCTTTTTGTCTCCTTAGGTAGGTTTATACCTAGGTATTTTATTGTTTTTGTTGCAATGGTAAATGGGAGTGTTTCCTTAATTTCTCTTTCAGATTTTTCATCATTAGTGTATAGGAATGCAAGAGATTTCTGTGCATTAATTTTGTAACCTGCTACTTTACCAAATTCATTGATTAACTCTAGTAGTTTTCTGGTAGCGTCGTTAGGATTCTCTACGTATAGTATCATGTCATCTGCAAACAGTGACAGCTTTACTTCCTCTTATCCGATTTGGATTTCTTTTACTTCTTTTTCTTCTCTGATTGCTGTGGCTAAAACTTCCAAAACTATGTTGAATAATAGTCATGAGAGTGGGCAACCTTGTCTGATTCCTGATCTTAGTGGAAATGGTTTCAGTTTTTCACCATTGAGAATGATGTTGACTGTGGGTTTGTCATATGTGGCCTTTATTATGTTGAGGAAAGTTCTCTCTATGCCTACTTTCTGGAGGGTTTTTATCATAAATGGGTGTGAATTTTGTCGAAAGCTTTTTCTGCATCTATTGAGATTATCACATAGTTTTTGTCCTTCAGTTTGTTAATATGGTGTATCACATTGATTGACTTCTATATATTGAAGAATCCTTGCATTCCTGGAATAAACCCGACTTGATCATGGTGTATGATCCTTTTAATGTGCTGTTGGATTCTGTTTGCTAGTATTTTGTTGAGGATTTTTACATCTATGTTCATCAGTGATATTGGCCTGTAGTTTTATTGCTTTGTGACATCTTTGTCTGGTTTTTGTTTCAGGGTGAGGGTGGCCACATAGAATGAGTTTGGGAGTGTTCCTCTCTCTGCTATATTTTGGAAGAGTTTGAGAAGGATAGGTGTTAGCTCTTCTCTAAATGTTTGATAGAATTAACCTGTGAAGCCATCTGGTCCTGGGCCTTTGTTTGTTAGAAGATTGTTAATCACAGTCTCAATTTCAGTGCTTTTAATTGGTCTGTTCATATTTTCTATTTCTTCCTGGTTCAGTCTCGGAAGGTTGTGCTTTTCTAAGGATTTGTCCATTTCTTCCAGGTTGCCCATTTTATAGGCATAGAGTTGCTTATAGTAATCTCTCATGACCCTTTGTATTTCTGCATTGTCAGTTGTTACTTCTCCTTTTTCATTTCTAATTCTATTGATTTTAGTCTTCTCCCTTTTTTTCTTGATGTGTCTGGTTAATAATGGTTTATCAATTTTGTTTATTTTCTCAAAGAACCAGCTTTTAGTTTTATTGATCTTTGCTATTGTTTTCTTCATTTCTTTTCATTTATTTCTGATCTGATCTTTGTAATTACTTCTGTCTGCTAACTTTGGGGTTTTTTTGGTCTTCTTTCTCTAATTGCTTTAAGTGTAAGGTTAAGTTGTTTATTTCAGATGTTTCTTGTTTCTTGAGGTAGGATTGTAGTGCTATAAACTTCCCTCTTAAAACTGCTTTTGCTGCATCCCATAGGTTTTGGGTCATCATGTTTTCATTGTCATTTGTTTTTTGATTTTCTCTTTGATTTCTTCAGTGATCTCTTGGTTATTAAGTAGTGTATTGTTTATCCTCCATGTGTCTGTATTTTTATAGATTTTTCCTGTAATTGATATCTAGTCTCATAGTGTTGTGGTCAAAAAAGATATTTGATACGATTTCAATTTTCTTAAATTTACCAAGGCTTGATTTGTGGCCCAAGATATGATCTATCCTGGAGAATGTTCCATGAGCACTTGAGAAGAAATGGTATTTTGTTGTTTTGGGATGGAATGTCCTATAAATATCAATTAAGTCCATCTTGCTTAATGTATCATTTAAAGCTTTTGTTTTCTTATTTATTTTCATTTTGGATGATCTGTCCATCGTTGAAAGTGGGGTGTTAAAGTCTCCTACTGTGATTGTGTTACAGTTGATTTCCCCTTTTATGGCTCTTAGCATTTGCCTTATGTTTTGAGGTGCTCCTATGTTGGGTGCATAAGTATTTAACAATTGTTATATCTTCTTCTTGGATTGATCCCTTGATCATTATGTAGTGTCCTTCTTTGTCTCTTAGAATAGTCTTTAGTTTAAAATCTATTTTTTTCTGATATGAGAATTGCTACTCCAGCTTTCTTTTGATTTCCATTTGCATGGAATATCTTTTTCCATCCCCTCACTTCAGTCTGTATGTGTCCCTAGGTCTGAAGTGGGTCTTTTGTAGACAGCATATATACAGGTCTTGTTTTTGTATCCATTCAGCCAGTCTATCTCTTTTGGTTGGAGCATTTAATCTCTTTACATTTAAGATAATTATTGATATGTATATTCCTATTACCATTTTCTTGATTGTTTTGGGTTTGTTATTGTAGGTCTTTTCCTTCTCTTGTGTTTCCTGACTAGGGAAGTTCCTTTAGCATTTGTTGTAAAGCTGGTGTGGTGGTGCTGAATTCTTAAATTTTGCTTCTCTGTAAAAGTTTTAATTTCTCTGTCTAATCTGAATGAGACCCTTGCTGGGTAGAGTAATCTTGGTTGTAGATTTTTCCCTTGCATCACTTTAAGTATGTCCTGCCACTCCTTTATGGCCTGCAGAGTTTCTGCTGAAAGATCAGTCGTTAACCTTATGTGGATCCCCTTGTATGTTATTTGTTGTTTTTCCCTTGTTGCTTTTAATATCTTTTCTTTGTATTTAATTTTTGATAGTTTGATTAATATGTGTCTGGTCATGTTACTCCTTGGATTTATCCTGTATTGGACTCTCTGCACTTCCTGTACTTGATTGACTTTTCCTTTCCCATATTAGGGAAGTTTTCAACTATAATCTCTTCAAATATTTTCTCAGTCCCTTTCTTTTTCTCTTCATCTTCTGGGACCCCTATAATTCAAATGTTGGTGTGCTTAATGTTGTCCCAGAGGTCTCTGAGACTGTCCTCAATTCTTTTCATTCTTTTTTCTTTATTCTGTTCTGCAGTAGTTATTTCTACTATTTTACCTTCCAGGGCACTTATGCGCTCTTCTGCCTCAGTTATTCTCTTATTGATTCCTTCTAGAGAATTTTTAATGTAATTTATTGTGTTGTTCATCATTGTTTGTATGCTCTTTAGTTCATCTAGGTCCTTGTCAAATGTTTCTTTTATTTTCTCCATTCTATTTCCAAGATTTTGAATCATCTTTACTATCACTATTCTGAATTCTTTTTCAGGTAGACTACCTATTTCCTCTTCATTTGTTTGTTCTGGTAGGTTTTAACCTGGATCCTTCATCTGCTGTGTGTTTCTCTGTCTTCTCATTTTGCTTAACTTACTGTGTTTGGGGTCTCCCTTTCACAGGCTGCTGGTTTGTAGTTCCTGTTGCTTTTGGTGTCTGCCCCCAGTGGCTAAGGTTGGTTCAGTGTGTTGTGTAGGCTTCCTGGTGGAGGGACTAGTGCCTGTGCTCTGGTCGATAAGGCTGTATCTTGTCTTTCTGGTGGACAGGTTCACGTCCAGTGGTGTGTTTTGTGGTGTCTGTGACCTTATTATGATTTTAGGCAGCCTCTCTGCTAATGGGTGGGGTTGTGTTCCTGTCTTGCTAGTTGTTTGGTGTAGGGTGTCCAGCACTGTAGCTTGCTGGTTGTTGAGTGGAGCTGGGTCTTAGCATTGAGGCGGAGATCTCTAGGAGAGCTTTCGCTGTTTAATATTATGTGAAGCCGGGAGGTCTCTGGTGACCAATATCTTGAACTCGGCTCTCCCACCTCAGAGGCAAAGGCCTGACACCTGGCTGGAGCACCAAGACCCTGTCAGACACACGGCTCAGAAGAAAGGGGAGCAAAAATAAGAAAGAAAGAGAAAAATAAAATAAAATAAAATAAAGTTACTCAAAATAAAAAAAATTATTAATAATAAAAAAATTTTAAAGTAATTTAAAAAAAGAAAAACAATAGAAAGACGAGAGCAGCCAAACCAAAAAACAAATCCACCAATGATTACAAGCTCTAAAATCTATATTAAAAAAAAAAAAAAATGTACAGACAGGACCCTAGGACAAATGGTAAAAGCAAAGCCATAAAGACAGAAATCACATAAAGAAGCAAACACATATACACTCACAAAAAGAGAAAATGGAAAAAATATATATATATATTGTTGCTCCCAAAGTCCACCACCTCAATTTTGGGATGATTCGTTGTCTATTCAGGTATTCCAGAGATGCAGGGTACAACAAGTTGATTGTGGAGATTTAATCCGCTGCTCCTGAGGCTGCTGGGAGAGATTTCTCTTTCTTTTCTTTGTTCGCACAGCTCCTGGTGTTCAGTTTTGGATTTGGCCCTGCCTCTGCGTGTAGGTCGCCTGAGGACGTGTGTTCATAGCTCAGACAGTATGGGTTTAAAGTAGCAGCTGATTAGGGGACTCTGGCCTACTCCGGCTGGGAGGAGGGAGGGGTATGGAATGAGGGGCAAACCTGCAGCAGCAGAGGCCAGCATGACATTGCAACAGCCTGAGGTGCACCGTGTGTTCTCCAGGGAAGTTGTCCCTGGATTACGGGCCCCTGGCAGTGGTGGACTGCACAGGCTCCTGGGAGGGGAGGTGTGGATAGTGACCTGTGCTTGCACACAGGCTTCTTGGTGGCTGCAGCAGCAGCCTTAGCATTTCATGCCTGTCTCTGGTGTCCACGCTGATAGCCGTGGCTCGTGCCTATCTCTGGAGCTTGTTTAGGCGGTGCTCTGAATCCCCTCTCCTTATGCACCTCGAAACAATGGTCTCTTGCCTCTTAGGCAGGTCCAGACTTTTTCTCGGACTCCCTCCTGGCTAGCTGTGGTGCACTAGCCCCCTTCAGGCTGTGTTCACGCAGCCAACCCCAGTCCTCTCCCTGGGATCTAAACTCTGAAGTCCAAGCCTCAGCTCCCAGCCCCCACCCGCCCCGGCGGGTGAGCAGACAAGCCTCTCGGGCTGGTGAGTGCTGCTTGGCACCGATCCTCTGTGTGGGAATCTCTCTGCTTTGCCCTCTGCACCCCTGTTGCTGCGCTCTCTTCCGTGGCTCCGAAACTTCCCCCCCCCGCCACACTGTCTCCATCAGTGAAGGGGCTTCCTAGTGTGTGGAAACTTTTCCTCCTTCACAGCTCCCTCCTTGAGGTGCAGGTCCCATCCTTATTCTTTTGTCTCTGTTTTTTCTTTTTTCTTTTGCCCTACCCAGGTACATGGGGAGTTTCTTACCTTTCGGGAAGTCTGTTGTCTTCTGCCATAGTTCAGTAGGTGTTCTGTAGGAGTTGTTCCACATGTAGATGTATTTCTGATGTATTTGTGGGGAAGAAGGTGATCTCCATGTCTTACTCCTCTGCCATTTTGAAGGTCTCCCCTATTTTCAATTCTTTTGGATATATATCTAAGAGTGTGATTGCTAGATCATATGGTAGTTTTATATTTAATTTTTTAAGGAACCTTCATATATTATCCGTAGTGGAGGCACCATTTTACATTCCCACCAACTGTGCACATGGGTTCCACTTTCTTCTCAACAAAACTTACTATCTCTTTTTTTTTTTTTTTTGATAACAGACATCCTAACAGACATGAAGTGATATTTCATTGCAGTTTTGACTTGCATTTCCCTGATGATTAACAATATTGAGCACCTTTACATATACTTATTGCCCATTTGTATGTTTTCTTTGGAGAAATGCTATTTAAGTTCTTTGCCCATTTTTAATTGAATTATTTGTATTTTGCGACTGAATTGTAGAAGTTTCTTATATATTTTGGAAGTAAACCACTCATCAGATACATCGTTTGCAAGTATTTTCTCCCATAATGGGGCACAATTTTAGGAGTCTTAGCAGAGGGCATGAGTATATTTTTTATGTTGGAGGGATGTACATTTTCATGATAAGAGGGCAGACTGTGGCTAGTTGTATCTACAAAAGATGGCCATGACAACATCGCACGTGCTCTTTTATAGTGTGAACATACAGATCTGGTGATGGAGGCAGAAGTTTACAACTGCTTTGAATATGGCAGGAGTGACATTACAATTTCCAAGGCTTGATTCTAAAAGGTGATGGAGGTTTTGCTTTATCCATTGGAACATTCATGCTTGAAGCCCCAGCTGTTATTTAGACAGTCCAGCTGCCCCGAGGTTGCCTTCTGTGAGAAAGCCAAGTGACATGTTGAGATTGCATGCATGCACTACAGTCAGCAGAACTAGTCCTCAGTTCATCCCAGCACAGGCACCAGACATGTCAGATAATTGCAGCCCCCAGCCACCGTGTTATAGCCAGTCTTTAAACCGCTCAAGCTGAGGCCCCAGACGTGATGGAGCAGAGACAAGATATCTCTGCTGTACTCTGTCTAAGTTGTTGACATTCAGAATTTGAGAACAAAATAAGAAATATTGCTTTAAGCAGTAAGTTTTGATTCAATGTGCTATGCAAAAAAGTAACCAGAACAGGATATTTTAGAGACTTTTATTATAACTCAAATCCACAACCTTGTTGTAAAATAATTCAAGAAATATTTAAGAATATAAAGACAAAATTAAAAGGTCCCTTCATACACATACCCTCAAGCCACTTGCATTGTATCTCTTATTTTTAAGCTAAATTGTGTATTCTTCCAATTGGCTTTTGTATTTATGTACTTTATACATAAAATTATGCTGTCTTTTAAAATATTTTGTGGAATAATATTCATATTGTCCAAAATATTGCTGGTTGAGCTTTTTAAGTTACCTTGGAAATATTAACATTGCACCATATATAAATATACATCATTACTTTTAACAGCTGAAAGCAGAACTGAAGTATAACGTTCATGGGCTCTACCAAAATTTGCCCTAATGGGCCCCTTCTATTACATTAAAAAAGTAATATCATAAATGATCCTTTATGACTATATTGGTATAAAAATTAATATAATCCAGGATAGAATAATTATTATATTATTATTATATTCATTTTCCCAGATTTTAAAAGAAATTAAAATTAAAGTATTTGTATGGGCCCTGGTCACTGTGTCTACTGAGCCTAACGAAGACTTGGTTCTGGCTGAATACAGTCTCACATTATAAATATTCACAATTTATTTAACCATTTTTCAATTGAAGAAATTCTAAAATGCTTCTACAGTGTAAACAATTTTCACTATTGAGATGATGCTGCAATGGTCATGATTGTACTCTCTCCTCTTTAGGCCCATGGATATATTTTTTATTTTTTTTTATTTTTTTTATTTTTTAAACATCTTTATTGAAGTATAATTGCTTTACAATGGTGTGCTAGCTTCTGCTTTACAACAAAGTGAATCAGTTACACATATACATATGTTGCCATATCTCTTCCCTCTTGCATCTCCCTCCCTCCCACCCTCCCTATCCCACCCCTCTAGGTGGTCACAAAGCACCGAGCTGATCTCCCTGTGCTATGCGGCTGCTTCCCACTAGCTATCTATTTTACATTTGGTAGTGTATATATGTCCATGACACTCTCTCACCCTGTCACATCTCACCCCTCCCCCTCCCCATATCCTCAAGTCCATTCTCTAGTAGGTCTGTGTCTTTATTCCCATCTTGCCACTAGGTTCTTCATGACCTCTTTTTTTTTTTTTTTTTTTCCCTTAGATTCCATATATATGTGTTAGCATACTGTATTTGTTTTTCTCTTTCTGACTTACTTCACTCTGTATGACAGACTCTAACTCCATCCACCTCATTACAAACACCTCCATTTCATTTCTTTTTATGGCTGAGTAATATTCCATTGTATATATGTGCCACATCTTCTTTATCCATTCATCCGATGATGGACACCTAGGTTGCTTCCATGTCCTGGCTATTGTAAACAGAGCTGCAATGAATATTTTGGTACATGACTCTTTCTGAATTATGGTTTTCTCAGGGTATATGCCCAGTAGTGGGATTGCTGGGTCATATGGTAGTTCTATTTTTAGTTTTTTAAGGAAACTCCATACTGTTCTCCATAGTGGCTGTATCAATTTACATTCCCACCAACAGTGCAAGAGGGTTCCCTTTTCTCCACACCCTCTCCAGCATTTATTGTTTCTAGATTTTTTGATGATGGCCATTCTGACCGGTGTGAGATGATACCTCATTGTAGTTTTGATTTGCATTTCTCTAATGATTAATGATGTTGAGCATTCTTTCATGTGTCTGTTGGCAATCTGTATCTCTTCTTTGGAGAAATGTCTATTTAGGTCTTCTGCCCATTTTTGGATTGGGTTGTTTGTTTTTTTGTTATTGAGCTGCATGAGCTGCTTGTAAATCTTGGAGATTAATCCTTTGTCCGTTGCTTCATTTGCAAATATTTTCTCCCATTCTGAGGGTTGTCTTTTGGTCTTGTTTATGGTTTCCTTTGCTGTGCAAAAGCTTTTAAGTTTCATTAGGTCCCATTTGTTTATTTGTGTTTTTATTTCCATTTCTCTAGGACCTGGGTCAAAAAGGATCTTGCTGTGGCTTATGTCATACAGTGTTCTGCCTATGTTTTCCTCTAAGAGTTTGATAGTGTCTGGGCCTTACACTTAGGTCTTTAATCCATTTTGAGTTTATTTTTGTGTATGGTGTTAGGGAGTGTTCTAATTTCATACTTTTACATGTACCTGTCCAATTTTCCCAGCACCACTTATTGAAGAGGCTGTCTTTTCTCCACTGTATATGCTTGCCTCCTTTATCAAAGATAAGGTGACCATATGTGCGTGGGCTTATCTCTGGGCTTTCTATCCTGTTCCATTGATCTATATTTCTGTTTTTGTGCCAGTACCAAACTGTCTTGATTACTGTAGCTTTGTAATATAGTCTGAAGTCAGGGAGCCTGATTCCTCCAGCTCCATTTTTCGTTCTCAAGATGGCTTTGGCTATTCGGGGTCTTTTGTGTTTCCATACAAATTGTGAAATTTTTTGTTCTAGTTCTGTGAAAAATGCCAGTGGTAGTTTGATAGGGATTGCATTGAATCTGTAGATTGCTTTGGGTAGCAGAGTCATTTTCACAATGTTGATTCTTCCAATCCAAGAACATGGTATATCTCTCCATCTATTTGTATCATCTTTAATTTCTTTCATCAGTGTCCTATAATTTTCTGCATACAGGTCTTTTGTCTCCTTAGGTAGGTTTATTCCTAGGTATTTTATTCTTTTTGTTGCAATGGTAAACGGGAGTGTTTTCTTAATTTCACTTTCAGATTTTTCATCATTAGTATACAGGAATGCAAGAGATTTCTGTGCATTAATTTTGTATCCTGCTACTTTACCAAATTCATTGATTAGCTCTAGTAGTTTTCTGGTAGCATCTTTTGGATTCTCTATGTATAGTATCATGTCATCTGCAAACAGTGACAGCTTTACTTCTTCTTTTCCGATTTGGATTCCTTTTATTTCTTTTTCTTCTCTGATTGCTGTGGCTAACACTTCCAAAACTATGTTGAATAATAGTGGTGAGAGTGGGCAACCTTGTCTTGTTCCTGATCTTAGTGGAAATGGTTTCAGTTTTTCACCATTGAGGACAATGTTGGCTGTGGGTTTGTCATATACGGCCTTTATTATGTTGAGGAAAGTTCCCTCTATGCCTACTTTCTGCAGGACTTTTATCATAAATGGGTGTTGAATTTTGTCGAAAGCTTTCTCTGCATCTATTGAGATGATCATATGGTTTTTCTCCTTCAATTTGTTAATATGATGTATCACGTTGATTGATTTGCGTATATTGAAGAATCCTTGCATTCCTGGAATAAACCCCACTTGATCATGGTGTATGATCCTTTTTATGTGCTGTTGGATTCTGTTTGCTAGTATTTTGTTGAGGATTTTTGCATCTATGTTCATCAGTGATATTGGCCTGTAGTTTTCTTTCTTTGTGACATCTTTGCCTGGTTTTGGTATCAGGGTGATGGTGGCCTCGTAGAATGAGTTGGGGAGTGTTCCTCCCTCTGCAATATTTTGGAAGAGTTTGAGAAGGATAGGTGTTAGCTCTTCTCTAAATGTTTGATAGAATTCGCCTGTGAAGCCATCTGGTCCTGGGCTTTTGTGTGTTGGAAGATTTTTAATCACAGTTTCAATTTCAGTGCTTGTGATTGGTCTGTTCATATTTTCTATTTCTTCCTGGTTCAGTCTCGGCACGTTGTGCATTTCTAAGAATCTGTCCATTTCTTCCAGGTTGTCCATTTTATTAGCATAGAGTTGCTTGTAGTAATCTCTTATGATCGTTTGTATTTCTGCAGTGTCAGTGGTTACTTCTCCTTTTTCATTTCTAATTCTATTAATTTGAGTCTTCTCCTTTTTTCTCTTGATGAGTCTGGCTAATGGTTTATCAATTTTGTTTATCTTCTCAAAGAACCAGCTTTTAGTTTCATTGATTTTTGCTATTGTTTCCTTCATTTCTTTTTCATTTATTTCTGATCTGATCTTTATGATTTCTTTCCTTCTGCTAGCTTTGGGGTTTTTTTGTTCTTCTTTCTCTAATTGCTTTAGGTGCAAGGTTAGGTTGTTTATTCGAGATGTTTCCTGTTTCTTGATGTAGGCTTGTATTGCTATAAACTTCCCGCTTAGAACTGCTTTTGCTGCATCCCATAGGTTTTGGATCGTCGTGTCTCCATTGTCATTTGTTTCTAGGTATTTTTTGATTTCCCCTTTGATTTCTTCAGTGATCACTTCGTTATTAAGTAGTGTATTGTGTAGCCTCCATGTGTTTGTATTTTTTACAGATCTTTTCCTGTAATTGATATCTAGTCTCATAGCGTTGTGGTCGGAAAAGATACTTGATACGATTTCAATTTTTTTAAATTTACCAAGGCTTGATTTGTGACCCAAGATATGATCTATCCTGGAGAATGTTCCATGAGCACTTGAGAAAAATGTGTATTCTGTTGTTTTTGGGTGGAATGTCCTATAAATATCAATTAAGTCCATCTTGTTTAATGTATCATTTAAAGCTTGTGTTTCCTTATTTATTTTCATTTTGGATGATCTGTCCATTGGTGAAAGTGGGGTGTTAAAGTCCCCTACTATGATTGTGTTACTGTCGATTTCCCCTTTTATGGCTGTTAGTATTTGCCTTATGTATTGAGGTGCTCCTATGTTGGGTGCATAAATATTTACAATTGTTATACCTTCCTCTTGGATCGATCCCTTGATCATTATATAGTGTCCGTCTTTGTCTCTTGTAATTGTCTTTATTTTAAAGTCTATTTTGTCTGATATGAGAATTGCTACTCCAGCTTTCTTTTGATTTCCATTTGCATGGAATATCTTTTTCCATCCCCTCACTTTCAGTCTGTATGTGTCTCTAGGTCTGAAGTGGGTCTCTTGTAGACAGCATATATATGGGTCTTGTTTTTGTATCCATTCAGCCAGTCTGTGTCTTTTGGTGGGAGCATTTAATCCATTTACATTTAAGGTAATTATCGATATGTATGTTCCTATTCCCATTTTCTTAAATGTTTTGGGTTTGTTATTGTAGGTGTTTTCCTTCTCTTGTGTTTCTTGCCTAGAGAAGTTCCTTTAGCATTTGTTGTAAAGCTGGTTTGGTGGTGCTGAACTCTCTCAGCTTTTGCTTGTCTGTAAAGGTTTTAATTTCTCCATCAAATCTGAATGAGATCCTTGCTGGGTAGAGTAATCTTGGTTGTAGGTTTTTCTCCTTCATCACTTTAAGTATATCCTGCCACTCCCTTCTGGCTTGCAGCGTTTCTGCTGAAAGATCAGCTGTTAACCTTATGGGGATGCCCTTGTGTGTTATCTGTTGTTTTTCCCTTGCTGCTTTTAATATGTTTTCTTTATATTTAATTTTTGATAGTTTGATTAATATGTGTCTTGGTGTGTTTCTCCTTGGATTTATCCTGTATGGGACTCTCTGTGCTTCCAGGACTTGATTAACTATTTCCTTTCCCATATTAGGGAAGTTTTCAACTATAATCTCTTCAAATATTTTCTCAGTCCCTTTCTTTTTCTCTTCTTCTTCTGGGACCCCTATAATTCGAATGTTGGTGCATTTAATGTTGTCCCAGAGGTCTCTGAGACTGTCCTCAGTTCTTTTCATTCTTTTTTCTTTATTCTGGTCTGCAGTAGTTATTTCCACCATTTTATCTTCCAGGTCACTTATCCGTTCTTCTGCCTCAGTTATTCTGCTATTGATCCCATCTAGAGTATTTTTAATTTCATTTATTGTGCTTGTCATCGTTTCTTGGTTCCTCTTTAGTTCTTCTACGTCCTTGTTAAATGTTTCTTGCATTTTGTCTATTCTATTTCCAAGACTTTGGATCATCCTTACTATCATTATTCTGAATTCTTTTTCAGGTAGACTACCTATTTCCTCTTCATTTGTTAGGTCTGGTGTGTTTTGACCCTGCTCCTTCATCTGCTGTGTGTTTTTCTGTCTTCTCATTTTGCTTATCTTACTGTGTTTGGGGTCTCCTTTTCACAGGCTGCAGGTTCGTAGTTCCCGTTGTTTTTGGTATCTGTCCCCAGTGGCTAAGGTTGGTTCAGTGGGTTGTGTAGGTTTCCTGGTGGAGGGAACTAGTACCTGTGTTCTGGTGGATGAGGCTGGATGTTGTCTTTCTGGTGGGTTCGTCCACGTCTGGTGGTGTGTTTTGGGGTGTCTGTGGCCTTATTATGATTTTAGGCAGCCTCTCTGTTAATGGATGGGGCTGTGTTCCTGTCTTGCTAGTTGTTTGGCATAGGGTGTCCAGCACTGTAGCTTGCTGGTCATTGAGTGAAGCTGGGTCTTGATGTTGAGATGGAGATCTGTGAGAGATTTTCGCCGTTTGGTATTACGTGGAGCTGGGAGGTCTCTTGTGGACCAGTGTCCTGAAGTTGGCTCTCCCACCTCAGAGGCACAGCCCTGATGCCTGGCTGGAGCACCAAGAGCCTTTCATCCACACGGCCAAGTACGTGGGGATTTTCTTGCCTTTTGGGAGGTCTGACGTCTTCTGCCAGCGTTCAGTGGGTGTTCTGTAGGAGCAGTTCCACGTGTAGATGTATTTCTCATGTATCTGTGGGGAGGAAGGTGATCTCCGCGTCTTACTCTTCCGCCATCTTGCCCCTCCCTCCCTGGATATATTTTTTAGAACACATACCTAGAGTTAGAATTGCTACCTTGATGGATGTATCCATTTTCAAAGATTTGATAAATGTCTCCAAACTACTTTCTCAAAAGACTGTAGTAATTTACAATATTTTCAACAATGCAGGGCCATTTCCTTTACATTATATATATTTGTTAGTATCAGTTGCTCATACATAATAAAATATTTTTGCAAAACTGCTAACGAAAAACCTCAGTGAATGTGTGCATGTGTGTGTTTGTCTATGATTACATGAGCCTAAGAAAACACATAGAATGATAGACACAGGCTGTTTAATATTGGTTACCTGGGCATGATGATGATGGAAAGAGGACAAGGCGGCAAGAAAACAAATTTAAAAATCAAGAATTTAAAAAATTATTCAAAAAAATGAATGTTTTCAAACAGAAAATATAATATATGATCTTATAAGCAAAAATACCAATCTCTTTCTCTTTATGATGTATATCCAGACCTCTAGTGAAGGAAGCAGTCTAATTCTGATTCTTAATCAAGAGATGACCATTGGGTGGGTCAGAGTTGGCCACCTGAATTCAAAGCATTCAATATCTAGGCTGTCCAGAGACACATGAAATTTAAATTAACAGCTGAGAAAGAATCAGATGGAATATCTATAACCTTATACCACATTAAAAACAACAAAACAAAAAAAACCTAGTAGTCAATTCTTGGAGCCTGCAGCATGCTCTAGCTCTTCATTCATAAGTGTTAAGTGAAAGCAAACAAACAAAAAGTTACAAACCAGGCATATCATGGTTCCATTTCTAAGAAAAATAATGGGTATGTGTCTCAATTTTCGTTTTGCCCATAAATTATTCATTTCTTTTTGTTTTAATGTATTTTTCATTTGGATTCAAACTTTTATGCTGGGTTTTCCTGAAATGCCTGGTGATTTATGTTTCTTTCTTCAAGGAATGAATAGCATGCTTCTTGTGTGCCTGTTTAGACTTGAAGGATGCACTCAAGTTTGAAATCAATAACTTTATAAATCAATAACTCTGTTCCCCTAAAAGATAGCATTTAGGGCAAATAGCCTTTCCAAAAACTGATTAGGAAGCTGTGTGGAGTATGTGAGCCTGCACTTTCTGCTGATTCACACACCAGAAAGAATGTTTTCAGGTGCCCTTTACACATTGGGCAATTGGTAAATCTAATAGCCATTTTTTAAAAAGACGGACATTATATAAATTGGCAGATGTCCACTAAAGGGCAATAACCAAGAAACCATAGTTTTGTGCATGTGTTTTGAAATATATAAAACAGATAAAATTAAATTACATTATGTTATTTCAACAATCTTCACAGCATCTTCACCAGGAGTAGATTCCATCTCAAAAAAATGATTTTCTTTGCTCATCTGTAAGAAGCAATTCCTCATACGTTAAAGTTTTATCCTGAGATTGTAGCAATTCAGTCACATCCTCAAGCTCCACTTCTAATTCTAGTTCTGTTTCTATTTCCACCACATCTGCAATAACTTCTTCCACTGATGTTTTGAACCCTTCAAAGTCATCCATAAGGGTTGGAATTAACTTCTAAACTCCTGTTAATGTTGATATTTTGATGTCTTCCTATGAATCCAGAATGATTTTAATGCCATCTACAAAGGTAACTCTTCCCACAAAGTTTTCAATTTATTTTGCCCAGCTCCATAAGAAGAATCTCTATCTATGGTGGCTATAGCTTCATAAAATATATTTCTTAAATAATCAGACTTGAAAGTAAAATTACTTCTTGATCCATGGGCTGCAGAATGGATGTTGTGTTAGCACGCATGAAAACAACATTGATCTCATTGTACATCTCCATCAGAGTTCTTGGGTGACCAGGTAAATTATCCATGAGCAGTCATATTTTGAAAATAATATTTCCCCTTTTCTTTTCTTTTCTTTTCCTTTCTCTTCTCTTCTTTTCTTTCTGAGTAGTAGGTCTCAATAGTGGGCTTAAAATATTCAGTAAGCCATGTTGTGGACAGATTGCTGCCACCCATGCCTTGTTGTTCCATTTATAGAGCACAGGCAGAGAAGACTTAGCATAATCTTCAAGGGCCCTAGGATTTTCAGTACAGTGAATGAGCATTGGCTTCAGCTTAATATCACCAGTTGCATTAGCCCCTAGCAAGAGAGTCTGCCTGTCCCTTGAAGCTTTGAAACCAGGCATTGACTTCTCCTCTCTAGGTATTAAAGTCCTAGATGGCATCTTCTTCCAATATGAGGCTGTTTTGTCTACATTGAAAATATGTTGTTTAATGTAGTCACTTTCATGAATTAGATAGATATTCTGATTTACTTGCTGCAGCTCCTACATTAGCACTTGCTGCTTCACCTTGAACTTTCATGTTATGGAAATGGCTTCTCTCCTTACACCTCATGAACCAAGCTCTGCCAGCTTCAAACTTTTCTTCTGCAACCTCCTCACTTCTCTCAGCTTTCATGGAATTGAAGAGAGTTAGTACATTGCTCTGTATTAGGCTTTGGCTTAAGGGGATGCTGTGGCTGGTTTCGTCTTCTGTCCAGACCAATAAAACTTTCCCCATATCAGCAATAAGGCTGTTTTGTTTTTTATCATTTGTGTGTTCACTGCAGTAGCACTTCTAATTTCCTTCAATAACTTTTGTTTGCATTCAAAACTTGGCTAACTGTTTGGTGAAAGAGGTCGAGCTTTTGACCTATATTTCTTTCAACACACCTTCTCCACTAAGCTTAACCATTTCAAGCTTTTGATTTAAAGTGAGAGACATGTGACTCTTCCTTTCAATTGAACACTTAGAGGTCATTGTCAGGTTATTAGTTGGCCTAACTTCAATACCGTTGTATCTCAGGGAATAGGTAGGCCTGAGGCTAGGGAGAGACATGGAGGGATGTCTGGTTGGTAAAGCAGTCTGAACACACACACATTTATTAAGTTTTCTGTCTTACATGGGCATGATTCATGGTCCCCCAAAACAATCACAATTGTAATATCAAAGATCACCATAACACACTTAACAAGAGTAAAAAATTTTGAAATATTGGGAGAATTATTAAAATGTGACACAGAGACATGAAGTGAGCAAATGCTGTTGGAAAAATGGTGCTGACAGGCTTACTCAATGCAGGGTTGCCACAAACTTTCAATCTGTAAAAAATGGCGTATCTGTGAAACACAATAACGTGAAGCAAAATATAGCAAGGTATGCCTATATTATTACTACTATTATTATTAAAAATTGAAAAATGCCATTACATGCTTACATGTAGAAGTGAGGTCAAGAGAAGTGAGGTCAAGAAATGGGTTCAGTCTTCCCATTATCATCCCATTAATGATAATTCATTCACTGAGAGATCCATGGGTTTAATGGCATTATTTGCTAATTGTACTTATAGGAGCCTCAAAATTCTTTCAACAGTAATAATAAATCCACCACTAAAGCAAGTTATAGTCTGTTTTTAACGCAACCCATGTTCATGAACTTTTAAGCATGTTGTTTTGTTCTAACATTTAACACCCCCTATTAGTCTCAAGATCATCTAAAATGAGCAAATATGTATTAAATATTTAAAAAGTTCTTACTGGGAGCCAGGTAATTTCATAGTAATAATTTTCAAACTTTCACTTCTTTCTCTTTGTTTTTGCCTGTTATGTTATTCCCTCTCTTTTGTTTGTTCATTTCTGTCTTTCTTTTTATTTATGAATCACACAAGCTTTCATGATTATGTCTTATTTGAAAACAGACTATAAACACGGGTAAGTCTTATGTGACATCCCATAATTCAGATATCTATGTCTACCTATAAATCTGTATTTGTCTATACATTTAGCCTAGAAATATTTACTAAATAAATATTTGGGCTAGAAAAAAATGTTGGGGGAAACTATATATTGTGTTCAATTTTGCCATTTTACAGGTGAAGAAATTGAGATGCAAAGAGGTGAATCAACTTATACACGATCCCACTGTAAGTAGAAAAGATAGTAAAAACACTCAGGTCTTCTGTTCAGGAATTTTTAGTATAGTTTAGGGTTTTTCCAACTATAGTCTAAAATCATACACCAAAAATGTGTGTGTGTGTGTGTGTGTGTGTGTATTGTTGTATGTCATTTGAAGGTCAGTTGCTGAATATGCATCTTACCCATTCATAAATGGCAGTGATGGTAACATCAATGTGTGTATAGATATAACAGCTATGTGACATTAAGATCTTTTTGTTTTGTGCACCTACAGCGAGTCACCTCAAAATAATTATGGCTTCCCAGCCCTCTTCCCCCCAAAGCTGTTTTTTTTTCCTTATAGGAAGTTTTGTCCTTTCTTCTCTAGCAGAGCCACGTGCCTTGAGATTGACAACTAGACTCTTTGCAGATGTCAATTCCCAAGAATCAACAGCTCTGCCACATTGCTTCCAATTATGTTTGACAGTGTCCTTGTAAAAATCTGTTGACAACCTGTTTCAGCTTGTCAACAATGTGAATTACACTTTCCTTGCCTGGTCCTCCCTCCCCAGCAACAGATATTAAGCCAAAACAAACTACATGGTCATGATGGTGAATTAAAGACTTAAGAGGATCTATCATGAGTGATAGATCACTCTTGGATGAATCAAAGTTATCATGGAGATATTGCTGATTAACTACATTGGTAGCCAATGATGGGAGTGTCATTAAGTGTGATGGTTCTGAATGCCACATTTATAGGGAGTCTGCATTTACACATTCATTTATACAGCAGAGTCAGGAGTCATATCTCTGGATGCTGAAGGAACCTGCCAATGTGATATCTGAGCAGCTGTCATTGCATATTGAGAAATTTTAAAAGAATGGAGAAGTGCCAGGAGCTATAAAGGTGAGAAACTGTCCCAAATTTTTAAAGGGAAGAATATAATTCATATCAGAAATTACAGATTTTTGGCATTACCTAGAGTAGGAGATTAAATAAATGCTGTATTTGAATGCTTAGAATATGGAATGCCTCTAATTAGGTACTTGAGAAATATCCAATAATTGAAT
The DNA here is from genome assembly GCF_028564815.1 of Eubalaena glacialis. NCBI lineage: Eukaryota > Metazoa > Chordata > Mammalia > Artiodactyla > Balaenidae > Eubalaena > Eubalaena glacialis. Next base: position 40,466,184 of record NC_083720.1, on the reverse strand, counting down.
AGACTCAGATTGAATGGATTTAGTGTTCATTGAAGGACTGAATGGATCATTTAAGAGCAAGTCTTGCCAAACTCCAGTGCCTTGTTTGGATAGAATAAGTAAATATTTCATCATGAAGTTAACATGGTGAAATGAAAGCAGGGTATTATTTTTATTTTATCTGAAGGTGATTTGACAATCCTTTAATCATAAGTAGGCAAGAGTTTTCTAGGGAAAGAATTTAGTCATCATCCTTAGCTTTGTTCCCTTGAGAATTTTATATGATTTGAATGTAGGTGTAAAAGATCTATTTAGCAAATTCAGGCTGCGTTTAAGATCTGTATTTACCAGAATGTAAACTCCACGAAGGCAGGGAGTTCTGCTGTCTGATTCACTGCTTTATTTTCAACACGTGTTTTCCTGACAAACATGCTCAATATAATTTTGTTGAATAATGCACAAAGCCAGGGAAAAGGGAATATGCAAAAAATGAGTTTCTCCAGTTCTGCAGGAACTCCAGTCCTCCTTAGGTATCTCTCACCTAGTCCTAGAGTTGCCAGCGAGTTGGTTCATGTTAATCCCCAATCGATTCTTGCCTGTTCAATAGTCCCCATAATTTTCCTTCTTTCCTATTCTGTCCATTTGTGACTTTGTCAGAGTAAATACTTATCAAAGGCACAACTATGTTGGTACCCACTTGCCGTCTCTATTGATGATTCCTAGACTGAAACTGTCAGTCCCAGAGGCCAAAAAGAAAAAAGAAAAAGGTAGGAAAGATGCAACTGCCAACATCCATGATACAACTGTTGCTATGGGGTTTTAAAATTCTCAAGACCGAGAGCACTAATGTTTGGCCTGAGTGCTAATTCCCCAATGTGGAGGTTACTGCCTGGCAGTGGAATAGAAGTTTGGGGGGATAACTTTATTATAAATGTAAATATTACATGTCATATATCACTACTCCCGTGGCAAACATTTCTACCTTCATTGTGGCTTTGTTGTTATATGCACTTGTGTCTTCACTGTCAATATTCCTTTTTTCATTGCTGTGCAGAAAGTTACTGCACAGGCCCAATACTGCTGTCCCTAGAAAGGCTTCCTTACAGGGTTGGCCTTTGCCTGGCATCCAGGAATTTAGATTTCTTACCATTCCCAGAACTGATAAATGTAGCGTATCATGCTTAAACTCTTTGTACAAGCATATGGTTTATTCTACATACCTGCTTTCCCTTTGGGGGTCCAGAATTTTGGTACATTATGAGGCAGAGGACATTTACATGACCACCCACTAATAAAAACCCTGGTGATAAGTCTGTAATGAGCTTCCCTGGCAGACAACATTTCACATGCGTGATCATAACTCATTGTTTGAGAAATTGTGTGTCTGGTATGAGACCACCATGAGAAGACCCTTAGAAGCTTGCCCCTGGTTTTCTCTGGACTGTTCCACGTGCCTTTTCCCTTTGCTAACTTAGCTTTGTATCCTTTTGCTCTAATAAATTATAGGCATGAGTATAATTATACACAGATTCCTGTGACTTACCCTAGCAAATCACTGAATCTGGAGGTGTTCTGGGAGACTCCTGACACAATTGTCGACCACATTAACCACTACAGATTCTGTCTGACCCTCATGGTCCCTGGAAATTATCATAATTCAGATCTTTTACTTGTACTTGTTTTTATATTTTTTATTTTTGTTTTTTGCCTAATTGAGTTAAAACTCTAGTATGATCCCATAAGACAATATGAATAAAATTAATACCAATAAAATAGTAGGTAAAATTTATTGACCTTATTTATTTAATTTATTGAGATCATTTATATATTTATTCTTCTTTTTGGAGGGGCACTATGATTCGTACTTGGAATGCATTTTCTCATTTAATCCTTACAACTATTCCATAGGGCATGTAACTTTAAAGTCATAAGTTTATAGATTGAGAAACTGAGGCACAGGGAGATCAAATACCATATCAAAATTCCACAGCTGAAAAGTAATGGAGTTGGGATTTTAAGCAAGAGTTTTGAAACGTCAGAGTTTTGACACTCAACACTACATGGACATCGTTTTTCCTGTCTTTACCCTATGATCAGACCTCTTGCTTGCCTCAAATCAAAAATTATGTTTCTTGCAGGTCTCTTTTTTAGGGTGATTATTTTCACAAAAAAACTCCTAAGTCTGTCAAACATATAAAGAACATATGATGTGTGTACCTATCAGCAGTCCTCCAACAATCTGAGGAATATCTGAATCATACAGACAAATGAGTCTAGATTGTATCAGGGACAAAACTAAATCTGTAAAAAGCATTTAAAACTTTGCAGTATAGTTCATTAATTACTCAACCTGCTGCTGCTTGAGAGCAAGGATTAGACCTTAAATAAGGTTGAATTCTTAACAATATGCACAGTTTGTGGCCCATACTAGGAATTTAATTGTTTTATTTATTTATTTATTTTCAACGTGGTTGATGGATAAGCATATGATTACTGAGCTACAGAACTTGTTTGGAGATTTGCTCAGACGGAATGTTTGCCAGAAAGTTCAGCAATGGAGGCACACTTTGGACTAGAGTTTTGGGCAAACAAGAAGTGTATTCACATTGTATTCATAGCCAAAAGATGTTATAAATTCATAAAGTAAACAGGACTCAAAACCAGAGTAAGAAAAAAACGTTCATTTTCAACAGTAAGAAAAGTGGCTGAGTGCATCTATGCTGCTAATCCATTAAGAAGAACTAGGTGCCCCTTTTCTATGATGTGTTAAATTGAAAATGCAAGTTTCAGTCCTGGGAGTATGAAATGATTACAATTTCATTAAAACGCATATGTGTGCATGCATCTAAATGTGTATATGTGCACACATATGTATGTGTTTTTAATGGGTATATATATTTTATATAATATTATTTTTGTATATTATGTATTTCTTTTTAAAAAGAAAGAAAAATGCATATCAGTTTTTCAATGAGGATTAACCTTTTGAAAGTGGGATAGAATAGGTTTTGGGAAAACAGTAGTTTGTAGCATAAATATAAATATTACATGTCTAACCATGGTGAGACTGTGAATTTCTAATGTTTTTAAAGTATTTTTTCACCAAAATGTCTTTAACTCATAAATATTATAAGTTAGATTGATAATTCTTGTACATAAATATATTCATGTAATGTCAAGGGAAGAAATGTATAATTACAAAGAGGTAGCTTGTTTATTAAGACTCTGCATGTATGTGTTTGTGTGATATATATGTGTATATCTCTCTGGAAAGTATACCAAACTGACTGTTTGGAATATATGTAAGGCTTTTATTTTATAATTTGGTTATTTCTGTATTTTTTAACTTGTTTTCACTGGACTGGATTATTTTATAAAAGAAAGAAAAACACACAAGCCAAAAAGACAATATCAGGACTGACAGAACCAATAATTCTGATATCATGACTGACAGGAAGTAATGCTGTCCTTTTATTTATGGAAGCAAAGGTCTTCTCTATGTCTTAAGGGATGAGGTAAAATTCAAACTTCTAAGCCTGGCATTCAGAAGGCCCCAGAATCTGGCCTCAATATAGCATTTTGACCTTAAATCCCATATCTCTCATAAATTCCGTTCTATAAAACTGTTTTGCTCATATTCTCAGAAAGCACTTTGCAGTGTCCTGTTCTCACAAATACCCTCCTACCAAATTTTATTACCTGGAATGACTTTTATTTTTCTCTATACATTTTTTTAGTCCTATGTTCTATCATTATTTGAATTCTTCCTTCTCCTAAAAGCCATGACTTCTCTGAAACCCACTTTCACCTCAGCTTATTGAAGACAAAGAAAATTTATTAAACTTACAATGTTAGCTAGCATTAAGAATAGATGCTGGGATGTCTTAAGCCAAGTTCTAAGAGTAAAAGTTTTCCAAAGTTTATATACATTAAGAATGCCTTAAAGTTTTACTGAGCTCTGCCTACCAGAGCAAGAGTCAGCTCTACCAACCACCAGTCCCTCCCATCAGGAAACTTACACAAGCCTCTTAGATAGCCTCATCCACCAGAGAGAAGACAGCATAAGCAAGAAGAACTACAATCCTGCAGCCTGTGGAACAAAAACCACATTCACAGAAAGATAGACAAGATGAAAAGGCAGAGGGCTATGTACCAGATGAAGGAACAAGATAAAACCCCAGAAAAACAACTAAATGAAGTGGAGATAGGCAACCTTCCAGAAAAAGAATTCAGAATAATGACAGTGAAGGTGATCCAGGACATCAGAAAAAGAATGGAGGCAAAGATCGAGAAGATGCAAGAAATGTTTAACAAAGACCTAAAAGAATTAAAAAACAAACAAACAGAGATGACCAATACAATAACTGAAATGAAAACTACACTAGAAGGAATCAATAGCAGAATAACTGAGGCAGAAGAACGGATAAGTGACCTGGAAAACAGAATGGTGGAATTCACTGCTGTGGAACAGAATAAAGAAAAAAGAATGAAAAGAAATGAAGACAGCCTAAGAGACTTCTGGGACAACATTAAATGCAACAACATTCACATTATAGGGGTCCCAGAAGGAGAAGAGAGAGAGAAAGGACCCAAGAGAATATTTGAAGAGATTATAGTCGAAAACTTACCTAACATGGGAAAGGAAATAGCCACCCAAGTCCAGGAAGTGCAGCGAGTCCCATACAGGATAAACCCAAGGAGAAACATGCTAAGACACATAGTAATCAAATTGGCAAAAATTAAAGACAAAGAAAAATTATTAAAAGCAGCAAGGGAAAAATGGTAAATAATATACAAGGGAACTCCCATAAGGTTAACAGCTGATTTCTCAGCAGAAAGCCTACAAGCCAGAAAGGAGTGGCATGAAATACTTAAAGTGATGAAAGGAAAGAACCTACAACCAAGATTACTCTACCCGGCAAGGATCTCATTCAGATTCGATGGAGAAATCAAAAGCTTTACAGACAAGCAAAAGCTAAGAGAATTCAGCACCACCAAACCAGCTCTACAACAAATGCTAAAGGAACTTCTCTAAGTGGGAAACACAAGAGAAGAAAAGGACCTATAAAAACAAACCCAAAACAATTAAGAAAATGGTCGTAGGAACATACATATCGATAATTACCTTAAATGTGAATGGATTAAAAGCTCCAACCAAAAGACACAGGCTTGCTGAATGGATACAAAAACAAGACCCATATATATGGTGTCTACAAGAGACCCACTTCAGACCTAGGGACACATACAGACGGAAAGTGAGGGGATGGAAAAAGATATTCAATGCAAATGGAAATCAGAAGAAAGTTGGAGTAGCAAAACTCATATCAGGTGAAATAGATTTAAAGTAAAGAATGTTACAATAGACAAGGAGGGACACTACATAATTATCAAGGGATCAATCCAAGAAGAAGATATAACAATTATAAATACATATGCACCCAACATAGGAGCACCTCAATACATAAGGCAACTGCTAGCAGCTCTAAAAGAGGAAATCGACAGTAACACAATAATAGTGGGGGACTTTAACACCTCACTTTCACCAATGGAGAGATCATACAAAATGAAAATAAATAAGGAAACAGAAGCTTTAAATGACACAATAGATCAGATAGATTTAATTGATATTTATAGGACATTCCATCCATAAATGGCAGATTACACTTTCTTCTCAAGTGCGCATGGAATATTCTCCAGGATAGATCACATCTTGGGTCACAAATCAAGCCTCAGTAAATTTAAGAAAATTGAAATCATATCAAGCATCTTTTCTGACCACAACTCTATGAGATTAGAAATGAATTACTGGGAAAAAAATGTAAAAAACACAAACACATGGAGACTAAACAATACATTACTAAATAACCAAGAGATCACTGAAGAAATCAAAGAGGAAATCAAAAAATACCTAGAGACAAATGACAATGAAAACACGACGATCCAAAACCTATGGGATGCAGCAAAAGCAGTTCTAAGAGGGAAGTTTATAGCTAAACAAGTCTACCTCAAGAAATAAGAAAAATCTCAAATAAAGAATCTAATCTTACACCTAAAGGAACTACAGAAATAAGAACAAACAAAACCCAAAGTTAGCAGAAGGAAAGAAATCATAAAGATCAGAGCAGAAGTAGATGAAATAGAAACAAAGAGAACAATAGCAAAGATCAATAAAACTAAAAGCTGGTTCTTTGAGATGATTAACAAAATTGATAAACCATTAGCCAGAATCATCAAGAAAAAGAGGGAGAGGACTCAAATCAATAAAATTAGAAATGAAAAAGAAGAAGTTACAACAGACACCACAGAAATACAAAGCATCCTAAGAGACTGCTACAAGCAACTCTAGGCAAATAAAATGGACAACCTGGAAGAAATAGAGAAATTTTTAGAAAGGTATAACCTTCCAAGACTGACCCAGAAAGAAATAGAAAATATGAACAGAGCAATCACAAGTAATGAAATTGAAACTGTGATTTAAAATCTTCCAACAAACAGAAGTCCACGACCAGATGGCTTCACAGGTGAATTCTATCAAACATTTAGAGAAGAGCTAACACCCATTCTTCTCAAACTCTTCCAAAAAATTGCAGAGGAAGGAGCACTCCCAAACTCATTCTATGAGGCCACCATCACCCTGATACCAAAACCAGACAAAGATGCTCCAAAAAACCCCAAAATTACAGACCAATATCACTGATGAATATAGACGCAAAATCCTCAAAACAATTCTAGCAAACAGAATCCAACAACACATTAAAAGATCATAAACCATGAACAAGTGGGATTTATCCCAGGGATGCAACGATTCTTCAAATATACACAAAACAATCAACGTGATACACCATATTAACAAATTGAAGAATAAAAATCTTATGATCATCTCAATAGATGCAGAAAAAGCTTTTGACAAAATTCAACACCGATTTATGAAAAAAACTCTCCAGAAAGTGGGCATAGAGGGAAACTACTTCAAAATAATAAAGTACATATGCGACAAACCCACAGCCAACATCATTCTCAATGGTAAAAAATTGAAAACATTTCCTCTAAGATCAGGAAGAAGGTAAGGATGTCCACTCTCATCACTATTATTCAACACAGTTTTGGAAGTCCTAGCCACGGCAATCAGAGAAGAAAATGAAATGAAAGGAATACAAATTGGAAAAGAAGAAGTAAAACTTTCACTGTTTGCAGATGTCATGATACCATATATAGGGAATCCTAAAAATGCCACCAGAAAACTACTAGATCTAATCAATGAATTTGGTAAAGTTGCAGGATACAAAATTAATGCACAGAAATCTCTTGCCTTCCTATACACTAATCATGAAATATCTGAAAGAGAAATTAAGGAAACACTCCCATTTACCATTGCAACAAAAAGAATAAAATACCTAGGAATAAACCTACCTAAGGAGACAAAAGACTTGTATGCAGAAAACTATAAGACGCTGATGAAAGAAATTAAAGATGATACCAACAGATGGAGAGATATACCATGTTCTTAGATCGGAAGAATCAATATTGTGAAAATGACTATACTACCCAAAGCAATCTACAGATTCAATGCAATCCCTATCAAATTAACAATGGCATTTTTTACAGAACTAGAACAAAAAATGTTAAAATTTGTATGGAGACACAAAAGACCCTGAATAGCTGAAGCAGTCTTGAGGGAAAAAAACGGAGCTGGAGGAATCAGACTCCCTGACTTCAGACAATACTACAAAGCTACAGGTATGAAGACAATGTGGTACTGGCACAAAAACAGAAACATATGTCAACGGAACAAAATAGAAAGCCCAGAGATAAACTCACACACCTATGGTCAACTAATCTATGACAAAGGAGGCAAGGATATACAATGGAAAAAGACAGTCTCTTCAATAAGTGGTGCTGGGAAAACTGGACAGGTACATGTAAAGGAATGAAATTAGAACACTCCCTAACACCATACACAAAAATAAACTCAAAATGGATTAGAGACCTAAATGTAAGACCGGACACTATAAAACTCTTAGAGGAAAACATAGGAAGAACACTCTTTGACATAAATCACAGAAAGATCTTTTTTGATCCACTTCCTAGAGTAATGGAAATAAAAGCAAAAATAAACAAATGGGACCTAAAGAAACTTAAAAGCTTTTGCACAGCAAAGGAAACCATAAACAAGACTAAAAGACAACCCTCAGAATGGGAGAAAATATTTGCAAATGAATCAACGGACAAAGGATTAATCTCCAAAATATATAAACAGTTCATGCAACTCAATATTAAAGAAACAAACAGCCAATCCAAAAATGGGCAGAAGACCTAAATAGACATTTATCCAAAAAGACATACAGATGGCCAAGAAGCACATGAAAAGCTGCTCAAAATCATGAATTATTAGAGGAATGCAAATCAAAACTACAATGAGGTATCACCTCACACCAGTTAGAATGGCCATCATCAGAAAATCTACAAACAACAAATGCTGGAGAGGGTGTGGAGAAAAGGGAACACTCTTGCACTGTTGATGGGAATGTAAATTGATACAGCCACTATGGAGAACAGTATGGATGTTCCTTAAAAAACTAAAAATAGAATTACCATATGATCCAGCAATCCCACTACTGGGCATATACCCAGGGAAAACCATAATTCAAAAAGACACATGCACCCCAATGTTCATTCAGCACTATTTACAATAGCTAGGTCATGGAAGCAAATAAATGCTCATCAACAGATGAATGGATAAAGAAGATGTGGTACATATATACAATGGAATATTACTCAGCCATAAAAAGGAACTAAATTGGGTAATTTGTTGAGATGTGGATGGATCTAGAGAGTGTCATACAGAGTGAAGTAAGTCAGAAAGAGAAAAACAAATATCGTATATTAACGTATGTATGTGGAACCTAGAAAATTGTTACAGATATACCGGTTTGCCAGGCAGAAGTTGAGATACAGATGTTGAGAACAAACATATGGACACCAAGGGGGGATAGCCGTGGGGGGGTGGGGATGATGGTGGGATGAATTGGGTGATTGGGATTGACATGTATACACTGATGTGTATAAAATTGATGACTAATAAGAACCTGCTGTATCAAAAAATAAATAAAATAAAATTAAAAAATTAAAAAAAAAAGAATGCCCTACATCAATGTCCTACACACATGCAGACACAAAAACATGACTGTAATATCTGTACTGTGACAGATACTTAAGAATATTAAGAAGAGAAGGAGAAGTAGAGGTTTATACTATTTCACCTTAGGGAACCATTTATTTCTATGGCCATTTAAAACAAATACTATTATAGTTTATTAAAATATTGTGATTTACAACTTCTTCCAATTAGCTTACTGACATTCCCCAGAGAAAGCCAACTTTTCCAACTCCCTAACTGCCAAATAAGCAATGTAGGTGAAAAGTCAGGAATTGGAGCACTGAAATAGGATGATATTTGGGGTTCGGAACTCAGCATCTTTGCTTACTACCTAAGTGACTGTGAGCAAATTAACTAAACCTTAGTTTCTTCATGTATAAAGTAGGGGTGATAATAATACTAATTGTGTGGAGTTATTAAAATTTATATGTAATATAAGTAAAGTTGCTGTCAATGACAAATCCACATCCATTATCGTTTCTGGGAATGATTGTCTAACTTCCTACTAGCACATCCATTATCCCATTACATTCCCCCCAACAATGCTAAAAAGAAGTATTATTGTGTATTCCAAGCCTCATAAAACAAATGAAAAATCTGTGATTCACAGAAAATAAATTATTTACTCAAAGACACAGCCAGAAACGACCAGTTAAGAGTTGTTGGACTTGTTGCAATGTTCTTTAAATTATCTTGCATCTTTAGAAGACTGACTTAAATGTTCCAGGTAGCTACTCAATAGTGGTTGAACAAGAAATCTAAAAATAGAGCTACCATATGATCCTGCAATCCCACTGCTGGGCATATACCTGGAGAAAACCATAATTTGAAAGGATACTTACACCCCAATGTTCATAGCAGCACTATTTACAATAGCCAAGACATTGAAGCAAACTAAATGTCCATTGACAGATGAATGGATAAAGAAGATGTGGTACATATACACAATGGAATATTACTCGGCCGTAAAAAAAAGAATGCAATAATGCCATTTGCAGCAACATGGATGGACCTAGAGACCTTAGATTATCATACTAAGTGAAGTAAGTCAGACATAGAAAGACAGATATCATATTATATTGCTTATATGTGGAATCTAAAAATATGATACAAATAAACCTACCTCAACATGATAAAGACCATATATGACAAACCCACAGCAAACATTATTCTCAATGGTGAAAAACTGAAAACATTTCCTCTAAGATCAGGAACAAAACAAAGGTGTCCACTCTTGCCACTATTATTCAACATAGTTTTGGAAATTCTAGCCATAGCAATCAGGGAAGAAAAAGAAATACAAGGAATCCAAATTGGAAAAAGAGAACTAAAACTGTTACTGTTTTGCAGATGACATGATACTATACATAGAAAATCCTAAAAATGCTACCAGAAATCTATGGGTGCTAATCAGTGAATTTGGTAAAGTCACAGGATACAAAATTAATACACAGAAATCTCTTGCATTCCTATACACTAACAATGAAAGATCAGAAAGAGAAATTAAGGAAACATTCACATTTACCACTGCAACAAAAAGGATAAAATACCTAGGAATAAACCTACCTAAAGAGGCAAAAGACCTGTACTCAGACAACTATAACATACTGATGAAAGAAATCAAAGGCAACACAAACAGATGCAGAGGTATATGATGTTCTTGGGTCAAAAGAATCAATACTGTGAAAATGACTATACTACCCAAAGTAATCTACAGATCCAATGAAATCCCTATCAAATTACCAATGGCATTTTTCACAGAATTAGAATAAAAATTTTTACAATTTGTATGGAAACACAAAAGACCTCGAATACCAAAGCAATCTTGAGAAAGAAAAACAGAGCTGGAGGAATCAGGCATCCTGACTTCAGACTATACTACAAAGCTACAGTAATCAAGACAGTATGGTACTGGCACAGAAACAGAAATATAGATCAATGGAACAGGATAGAAAGCCCAGAGATAAACCCATGCACATATGTTCACCTCATCTATGACAAAGGGGGCAAGAATATACAATGGAGAAAAGACAACCTCTTCAGTAATGGTGTTGGGAAAACTGGACAGCTACATGTAAAGGAATGAAATTAGAACACTCCCTAACACCATACACAAAAATAAACTCAAAATGGATTAAAGACCTAAATGGAAGTCCAGACACTATAAAACTCTTAGAGCAAAACATAGGCAGAACACTCTTTGACATAAATTGCAGCAAGATCTTTTTTGATACACCTCCTAGAGTAATGAAAATAAAGACAAAAATAAACAAATGGGACATAATTAAACTTAAAAGCTTTTGCACAGCAAAGGAAAACATAAACAAGACGAAAAGACAACCCTCAGATTTGGAAAAAATAGTTGCAAACGAAGCACCTGACAAGGGATTAATCTCCAAAATATACAAATAGCTCATGCAGCTCAATATCAAAAAAAAAAAAAAAATCAAAAAATGGGTGGAAGACCTAAATAGACATTTCTCCAAAGAAGACATACAGATGGCCAACAAACATATGAAAAGCTGCTCAACATCACTAATTATTAGAGAAATGCAAATCAAAACTACAATAAGGTATCACCTCACACCTGTCAGAATGGCCGTCATCAAAAAATCTACAAACAATAAATGCTGGAGAGAGTGTGGAGAAAAGGGAACCCTTCTACACTGTTGGTGGGAATATAAATTGGTACAGTCACTACGGAGAACAGTGTGGAGGTTCCTTAAAAATCTAAATATGGAACCAACATATGACCCAGCAATCTCACTACTGGGCATATACCCGGAGAAAATCAAAATTCAAAATGACATATGCATCCCAATGTTCATTGCAGAACTGTTCACAATAGCCAGGACATGGAAGCAACCTAAATGTCCATCAACAGAGGAATGGATAAAGAAGATGGGGTACATATAGACAATGGAATATTACTCAGACATAAAAAAGAATGAAATTGGGTTATTTTTAGAGATGTGGATGGACCTAGAGACTGTCATACAGAGTGAAGTAAGTCAGAAAGAGAAAAACATATACTGTATATTAATGCATATATGTGGAATCTAGAAAAATGGTATAGATGATCTTATTTGCAAAGCAGAAATAGAGACACAAACCTAAAGAACAATCATATGGATACCAAAGTGGAAAGGGGAGGTGGAAGAATTGGGAGACTGGGATTGACATATATGCACTAATGATATAATGTATAAAATAGATAACTAATGAGAACCTACTGCATAGCACAGGGAACTCTACTCAGTGCTCTGCAGTGATCTAAATGGGAAGGAAATCAGAAAAAGAGGAGATATATGTATACGTATAACTGATTCACTTTGTGTACAGTAGAAACTAACACAACATTGTAAAGCAGCTATACTCCAATAAAAATTAATAAAAAATTAAAAAATCTAAATTTTTAAACACAAATAGATTTAATTAACTTTAACCCCTATGATCTTGACCAGTAAATTCAGGTTAGGCACACCTCCCATATTCTTCCATAACATCAGGCAAGATTTTAACATCAGATTAGAGTTTCCATCAGACTATTTCTTTCTTGCCTGTTACCTTGTGGTTATCCAGTTCTAGATGCCATGTGCTATAAGCACAGTGACTGCAGTTAGTTTGTGCACTGTGGCACCCCAATTGTCTGGAACAGTGCCTGGTACTGGAGTAGGGGATTTCTAAATATTTATTGAATGTAGCACAGACTAACCATTCTGGACACGTGCTGTTTTTCTTGTATAGAAGTACTGATTTATGAATGTGTTTTTAAAAATAATTCTTGGCTTCCTGGCATGTATCTGCTGGAATGCCTACAGCCATTGTAAACCAAATGAGGTTAAGGATCAGAGAATTGTTTTCTATGAAGAAAATTATTCCTGGTAATGTGAGGTCAATGAGACTGTGTGATGTAGAAAAAGACTCTGGCTGGGATACCAGGATAAATTCCCACTTTGCATTTTGGTACAGGGAAACTTTGAAAAGTCACAAAATGTAGGTGTCTCATTTTCATCTTCTGTAAAATGGAATATTGATTTTGTGACAATTGTCATTAGGAAAAAAAGTATATGAAATGATTTCATGTTATAAGCATTCAATAAATGTGCATTCTCTGATCTTGGTATTCTGCTTTGCCCTGTTTGATTTTTTCTTCATACTATTTATAAAACAGCACATGCATTTATTAATGTATTTATTGTCTGTCTCTCCCCAGTCAGAATGGAAGCTCTCTGAGAGCAGAGCCTATTGTTCACACTGCTATATTCCCACTTAGGACAATGATTTGAACAGAATAGATGATTAATTACTATACGCTGAATGAAGGAATGTCACTATTTTATAAGTCAATGGTTCTTTTGGCATTGTCACTCTAAATCAACACACATATCTACAATTTGAAGATGTCACTATGTTTTACCCACCTGGGTCAGACCTCATTCCACAAAAATTCAGAGGATTTCAGGTTTCTTGGGGGATGAATGAGCATCAGATTGACTTATCTTCTGATTAATCTCAAAGTGCAAAACTAATTAACAATATAACTTGATTCAAATCAAGGTCCCTTAATTTTCCACCTCCTACTCTGCCCAACCAAATTTCAATCAATAACAGTATGTTAAAAAATAAAATGTGTGTCAACCATTAGCATTTCATGTACTCTGGGAATCTGTGTGGATACAACTCTCAAGGTAACTTTCTTTTTCCCACTTTCCCTGTTTTCTCCCTTTCTTTTGATCAGCATTTGGTTTGTTTACTTTTATCCCTTTGCATATTTCCTGGTTTTTTTCAGCGTTACCTTAAATGACAAATTTTCATCTTTACGGAAAATCTTTTCTCCAGTTGAACAGAACTATCTTGATAAGCACCCACTCAGCAAAAATAAGTTTATTATACATGCTTAAAATGAATATTAAAAATCATGGATAGAACATGTGCAAACCCAAATTAAGTGATTTATGTTCATGTTTACGTGGTTCAAACATACACAGTAAATAGAAAGAAACTATAATTTTTCACTATGACTGTGGCAACCATGTTGAGACACATCATTGTGATTTGAAAATCAGAATGTTTACTTTTAGAACAGATATCTGAAAAGTATGTTCTCCTCTAATAAAAGTATTTCCATTCTAAAAGCCCCATTCACTTATAAATATTCTATATTTTCTCTTTTAACGTTGTCAGATTTTTTTTTTTTTTTACGACATGAAAATCTCATTTACATGAGAAAAAAGGCAGCTGTGTTCCTAATAGAGAACTGAAACATAACTGCTTTAAAAGTGGGCCCTGAAACATTAATTCAAACTTTTCCCATCTTCAGTTGTTAGACATTCAGTGAAAAGGCAGTGATGGATTATGGAAAATGTTAGGAGCACTAAAAATAAATTTTTCACGTAACCTCACTATTTTCTTAAAAAAGAAATGAAAACAGTGAGCAGTTGTCTCTACTTGGTCATTTATATTTTCTCTATCCTTCTTCTGATTTGTATTCCTACCAAAGAATTTTTACACCAGTTGAGATTTTCATCCTCTTTCACAGACTTAAATAGGACCATCTTAACCAAGAATACCAGGAACATTGAATTTCAGAGGTTAAATTTATTATAGACTGAAACAGGACATTCCAACTAAAATGAAGACTTTTCAAAGGATCATCATTTCCCAAGTGATCCATTTCTTTCTGCCCCTTTTTCTCTTCCATACTACATGTGTTATGGATGCTTTAAAGCAGTAACTCAAATTAATACATCTCTGCACCCATACTTGGCAATGCTAATCATTCTTCAACAGTAAGTAATTTTGGAATGTTAGAAATAGCACTTAGACAACATTGAATAAAACTCATTAATTTTGCAAATGGAGAAACTTAGGACCAGAGAGGGAAAATGGATTTTTATACGGTACCTTCAATTTTGGGAATTTTAGAGTTACGATGATGTTAAGGGTGAGGATGATGATAATATTATGCTCAAATGAATGTGATCCAGGATAACCAATTAAGAATAACCAAGTGAATTATACTATTTACTGGTGCTTATTCATCTAAGGTCTGCTTCATGGGTGATGCATATCAAGAAAATTATGCAGGGGATAAATTATCTTCTTGCTCTTAGTACTGTAGGTACAGCACTAGACTGACTATTTGATCCCTTTTGATGGTCAAAACTGTTTATGTTTATTGTTGTGCCAGTATTTTTTTTAATAAAACTAAAATACAGACTTGTCTGATTTCACCAGTTTTTTCATTAATGTCCTTTTTTCTATTCCAGAATCTAATCTAGGACACTAATTGCATTTAGTTGTCATATCTCCGCAGCTTCCTCTGTCTGTGACAGTTTCTCAGTCTTTCCTTGTCTTTCATGACCTTGAGATGCTTTGAAGAATACTGGTCAGTTTTTCTATAGAATACCCCTCAATATGGATTTGCCCAAACTCTTCTAATGAGTAAATTGAAGATATGCGTTACTGGGGATGATACCACCATGATGATGTGTCTTTCTCAGAGAAGACTAGTCTGCAAACATTAAATTGTGTTACCTATAGACACCATCATTACAATATTATGGCATTGTTTCTTGCAGCCACCATTCAAAGAGTTCCAGTGCATCATTCTTTATAGTCTTCTTAGTACCCTCTTATGTTATCTCTTTCAGTTGCTTGAAGAGATTAGTTTTAATTACATACTAGGAAATTAAAGCCCAAGAAGATGGTATGACTTAATAGTCATGCAACTAATTAGCAGACAATTTACGCCTTAAATTTTTGCCTTCGGAGCCTAGAGCACAGATTTCCTAACCAAGTTCACCGTGAAAACTTAGGAGCTTCATGACCTCGGGGTGTCTTGAAAAGATTCTTGTGAACTCCACATTTTCTTTCATTTCTAGTCACAAGGCCCTAATTAGACATGTCACTTTTCAGTTTCCTATGTAAGATTCATGAAGAAACTGTAAGATTCAGTTTCCTATGTAAGATTCATGAAGAATCATGTAAGATTCCTCAGAAGTTCATCATCAGTACATTGGCCTTCCGTCCTCTTTCTTCCTCCACTCCTGTAGTAATCCCATCTCTGCATGGCCATGAGGGAAATGAGTGCTTCTTACTTCCCCTAATTGGAGTGAGGTATGCCACCGCTCAGAGTTGAGAATTCTTGGTGTGCCCTCGAAATAAATCTGACTCCTGAATAATGATTTGGCTCTGCAAAAGCCAGTGCCTTGGAATCCTGCTGAGGTGCTGCCATCAAAACAGAAAAAAGTCAAATTTTACTCTGAATGGAGTCTTAATAACAGTTGGAAACTTCAGCCTCTTGCCTATAATTTATTTACAAAGAATCTTTTTGAAGGGAACTCTCTTGGAGAATTCTGTGCCACTTTGATGTTTGCAAAAGTAACCCTGTAAAGATAGAAAGAAGATAGATATATATATATATATCTTCAGATAGAAAATAAGACAAATCAAAACAAGAAATTTGTGTCCAGTAAGTCATATATGAGCTTTTGATTCTTCCATTTTTCCTATGACTAGACCCCTGCCCCTAGCCTAGTAATTGTTTTAAGCATTTATGGTCAATGTTTTAATTTAGTTTTTCCATAAACATTTTTAGACAATGTTTTAGTGAAAGTAGTTTTTGTTTTGTTTTGCTTGTGGGAGGAGCTTGGGGTCAGAGTGTGATACAGGGAAAGGAAGACAGCTATTAAATGTGAGTTTCAGACTGAATTGAGTACCCCCAAAATTCACAGGTCAAACCCCTAACACCAATGTGACTATATGTGGAGATAGAGCCTTTAAGGATATAATTAAGGTTAAACAAAGTCATAAGAGTGAGGCCCTAATCTGATAAGACTAGTGTCCTTTTGAGAAGAGGAAGAGACACCAGATCTCTCTCTCTCTCTCTCTCTCTGTGCAATCACAAAGGAAAAGCTATTTAAGGACATAGTAAGAAGGTGGCTGTCTGCAAGCCAGGAAGAGAGTTCTCACCAGAAACCAAATCTCCTGGCACCTTGATCTTGGACTTCTTGCCTCCAGAACTGTAGGATAATAAATGTCACTTGTTTAAGCCACTCCATCTCTGGTATTTTGTTATGGCAACCTGAGCTGACCATTTAAGGGTGCATCATTCACTCAACTATCGCAGTGGGCAACTGAAGAATGATTTTAAGAATTGGTGCACCTAAGCTTTATCTCCTCCCAAGGGACTAAGTAGCTGGAGTACCTGGATATCAACTCATAAAAGGAATTGGCTGATGACTATTCCTATGGCTTATCAATTCCTCCAGACATCATTTAGATGCAGAATGGCTTCCTGAAATTTAGGAAGAAAAGAAGAAGAAGAAAAAAAAAAGAGGCTTCAGAAATGCATGCAGATCCTGGCAGTCGGAAGTTAGCATGAGCATAATGAAGATAGAATGAATACAAGTATGGCTCCAACAACATCTACTGCACCCAAAAAATAGACCCAGTCCAATTCTAGAAGAACTCGTGCTTCTTAGTTTTCCCTGCAAGGAAACTGATGCTAGAATCTGTAATGTGTGTAAATCTATGTATGCATATGTGAAATGTGTGCATATGTGATGTGTGTGTGTATGAATGTGTATATAGGTGATATATGTGATATAGTCACACAATGTACATGATGAGTGAAAAAACGAGGTCTCATCACCACTTATAACCCTGATCAGGCTAGCTATGAAGTTCACCTGCCTATATTATGTCCACCCCCAGCCACGTCATCTCCCTTCATGGCAAGTCCACAGAGAGGCTCACAAATGCTCACAAGAATGTTTTCTCAGTATTACAAGGAATCAGTCATGCTCTTCTTTGGCAGACTTGGTCCCACTGGTGAGAATTTTGACTGAGGTCTGATGTCTTTGAAGTTGTGTATAACACACTTACTCTAAAGCAGTTTCAGAAGCTGTCCAGGGAATTTGATGTTATTCAAATCAACATCTCCATCTCCATCTGCATCTTGCTTCCTTCCCGACCCTTTCACGTAAGCAGTGATCTTTCACCTAGATAATCTGTCATTGGGATATGAAATAGTGTTCTGTTCTTGAATCACACCAAAGTTATAACACTAAGTTACTACAAAAATCCTTAATAGAAACTTTGAAAATTAAATACATATCAACTATACTTCAGTAAAATAAGTTAAAAACAGAAAATCAAATACAGGACTGTAAAAGTAAAAACACTTCCTTTTTTTTAAGTTTTAAGCTCAACTTTTTAGATCTTTAAGCTATAGATAGTAAAAAAAATCAACATGATATAATACATACATAATATGAAGTTATCATAATAATTATAATAATATGTGAATATTATAAAAGTTTTCATTTATAGTAGTAACAAATAGTTGTGTAGAGTCTATGTAAGTAAATCTTTAATGTCTCTGAAGGACACAAAAATATATTTCAGCAGAATAGAAGGGCAAACTATGTTTTTGAATACAGAAACAGCATTCCAAAGATGTCAACTCTCATTAAAAATTATGCATTCCTGTAACCTGATAAAAATACTAACAAGCTTTTATTGAAGCTATATAAAACTTTTCTTAAGTTCAAATGTAAAAATTAAATAGTTATGTATAATCAGGAAAATATTTAAGAAGAAAAATAATGGAGTATCTAGTTGTAATAAAACTACAGAAATACATAGTCTATTGCTGTAATAAAACTACAGAAATATATAGTTTATTGCTGTCACATGAATAGACAGAGATCAATGAAATGGTAGAAAAAGTCCAGGAACAGATCTAATATTTATGAAAATTTAGTGTATCAAAATGGTGCCATTTCAAATTAGTGGAGAAAAAAATAGATTATTCAAAAATTGTTGTTGAGACAATTGGGTAGCCATCTGAAAAAGTTTTTAAATTAGATTGTATACTTTGTACCTCATGCAAACTGTTTAAATTAGAAAAAAAAACATGAAACCATAAATATTCTAAGAATATCACATTAAAAATGTATTTGAGGAAGAAAAATTTTCTAGCATAAATCCTAAAGGTCATAGAAGAAAAACTGTAAACTCAACTATATATAAAGTAAAACAAAACATTTTGCATCACAGTAAACCCCCAAAAATAAAATTTTAAAACTCAAATGATAAACTGAGAAAAAAAAAAAAGAACAATCACTCTTGGATAGTTGAATTTAATTACAGACCAATTTATTTAATTTAATATGTAATGAGGACTCACAAAGAAATAAGACCAAGTTCAAAACCCAGTAGAAAAAAAAAAATGGGCAAAAAATATAAACAGTGAACAGAAAAAGACAGTGATTTTTTAAACTTGTGAAAACATTTTCAACATCAGTGATAAGGACAAAACTATGAGTTGTAATTTTTATGATCAGGTTGGCAGTGTAAAAATATTTGAAATTAATGTGTTGAGAGTGGGCAGAAACACATTCTTGATGTCACTGTAAATTGCCTAAATTACTTTGTTTTCTACAAATAAAGATCTTAAATGTCAATAACTTTAGCTTGAATTATATTCCAGGAATGCACCCTATTGATATCTACATATATGCAAGAGCAACCAGTTAGAAGGAGAAAAAAAATCAAATAAACAGTCTTCAACTGGGAGCTAGTTAAATAAAGTAAGGCACACACCTGTGATGCACAGCTTTAAGGGAAGGTGACAAATTTTTTTAAGTTTAGATAAAAAAAATCTCCCAAGATCCTGCCTCAAGTAGGAAAAACAAAGAATGGACAATGAATAAAATGCTAACATTTGTGTAAAAACATGCAAGCATGTATTTGCTTGTATATTCCTAGAAAAGAGGCATAAGAGCAAGAAGTACTTTTCAATATATAAATTTATGCATAACTTGTGCCTGTATTACAAGTTAAAATATTTTTTTAAAGTAACAGTTTTGGCCTTGTTGATCACTATTATATTTTTGTTTTCTATTTAATTAATTCTTGTTTTATTTTTTATCGTGTACTTTCTTATATTTCTTTTTATTTTATTACTTTTTAATATTTTTTACACTTTTCTGCTTTTAGCTTTTTGAATTTACCAGTTTATGTGGTTATCCTTCCTTTATGAATTTTGGTTTTCCTTTTGGATTCAGTTGCCCTTTTCCTTAGGCAGTTCCTTAAAAAGTTACCTCAGTGAGAGTCTGAGAAGGAGTTACCAAGTACTGGCATTTCACAGATTTTTTTTTACATTCATGGATCCTGTTTAGAACTCTTGTTTAACCTTTTTTTTTTTTTACTGGAAGTTCATTGGGTACCTGCTGTAAGATCACCTTTTTCTTTTATGTTTTGATTATGGCTGACTTTTTAAAAATTAACATTAAAAGTTAAACTTAAACAATAATAGAATACAAGTATAGTAAATTTCACCCTTCCCATTACCCAGATTCAATTTTTATCAAGGTTTTGAAATATTTTCCTAACATTCTTTTTTCTCTTGTTGTGTTTGAAAAACTTTAAATTCCAGATCTCATGTCATTTTACCCAATGTATTCAGGATGTATCTTTAAAAAGCATAAGGCTTTTCTCCTATAACCACAGTGACATGCACCACAACTAACAAAACTAATAATTTTTTCTTAAAATTCTCTAATATCTATTCAATATTAAATCTTTCCAAAAATTATTAATTAATTAATTTCAGATGTTAATTGTCTGAAAAAAAAGCCTTTATAAAGTCCATTTGTATGTGACAAAGTATGTACACTGCATTGGATTCAAGCTTTCTATATTCTTATATTGAATGTGTTTTTCTTGTAACAATAATTATTTGTGTTTAATCAGAGCATTTAATTTGTTTATTTTAATGGAAGTAAGAGGTAGTTGAGTTAAACTACATTCTTCTGTCTGTTTTCTATTTGTTGCACAAGCTTTGATTTCTTTATTTAAACATGCTTGTCTATTTTTAAATTAAATGGTTTTGTTATTTCATTTCTTCCCTAAATTTACTAGTTTGCTTTTCATCTTCCTTTAGAAGTTACCTGAAAAATTATTATATACTTCCTTGGTTTATGAAAGTTTGATAACAATACCACTTCACAAGAAATACAAGAGACTTAAAACACTTTAACTTCATTAAGCACTCTGAATCATACATGCTATTTTAATTCCATAAAGAGATATGAAAGATCATAGTTGTTATTATTATTATTAATTTATTATCAGTCAATATTCATTTAGATGTGCACACCCTTCCTCTCTTTGTACTCAATATCTTCCTGCATCTCCAATCTTCTGTTTAAGATTATTTTGACTTTGCCTAAAGGGTATCTATCCTTTGCTATTTCTTTCAGTGTAAGTCTGATGGTGACAAATTCTCTTAGTATCTTTTTGGCTGAAAATACTATCAATTCTTCTTCATTTATTTATTTTTAAGATATTTTTATTGGCTACGGATTTCCAGGTTAGTAATAATTTCTTTTCAGCAGCTCATAATTCACTGTTTTCCCATTTCTTTGTGTCTGAAGAAAAGTCAGTTGTCAGTCTTACCTTTGTTCCTTTCAAGCTAATAAATATGTCTTTTTCTTTGGTTGGTTATTTTCCAGCTGCCTTTAAATTTTTTCTGTTTTTGGTTTTGACAGTTTTACTATGATATGCTTAAATGGGGATTTTTTTTTTAACTTGTTTGAATATCCTGCTCAGGTATTTTGCTATTTCCTCATGAATCTGGGATATTTGCTATCTTTCATCAATTCCAGAAAATTTAGAGCAAAATTATTTTTTAAATTGAGATATAATTTACATTTAACTTTATATTATTTTCAGGTGTACAGCAAAATGATTCAATTCTGTATCTATGGAAAAATGATCACCACAATAAGTCTAGTTAATATTCATCACCACACACAATTATAATTTGTATTACACAGCCAAGACATGGAAGCAACCTAAGTGTCCATCAGTTGATGAATGGATAAAATAAATATGGTATATATATATATACCATATTTATTATATATATATATGTATGTATACTTATGTATATATATACATATGTATATACACACACACATATATACCATGTATATAATGGAATATTATTTAGCCATAAAAATGAAGGAAATCTTGCCATTTGCAACAATATGGATAGACCCTGAGGGCATTATGCTAAGTGAAATAAGTCAGACAGAGAAAGACAAATATCATATGATCTCATTTATATGTGGAATCTACCCCCCCCCAAAAAATTTAAAATAATAAAAAATAAAAACAGAGCTCATAGATACAGAGAATAGATTGGTGGTTGCCACAGTTGGGGTGGGGGGGAATGAAATGGGTGAAGGTCACCAAAAGTTAGAAATTTCCAGTTGCAAATTATTTAAATAGAGCTTCTCCCCATTCCATCTTGCTCTTCCTTCCAAGATATCATATCATATACTTTAGTAATGCCCCCCATATTCTATATCTTTTATGATATTTCTTGTACTTTAATTTTTTGTTTCTACTCTACAGTCTAGATATTTTCTTTGACTTACAGTCCACCCTCAGTTATATATTCAACCTTCAACTATGTCTAATTTTAGTCTAATCATTGTCTAATCTGTTATGAAATCAATCATTTGAGCTAATGAGTGGATTTGAGTGTGGGCTGGATTTTGTTACTTGCTTCTAATCAATGTTTCAGCAAATGATGGGATATCACATTGGTGATTATATTATTGAAGACTGCAACTTCAGTCTTACTGACAGACTGTCTCTACTGCCTTCTTGGGTTGCATGCTTGGGTGAAGCAAGCTGTTATGTTGGAGAGGCTTGAGTGGAAAGGACCTGAGGATGGTCTCCAGCCAATAGCCAAAGAAGAGTTTCATCTTTCAGCTCTTCAGCTCATGAAGAACTCAGAACTTCAATCTTACAGCCCATGAGGAAATGAAGGCTACCAAAAATCATGTATAAATTTGGAAGCAGATCCTTTCCCATTCAAAACTTTAGATGAAACCCCAGTCTTGAGCAACATCTTAATTTCAGGCCTGTGAGAAACCCTTAATCAGAAGACTCAGCTAAGTCACACGCATTTTCCTGATACACAGAAACTGTGTTGTTTTAAGCCACTATTTGTGTTAATTTGTTACACAGCAGTAGATGACTAGTACATTGCCTATACAGTATCAGGGGCTATTTTATTTTCTGTGGGTAGATTCTTCTCTGGATACAAGGCTTGGGTATAGGGCCTTCCACCATCTTGCCTGTCCTTTCTCTGGGTAAGAAAAAAATCCCAAGCTAGTAGACTAGATTTTGGAAATCTCTTGACAAACTACCAAGAGGACAGCAACTTTTTGCCTATTTTTCTGGACCTCTGAATATTCCTCTTAGATTTGCCAAACTCTGTACCATTTAAAACATCCTGATTAAACCATATTCAAAGATAGTCTGATATAGTGGAAAGTGCATGGAAACCAAATATGTCAAGGTTTGAGTATTCTTTCTACTATTTACCTTCTGATTCTGTTTCTTCATTGACAAATGAGTATAGTAATATAAATCATTATGTGAATTAAAATAATGTGTATTTATATAATTATATAACAATATGTACAATATTTCTCTTGCTACATAGTGGATTCTCAGTTATTATTAGCAATTATTAATTTTATACTTATTGCTGCATATACTTTAAGATCATACTTAAATTAACTATTCCTATGTTCTTCAAATATCTCATTTTTGCTTTCCTGGCTGAAATTTCAGCCAGCGATTACAGCTGGGAAATTTATTCACCTACTCTTTTAAGCATGCACTGTATGTCAGGAGTTTTCTCTTTTTTTATTTTTAAACATGTCATTAATATCCCATGACACTGAGACATGGGAAGTTATTAATATCTTCATTCTTGGAGGAAAAAATTGGGAGCTTAGATTCTCAACAACATGGTGAGGATTAGAATCCATATTCTGCCTCAAAGTAGAACATTCTCTGGACAAGTCCACATTTGCATCTATTCACCATTAACTTTAGATCTTTAAGAGGTATATACCCCCAAAAATGTACTGTGGTAAGCAGGATTCTAAATGGATTCCAAGATTTCTTTCACTGGTATATAGTTTTGAATACTCCCCTGAGTGGGGGAAGAAGCTATGAATTTGATGAATGTCATCTTATAATTAAGTTTCTTTATATGGCAATGGTGAAGATGTTTTGCAGATGAAATTAAGGCCCCGGAACAGTTGATTTTAACTTAACCAAAAGGGATGTTATCCTGTAAAGGAGGATCAGGAAATAAGAGATGGAAGAAGAGAGATTTGAAGCAAGATACATGTTCTCTTGTAGGTCGTAATGAAGAAAAGGTCATATTGTGGAGAAAGACATATGGCAGGGAATAGCTATAGACTTCTTTAAGCTAAGGTCCTCAGTCATACAGTCAAAAAGGAACTGAATCTTGCCAATAACCACTGAACCTAGAAGAACCCCAGCAGATACTCTGATTTCAGCCTGGTGAGACCCTGAGCAGAAGACCCAGCTAATAGGTGCCCAGAATCTTGACTATGGAAACTGTGAGATAATTTGTGTTGTTTTAAGTTGCAAAGTTCATGTAAATTTCTGTGGAGCAACAATAATAGAGAATAATGTTTAATTTTCCTAGAATAATGCCTTATGTAATAAATGTTTCTTTCTTTAATAACTTGAGTCATTAAACTTGTGTCATTATCCAGCTCAAAATGTTTCTTGTCATCTAACCCCAATTCTGCCAAGTCCATCTGAACCAGACCAAGTAACAAGCATTTGTTCCATCCAGTTCAATTTATGTCCTTATTTGGGGCTGACCAAGTTTAAAACTGGTCAGCAATTAACAAGTAATTTGCCTGAGTCATCATTCTTGAGTGTTCATTTCTGAAAGGAGGCTTTGTCAAAATGTCAGTCTTTGTATTCTGCCATGCCTATAATCTGGTGGCTTTCCAGTTCTTGCTGAATAAGGAGCTAAATATGCATTTCTATTTTTGCTACTAATTAAATGTGCATGACATAGTGGAGTTGAGAAGAGCAGAGCTTACCAGTGTTCTTGTTCCTTTTGTGGTGTAGGCAGTAAACCAGAAGTGAGTGAGACTAGCTTCATTACATCCCAGCTGTTCATTTTAAATATTAACAATACATTCTGGGAACCAAGTAGGATAACATTCACATAATTGGATTTTATTGCACATGTGATCTTCATGGCCGAGAGAGAAGCAACAGACAATGTGGGAAAAGGACACAGTAGTTTTGGGAGTAAGAAAGCTTAAGAAAAATAAGTTATAATTCTTATAAGACATCTGACCTTGGAAAAAATATTTAACACATCTGAGCTTCAAGTTCCTCATCTGTACTGAATAAATCCCTTTGTTCTTTCTCTTCATATCAGAAATCCCTTGAATAAATGAGTGCCTCTATTATTCTACACAATGCCCCTTTTATCCATCCCATTCTCTTTATCTCCACTTCTTTTTAATATTTTCTGGCCAAAATAATTTCAACTGGTTTATTGAAGCAGTCTCACTTTCTGCATTTTTTATCTTTCCAATTTTTCTTTCGTACTGATGCCAGAATTATCCCTCCAACTTACGTTTGTCTAGGTGATGAATCTCTCTTCCTCAAACTAACCCCCTCCCATTGTTCTCCAGGTCCTCATTTTCTATGGGATTAATTAATTAGTACAATCCCTTAGTGTCTCACACAGGGTGAATGATGACATCATATCTTTGCCAGACTTAAAATCAAATGCATCCTATGTTCAAGCAACAGAGGATCACTGATAATTTCTTTTTTTTAATTTTTATTTTATATTGGAGTAGAGTTGATTAATAATGTTGTGTTAGTTTCAGGTGTACAGCAAAGTGATTCAGTTATACATATACATGTATCTATTCTTTTTCAAGTTCTTTTCCCATTTAGATTATTACAGTGTTGAGCAGAGTTCCCTGGGCTATACAGTAGGTCCTTGTTGGTTATCTATTTTAAGTATAGAAGTGTGTACATGTCAATCCCAAACTCCCAATCTGTCCCTCCTCACCCTTCCCCCCGGTAACCATAAGTTCCTTCCCTAAGTCTGTGAGTCTGTTTCTATTTTGTAAATAAGTTCGTTTGCATCATTTTTTTTAGATTCTGCATATAAGCGATATCATGTGATATTTGTCTGTTTCTGTCTAACTTACTTCACCTAGTATGATAATCTCCAGGTCCATCCATGTTGCTGCAAATGGCATTATTTTATTCTTTTTAATGGCTGAGTCTATTGTATATATGTACCACATCTTCTTTATCCATTCATCTGTCGATGGACATTTAGATTACTTCCATGTCCTGGTTATTGTAAACAGAGCTGCAATGAACATTGGGGTGTATGTATCCTTTGGAACTATGTTTTTCTCCGGATATATGCCCAGGAGTGGGATTGCTGGATCACATGATAATTTCAAAATAGTTACCCTCTCCATGCCTTTTTTCATGCTGTCTTCCTCTACTCATCTCTCAAAGACCTCCTCTTCAAAGAAAAGCCTTCTCCCTTACATGTTAGATGAAATAAACACTTTTTCCCCTGTGGTCCCATGGCACTTTACTTATACACCCACCATGACACCAGTGCAGTGGATTTTAAGCACAGCTGCCTCTTATACTGAACTGGGAGCACCAGGAAAACAAACTGTATATTTTGCTACTCTTTTATATTTTCATTGAACTTTCTGTGTTCACCATAAGTTCAGTAAGTGTTCATTAATGAATAACAGTTGAATGAATGTGTGGATGAGATAATAATAGTAATAAATAACTGTTATTGATTATTTACTAATTGTTGCTGTGCTAAGAGCTTTATATAGATTAAGCCATTTGATTCTTACCCTTTTTCTTTATGGTAGAGATCATTATATTCTCCATGATGTAGATAGTTAAACCTAAGTTTACTGAGGTAAGTGTTTCCTCTAAGGGCAAACATCTAGTAAGAGGAATGAATTAAGTGAATGCCTCAGGGCTAGTTGCGTATTTTAACTGTCTTTATTTTTTCTTGCATTATCAGAAGGCAGATTATACCAACAAGTATTGCAGTATGTGCTCATTCTGGTACATTGCAATTCTCAAAGGAGATCATCCTAAATAGTAATTTTCATTGTAGAACATTTTGAATGCCAGAAAGGTAGGATATTTGGAGTGAGCCAGTAGTTATTGGAAGGTGCTTTTGAAAGAAAGGGATTCTAAATGCATGACACAAATTCATGTTCTTATATTTTAAAATTTGACAGCTATAAAATGGGGACGTCTAAAATTATAGAATCTTTAGGGCTTTCATTCTAACCTTACTGCATTTATTATAAACTCTTCCAACATAAAATGCAGTAATATTTAACAATTTCATGCACAATACTTTCTTCAAAGACTAGCTGATTTAGGAGAGTTGAAAGATAGCTATAAATTATACCATCTAGTGTTTCATACCAGCTAACACCTTTGTAAAATATTGTCTAAAATTTTAAAATCTCAAGTTCAACAAATTATGTGTGCAGTTATTGAAGATTTTGGATGTCCTTTAACCATATTATGTCATCCTATATATTTTATATTATGGAGTTTCTTGACATTTGTCAATAGGCCCTGCACATTTGAATTTTTCCTATATTTCAGTGAGCCTGCCACACCTTGTCCTTTTGTATTCCTTATGTTCAAGACATAACAGAGTGCAGACCATTAAAATGGAAGGAAGGAAACCAGACCGATGTATTCATGACTAAATCTACTCTTTTGCCTCCCAAGCACCATATTTTTAACCAGATGAGCTAAGTTGTTATGAATGTCTCTTATTCTTAGCAATCCCTGAGAAATCTGGCATCTGAATTTGCTTTCCTGAGAATATCTATTTTAGAAATTATGTTCTTTCCTTTGTGTTTTTCTGAAAAAAAAAAAAAAAAGAAAGACAACTAAAATATAAAAGGGAGAAGGAAGATAAAGTTGAGAGCAGAAAAGTTGCTGGTCAAAGAAATTGCTTTATTAAAAATTATTTTATTTTATTTTAAGAGGGAAAAATGTTGAGATTGAGTGAAAATTCTATTAAAACTAGGATGGTCTTCTTCTACATTCTGGACTATAGCTAAAAAGGGCAAAGCTAAAGTTGTTTAACTCTGTTAAACTGTTAAACTGCTAAAGCTGTTTAACTCTGTGCATTGGGGAGTGAGTTAGCAAGACAAGTCTTGGTATACCCAATGAATTTCTCCAAGATTTGTACACGTCACAAACTACTTTTTGTGCATGAATCATTCCAGTCTCTCTCAGATCCTGGAGCTGTGATAAGACTGGAAGGCGAGCTATGTGAATTACCACTTCCTGTGGCATTAAATCTCTCTCACCATGATTAATGCCATTGTGTATACTTCTTTGAATAGTGGAAGGGCCTGTCTCTAGAGATGGACCATGATAGAAGCCTGTGATTCTATCATTGAAAGGGGAGCTGACCCAGGCTAGAGAAAGCCCAGGAATGGGACAGAAATACAATCATGATGCTCTAAAGGGAATCAGGAGAACAGGTTGAGAAGGAAGTACCAGCTGAGGGAGCAGCGTGGGCAAAGGCCCAGGTGGGGGATAGCAGCACTTTATTCAAAAGAGGAGGAAGAAGATAATGCTGAAAAGATATAAAGGCCAGATTAAGGGACCCATAGAATACCAAGCCCTGCATAAACACTGATCTTGGCAACACCAGTAACAGACTAAAAATTATTGAATGCCCACTATGCATTTCACACAAAGATTTACAAAAGTGTTCCTAAAAAAAGGGAGAGATAAGGACATTTTCTGTAGTTACCTTGACATGAATAAACAGCCTTTCCTTCCTTGAAGATAGAATTTATCGCAGACACACAGAGGACAGAATTCAACAGTCTGTCTTTGAACCACCCATGCTAGCTTCTTTTGGAACCTAAACAAAGCTTCTCCCTAGGAATATGTGATAATTTTTAAGGCTTTTAACTTTGGCAGGAAAGTCAAACAATTCATAATGCTAAAATGGCTTCGCTACCACAAACACTTGATTTTGCCCAAACGTTTACCCGTTAGAAGCACAAAGTGTAAACATAGTTTCCTAACAAAGATTTGTGGAGCTGAATGATGCTTTGAGGGCAAATAATAACGGTGATATATGTTTAAACAGAGAATCTAAAAGCATGAGGAATCCAAAGATCTCAGTTAACCCAACCTAACAAATGATAATGAAATTGCATTAACCCGCAAATGACACTTGCTGAGTTGTCAACTACATTTTGCTTGAATATTCTACTTTGAATAAGTTATAGTTTTCCTGGTCTATCCTTTCCATTTTTGTGGAATATGCAATGGTGATAAAAATATACTAAGAAAAGTTAGTGTATTTTCCCCAACTCCATCTGAAATTTCTATCCTTAAGGCAAATAAAATTTCTTTCCTGTGTAACAACTATTCCAATAGTCTGGGAGTTATTTTTACTTATCTCCACTTAACAGATTCATTGGATTAACTGATGATCTTCCCTCCTTCTGGAATTTACTGGCTGATGCCCAATGCATGCTGAATTCTCCTCGCACTCTGCCCATATGCTTGTAATGCCATCATTTGAGCTTTAATCCTACCAAGAGCCAAGTTTTTATTTTGAAACTTGTTGATATTAGGTGTACTTCTTGTTGTAATTATGTAATTTAATTATTAACTAGTATGCAAAATCATGCAGAAATAGAGTTGAATTGTTTGGAAAGACTAAACAAAGATGAGCTACTACAAAGAAATAGTAAATTATGTGTGGGTGAAATAGCTTTAAAATTGGGGAATTTCTCTAAGCTCTTGCTCCTCTTAAGGAAAATAAACTGACAATCAAGTTGGATGTGATTGTGTAAAAGACATGGAGCCAAGCCCCTTGGTTCCCCACCCACAGTCTCTGGGCACTTGCTATCTTTATATACACCAGACAAACTTTCTGATGCTGCATTTGCACTTCTTGGTATAAAGACTTTTGCTTCCAGAGTCCTTTCTGTCCACCAGCCTAAGAGGCCAGCAATTGCTCAGAATTAACATCCCAGGGAACAGTTCTAAACAAATGATTGATAGAAGTCGGTATAAAAATACCCCAGTCCATAGTCCCATAGGAGGAACATCTCTGAAATGCCTGTTCTATATCGATGCCTAGATTTCCCCAGTTCCTCAAATTCCACATAGGTAACTTGCTCCATAACTAACCCTTTTCTGGCTGCCTTCTCTTACCTGTCTCTTGTCTCTACTTTCCTACCACTGTTTCCTAGGATCACTTCCCAATAAACTATAGATATTCAAATTCTTGTCTCTGCATTTGCTCCTGGTGGTGTCTTAGTAAGCTCGGGCTGCCTAACAAAATGCTATAGATTGGAGGCCTTAAGCAATAGAAATTTGTTTTCTCACAGTTCTAAAGCCTAGGAGTCTGAGATCAGGGTGCCGGCACGGTTGGTTTCTGAGGCTCTCTTTCTGTCTTGTAGATGGTCGCCTTCTCCCTGTGTTCTCATGTGGCAGAGAGGGACAGAGTTCTGATCTCTTTTCCTCTTATAAAGCCACAAATCTTATCTTGATGGCCCAGCCCTCATGACCATCTTTAACCCTAATTACCTCCCAAAGGCTCCATCTCCAAATACCATCACATTGTTGGGTTAGAGCTTCCACATATGAATTTGAGGGCAGGGACACAGAATTCATTCTACAGATGGTGAGAACCAAAACTAAGACAAAACATTATATGGAATTACAATCTGTAGACATGTACTCAAAAAACAAAACAAAACAAAACAAAAACATTGCCCTAAATAAAAAGATTGATAAATAACTGGATATTTATGCCCTTTTAATTAAAATAAACTTTAGGGTATGTGTGGAACCCAAATGACTTGTAATCTCAACTGTAATTTGAAAAGTCATCACATTATGACCAAAGTTTCTGATTCCTTATTTAAAAATAGACATTTTTCCATATTTTTAGGCACCATTTTTGGGTCACTTATATGTGCCATTTTGTCACTCTGCAATATGACTAGATTTTTTTTAAAAAGTGAAACATTTTAAATATAAAAAAGTATTGAATTAATGTAATGACAGAGGCACACCAATAAAGCAAAACACTTTTTTTATTTGCTTCACTATTACTTTAAATGAATAAAATATTACATATCCATCTAAAGCTTTGACCCTCATTCTTTCCCTTCCTATGCCTCCCTCCCCATATGAAACCACTCTCCTGAAGTTCATGTGCATCATTCCCTAGCATGTGCCTGAGCAGTACTTAGTGTAGCTATGAATGATGGCACAATAGATGCTATGGTGTTACATTCAAGTCCCCTCCTCAGGTCGGATGTATCCATTCTTTAACTGCTGACATCAGCTGCTGATAGCCCACAGCTGTGCCCCAGACTGGACACTGCCTTCAGCTATGGAGAACTGCCCACCCCTGGTATGGCAAAAAGCTGACTGATGCAGGGATATACATATCCAGCTCCCTTGCCTCAATATGAAGTATCTCTGAACAGCCATCTGAGTTCCAGAACTCCATTTAGGGTAGGCTGAGACCTCAGTTACAACCATACTGTGACTTGGCTTCATGGTCTGCCCTCTTCTGCCTTTCTCTCATCCCTAAATATTCCTAGGGCAATCTTCTGTATATCTTCTGCACACAGCTCTCCATCTTAAGACTGTGTTTCCAGGAAACTCAACTGAAAAAAAACACATAAATATATTTACTGTTCTGTGTGATTTAAAATTTACATAAATGGAATCACACTGCATTATCTCTTTTATGATTTTGAGACATACCCATATGGATACATATTAATATAATTCATCTTAACTGTTATATAGAATATGACTACATGAATAAACCATGATTTATTAATTTATTCCCTTAATGAGCAACAGTTTACTCCATTGTGGCTATTACAATCACTGTAACATTCTATTCTTTTGCATATATGTGAGTGTTTTTCCATAATAGACATCAAGATGCATATTACTCACTGAGAGATTATATGATGCTACAAGTTACCAGCCACTTTCCAATAGCTCTCTAAAGTGGTTGTACAATTTTCATCCCCACCAATAAAATGAGTTCTCATTTCTCTACATCCTTGCCGCAACCTCTTGTTAAAAATATTAACACAATAATTTTTGCAAATTTGTTACTGTGAGATGGTA
Organism: Eubalaena glacialis; assembly: GCF_028564815.1. NCBI lineage: Eukaryota > Metazoa > Chordata > Mammalia > Artiodactyla > Balaenidae > Eubalaena > Eubalaena glacialis. The sequence goes on along the minus strand of NC_083720.1, from coordinate 40,433,939 downwards.
TCTTATTTATTTAAAATTTGAATTTTGCTGATTACAAGTGAAAATAAACATCTTTTCATATTTTTATTTTCATTCATATGTCCTCATCTATAAATTGCCCATACATGCCATTTTTCTATTAGGATATTTGTTTCTTATTTTGATATATATGTTTATCATACTTAATAGTTATCTTAAATATCTTTATAATTATTAGATTCAATCCTTTGTTGGTTGCATGTCACATCTAAGGTGTGACTTTCCACTGTATTTATTGTGTCTTTTGTTATATAAAATTTTTTTAATTTAATGTATTTAATGTATTAATCCTGGTTTTGCGTTTTGCTTTCCATGTTCTGTTTAAGTAATTATCCCCTATGCCTAGGTTATAAAAATATGTTTTATGCTAAACTTTTTATAGTTTTCTTTTCACATTTATGTTTTTAATCAAGCTGAGATTAACTTGTGTATGGAATAATGAGGGATCTAATTACATTTTTTTTCCCTTAGGGAGAATCTGTTATTCTAGTGGCATTTATGTAATGGTGTATGTTTTCTGGATAATTTGATTTGTCATTTCTGTCATTGTGTAGCTCCTGTCATAGGTGTGGTTCCTTTTATTTTTATTTATTATTTATTTTGCCTTGCTCTGTTTCTGGGCTTGTCATTTTATTCCATAGATCTGTTTCTGAGATTTTTGCATGCAAATTCTGCAATAATTATATGTGCTAAGGTACAAGTCTTTTTCTATTTTTTAACTTGTATTTGATTTAATTTAGTTTTGATGGATAATTACTTATTTACTGATATTAGCTTATAAATGAATTAACAATCTGTTCTGTTTGAGTTTTCTTATTTTTGAGTCAAGTTTGATGAGGTGTTTTTCTAGATCCCTTGGATCTAAATTTTCCAAAGCATTATACAATTATTTATAATTTTACAAATATTTTTTAATATATATCAATTTTGTCTTTATGTTTATTATTGATGAATTTTCATTTTGGATGATCAAGCTTGCTAAGGAACTAGCTATAGTGACTTATTGATTCTTTTTTTATTACTTTAAAAAATTTCCATTAATTTTTGCTCATATACAGCCTTTTTCTTGGATTTCTTAAATTATTAATTTTCAACATTTTCTCTTTTCTAAAATTTGCATTAGGACTACAAATTTCCTGCCTTGGTGTCCATACATTTTTTCTCTACATCTGTGTCTCTATTTCTGCCCTGCAAACCGGTTCAGCTGTACCATTTTTCAAGATTGCACATATATGCATTAATATATGATATTTGTTTTTCTCTTTCTGAGTTACTTCACTCTGTATGACAGTCTCTAGATCCATCTATGCCTCTACAAATGACCCAATTTCATTCCCTTTTATGGTTAAGTAATATTCCATTGTATATATGTACCACATCTTCTTTATCCATTCGTCTGTCAATGGTCATTTAGGTTGCTTCCATGACCTAGCTATTGTAAATAGTGCTGAATGAACATTGGGGTGCATGTGTCTTTTTGAATTATGGTTTTCTCAGGGTACATGCCCAGTAGTGGGATTGCTGGGTCATATGGTAATTCTATTTTTAGTTTTTTAAGGAAACTCCATACTGTTCTCCATAGTGGCTGTATCAATTTACATTCCCACCAACAGTGCAGGAGGGTTCCCTTTTCTCCCCACCTTCTCCAGCATTTGTTGTTTGCAAATTTTCTGATGATGGCCATTCTAACCCGTGTGAGGTGATACCTCATTGTAGTTTTGATTTGCATTTCTCTAATAATTAGTGATGTTGAGCATCTTTTCATGTGCTTCATGGCCATCTGTATGTCTTCTTTGGAGAGATGTCTGTTTAGGTCTTCTGCCCATTTTTTTTTTTTTTTTAATAAATTTATTTATTTATTTATTTATTTATTTTTGGCGTGTTGGGTCTTCGTTTCTGTGCAAGGGTTTTCTCCAGTTGCGGCGAGCGGGGGCCACTCTTCATCGCGGTGCGCGGGCCTCTCACTGTCACGGCCTCTCCCGTTGTGGAGCACAGGCTGCAGACGCACAGGCTCAGTAGTTGTGGCTCACGGGCCTAGCCACTCCGCGGCATGTGGGATCTTCCCGGACTGGGGCACAAACCCGTGTCCCCTGCATTGGCAGGCGGATTCCTAACCACTGCGCCACCAGGGAAGCCCTCTGCCCATTTTTTGATTGGGTCGTTTGTTTTCTTAAAATTGAGCTGCAAGAGTTGTTTATATATTTTGCAGCTTAATCCTTTATCCATTGATTCGTTTGCAAATATTTTCTCCTATTCTGAGGGCTGTATTTTCATCTTGTTTGTAGTTTCCTTTGCTGTGCAAAAGCTTTTAAGTTTCTTTAGGTCCCATTTGTTTATTTTTGTTTTTATTTCCATTACTCTAGGAGGTGGATTAAAAAAGATCTTGCTGTGATTTATGTCAAAGAATATTCTTCCTATGTTTTCCTCTAAGAGTTTTATAGTGCCTGGTCTTACATCTAGGTCTTTAATCAATTTTGAGTTTATTTTTGTGTATGGTGTTAGGGAGTGTTCTAATTTCATTCTTTTACATGTAGCTGTCCAGTTTTTCCAGCACCACTTATTGAAGAGGCTGTCTTTTCTCCATTGTATATCCTTGCCTCCTTTGTCATAGATTAGTTGACCATAGGTGCGTGTATTTAGTTTTAAACATTCTAATTTTTATGACAATATATTATTTCACACATAATTCTTTTAAAGTTAAGTTCTTCTGATGTTTGTTTTAAATTTACAAACTTATCAATTTATTAATTTATTTTGAGTGAACTCAATATTCTACTTGGCAAGATTACCCTCAAGGAAGTAAATGTATTCTTCAAGTTTGTTCAGCTTAACTTAGTCTAGAATAACATCAACAGTATCACTTCCTTTGTTCTACATGCCACAACGTCTTTTTAAGTGATTGATTGATTAATCAATATAATTTACTCCTGTTATCTTTCTAATCTATGGGCTAGGTTTTTAGATTTTATTGCAGTTAAGCCTTCCTTGCTAAGTACTTTCTGTAAAGTATGAAAAAAATCATACATTTTTCTTACATTTAACCTTTTTCCCAGTTATTTCAAAATCATATGAATTTTTAGTTAAACACATAGGGAATTGAAATAGTGATATTAAAACATTCAAATTCTCTATTTGCAACTTGCTAGTCTCTGGAAACTCCTGCTGCCCTTACTCCTTAACACTTACCATTGAATTAAATTGAATATTTAATTTTAAAATAACTTTAATATTTGGTTTGAAGAGTATTTAAGAGTGCTGAAACAATCTAGTTTAAGTTTGTAAGGTTTAAAAAATGAATGGGAAAATTAAATAGAGTGGAATCTTTTAAAAATGAGCTTTTTTGTAAGGTAGCTCTCCCATTGCCTATCTTAAAACACTAACCCATATACATAAATGATATGATCCTTGTTGGGTACCCAGTGAAAATCCTGGATACACAAACATTTCAATCAAAAATTAAACGAAATGATCTAGTTAGCTGCATGGTGAAGGCAGTAAGTAGAATTATGACTCAGTAGAATTATGACTCAGAATTATTTAGTTAATGTTTGCAATATGTCTATTTCTAATTCAGGTATTGTAATTACCAAAATGTAAAGATAAATCAAACATGGCTCCTTTACTTCATTCAATAGGTTAATGATGGCAGGGAAGAAAGAAAAAGAAAGCATCAGTAAACAGTGTTCCCAGTTCAGGGGTGCTATGAAAATGCAGAAGAGGACAAGTTAACTGTTTTCAAGTTGCCTCTGAGGTGGGAGTAGAAAATAAGGGGAGGGTCTTTTTGAGAAGGTGTTAAACACGTAACTTTTAAAAAAATGAGTGGTATTGTTCTATTGAAAATGGAGATGGTTTGTACTCAGGCAGGTTCTCTGATAAGCCAACTTTGAGGGAATTTTCCTGGAGAAAATCTGTTTCTGAGTCCTCTCAGGAGCTACACCTGTCAGGGAGGGAAGGATTGGGAAACAAGATTGGGCAGAGAAAGGAGTTGGATTCATATACAGTTTACCAGAGAGCTTGGCTGATTCCGTGGGGCCTCTGGAGCTAGAATTTCTGGGAATGTCTTTCTCAAGGACCTGGGAGCCATCCCTTTAAAACATAATCATCAAGAAACTCAGCACCCCTATTTCCCAGTCTCTGTGAGAGGGTAGGAACCTAGCTTTGGTAAGGGACAATTAGTATACACAGATGGCTCAGACACATTGACCAATCTAACATTCTGCAGTGCTTTTTCATTACCCCATCCAGTGCTTAAACAATCTCCTATCTTTTGTTTAGTGGGATTAAGTTCAATCTCCCTCCTTTATTACAGTAGTTTTGAATAAAGTCTTTTATATTATAGTATTGAATAAAATATTGACTAAAGTCTTGAATAAAGCCTGTTTAACTTGTTTGGTGCAATATTTTTGACACCCATTATTGTGGACAGGTTAATCAGGGCGAGGGATCTGGTCATAAGCAAAGCAGTTCCCTTCTGCAATGGATAATTTCCAGGGACAGACTGAGCTGCGATCTGTCAGCAGCCCACACTCCCAGCAGGTGGGGAATGACTGCCACTGTCCTGAGGTGTGAGGTCTGGGCAACACAGCATGGCCTCCACTCTATGGATATTCAAAGAAGATTTTTAAATCAAAGTCATATGCCCTGAATTTTACAGAGACCTGCACATTGACAGAAAGAGATCCAGTAACACTTTCCTGTGTAATACTTTATATTTAAAAAATCATGAAGATATGTGTCATCTTACAGAGCACTAAGTTTTCTCCATAAGATGACTGCTCATCTTTGCAATTTATTTCATCTTCATGTATTCTATGACTATGCTCCCAAGGTTATATTCTTTCTATACCAGCTAAAAAGTAACTCGTCACTCCTCTCAGATTCTAGACCAAACTTCTTACTAGCTGTCCAATTAAAATCAAAACTCAAACCTAAATACATTCCGTCAGTATTCTTCTTGAGGACCAAGTAAGCTTAGAACGGTGCTACTCAAATGTTTAACATTGTCACACTCTTTACCATCTTATAGCAAAATCTCTGAGATCCAACATAAGACTACTATTTTATTGATTCTTCCTTAACTGCAGATTCCATAGACAAGCATTTGGTTGGGGTTAAGCTGTATGAGTTTAATACAAATCTCCAGTTTACTGATGTTTGTATGAATCAGAATCTTAATACCACCTTGAGAGCCAGGGTCTGCAGAGTAAGTTTCCAGGTAACCCAGAAAAATATGGCAAAATGATGAAAGAGAAATGTGTAATGAGTGGCTTTCTTCTTTTGTTAATTTGAATATTAAAACTTTTTAAACCTTTGAAATATATTTTATTTAAGAATAACATGCATTGAGAGACGTTCACAAATCAGAGGTATACAGTTCCACAAATTATCAAGAAATGAACACATCCATAAAATATTATACAAGTCAAAAAATAGTATATTACTAACACTTCCAGAAATTTCCCTTTGCTCCTTCCCATTTATTAACTTTATTCTCTTCCCAAAATGTAACTGCTATTCTGATTTTTCACAGCATAGATTGTTTTGCCAATTTTTAAATTTATATAATTAGAATCATACAGTATGATATAAATTCTGGCTTCTTTTGCTCAAAATTGTGTTTATGGGATTGATCCATATTGTTGTGTTTATTTTTAATTAATTTGTTTTCATGGGTGTGTAGTATTCTAGTCTATGAATAATCATGAATTTACTTACCCATTCTATTGTTGATGGAATTTTGGGTTGTTTCCAGAATTTGGTTGCTATGAATAATGTTATGAACCATGTTGTATTTTTTGACACACTTGTGTAAACATGCCTGCTGGATATACACCTTGGAATGTCATTGCTGTATTGTACAGTATATATTGTATTATATGCTGGTATGTAGGTTTAGCTTTAGTAAATTCTGCCAGACTGTTTTCAAAAGTAGTTATACCCATACCCTCTTGCAGAGTTTGATAATTCCACTTGATCCATATCCTGTCAGTACTTACTTACCGCTTTTTAAAATGGCAATTCAGGTATTCTGTAGTGATGCTGATATTTCATTATAATTTTATAGTTTTGATTTGCATTTTACTTATGATTAATGAAGTTGAACATTTTTCAAGTGTTTTAATTTAGATATCTTCTTTGGTGAAGAGCCTGATCAAATATTTTGTCCACCTTTCTACCATTGTTTTCCTTTTACAAGTCATTGGTAGAAATCTTTACATAATCTGAAAACAAGAACTATGTCAGTTATTGTTGCTGGGAAATTCATTTTCCCTCTCTGTGGCTTGCTTTTTCACTCTTCTTATAGTGTATTTTCAAACTGAAAATTCCTTATATCACCAGTTTCCTAAATTTACTTTACTCATCTTCCCTTTTATGGTCACTGTTGCTCTTTAAATTTCATTTTCTAAGTGTCCATTGCTAACATATAGGAATACAACTGAATATTGTATTTTGACTTTGGTAAATTTAGCAAGATTTATTTCTTGTTTATAATTCTCTATCAGTTGTTTCAATTTCTATTAATTAGTTTAGTATTTTAATCATTGGTATTTTAAAATCGATGCCTGAAAACAGATTCTCTGTTCTTAATGTTATCTATTGTCTCTTTTGGTTTTCTATTACATCTTTTCTCCTTGTGGTCCTGGTCATTTTGATAATCTCTGCATGATGGTCTCTTCCTCCAGAAAGGCTTTAGCTTCTGAAAGTAAAATAGGAAAAGACACAAGTAGCTTTAGATCTCATTAGTCATATCAAATATTGAGATCATTCGGAGTGGGCTTTTATCTCTGTGAATGCTGGTGTATTTCTGGTTCATGTTTACTCTTTGAGGCTAGGCCTGCTGAGTTTCAACCCAAACCTGAGCTTTTACCAGGACTTTCCTACATGTTGAACCCTGAATTTTATTTTTTTTTTCTTCCAGTTTTGTGAGACTCTCAAAAGCTTTTCTTAGTTCCTTTTAGAAATCAGCAATAACTCAATTGGAAAAGCAAAGCTAAATATGCTTGCTTCCTTCTCGGACTCTGGTCCCACACATCCTCATTGTATTGATAGCTCCCCAGTCCCTCCAAACCCATTGTAGTACAAATTCTGTGAAAATTTTCTTGTTCTTTATCGTGAGAGAATTGGTATGAACCACAACTTCAGCAATTGTTTTTTTTTTTTTTTTAAAGTAAAATACAACAAAATGTTTAATTGTTAAAATATAACCTCTTAAAGTCTTGAAGTTCTTGTTGGGATTTGAAAGAATCTATTAAATAATACCTTAGCTTTGACCTAAGGTTAAAAGTAATTGAGAGACGCAAGAGTCAAGAAGGTGGAGACCATGTATCAGACCATGAATAAAACCTGGTTTGAGGATTCTGGCTTGTATGAGTGGTAACAATGTACTTCCAAATGACAACCCTAGAATTCTGCCTATTTGACACCCTGTAACAGGTTGATAAAGAAACAATGATCTCAGAAAATCTCTCTAACTCTCAACTGCCTCCAGCTTTGCAGAGGCAAAACTTACACACTTAAGCTTATTTCATGTCTGAGACCAGAGAATATCACAACTGTGTGTTTGTCTAGCAGGAGACTTCCTCCATTTCTTCCCCAACAAAGTGGAGCTGAGTTAGTTGTGTACAGGTATCTAGCACAAATACAGCAATCAGATAATTTTCTTTTCTCCTCCCAAAGAATATCAGTAGCAAATGAAATCATGTCTACCGCTAATAAAGTATACTTTTTGCATACAAGAGACATAATTTTATTGTCCTAAATAAGGACGAGATCAGAAATACTTGTTATTAACATGTATTCAGGATGCATAGCTGATGATCATCCACTCTGATAAAAATCACAATTTGTGGTAGACACTCTACCACCTCAACAATTGGTCAACTCACAGGTTCTCTTCCAGCACATTTTGCAACCAGATTTTTTTCTTTTTAAGATGAAAATAATATTCTGAGACTTCATATTAAATATTTGGTGTATGTTGTGCTACTTCTTGTTTGTTTGTTTACTCACCCGCTGGCCTTAGTCAATATTTTTTGGGCTATTCTTCAATGAAATATTTTGTTCTTGCCTTGGAGCTGACCCAGAACTGATTCCTGAGTGAAAATCTGGACCTGTTGACCTCTGGACCATGCTGACCCTCAGGAAAATATGTGATAACTATTGCTTTGGCACAAAATTCTTGTTTATCAGTTTTTATGAGTATGCTGTTCCTGTCCTTTACCCAGTTGATTGCCAAAGCATATGGCTCTGTATTACATCGATAAAATAGAAGAATATTCTGACTTCACATTCTTCACAGGTTATATTACCCTGAACTCCTTGCTGCCATCGCACAGCAAAACATTGGTGATAAGAAATAATCATCATCAAAACAGATATCCAAGTCATTTATCTGAAAATTTGCCTTACATTTTGGGAGCAAGTAAGACCATGAGTAACACAATATAAAACAGCCAGTAAGAGAGTGGGCTCTGGAGCTAAATCACTTACATGCTATGTGAAGTAGTTACTTCTCTGAACGTGTGTTTCATCTTTTGTAAAACCCTAAAAGGGTTGTTTTAAGGATTAAATTAATTAAAACACTTCAAATAATTCCTAGAACATATGGAGTTCAATGTATTTGGCTGCTCTTATTTAGATTTTTACATTTAAATTCTTATCCCAGCTAGTTTTAAAACTCTTACATTGATTGTGCAGATCTTCTGTTTGTTCACTGTTATAGCCCTTAAACTTCATAAAATAGTTATTCAATAAATATTTGTTAACTAGATTACTTTTTCATGGACCCCTGATTTTGTCATTTGATATGTCATTTATCAGCCTTCTTTGATATAATAAATAGTTATTAACTTTTGATATTATTTATATGGGGCACTATGTCAAGAAAAATATTTGTAAAATTACGCAGCACCTACATTATGAGCTCATGGGAAAAGTCCATGATAGATCTCAATTATTGGAAGATGTTATCCTTCTTCTTGAGGAGAACCTGAGCTAGCTGCTACTGGGGACACAGAAATCCAGAGATGAACAAAACAACTTTTGGCCCTAAGGAGCTTCCAGTATTGTGGATACTGAGACAATCTAGAGATGGAAAATATATTCTGAATCTGGACATGGAAAGAAAAGTGTATATTTAAAGCACTGGTGCTGACTGATGGGTGTACTATAAGGAGACAAGGAGAAAAGTTAAATAAAACACACGCACGAACACACACACATACACACACCCTCATGCTTGTGATTCTAATTACCTTCTAATTTGTTGTTCAGAAAAAAAGAGAAGTTTTATAACTGCTTTTGCAGTAATACTGGATTAAACATCTTATAAAATCTAGCATCTAGCAAATTCAAATCTGTGATTAATGTTAATGCCAATTGCACGTTGTCGGCATACGCTGCACCTGCGCACACATTTCCAAAGACAAGCACGATATATTACCTTCAAATCAGCAAGGACTTGTTCCAAGCTTGGAACTGATTTAACATATATTAACTCCCAGTGTAAGTATGTGTTGCAAGCTAATGCCAAAACATTTTGAAAGGCCACATTTTAAAAACAATACAGGAAACAAATTGCACTTAAAAAAAAATTGAAGTCTGTTGCCGAAGCCTTCAGTAAGATATGTTGGATTCTATGATCATGAAGATCCTGGATGGGTTGTATATATGCATTTTTTCATAACCACTGCCTTTTTGATTCTCAGTGTGAGAGATGACTAAGAGAAACACACATGCACATATTTAGAAAATTATTAAATATCCAATTCCTGGCCTAATGAAATATTGATATAAAGGGTGAAAATATTATCTAAATGTCCATTGACAGAAGAAAGGATAAAGAAGATGTGATATGTATATATATGTATATATATACAATGGAATATTACTCAGCCATAAAAAAAAAATGAAATAATGTTATTTGCAGCAACATGGCTGGACCTAGAGATTATCATACTAAGTGAAGAAAGTCAGACAAAGATAAATGTCATATGATATCACCTATATGTGGAATTTAAAAAAAAACAATACAAATGAACTTATTTATAAAACAGAAATAGACTCACTGACATACAAACCAACTTTATGGTTACCAAAGGGGAAGGGGGGGAGTGATAAATTAGGAGTTTGGGATTAACATATACATACTACTATACATAAAATAGATAACCAACAAGGACCTACTGTATAGCACAGGGAACTATATTCAATATTTTGTATATTATTCAATATTTTGTATATTATTCAATATTCAAATATTCAGTATTTCCCCTATAACCTATAGGGGAAAAGAATCTTAAAAAGTGTACATATATATGAAACTGAATCTCTTTGCTGTACTCTTGAAACTAGCACAACATTTTAAATCAACTATACTTCAATTAAAATAAAAAACATGATTTGACCCTGGTCTTTTGTCTCCATTGTACCCCATCTTTCACAGAGGGGGGCTCCTGAGGATGCTATTTGTTATAAATTTTCAGTAGAGGATTACAGATTGGTCTTTCTCTGACTACCTGAGTTATCATAGACAAGGCTCATATCGAGCTCTTCAGTATCATTCATTGTTACTGAACTCTTATTAGTGGTGGAGATGTTGATGTTGTTAACATTGTTCTGAGATAAGCAGGCATGAGTCAAAGTCAGAAGTTTTTTTTATCCCCAATATAAATAAAGAGACCAAATACAAATAAATGAAGATGCATTCAAGCAGGAGGCCCACCAGTAACAGAGTTTGAGAACATTTGGTCACCTAAGATTGGTACAAATTTTCTCAGTTAGCAATTAGTCCAGTGTGTACAAAACTTGAGCAAGCTGGTTATCTAATAAAAGAGGGCTATGTAAAGTGAATTTGTCACTGACCTCTGCTCTCAAATAGCAAATCAATAAAATAAGAATCACTCCAACTGGTTATTTAATTATATAATTTATATCTATAAATCTCCTTTCTGGTTACAATGCTCGGCTACATGAAATAACATAGTTAGACCAAGGGAAGAAAGGATTCCTTTTATGATCTTATTCTTTAGTGCAGGGATCAACATACTACAGCCCATGGGCCAAACTTGGACTGCTGTGGTCCAAATCAGGAAATATTGATTTAATTTGTCTGCATACACTTTATGGCTGCTTTTACATTTCAAAGGCAGTGTTGAATAGCTGCAAAATAGATCATATGACCCACAAAAACAAAAGCATTTACTATTTGATACTTTACAGAAAAAAAAATTATCGACTTGATTTAGATGCTCACTCACATCACAAAACTGTGTGTGCGTGCACACACACACACACACACAGACTATATATATGTGTGTATATATATTCCATAAAATATACAATAGGGAAAAATGGCCTCTTCAATAAATGGTGATAGAAAAACTGGACAGCTACTTGCTAAAGAATTAGACTGGACTACTTTCTCAAACCATATACAAAAATAAACTCAAAATGGAATAAAGACTTAAATGTAAGACCTCAAACCATAAAATTTGTATAAGTAAACATAAGCATTATGCTCTTTGACACTGGTCTTAGCAAGACTTTTTAAAATGTTTCCACAAACAAGGGAAACAAAAGCAATTATAAGCAAATGGACTGGTATCAAACTAAAAATGTTTTGCACAATGAAGGAAACTAGCAACAAAACAAACAAGTTGCCTACTGAATGAGAGAAGATATTTGCAAATGATATATTCAACAAGGGGTTAATAACCAAACTATACAAATAATTCATACCTTTTGACATAAAAAATAAAATAACCAACCTGATTAAAAAATGGACAGAGGACCTGAATAAACATTTTTCCAAAGAGGACATGCAGATGGCCAACAGGCACATGAAAAGATGTTCACCATCGGTAATCAACAGGTAAAGCAAATCAAAACCACAATGAGATATCACCTCACAACTGTTAGAATGGCTATTATCAAAAAGGCAACAAGTAACAAGTGTTGGCAAGGATGTGAAAAAAAAGGGAGCCCTCATGTACTGTTGGCGGGAATGAAAATTTGGTGCAGCCAGTATAGAAAACAGTATGGAGGTTCCTCAAAAAATTAAAAATAGATCTACCATATGATTCAGCAATTCCACTCCTGGATATTTAACAAAAACATTAATTGGAAAAGATATATGCAGCCCTATGTTCATTGCAACATTATTTATGATAGCCAAGATATGGAAGCAACCTAAGTGCCCACTGATAGATGAATGGATAAAGAAGATGTGAGATTTTATATATATATATAATGGAATATTACTCAGCCATAAAAAAGAATGAAATCTAATCATTTGTGACAGCATGGATGGACATGGAAGTTATTATGCTAAGTGAAATAAGTCAGACTGAGAAAGAAAAATACTGTACAATTTCACTTACATGTGGAATCTAAAAACAAAGCAAATGAACAAACATAACTAACAGAAACAGTCATAGATACAGAGAAGAAGCAGGTGGTTGCCAGAGGAGAAGGGGTTGTGGGGAGGAGAGAAAAAGATGAGGGAGATAAAGGGGCAGAAACTTTTCAGTTACTAAATAAATGAATCACAGTTATGAAATGTACAATGTGGGAGTATACTCAATAATTATGTAATATCTTTGTATAGTGACAAGCAAGCCTATCATGGTGATCATTTTGAAATGTATAGAAATATCAAATTTCTGTGCTGTGTACCAGGAACTAACATAGTGTTGTAGTTCAATTACACTTCAAAAACCAACAAACTCATAGAAAAAGTGATCAGATTTGTGATTACCAGAGGCAGGGTTTGGGGAGAGGGGGAATTGCATGAAGGTAGTCAAAAGTCACAAACTTCCAGTTATAAGATATATAAGTGCTAGGGATGCATGTACAACATGATAAATATGATTAACGCTGCTGTACATTATATGTGAAAGTTGTTAAGAGAGTAAGTCCCAAGGATTTCTCATCAAGAACCTATTTTTTCCTGTTTCTTTAATATTGTATGCATATGAGATAATGGATGTTCAATAAACTTATTATGGTAATCATTTCATGAAGTATATAAGTCAGATCATTATTCTGTGCACCTTAAACTGACAATGTTATTTGTCAATTATATTTCAATAAAACTGGAAGAAAAATTAATTAATTAATAGCTGAGAAGGAAAAAAAATACTAACTTTATTAGAATAATCTTGATATAAAAATAATATTCATTATTTAAATATTCATTTTATCTTAGTTTTGTTGGTCAGTTTGACTATTTAAAAAGAAAAAATGCTATTTGATAACTGACATAAAATAATTCTAATGTTTATATTTTAAATATGTTGAAATATACATTTCAGATGAAAAATCATTAACATTTACTAACCTTTGGATAAATTTATATTTTATTTTTAGATAGAAAATTACTGTCAAAATAAAAAAATATGTAAAAATCTTGATTATACAGCATGGTGATGTCACTGGAATAAAGGTAATTAAAATAAATTATTAAATAAATATACAATAATTTATTAATTATGTTGATCCCTATTTACTCAAATCATCCAAATATTATCATTACATCAACACAACACCCAGACATAAAAAATAATAATTAAATTTGGTCTTCTTTTGATATTTTTGGACTTCTGTTGACTTCCAATTATATAAAACCTATAAATGTGTTTTTCTTTTGAAGGTATCTTTGTCAATATAGGAGTACATAGCATATGTGTTCATTATGTTTGATTTATGACGGTCAACCATTTAAATATATGGTAAGTGGGTAAAGGCCTTTTCACTTGAATGGGTTGAGACCCAGGTCAGAATATCAGCAGTACCATGTGTTCCTGGCTGTTTGGGCTCAGATAATTAAATCTAATCTTCTGTATCCAATTTTCTTTTCTTCACAGTTGAGCATCAATCATCAGCTACATCATAAGGTTTCTGTGCTGATTATGTGAGTCAATGTGTATAAAAGTGTCCAGCATAATACTTGGCTTACGGTTATTTCTACCCTTAAACATTTTGTATCACCTGAACCCCAAAACAATGAGACTGCTTTTATTAAGTTCTACTTATATTCCTCTTCAATAGATGATGAAACATAGGTTCAGAGGAGATGGTATCTACTGACCATCACAAAGTTAGTGAATGAAGAATTTGGGGTCATCATGCATGACATAACAGAAAAATGGAAAAAAAAGGATGTGTGGTCTTTGGGGTCAGAGATCCAGTTTTAAATCCCATCTTGACCTCTTACTGACTATGTGACCTTGAACAACTGTCAATTGGGGTTGGCAGTAGCTGTCTAAAATTTGTGAGGATTAAATAAAGTAGCATAAAATATCACATAGATGTATGTGATTTATTTGGTTTCAAATCTTGCGTCTCTAAATTTACTTTTCTTGCATTCAAAACATACTTTTTAGAATTGAGAATATTTCTTTCAAATAAAATTTCACGTGGAACTCCAATAATATTAATATATGACACATGAAGAACAACTTTGGGTGAAATAGAGCAAAGGGGCCCAGTGTATTGGAATGTCACTTCTTTCCCTTATTCTCTATAAGCATGGCAGCTCCTAAGGCACTGTCTTTAAACTTTAGGGCCCCAGGAAACAAGGTTTGAAATAAATGCCCTAAAACCATCTTACTGCTTACATCACTGCATATATCTACATAAGAAAGCATCTGCAGTGCTAGCTTTTTGCACGAAGCAGTTCCGACAGCCCAAGTGGAGAATTTTCCATCTGCCTCTGTTGGCTGACGTTGCCACTTCTGAGCATTATGAAAACAACTCCCCACAATGCCTCCCACTTGTCTTTCCTCTCCCTGTCTTGTTTCAAGGCTGGGCCAGTAGAGCAGGCATCACTGTGACCTTGACTTACCTTGACTCAATCTCTCATTCACAGGGAAACATTCTGAGACTCTTCATAGGTCAAACGGATGGCCAGATGCATGCCAACCTTTTAAATGACAGCTGGAGTTACTTGAATTTGCTAACACTAGGGTTGCATTTTACACACCCGCAGTTTTCCTGCAGTTTGTAGACAAGCCTAGATTTTGCCAATGCTGGCATTTTTCAATAACAATGTATTTCTCTGACAGTCCCATAGAAAGCCAGTGGAGCTTAGCACCTTTCAACTCTGATATTCCCTTTGGCTCTCACACAGATGTCTGTCATTGCCGCTTCTATGCCGGGGGGTTCAGGAAATGTACGAGGTTTGGAAGACTGCACTGTGTCAGTCATCTACATAAATCAGATCATGACACTCTGCTGCTTATACTCCCCGATGGTCTCTCATCATACTCAGAACTCTTCATCCTGCCTTAAAAAAAACCTGCCTGAGCTGAACCCTCCCTACTTCTACAAAATCTAATAACATGGTTTTCCTCTCTAACTCTGCCCGATCCTCAAATGACCCACTTTCTGTCCTGTTGCCACCCAGAGCTTATTTCTGCAGCAAAGATTTTGGGATAACTTTTCTCTGTTTAGAATCTTCCTCCTCCTGACTTCACATGGTTGTTCCTTCATGCCATTCAGATTTCTGTTTAAATAACACCTCCTCAAAGAAATCTTCAGACTACCTAATCTAAATTAGCTACTGAAAACCTCTCTATCACATAATGTTATGATAATTTTCTGCAAGCATTTAGCCATACCTCTTCAATTTTAAAAATCATTACATCATAGTTTGTGTGTATGTGTATTTATCTCTCATTTTGGAATGCAAATTCCACGACTGTAGAAAACGTCTATGCTTTGTTCACCACCGAATCTCCAGCATGTAAAGCAGAGCTTGGCACATAGTAGATATTCAAAAAAGTTTTGTTTAATTGTTGTTTAATTTACTGCTTAGCCTCTCAACTCTTCAATGACCTTATTCCCATAAAGTCATATCTTTTGCTTCAATATTAAATTGGACAGGGGAGATACAATGCAACATGAGTTCACCCAATCTCCTTTGATATTCTATCTGGCCACACAAGATAAACAATACCAATCAGATCTTTGTGGTTAGGCAGAGTTCTATGACTTGTTCTGGCTAATGCAAAGCGAGTGGAAATGATCTGCATCAAAATGGGTTAAGGCATTTTGGTAAGTTCCTTACCATTCTCCTATCTGTTTCTTTACTTTGGGCTTTGACCAGAGGCTGTGTGCCCAGATGGTGGTCATTCAAGATGGAAGCAACCTGCATCTGTGAGTCATCACACAGAATGTAGCTACCATGGAGGTTAATCCACCAGGACTTAGTATGAGTGAAATATAAGCTTTACTGTGTTCAGTTGGTTATTCCAGCAGAAGCCCAGCCTATCCTGAGTAATGTGTCAGTGCAGAATGGAAGGAGCATGGGCTCAAGAGCTACCAGGATTAAAACCAGTTAAGTCACTTGATCTTTTTAAGCCTCTATGAAATGGAGATAAAATGTCTAATTTACATGAGTGCTATTAGGTAAAAATACACATAAGTACTTGGGACATGTAAGAATTCATTAAATTTTAGCTTAGAATTAAGTTGTCCAGAAACAGACATTTGCCTGTTCTCTCAGTCTGAAGGACCCTTCCTTCCATCCTAGCCTGGGCATGATGAAGAACATCTATTCTATTGCTATTCATCACCCATTCAATCTTTTTTTTTTTTTTTAACATCTTTATTGGAGTATAATTGCTTTACAATGGTGTGTTAGTTTCTGCTTTATAACAAAGTGAATCAGTTATACATATACATATGTTCCCATATCTCTTCCCTCTTGCATTTCCCTCCCTCCCACCCTCCCTTATCCCACCCCTCTAGGTGGTCACAAAGCACAGAGCTGATCTCCCTGTGCTATGCGGTTGCTTCCCACTAGCTATCTATTTTACGTTTGGTATATATGTCCATGCCACTCTCTCACTTTGTCACATCTTACTCTTCCCCCTCCCCATATCCTCAAGTCCATTCTCTAGTAGGTCTGTGTCTTTATTCCCGTCTTGTCACCAGGTTCTTCATGACCTTTTTTTTTTTTCCCCTTAGATTCCATATATATGTGTTAGCATTCAATCTTACAGGTAAGGTTGGCCACACTTTCAGGTGTCAAGAATTGTTCTAGGAATAAAAGTGTTAATAAAACACCTTTTCCTTCCAAAACAGTTATTACTTCAATAATGCTGATGGACATATACATAGATAAATTTGATGAGTTATGACAAAAATAATAAACATTATGACAAAAGACTCCATCCAAATGGAGGAGGTAAAATTTAAGCTGCATCTTGAAGTGTAAGGAGAAATTTGTGAGAGGTTTTGCTGCTGCTGCCTTTCTAATCCAAGCTCCCTCTCCCCTTGCTTTGGCTGATAGCTCTTTTGAAGAACACTGCAATTCTACAGACATCACTCCAGAGGCAGTGATTTCAAACTCACTTAAGATGGGGAAGCTGCCTTGGGAATCTGTACACTAGCCTTTTCTAATTCTCATTCTCAGTGGTCACAGGGGCTAAGACAAGTCCTTCTCAACAGACTAAAACCCAAGCTCAAAACTACCCTCTACTTTCACACTATGGTCTGACCACTTCTTTTACAAAGATAATAACCTGCTCAGGGTAAATTCCCTGAAATTCTCTCTCCTGATCATACACTAAGAACCCTTTATCCTGACTTCAAAGGACTACATGAGGTAATCCCCTCTTACCACCTTCCTCCACGTTCAACAGGTCCCATCTCCCAGAGATGTGACATAGGTTCACAAAGGGAATGTGAGCTTTGTAATCACTCAGAAGTAGATCTGAATATCGGCTGCACAATTTGAAGCTTTTTGTCTTCATTTTTCAGTTTACATACTAATAAAATAAGGAAAATAATACCTGGAAAGCAAAATTTTAGAATTTATATTTATTGAGAACACATTTGTCACAGAGTAAGTATTTCATTCTGTGAAACTCTTATTTCCAATCTCTTTTTCATGGATACTCTCACTTATTTTACTCTTGATTCAAATTTAAAAAACACATTTCTTTGGTCTCTTGATTCAGCGATTAATCTCTCCCCTTTTTGACATTACTTTTTTTCCCTAACTCATTCCACTCAAGCTTACAATATTTTATTAAAAATATCAAGTCAAACTCAAATCGAATCAAAACAAACAAGCAAAGAGACATCTTTCTACAGATGCTGCCTGTCATCAAGCACCATTTTTAAATTTTTTGAAGATGTATGCCCTCAAGTCTCCTTGTGTTTACCTTGCTTTAATTCATTAATTCATTAATTAATTATGTCCCTGAACAAATATTAACCATCTGCTGTCTGCCAGTCACCGTAGTAGTTCTTGGAGGGTACAAGCATTATTGCTGTCCACTAAATGCTGGGCATTTAGTTAACAAAAAGGTCTAACTATACTCTGTGATATAATAGAGGTATATATAATTGCTATAGAAGTAGAGAAGGGGAGTCATCAACTCTTCTAGGATGTCAAGGAAGGCTTCCTCGATGAGACGATATTTGAAGTGAGTCATAAAGATAATGAAGAGAGGTTTCTTAGGCAGGAGGAAGAGAGGACATTTCAAGAGGAGGAAAAAAAGACTTTGACTAGAGCTCTTGGCTATAAGAAATGGACTTAGATTGTAATGGTAAAAAATGAATAGATGTGGGAAATATTTAGCAGGCTAATTAACCTGACTTTAAATAAGTTGGTAGGAGACAAGGAGCTATGAATGATTACTCCTAGATTTGTTCTCTGGTGGAGTTATGTTCTGAGATAAGAAAACACTGGAAGAAGAATATGTTTTTTGGGGGGACTACTCTAAGTTCAATTATAGACATGTTGACTTTGAGGAGTCTTTCATCCAAGTGGATAATTCAAGTAGAACATTGGATATACAGAGTTCAGATGAAAAGTTTGGACTGATAACATACATTTGGGAATCATCACCAAAAACAATTTCAAATTAAAACAGTTAGAGGAAGAATATTTCCAAGTAAAGACTATGGCATGAGAAATGGGTCTAGTGTCAGCACTAAGGAAGTTCCTCATGTAATATATGAAGGAGAATAAACCAGGAAAGAAGATTAAGAGGTAACTGGTAAACATAGGAGAGAAACCATTTGGTTTCAAAACTAGAGAAAGACAGAGTTCATGAAGGAATGTTTGTCACATGCTGAAAATCACTAAGAACCTGAGTTAAATGGGAAGCAATGACGATCCTTAGATTAGTGGTATGGGGATTATTACAGGCTTGACATGGGAGGTTGAGTAGAGAAGGTAGAAGCCAAATCTGATTGAGAGGAGAAGTGAAAAGAGAGACCTAGAAACAGAAAATGTAGGGTGTGGAGTGTAGGATAAGAGATTTGGAGGCAAGAACAAAGTTGAGAAAAAATGGACCCATGGCAGAAATGGTCCCAGATGCCCATGCCATGCGTGACTGCTTTCTTCTCTGGGTCTGGCTTTGCACCTCTTTGGCTCTTCCCAGTTAGAAGTTTTCTCCAGAACCCCTTTTGCCACTTATCTGACCAGCTTGTTGGAACGGAACATATATGAATCACAGAGGTCAGGACAGAGCATTTTATCTCCTTCACTCCTTTCAACTTAAAACTTCACCCCAGTACAGAGCTCTTCTGTGATTTTGAGGGTTTCTTTTGGTTCTTAATCCATTTGGGAACAATCCTTCTCACTACGGCCATTGTGAAGAAAACAATCTTGAACTTCTCCAGGGAAATCAGAGTTTGTGACCAACACATGTTAGGCCTCTCAAATCTCAGAATTAAGTAAATTGATAAGTAATACTATTTTATTCTGTCCCTTCAAAAAAAAAAAAAAAGGTCATGTGTCTACAAACAGTTATTATCAGATATCAAGGATATCCCCTAAAGAAAACTTCTAAGTAAAAGCTAGTGAAAAAACTTTCCTCATTAGGAAAGTTTAGACAGTAAATGTCCATTGAGTACTTCTAGATGGATATTTAATACTCCTTATTTATAAGGCTGATTCTACGACTCCCTTATGGAGAGATTTTGGATAAATCACTCTGCCTAGAGACCTCGTTTTCATCTGCAAATGGAGTTAGGTTAAATTATTTTTCCCAGCAGTAAAGTTTTACAATGTATTACTTGTACACTTTACAGTTAGAACAGATGCAAAGTCTTCATTCTATGTTTCCCATTTTGTTCCTTAATAAAATAGAATTGCCAGATTAAGAGGGTTACAGGTTTGTGTTAAGTACATTCCCCAAAGAAGCTACAAAAGGGTTAAACAGATAGTTACTTGTGGCACTAATGCAGTAACCGTGCTTTGCTCTGATTCTGAAATGGAAGGAAGCCATGAGTATCCAAAAAAGAAGAGGAGAAAATAACTCCCTTCTGAAGGCAGCTATTCTGGGAACCTGGTGAGCTAACATCAGGCATCATCCTGACCCTCCAATCAAGAGAGGACTTCAAAGAAGGTAGGTCAGCTACCACCCACCTGACTGCAGTCTCTGAGGGAGTTAGGAGCTAACTCAAGGAGAATGTACTAATGAATGTAATCTGTCCTGACTTTGCAGGAGGCTGAAATGATCGCTTCCTGGGAGTGAAGGTTACATAACAGTACAGCTGCATTGATGAGACTAGAGGAGAGACAGCACTTCCAACTTGCTAAGGAGTTGGGTACTACTGATCAAAAATAGTAGGTGTTAATGACATAAATTATTCCAATATTGATTCCTGGCTCTAACTAAAAAAAAGCCATTACTTTATTCTTCATGTTTGATTTGGTATAGCAACACAAAGAACATAGCAACATGATACCAGCCATAGAGGAAACAGGATGAGTCTACCTTGGAGATTAAGAGTAAGTTAGCTTGAGTTCAAAGGCAGTCTCTATCTCTGAAGAAGTGGAAGATTTACTAACTTTTTGCTAACCTTCCTAGTGTTAGTTTCCTCATCTGCAAAAGGGACCATGAGAGTAACTAATTCTCATGTTATTATAAGAATAAATAAGAATTTAAAAAAGCAAATGTAAAGAAGTTGTACTGTACCTAACATATCCTATATTAGCTATTATTGTTATCTCTGCATTTAGAATATCTGCCAAAGTCTTCATTTACTTCTAAAATGTTCATTTCTAAAAGGCTGTATAATTTGTTAAGTAACAAAGTTGTGTTAATGTCTATATAACATAGACAGGCCCCCAAACCTAAGAGTTAACATTGGCTATAACAATAGAACCCTTACTGAAGGGGAAGCCACTGAGACAAATGTTCCTATTTGTTTTCAACACTGTCCAGGACAGAAAATATCACATCTTATGAAAATAAGTAGTCCCTCTATGACAGCAAGTCTGTCCATGTGGTAGAAATAGACACAGTAATCCATTGCATTTTAGTAACATCCACAGTTTAATCTATCCCATCTCAATAACATCCAACTAATGGATGATCCAACTAATTGGCTCTGCTCTGGCTCAAGGCTCATTTAAAAAAAAAAAAAAAAAACTTTTCTGATTATAAATTTATCTCTGGTATGGATTTGTCAACAGAGAACAAACACATTGACCAGCAAACAGTATTTGATAACTTACCTGTTACATTCTATTTCTCATCATAATTTAGCAAATTGATATTCTGGTTTACATATGAGTGTCTTGTAAGAAATTAAAATGAGGTTTTTCTGCGAAGCCCATTCATTTTCAGGTAAACTACTGACATTTTTAGCCCACGTAGTTAATAAGGATTCCCTGGAAATCAATGACATTTCCAAATTACATCATTGGCACCTCTCCCTGATGACTAGCCATACTTCTCCAGGAAATGTCCTACTGTAAGAGTCCTTCCAAACTGGAAGAAAAGTCTCTAGTCATAGCATGTATTAAATAACACTACAGTAGCCATTTGGTGACCCAAAAAACTTACTTTCAGGATCTGAATGCAACCATTCTTGAAAACAAACGTTGTTGCTTGATAGAACTCCTTCCTCCACACTTTCTTTCCTTCTCCACTCTTCTGAAAGCTTCTCTTTTCTCCTGCTCTATCCTCAGAGTTGAGTTCCCTCATGGGAAATTCAACTACAGAACCGTTAGATGGCTTGAGTTAGAATGGACCAGAATGATGAGGTCAGAGCCCAGCTTCCTACTCTGATCCACTCCTTCTTGGAGCTGTAATGGCACAATGTCAGAATGGAGCATGCCTAAAGATTGGGCTTCCTTTCATCTTCTCTCGAGTGCTATTTTAATGCACATTTCACTCTGCTCTGAATTTACCAGCTAAAAAAACATCAGGACAAAGAGCAATTTCCAAATGAGATTATGTGACATCAAACATATACTAAACTGGTCCTTGCGACTCTGATGGAGCATATTCACTTGTTTGTGTAGTTTGCATTTTTGCTTGCATGTCTGTTAGTATGGACAGTGTGTGTATGAGTTTTGGAAGGTATGATTATTTATCTTCAAATAGCATAAATATTATTCAACAGCAATTTTCATACTACCTTTTCTATAAATCTTCACTTTCTCATTTATAAATTGGTAATACTAACAGCAATGTCTGCCTGGCTTTGTTATGAGAATTAAGTGAAATAATGTATCTAAAGTGCTTAGAGCAGTGCTAAGCATGTATGAACCCCACCCTTCTGCAAAATGCCAGTTTAGCAGTTTACGTTATAGCATTTAGTACCATTTGCCTTTTCTTTTCATTATGACATGACACCTGATACTCACAGTCACTTCTTGTCACTCCCTACTGTCCATAATTTATCATTTTTCTTCATTGCACTTATCATCCTCTAAGGTGCTTTATAACTCAATTTTTAATTTCCTTCCTTACCCACTAGATTATAGGCTTTAATTGGGTGGAATCCTTGGTCTTCATTGTTCACTACTGTACCTCCAGTGTAGGACAGTGTCTGGTCCATCATAGGTACCCAATAACTATTACTTGGATGAATGACAGAAGACCAGGTGAGCACCATGAAGTAGGCGGAGCAGAGCTTATTTTCTCCATTTTGCAGCAGAAGAAGGTGACTCCCTAAGAGGTACTACTTACCCAAAACCACATAGTTAGTTAGAAATTCCTGGAGCCATTTGTAGAAATCTTGGTAATGTATTTCAGCAAGACTCTGAAGGAAGAAAATATCTTTTATCATTGGTAGGATTCTGAGGTTGGTCAGAATCTACAGTAAAATGGACAAGGAGGAGAGAAGCAGTTTAGGGAGAGAAAATTCCCTTGAAAGACTGAGGCTAGGACAGGTGGCAGAGAATCTTGACTTACAGTCTGGAAGGCTTGAAATGTATCAAAGAGGCAACCAGAGCTATTAAATGTATAGGAAGATGTCAATGGCATAGTCAGGTCAAGCTTTATGATTTCTGTATTAAAATTATTTTATCTATCCTCTGCCAGTGTACTTATAACAATGTGATTGGGGGGGAAGAATTTTTAGGGTTTATACAAATATATACTATGTGATCTATAACGATCTCACAACTCTGACCTTCTTCCACCACATGACACACTAAAAAGAATGTGTGCCTGACTTGTGACCTGGGCACAGCAAGTCCTAGACCCTTCTAGTAGCTGAGCATGAGATCCTTAGGCAGTTGATATTCTGGCCACTGTTAGGACTTCTATTTGAAAAACCCCAAACTTCTTCTTGAGGAATGTAATGTAATTTATGATCTGGCTGCTTCCTGCTTCCAAAGGCTTGTCTATCATTGCACCAAGCCCTTGCACACATGAACACCTGTGCCCTGTGCCCATCAAAGTGAATTAACAACAGTTTCTGAGATACCTGAACCCTCTTATCACCACACTGCCTTTTTCCCTGCTCCTATGGAGCCTAGAACACACAAAATATTTAACATAGCAGCTAAATCACAACAAGTGCTGAAAAAATTAGATATTACATTGTATTATATTTTATCATATATAAATATATAGCACAAATATATATATATATGCATATTTCAGAAGTCTCATTTTTTCTTGGCCAGTCTCCCCACCCTCATCTCAGTGTCCCAAACCCACTGTCACAGATTTCATTCCCATTACCTGGGATATTTTTCATGTTTTGTATCTGTCCTTCTCTTCCACAATGTTCTCCCTGGGTACTGGCTCTATCTCCTTCATCTCCGTATCTCCAATCTCTTCCAGCACTTGGCATGCAGTCAATGCTCAAATGTAATTATACACTAAGGAATACATACAGATCAATGCAAAGCCAAAAGGACCTCTGTCTTTGGAAATGTCCAGAGGTCTTCTTTGTCAGACCTTCAAACCATGGAGTTTTCTTCAGGTTTTGTAATGTATTTCATTATAATTCATTTGAGGGGCCTATTAAAATCCATCCCTGAAATCTTCTTACTTTTTGAAAAAAAGCAGAGCCAGTTCTGACACTTTAAATATTCTGTACTGGGCTGGCAATCAGACTTCTTCAGCCTCTTTGCTTTGTGGCCAACAGACAATCTTTTCCTCTCTCAGAGCTTGGCTTGACATATTCATCATCTAGAGAGAATGCATACTCCTCAGAAATACTGAAATGACTTTAAATTGTTCTTGGAATTTGCGCAATTGCGTCTTCTGTGTTGCTCATAAAATGAAGTCTTCTGAAATTGCATTAATGTTCACCAGAAACCTCACTGCTTGTGTCAATTCAACCCCCCTCAAGAGCTGAGCCATGCTTCTAGGCTACTTCACACCTCTGAGATATCTCATTTCAATTACCAGAGTCGGTCCCAGCTCAGAACTTCTGGGAAAAATCTGCATCTACCGTATCATCTCCAATAAATTCTTAGAGCATGTAATATAAGGTTATGAGATGGCATTAAATTGCCTGGAAACACACACACATACAAGAACCCCTTGGACAGTTCTTTACCAGAAAACTTGAGAGAACATATGCTTTCTTTTGTCTCTTCCTCTTCTTTCTACTCCTTCCATGTGACCCTTTGGAAGAACATGCCTCTTTTATGGTTCTCCTAATCCCCTCTTAATGAAAAGTAGAAAGCAGATTGTAGTTATTCATCATCGTACTATTCTGACAACTAGAGCTGGCCAAAGATAGAAAGTCACCACTGCAGGATGTCTCCCAGCGACCTCAACTATTCTATTCCACTCCATGTATAATTCAGTTACCCTTTGATCACACTTCTGCAATTTCACTAATTTTACTGGACCAGCTATTGATGGAGGTGAGAGAATAAACTAGGATGTATTGAATATCAGCTAATTTCCAGGCCAGGTGCTGGATGTATGTATGCAAATAAGCATACATAGTATCATTTCATTTCATAATGAGCATTTTTAAAGTAATATTGTTATCATCTTCATATTTCATATGGGAAAACGGAGCTCAAAGAGATCCAGAGATTTCCCTGAGCCTAAGGACTAACAGTTAGTAAATGGTAAAACTAAAATTACAAGCCCTGAGCCATATGACTCAGTAGCCTGTGCTCTTTCACGAAACACTTTTCTCCATCCTACTCACACCTCATTTATGCTTATAGATTCCCCAGTGGCCAGCACATGGTATGCTCTTGTCAAATATTTGTTTACTGAATTAAATTATACTAAAGATAGCATGACTGTGCAAAACTGAACATTATTGTTCCAGTTTGCTGGAGACTGAGGGGCTTCCTGGACTTGGGACTTTCAGAACTAAAAGCAGGAAAGTTGGTTCCCGTAACTAACATTGATATAGGTAGAACATGATATACTGCTTTACTCAAAAAGACATCTATATCCATTATAGTTCTATCAATGTCTTATTTCACAATAGGTATGAGAAAAGTAATGGAACATAATAGATTAATGGATGTCAAGTGCTTGCCTTAAAAGTAAAAAGTTTCACTCTAGTTATAACAACCTAGAAAATTATCTTTCTTTCTATGATTTTCAATTCTGTTTAAGAATATGATACATCTATCTATTTGTCTACCTACCTAGGCATATATTACATATATACTTTTTTCAAACTTGCTTCTGTTAATCACAATTTATGGTATTATCAGAAATAATCTGTACAAGAGGTCACAAAAAAAGAAAACTGCAGGCCAATATCACTGATGAACATAGATGCAAAAATCCTCAAGAAAATACTAGAAAACAGAATCCAGCAGCATATTAAAAGGAGCATACACCATGATCAAGTGGGGTTTATCCCAGGAATGCAAGGATTCTTCAATATACGCAAATCAATCAATGAGATACAGCATATTAACAAATTGAAGGAAAAAAAGCATATGATAATTTCAATAGATGCAGAAAAAGCTTTCAACAAAATTCAACACCCATTTATGACAAAAACTCTGCAGAAAGTAGGCATAGAGGAAACTTACCTCAACATAATAAAGGTCATATATGAAAAACCCATAGCCAACATAGTTCTCAATGGTGAAAAAGTGAAACCATTTCCTCCAAGACCAGGAACAAGACAAGGTTGCCCACTCTCACCACTATTATTCAACATAGTTTTGGAAGTTTCAGCCACAACAATCAGAGAAGAAAAAGAAATAAAAAGAATCCAAATTGGAAAAGCAAAAGTAAAACTGTCACTGTTTGCAGATGACATGATACTATACATAGAGAATCCTAAAGTTGCTACCAGAAAACTACTAGAGCTAATCAATGAATGTGGTAAAGCAGCAGGATACAAAATTAATGCACAGAAATCTCTTGCATTCCTATACACTAATGGTGAAAAATCTGAAAGAGAAATTAAGGAAACACTCCCATTTACCATTGCAACAAAAAGAATAAAATACTTAGGAATAAACCTACCTAAGGAGACAAAAGACCTGTATGCAGAAAACTAAAAGACAGTGATGAAAGAAGTTAAAGAAGTTAAAGATGATACAAACATCTATTTATATGGAGAGATATACCATGTTCTTGGTTTGGAAGAATCAACATTGTGAAAATGGCTATACTACCCAAAGCAATTTACAAATTCAATGCAATCCCTATGAAACTACCAATGGCATTTTTCACAATACTAGAACAAAAAACTTCACAATTTGTATGGAAACACAAAAGACCCCGAAGAGCCAAAGCAATCTTGAGAAAGAAAAACTGAGCTGGAGGAATCAGGCTTCCTGACTTCAGACTATACTACAAAGTTACAGTAATCAAGACACTATCATATTGGCACAGAAACAGACATATAGATCAATGGAACAGGATAGAAAGCCCAGAGATAAACCCACACACATATGGTCACCTTATCTTTGGTAAAGGAGGCAAGAATATACCATGGAGAAAAGACAGCCTCTTCAATAAGTGGTGCTGGGAAAACTGGACAGCTACATTTAAAAGAATGAAATTAGAACACTCCCTAACACCATACATAAAAAGAAACTCAAAATGGATTAAAGACCTAAATGTAAGGCCAGACACTATCAAACTCTTAGAGGAAAACATAGGCAGAACACTCTATGACATAAATCACAGCAAGATCCTTTTTGACCCATCTCCTAGAGAAATGGAAATAAAAACAAAAATAAACAAATGGGACCTAATGAAACTTAAAAGCTTTTGCACATCAAATGAAAACATAAACAAGACGAAAAGACAACCCTCAGAATGGGAGAAAATATTTGCAAATGAAGCAACTGACAAAGGATTAATCTCCAAGATATAGAAGCAGCTCGTGCACCTCAATATCAAAAAACAAACAACCCAATCCAAAAATGGGCAGAAGATCGAAATAGACATTTCTCCAAAGAAGATATACAGATGGTCAACAAACATATGAAAGAATGTTCATCATCACTAATCATTAGAGAAATGCAAATCAAAACTACAATGAGGTATCACCTCACACTGGTCAGAATGGCCATCATCAAAAAATCTACACACAATAAATGCTGGAGAGAGTGTCAAAAAAAGGGAACACTCTTGCACTGTTGGTGGGAATGTAAATTGATACAGCCACTATGGAGAACAGTATGGAGGTTCCTTAAAAAACTAAAAATAGAACTACCACATGACCCAGAAATCCCAGTACTGGGCATATACCTGAAAAAAACATAATTCCAAAAGAGTCATGTACCACAATGTTCATTGCAGCACTATTTACAATAGCCAGGACATTGAAGCAACCTAAATGCCCATCAACAGATGAATGGATAAAGAAGATGTGGCACATATATACAGTGGAATATTACTCAATCATAAAAAGAAACGAAATTGAATTATTTGTAGTGAAAGAGATGGATCTAGAGTCTGTCATACAGAAAGAGAAAAACAAATACCGTATGCTAACACATATATATGGAATCTAAAAAAAAAAAAAAAAAAAAAAATGGTTCTGAAGAACCTAGGGGCAAGACAGGAATAAAGATGCAGACATAGAGAATGGACCTGAGGACACGGGGAAGGGGAAGTGTAAGCTGGGACGAAGTGATAGAATGGCATGGATATATATACACTACCATATGTAAAATAGATAGCTAGTGGGAAGCAGCAGCATAGCACAGGGAGATCAGCTTGGTGCTTTGTGACCACCTAGAAGGGTGGGATAGGGAGGGAGACACAAATGGGAGGAGATAAGGAGGTATATGTGTACGTATAGCTGATTCACTTTGTTATACAGCAGCAACTAACATACACTATAAAGCAATTATACTCCAATATACACAAAAAACAAACAAATAAACAAACAAAAAACCATGGAAAACTCAAAAGAAAAGAAATAATCTGTATTTCCCAGCAGAACAAACTATTTACAAGCTCTTCAGACACATTGTATTACTTTACACAAGAATTAACAACTCTGAGCTGATGATGGCAGTGCATGCAGAGTTTGTTATATTCTAAAAGCACTTTCATATATAGCATTGTATTAGTTCCCCCAAATAAGTATGGCCTTAACCCATATCTCATTTAGTGTTTTATATATAAAATAAGTTTTCACAAAGAACACCTCAATTTTCTGATAAAGAAACTGGAACTACAGAGATCAACAGATTTCATCATGATCACTTTTATTTGAAGTGGCAGGGCCAGGACCAACAGCGGGTGTCTGTTCTTTGCTCAACGCCAAGCTTCCTCTAGTTAATGGAAAAGTGAGAATAGAGCTGATGTTCAGTTCTTTGCAACTTATTCCACACCATTCAACCTTCGTTTTCCTACATTTTACATTGTCTTCTTACAATGGAACTCTGATGATATTCTCCATGGAGGCAGCAACACCAACCCTCTCCAATTTCAACTGGTCCCATAGTATTGCCTAGCAATTCTTCTATTTCCCTTTTCTTCTCTTTCAATTTCTCCATGGTATCTAATTCAACACTGTTTTACTTTGCTCAAGTTTCTGATCCTATGAAAAACCCCCTCCTTCTTAGCAGATGACCTAACCTCAAAATCTACAGAAGGTATGAGAAATGATTGGATAACAACTCAGTCAACCTGTTGACAAGGAGATGGAGGGGTTACTTCTTCTTCCCTCCAGTCTTCATTCCATGTCCTTCTTTTGGGAAAGCTGACTCTTTACTATCCATTTCAATTCTGTATCTTTACACCCTCACTTTCTCCTAGTTCCTTTACTTCTATAATTAAATCACTCAACTTGCTTCTATCTTTTAAATGACCAAAAGAAACAAGCCAACAAGCCAACAACAACATCTGCTATAACAACAAGTACAACACATTCTTGCTCCAGGAATCCACTTAGGGGATTTATTGTACACATGAACTTGTGAGAAATGATGCATGAACAAGGAGCAATTTGTTGCTCCTTCATTAGAGAATTGGTTGAATAACTGATGGTGCAGGGAGAGAACATGAGGCTGTGGAAAAGAACAAGGAAGCTCTTTATGAGCTGACATTGGAAAGATTCTCAAGATCTATTGTAAAGTGAAAAAAACAAGGAATGGAATTGTATAAATAATAACTTCTGTTTAGATAAGCGTGAAAAGATAAGACCGCATATTTTGATTTGCTTATTTATGTATAAGCAAACTCATGAGAGAATATAAGAAACATAATAGTGAACATGCTGGTGGGGTTAGGATGGGAACTGGGCAGGAGTAGAGGGGGCCATGGGCAGAGACTTCTCACTATATTAGCTTGTATACTTTTTGGTTTAGGAACCATATGGATGCATTACTTATTTTTAAATTAAACTAAAATACCTTTGTTTCCACATCTTGCTCCAATTATCAAATTCTCCCTTCTTTCTCTTTCATATCCAAACTTCTTGAAATCCATCCACATAGTTGCATATGTTTTCATCTCCATTTTGGTCTGTTCTCTATTGCTTTCCAATGTCTGCTTCCATCATAACAATGAAACTTATCTCACTGAACTTTTGCTTGTTAAATCCTATGGCCACTTCTCAATTAGTCTAAGTTAAACTGTGTGCAGTATTCAACATATTTACCTCTTTAAAATACTCCCTTCTTTGACTGCATGGTGCATTATTTTCCTGGATTCCCCTTTTCCTCTCTAGAATGCCTTCTCAGTCCGCTTGGGAGATTTGAGACAGAATTACCAGAATCTCAGGTAAGCATGGGAGTCAGTGTTTAGTGCCTGAGGGATCAGACACAAGATCTTGCTCCTCTTCTGTGTTAATTCAAACATTCAGTGATTTATAGTCCATGTCATTAGATGCAAGCTATATGCTAATGACTCATAAATTAATATTCCCAGCTCCAGTGTCTCTTCTGAACTCTAAATTCCTATATCCAATGTTCTATTTGCCATTGCTTTTTGGATGTGACTTTGAGCATCTCAACCTTAACATGTCTCAAAATGAATGCTTGATTTCTCCTCTTTGCACTCTCTCTTTCTCGTAGCCTCCCTCTTTGGGACACCACCCCTCCCTCTTTTCTTCCAATTTCCCCAGTCAACATCCTTGGTGAAATGCACACATCATCCTTTTTCCCTTAACTCCCTCATCAATCAATCTGAAAATCCAATTGTCTTAACTTCTAAAATAATCCAACTACTTCTTGCATCTTTAATCCATACTACCGCAATCAAAGCCACCATCCATCTCTCTCCTGGGCTATTGCAGTGGCCTCCCACTGACTATCCTGCATTCCTTCAGCCCATTCCCTTCAAGGTAGCCCAAACTAGCTTCTAAAACAAAGGCAGACCATGCCACACCCCTATGCAAAGCACTCCCCTTCTGTGATTACTTTCTGTATTGTGTTCTTTTTAAAATTTTTAATACAATTTTTAAGGGTACTTTCCATTTACAGGCATTACAAAATATTGGCTATATCCCCTGTGTTGTACAATACATCCTTGAGCCTATCTTACACCCAATATCTTGTACCTCCTATTCCCCCATCCCTATATTGCCCCTCCAGCCCCACTGGTAAACACTACTAGTAACCACTAATTTGTTCTCTATATCTGTGAGTCTGCTTCTTTCTGTAATATTCACTAGTTTGTTGTATTTTTTAGATTCCACATATAAGTGATACCACTCAATATTTATCTTTCTTTGCCTGATTTATTTCACTTAATATAATGCCCTTGAAGTCCATCCATTGTTGCTGCAAATGGCAAAATTTTGTTCTTTTTTATGGCTAAGTAAAATTCCATTACATATATATATAATATATATATAATGATATATCATTATATATATATTATATATATATATAATATATATATATCACATCCTCTTTATCCATTCATCTGTCGATGGACACTTAGGTTGTTTCCATGTCTTGGCTATTGTAAATAACGCTGTGTATTAGTGTTCTTTTGAGCCATAAAAATTACCACAAGCTCATACTTAAAACAACCCCCATTGATTAACTCATAACTCTGTAGGTTAGAAGTCCAGGAACAGCAAGGCTGGGATCTCTAGGTGAGAAATCTCACGAGCTATGATGAGGATCTTGGCCAGGACTGTGCTTCCTTCTGAGGCTCAGGGTCCTCTTCCAAGCACATTCAAGTGGTTGGCAGAATTCACCTCCTTACATGTGTAGAGCTCATAGCAGCTTCCGTCTTCTTCCAGGCCTGCAGAGACACATTTCTCACTTCAAATCTCAGGGGAGGCCAACTGAGGCTAATCTCCCTTCCTAAAATGTTATCTATTCATGGTAGTGACTATCCATCATATTCAGTGTTAACATTCACATCTTAGGGGAGGGTTATAAGGAGCATCTACAGCAGAAGGAAGGTATCTTGTTATCTTGGGGGTCTTCCAAGGTTTCTGCCTACCACACCTTCTCAGTCAGAGTAAAATCCAAATACTCACTCTGCCCTGCCTACCTCTCCAGTCCCATTTCTCACTTCCTTCCCTCTTATTCATTTTGTTTCAGCTATCCTGTGTTTATTTGTTTGTTTGCTGTTCCTCAAACTTGACAAACCAGCATCTGTCAAGGGTTTTTGTATTTTCTATTTTCTCTACCAGCAATATTTGGTTATATATCCTCAGAGCTAATCCCTTCTACTCAAATGACATCTCATCAAAGAGGACCCCCCCCAACCCTATAATCAAAGAGCACTCAAGCAAGAGTATCTCTCGCTTATCCAGATTTCCCTTTCCTTCAAAACACATTAACACCCTCAGTGCCACATATTTACTTGGTGTGTGTGTGTGTGTGTGTGTGTGTTCACAGAAGAAATGTAAGTTCCATATGTTTGCTATAGACTGGATGTCCCAGCATTTAGAGGGGTGTCTAGCACATAGCTGGTATCAGTAAATATGAATTAAATGTGTTGGCTGAGGAAACAGACTAATGAACAAATTAATCAGGTCACTGCATTCAGTGTTTGATTCTGAAACTTTGGTCTGCTTAAAAATTCATAGGTGAGATCTAAAACCCCATCCTTAAATATCCTGAATCTGTCCATCTAGTGTAGAATGCCAAAAAGTGCATTTTCAATATTTCTCCCACCGTTCAGATGCTGGAATGCACAGACTACACTGACAAAATGTCCCTGCTGTCATTGAATTGTGTTTTGGGGTCTCAAAAACTACCCAGAACCACCTACAAGGTGGTTTGGATCTAGCTCGGGAACCAAGATCCATGTCTTCCTGTCTAGTGATCTTTATTCATTAATTTAACAATTTGCATCATTCCAGAAGGTGTTCTAGGCACCAGGTGACAGCTAGGAACAAGTGTGAGAGGAACCCTTGCCCTCACAGAGCGTAAGTTTGTGTGGGCAGGTAATAAATAACTATACTGTAAGGTCTATTCAGGTCATCTTCAACCAGCTTCCTCAGCTTCTATTTTGTGATGGTTGCAAACTGCCTGAAAAGTGTCCTGGGGAATTTATTTTAAGCATCGATTTTAGTTCAGTCAGTGATTTTATGTATCCTGTTCTTTGAATAGCCAACTCTCTGGAGAAGGCCTGGATCGCCCATATCTTCCTTCTAGTAAATAATTAAAGGAACTCAGCATAGAACAATTATTAGGCTGCTTTTCCCAGGCCTGGCCTCCTGCCCTCCACAGAACACATGGGCTTCTTTTGACAAATGTCATTGGTCCCCAAAGCATGCTTATTCCTGGTAGTCAGTTTAATGATCTTAAGATTGCAGATCATGTCCCCTTGTAATGTTAAGCATTTATAGAAAGTACCTCCTACATCCTGCAATTAAAGCACCATCTTTAAAATAATTAGTCACAAAGAAAGAACGGCAGGCACTTTTAGGTGTTAGCAGGATGACATTAATTTCACCAGTAATTATTCAGGCAGTCCAAGACCTTTTCAGAAAGATACTCAAAGAAATAATATCTATGCTACCAAATTTAAATGTACATGTTTCATTGTTTCAAAACAGTTAAAGATAAGTGGCAAGGTGAGTGATACCAAATAGTTGCATATTAAGAGAAATATGAGGGGCAATACTGTTTTTAAGAGGTAGTCTAGTATAGTGGGAAAATTTCGGCGTCATTTAGAGCTAGTTAAAAGTCTTCATTCTGCCACTTGCCTTGACCTGGTAAGGTAATCTTGCCCTGCTTATTATCCACATCTGCAATAATGGAGGAAATAACACCTAACTCCCAGGGTTATTGCAAGGGTTCCAGAAGCTAATATACAGATATGCCTGCCACAGGGATGCAAAATGGATAAAAGAGATACAAATTCATGGCAATGACAATGAAGATGCTGAAAAGCAAGTAATTGAAAAAAGTAAGACCTGGAATGGATTTTAGAGGCTGGATGGAAATCCCTTATTGCAGAGATAAAGAGATTGAATATGATGCTGTATCAAAGTCTTGGGGCTTTATCCAGCAAGTTTTTCTGAAAAAACTTTGAGCATAATCCATGCCTTATGATGCAAATGTGGTGTTTATTCACCCCACCCATCTCTTCCTCTTCATTCTTAGGTATTTTAAAAACACATTCAAAAAGCTTTGTAATTTATGTCACAGATACTTTCATTAAAAGATTTTATATCATTAGGAATCAATAGGATTTAAAATTAGGCAAGGAATCATTGAACTCACCATTGTTCAATTAATAGAGGACAATAATATTAATAACTTAAGTTGCAAATATGCATATACACAAAAATAAATTTATTATAAATTGAGATTAAAGTGGTACATTTAGAATCTTCTAGTTTTTCCAGTGCTGCAGACTAATGGAAGCCAGATGCATGGAGTGGAAACAGTTTTTAAGGGGATTATGCTCAGAATTGTAGTGGCTTTATTCTTATCTCAGATTTTGTTTCTCACTTACAAAAAAGAGTATGGATTGGTCTCGCTTAGCTTGTTTGCTCATCCAAAGTGAAGTCTGTTTGGAAATGGTTAATGAATGCAGCACACCTCCATTTCAGAATGAGCCAGATTGGGGTAATCAGGTTTCCATCATTTCAGGAGCCAATTTTTCTTTTCTCTTTCCTCATTTGTCCTTCCCCAGCACACCCGCTGCAGAGTAGTCAGCAGAGGGGGTTTGAATAACAACAGTACTTTACATGTAAATAAGGCCTTTCATCCAAGTATCTCACAGCTCTTTGTAAACATTATCTGGCTGAATATAGATTATGAGCATCCTTTTAAAGCTAAGAAAATGGGTACCATGCAGGTAAGTGACTTGCCTAAGGGCACACACTAAGACTGGTGTTGTTCAGACAATGCTCCTGATGATTTGAGGATTTAATCATCCTACAGACCCAGGTAAGGAAATCTATCTGCATTACAACTCAAAGTTCCTGTATATCCCCACTTGAGTATCACTCATTATATTCATATAGCCCACAACGACAGCCTCTTCATTCCATCAGGTGTTTCTCCCCATAATCTGTTTTACAGCTTTCTGTCAATGTTGATAATCCCCATACTGTCACAGATCACTCTAATCCTTGAGGTTAAAGACAGCAGTTATGACTTTCCCTCTTTGAGTTTTAATTTCCACATTTGAAAACCTGGCTCAATGGAACATAATGCCGCATGTGAAAAACATAGTTTAGAATGAAGAGAGAATCCACAATTCTCGTTTGCAAATCTAATCTTCAGGATAAATGAAATGCAAAGGTTGACGGTAATGGAACCTTGAGGTTGTCAAGTGGAAGATTTTAAAACCTGGAAATGAAAAAGCCATTTTCACTGAATTATACAAGTGTGGTACTTGTGTTTGACTTCCTGAGGACCAAGCTAGGCTCTTTCTTACAAAATGTATATTGTAGAATAATATATTTTAGAAGAAAAATCTCAACGTTTCCATTTTAAGATGTCAATTTGTCATGAAAGCACATACAAAATGCTAAAAAACATGGATGGTTATAAGGCACCCAGGACCCTGTAGGATCTCCATGGTGCTTGGTGCTTCTCTCCTTCTTTGCTAACTTAAGAGTAGGTATAATACTCTCACAGGGTACAGAGAAGGGAACATCGCAGTGCTATATTGGCTTTGGTTCCAGTTCTGTTGTCAGTTCTCTGCGTGGCCTTTGTAGGTCATGCATCCTCTCTTGAGCACAATTCCTGCACCTAAAAATGAAATGTTTAGATCAAATGATCTCTCCAGTTTCTCCCAGATCTAAAATGTTATGCGTGTTCTATGATCTGAGCCTATCATGATTACCTATGAGAGTTTTAAACCATGATACCAACTCTAGAATATCTTGCTCCAGATAGCCCTAATTTCCCAGGACAGCTGTTTTCATTACTCTGTATCTGTGCCGTCTAATACAGAATCCACTAGTCACATGTGGCTATGAAACAACTGAAGTGTCTGGTCCAAACTGAGATGTGCTGTGGGTATAAAATGCACACCGTGTTTTAAAGACATTTAAAAACTGTCTAAAATGTCATTGTACATTTTGCTTTAATTGCGTATTGAAACTTTATATTTTGATAAATACACTATTAAAATAATTTTATGTTTCCTTTTATTTTTTAAATATAGCTTCTAGAAAACTTTAAATTAGATAGTCTATTTCCACTTCTATTGGACAGCATTACCCTAGATAACAAGAAAAATATGTACATATGTGCTTATATATGTAGTAATGGGTGTAATACCTGCAAAATCAAACTGTAGGTTTTTACCTTGAATATACCTTAGAACACCATCTGACCCAGTCTCCGGACCTCAGCCCAATTACATATTATTATTCCTATTTTATGAATAAGGGTCCAATAGATCAACTGAATGGCCCCAAAACAGAGAGCCTGTAAAAGTTGGTATGGTGCCTATAGCTCAGTGTACTTTTTAAATGTCACTGTATAAATTCACTTTAAAAATACTATTATATAACAGATTCTGCCATTTTCTACTCATTTTGGGAAAATGACATCTTATGCTTAAAATATTTTTTGTCAATTTTAAAGAATATTTTTTTGAATCTAGCATTCTTGAATTCGAATCAGAAAGCTACTATCAGTTGAGGAAAATGTTGGGTTCAGAGGCTGCACTATAAATGACACTACGTTTTCTTTCTGAAATTCTGAACAATGGAGGCATGAAACAAAGGAACAGCAAAGAGAAGAGGGCAAGAGATGCCCTTCATCACCAAGAAGACCTGGCTTGCTGGACTGCTGGATGTGTTTTTTTTATCCTTGGACAATTAACAGAAGAATGACACCCACTGCTCCTTTACTATCCCCTTTCTGAATCCCTACTCTGTTGTTTACATTTTGCCCCCAGATGGCTCTCAATTATGTCAGACAGGATATTAATTACATGAATCCCACTGTCACTTTACATTCTTTATTCCTTATTCATTCCTTATTCTATTTCCCATCCCAACTTACATCCAGCCAAATTGTTCAACACAGTATATCAACAGTTCTGCATGAGATAAAATTGTTTAAAAAAAATTGATTCAAAAATAAAAATGCGTAGTGACACTCAGATAATAAAATTCCAAAAAATGGACATATCCCAAATTTAAATATAAACTGCCTCTAATTATAAAATTCTCAAGGAAAAAATAAAGTTTAAAGATTATTTCCCATTGTACTTTAAGTCCAAAGATGTTAAAGTTGGAAGGTATTCAAGTCCAAAATCAAATTGTCTTGCCCTTGTGAGTTAAAATTTAAAGAAGTTAAAGTCTAAAATTAATTGTCTTTAACTTTTTATTCTCAGTCTCAGCTAGAGGATTGTCAGTATCTAGGTAGACTGGGGTTCCTTTAGCAACTACCAAATAGGCTCTTTCTGGATAACATTCCTATGGTTGTATTACTTTAACACGAAACTCTCAGGAATCTCACTTTTAAGAAGCCCTAAGAGTGAAGTAAGCACCCATAAGTATCAAAGTATTGGTTCTATATACACTGAATTTAGAGGTCAATACTCAACTCTTAAAAATGCTACCCAGGGACAATTGTGTTCCTAGACTGTGTATTTAGCCTTGATAAAGATTGAAGTTTAAAACAGTAAGGCCTGTATTCAGAATAAGTCTTGCCCCTATGGTTGAATCATAGTCAATCACAGCAGGGGCTCAGTGGTATCTGAATAAAGGAAGATAGATGGAGGACAAAAGAAAACAAAACAAAAATAAGTTTTCTTGTTTTTGTCCTAGTAAGGTATATTAGTGTATACCAGTTGTCCAAAGCCCACAACAAATACGCTTGAACTGAGCTTAAATAAATCTTCAACTGGTGATTAATTTTGGTTCTATCCATTAGCCATATTTCTCAGGGAATGAGATTTGTTGGGGAGGGGTCCACATATGCATAATATTTTAAATTCCATTTTCTCTTTTGAGTCTCATGTTTTTGGTATGTCAGCTCTAAAATGAGTACAAGCTCTTTGTAATTATGTAATGTGCCACTCTAATAAGTCCAGACATTTCCAGTTTTAATGGAATTGTCATTCACTGCCTACCTAAGCCTGGCCTGGACACTTTAAGCTATAACTTTATTAGCTCATTTTTGTACACCCAGAACTCAGCTGCCTTGAAGTTTAAAACACCAACACCTGTCTGTAGAAAGCTTCTTACACTTATGATTGTATTATTGCCTTTTCTATGTTGTTTAGGAAAAGTTTTTCCTTTACAGTAAGCCTTGATGCTATAAGGCATTATAGGGCCCCTCCCAAACTTGCTGACCTCTTATCCTTATTGAGGATCCCACTGTCTCTCCAAGTAAGCTAAATGTAGTTTGTATTTTCAGTACAAAGAACTCTGACATCATCTTCTCTGAGTCACCTACATCTTTTCTGAGGCCAGGGAGGCCACCATTCCTTATGTAGGATGTTGTGTCTGCTGGGACCAATTATGAAGCTCAGTGGCTTTACTGGGGCCTGAGCATCCCCATATCCATGTCCGCCTATTTTCTTTGGACAAAGCTGCCGAAAGCTGCAGTCATCCACCAAGGTCAAAATATCCTATGGTTAGCTAAATCATTTTGCCTAAGCTTCAGCAGTTAAAAAACCATCACACAAATATAACAACCTGCTCAGTCTAACATATGCCTCTACAAACCACCAAGATTAAAATGCATGACCCATGTACTGAAGTCCAAAGTCCAAAGACGAAGCAAACCAGTCCAGTCAACCACTCCTTAGGTGTCTTGCTCTATGATTTTTTCCCCTTATCTCATTTCATGATTGTCCTGACCCATTCACCCACTGTAGGGATCTTTAGGTGACCCAATGAATAGCACCTTGCTTCTCTGTCCAGAAAAAATATAACAAAGAAATGGAAAATAAAAACAACATTATCATCTTTACTACTAATAAAATCTAGGTAGAAAACATGGCTTATGGTGGACATATCTGTGAGCAAGTCAGCTTACACTCAGTAGACCCCAGAATTAGCTGGGCTCACTCTTCTAGTCAAAAGCAACATTTCATGAGATACACCTCCACAGGTAGGGTACCTGCCCAGGTAAGGGTGGGGCATGAACAATCCTTTCACTGAGGCATGGCATACTGAATTACTAGTACAGGATTTACTACACTCTTTCTGCTTTTTATTAGTGATGTTTGCCCCCATATTGGTTTGTCTTTCACAAACTAGTTTTAAGTTCTCAAACAACAGGGATCATGCTGTTCATCACCTCTGAATGCTCGCAGTGCTTCTATGATTCACTCTTCTTTGTAAGACTCTAATAATGCATTTTGAGTTAAATTACTTGTCCCAAACATTGAAATTTATAGAAGAGAGATGGTGGGCTGCAAGAAAATGGCACTAGCTTAGCCATCTGTACTAGTCAGTATACTTCTGTTCCAAGGGAAGGAAACCAAGCTCAAATTTGTTTAAGCAAAAGAGGACTATGTTGGCTTATATAATTGGGGAGCATTTAGGTTGAAGCCATTTCAGGCAGAGTTGTATTCAGGTTTTCAGACATTGACGTGAAGTCTCCATTTTTCTCTCTTTCTCGGCTCCATTTGCTTTTGCCTTATTTTCACACATTTTTTAAATGTTTATTTTATATTGGAGTACAGTTTAACAATGTTGTGTTAGTTTCAGGTGTAGAGCAAAGTGATTCAGTTATAGATATTATTTTCACACATTTTTTAATGAATCATGTTAAGAAAGCTTTACTCAGCTCCAAACCCACCTTAAACTTTTAGCTCATAATTCCAGGGAAAATAAGGGCATTACTTCCCTAATTGTCCAGAAGAGAACTCAGATTCATTTCCCTCACCTTGAACCATACACTATTACCAGGAGGCTGAAATATTTCCTCTGGATTTAGAGGGGTTAGGATCAGCTCCACTTGGACTTCTCTGAACCGATGTTATTATTAAGAATGGGGGGGGGGTCTCAAAGAAAGACTTGCCATGTTTAAAAAATAGCATATGCCCGTTAAAGAATTAGACAGAACTACAATCAATCCCAGTACTGCCATGCACTAGCTATTTGAAATTGTGCTAGGTATTAATCTTTTTTTAAACTCTTCATAAGATTTTTGTGAGAATGAAATGAGACACTAAATAAAGTCCCTAAGATACATAACATATTCAATAAACGTTAACACCCTTAAGACACTTCCTATACATATTTCTTAATGTCATTCATATGTAAAATAAAGATGTCCTTAAAAAAGTTAATAGAAAATAGAAGAAACAGGGGAAGGTGATGAATGGATGTAGAAAAACCTACTGAAACACAGTGATTTGAATGTCAGAGACAATGTACATATATAATTGCATTTAAATCTCTTTGGGGGAAAATATATTGTTGTGTGAATACAGTTGATAATGGCAAGTGCCAGAGTTACCTTAATTGTGTCCTTTGTTACTGTGAAATCCATTGAAGCCACGTACCTTTCATTTATTTGTCAAAACTCATGTGTCTAAGATACTTCAAGAGAAATTGTAGACATAAAAGACATTGGATGTATTAGCATTCAAATAATACATCACCTTCCCATTTTTACCTTATAATTCTTATATCCATTATACCACAAATCATCCTTCAATCTGAAGAAGGTTAAGTATTTTAACAAAGAGTTTGTTGTGCTCACATTATATAAACAGGTGCCACTACTGTGTAAAGGGAGTTTGATATTTCTGCAAGATATCCCTTGAGGAGTGGTGACAATGACCAAAAATATTTTTTAAATATGTGAACTCATCTAGGAAACCACACAATAAGGACAGAACTGTTCTGAATTAATTCCAGATCACAACTTATTTGGCTGCCATGAGCTACTGTTCTTTATAACCATCAACCTTGGATTTTTAACTACCTGTGTCCCATCCTCAATTCAGCTCTGACATACAACTCCAGCTATCTTCATTATATAATCTTCTGGGCTAACTTTTCTGATTTCTATCCCTAATTGAGTTGATTGTTAAGTTTGAAGAAATTTTAGAGTCTCTTGTTAAGCACAGTCTCCATTAAATGCTAAATTATACATACTTATAATTAAGTAAATTATATTAAAAATGCAATTAGTCAATTTATAAAACTCATCACTTTCCAATTATTTTAATTCATTGAAAGTCTATATAG
The DNA here is from genome assembly GCF_028564815.1 of Eubalaena glacialis. Lineage (NCBI taxonomy): Eukaryota > Metazoa > Chordata > Mammalia > Artiodactyla > Balaenidae > Eubalaena > Eubalaena glacialis. The sequence continues at coordinate 40,392,707 of NC_083720.1, read as the reverse complement.
TCTACAAAGCACTATATGCAAGATCCAGGATGGATAATATGTATATAATATCTGCCCTGAAAAGGTTTAGATTCTATAGTCTAGTGATATTTTTCAAACCGTGGTTTGGTGCACACCAGAAATGTCATACATTTATAAGTGAGAAGGCAGAAAGGGATCCTATGGTCAAATAGATTTGGGGATCACTGGATTATACGAAGTAAAATACATTATATTACTGTAGGACTTATCTGAAATGTTTTTATGCCAATGTGCTTTGGATTGCTCCAAAAGAAGTGCAATCATCAGGCTTTTAAAGTATTAGAACAATTTTTGGAAGGATGTATCTTCTAGAGCTAAGATTCCATAGGATTTGAAGGTTCTATAGGTTACACTACTGGGTAATACTTGTATTCTTTTTGGCAACCCACCTTTTGTCATTTGCTCTTCAATTTCATGTTCTATAATGGCGAATAAGGGACCAAGTCATTCCTGCCCACCCTTCTTACCTTTCCTCTTGGTCAAGTCAGCTTCCTGCTAATAGAGGAAAATTGAACAGCTTCCAAAACACTGGCAAGCAGGCATCAACCCAGCAGAGCAAATGACCTCTACATGTAGAGAACTGTTTAAAATAGACTCTTGTAAGTAACCATCCAACACTTCCTTGTGAGGCAACAATTCATTCTCTTAAGGTATTTCTTGTAGCAATATGTGTTCACAGGGGATTTAGTGTTGGTTAAAAGGACAGGGTGAGTAATGAAAAAGAGTAATTCTATATAAATCAACCCAGGGGCAAATTAGGGTGATGGACTTAGCAGAACAAGGGACTGGCAAATTGTAAATCCTCTGAGTTGTCTATTACTCCATGAGCTTTTGTTGAGAATTTCTCTGAAAAACTTACTGCAGATTATCACTGTTATCTGTGAATGTCTGAGGTATACTTTATCACTAGAGGAGACAATTTTTAGAGCTTGGAAAGAAATTCAGTGGGCTGCCTTGTATCTCAGGGTTTTAGTGAAGCAGTGTTTCAGCTTCTTGGGGGAAACCACTGCAGGTATGATACAATACCACTTAGAATGCAATGTTCTTTCTGGTGTTACACACATACATGCATGCATACACACATGCACACATCAAGATTTAACTGTGTGGCACAATGAATTTTAATCTTTTACCAACATTAATGTTTTGAGTATAAATAATAGATAATAGTAACAGGTATCAAATACAGTAACATTATCAAATTTTCTTCTTCTATATATTCTCCCTTGGAAATCTCACGTAATTGTCACAGAATCCTTTGCTTTGTCGTTGGGATGATTAGAATCAAGTAATTGTTTTCAACTCTGAGCCTTCTCCAGATCTCCTGGACTGCATTTCTATGTTCTTGCTGGGCAGCTCCACGTGCATAACCCATCAGTAACTCAAACTCAATATGCCTCAAATTAGACTCATTAATCTTCTCTTTCCAAAATACTCCTATTTTCATGTTTACCATTTACAAAAAAGACATCATTTTCTTCACTCCTCCCCACCCAGCCATTCAAGTGTAAAACATTTTTCTTTGCTTCTCATATTTCTAGGACTGTTAAATACCACCTCCATGATCCCATAAAAAACATGAAGAACAAACATAAACAAATTTGACATAAGAAAACAAAAGCTTTATTTCGACTGAAGCATATCACTTAATGAGTATTTTTAGAGTACTACAATGAACTAGGTAATTACAGACTAGCTGCATGACCTTGGGAAAGTCACGCAAAATTTCTGTTCTTCGTTTTCATGAGGAAAAAGAAAGAAAATTGTAGCCTCATAAGGTTGGTGGGAGGATACAAAGACGTGATGTTTGTGGGCTTGCTATGCAAATCATAAAGCAATAAAAATGCAAACAACTCAGCCATTTCTCATCTATAACCTCACTAACTCCATCAAGCCTTGATGATTCCTTTCCTTCTAAAGTAGTATTAAAATTTTAACAAGTTTTTTATCCAGGCTATGTTGGCTTTTGAGCCACTAAAATTAAGCCTTCATTTCATGCACTGGCTCACTCACTCACTTTTTAACTCAACTAACATTTAATAAAGACTACAAGGGGCTCAACACTATGCCCTGGGCTTGAAATACAGACGTTATCTGAGCCTTATTATGTGAAAAATTAGCAATTGCACTTGCTATAGAGAGTTAACACGAGTTAATGGGTGAGATAAGTCTTCCTTATCTTACACAGTACCTGACATCATGCAGTGGGTGTTTGCTAACTATTGGTTACGTCCCTTTATTACTGTTAATGTCTAAAGCCCACATTTCCTGGCTCCCTGCCCAGTTTTCTCTAGATATAAAACACTGTCTTCCTTACACAAACATTTATTTTCCTGTCTAAACAGCTAAATTTTTATGATACACCCTCATATGTAAGAATATACATTGTATCCCCAAGGATTTCAATATTGAATGAATAAATATTTAATGAATAAAATTTCCTCAATACCATATCAATGTGAAAATAAATGCCTTGAAAGCTATTTAAAAACCCTTAAGGCAGTAGGCTGTCTGGATATAAAGAGGCACCTGGCATTCATATCAGCACCCATAAAATAGAATAAGCCCTTCCACCTATTTTCTTTCCCCAGCACTTAAATTTTTCCAACTACTCATTTACATTTCCTTTGAATCTTTAAGCAGTGTTCAAAAATAGCTCTTCTACAGAAAGTAAATTGATCAACAGACATGCAGTTCTCATTGAAAACAATATCACAAGGAACGCCCTGCATTCATGAGCTTACCAGTGCAGTAACCTCAGTTTCTCTCTGTTTCTCTTTGTCTCTGTCTCTCTCTCTCCATCTTTCTCTCTTTCTGTCTCTCTGTCTCTTTCTGTCTCTCTCTCTCAGCCTCTCTCTCTCTCTCACTCACACACACACACACGCACACATACACTCATATCTATAATCTTGTCTCTCTATGTATCCAAGGAAATTGGCTGAGTAAGCCTATTGGTGATGAATCACTTTGCAACAGCATCGTGAAAATAGAATAGAATTCAGTTAAACAATTCTTGCTTTCCCCACATTTCATTAACTCAAACCTACTTCTGTGGTTCCCCATAGTTTTTTTTTCTAGATATATGTGCCGAAGTAACAATAATACTAGTCATAATTTATAACAATCTGCCCCATAGACTCCAGCATATACCTCATGCATCAATTTGAAACATATGAAATTGATCATAGTCAGCTGGTTTTGACATAGAAATACAGCAATTTCTATGACTTAACCTAAAAGGACACATGCCACAACTTTGTAATTCTTTGTTCCCTTTTTCCCACCACTGGACTGAGTGCTCCTCAGGATAGATATTTTGTCTTACTCTCTTCTGTATGTAACGCTCCAAGCACGGTGCTTGGCACAGAATTGGTGCTAACAAATGCTTGTAGGTAAGAAATAACTCTCTTTTAGAGAGTATTTGTGTGTGTTATGCTGGATGATTGACAGAACGCTCTTTGGTATAGATGAGGCAGAAACTATTAGAAAGGATAACTGAGTTGTTAATGAGACAAATCTTGGGCCAATAGACCAGCTTTAGAATGGGCTATTGGGCAATGAGTAGCCTGGGCTCTACTCATTGCTGGTTCCAAGATCTAAGCAATTTCATTTAATCTCGTCATTAAATCACAATTCTTCCCTCTGTCAGATTAGATTAACATATTATCAGACATTTACTGAGTACATAATCTGTATAGGCCACCTGTAGTTTACCTGCATTACCTCATGAAATAATCAAATCAACTTAATGAGTGGGAAATTATAGTTAGTCCCATTTTACAGATGTGAAAAAGAATCCAAGGCTATCAAGATAGATAGTAGATAGTACAACTGGGTTTAAGTCGTGTTTGTCCAACTTCAAACTCAGATGCCTAATCACTTCATTATGAAGTTTTCCCAAAGCCTACCTGGCAAAATAGAGCTGAGAATCAAAGAAGATTATAAATATTCAAGTACTATAAAAATTATCGAGTTACCATTGGTTGTACCCCTGTGTCCTATATTAGACATTTTATATATTTTATATTATTTAATCCTTAAAATATATCTTGAAGTTGGTATTATTTTCACCACTTAATGAATAAACTGAGGTTCAGAAAGAAATGACTTCCCACGGTCACCAGCTGGTATGTAACAGTCTTAAAATCTTAACAGCCTAAGTGCAATTATAATAGTTACAATTAAAGACAAACGAAAGAAGTTGGAAAAAAGTTGAAACCCTCCTATTACCTTTATCTAAAATATGTAGAATATGAAAACCCACAGATATGTATTCAAAGCTTGGCCCCATATCTCAAACAGACAACTTTGTTTCTTTAGGCCTCAAATTTTTTCACATATAAAAGAGGAATGATAATAGCTCTGTAATTTTAAGAATTAAATGGCATATCACACTTCAGAAGCTTTGTATATTGTGCACATGCAAGATATACTTGTCATGATACTCATTGTTACATTATCCCATCAGCTAGCAGGAATATTAGTAAAGCTCCCTTAGTTGGAAGAGTATTTATTATAGATGAGTCCCTGTGGGCAATAAACAACTTTGAACGGCACTGTGGATGAGGAGAAGACGCTGTGTTTAAACAGTGATATTGGCCCAGTTTTATCTGGTTACAAAATGAAACTCTAAGCTAAACCTATTGGAAAAGTTAGGGTATTTTAAAAATATGCAGTTTGATGATTGAGCTCAAATGTCTGCTTGGGAATTTGTGATTTGGAAGTACCCACCTTCAATGTCACTGCTAAAGACTTAAAGAGAGCATGGCCAACAATGCATACTAAAGGGGGCCGTACAAATGGAAGGCACCAGACATATTCACCTCAGTCCTTTCTCAGGCTGTATGTAAGGGCATTTTATCTCTTCCTAGACCTCTTGTAACGCATCTCTCTGCTGTCTTGATGAATTTTAGGTTCATGCTCTGTCACAGCACCCTTCATTCTTGTTTATCCAAAGGCACCTACTTTAATGTTCTCTCCTGGGTCATTTTCTCACCATTTATATCTGAGAAGTTTGCACATCCAGGTGTGTCAATAAAGCTATTCTTCTCAGTCTGACAAGACTTTATTTTGTAGATCATACAGTACTCAGGGCATCTACCTACTATTGTTGAGTTCTCCTGCTGTTCTTTGTGGACAGGTCCTGAGCCTTCCATGGTCTTCCTAAATGTGTTTGGATCCCCCTAAGCTCCATATGGGCTTTCACTGAGGCCATATTCTCTAAGTCATGGCACTCATCACATTCCGTTTCAGTAATCTAGATTATTTCTTTAAGTTCTCCACTGTACTATACATGCCAGAAGAGTGGCAGCATAACCTGCCTAGTTTACTACTACGTCCTTAGATCCCAGTAATATACAATTGACACCACACTTCAATGAATAAATTGTCGACTTTGTGAATAAATTATTTATTTATTTCATGAATAAAATAAGTTGTTCATATATTTATCTCCATCAGAAGAGTTTAACCTCCATAGATAGTACAGTCGGGTTTAGTAGGCCTCACAACTCTAATTTTAGGTGAGAAGTCAGGGACTCACCAAGGTCAAATATTTTCCCCAGGGTCACAGTTACACAATTGTTGAAAGGAGATGGGGAACCAGAACCCAGTCCTTCTGACTTGAATGCAGGGCTCTGCCTTCTATTTCAGCCATAGCAGGCAGGCACTTTTATTACAGCCACCTTTATATTTAGTCTCCCTTCTAATTTAGGCTCTTGTTGCAGTGTTATACCTGGCAATTTAGGTTGTATTCACTGCTGATATATATTCTTAAATGTATGCAATAAATTTAAATGAATAAGGTGTCTTGCTGAGTGGAAAATCTGGATTATTATGTCCTGAAAGCAGATCAGCACAACCATTTTATGCACATAAAAATAACCTTGGGGTTGTTAATATGAATAATACGTGTTATCACCATTAAAGTAAGATTTAGATGTTTAGCCTTTTCTCACATAACAGGCTGTCCATTTTGGTAGAGAAAAACTCTTAATAAAAAAGATTAATGAGATAAATAGGTTTCTTTTTATATACAGAAATTTTTCCTCTTTCTGAAATTATGTCTCTTCTGAAAACTCAGACACTCTCTTTGCCATAAATGAAAGGCCACTCTTTGGTGCAAAAGAAAAGACTGAACAGGTGAATTTTACCAGTGATGATCTTAAATATTGATGCTATCAAAGGCTTTTGTTGGAGAAAGTTTACTTATTAACTTGCCAGCAGGTAAAATTAAATCTCTATGAGGTCTCTTTTCCTCTAAATAGTTTTCAGCTGGCAAACATATCTAAAAATACATATGACCAGGGCTCAGCCGAAGTAATGGAGCAGTAAAAATAGAAAGAAGTAAAAAGCCTTCCTTTTTCACTTAAACCTCAAAGAGGAGAGCAGATTTGATCTGAATTGATACTCTCTTCAACAATTCAAATTCTGTTTTTTAAATTAATTTTTGTTGGAGTATAGTTGATTTACAATGTTGTGTTACTGTCTGCTGTACAGCAAAGCGAATCAGTCCCATATAAGTCATTACAGAGTATTGACTAGAGTTCCCTGTTCTGTACAGTAGGTTCTTATTAGTTATGTATTTTATATATAGTAGTGTGTATATGTCAATCCCAGTCTCCCAATTTATCCCTCTCCCCTTTTCCTCCCCTTGATAACCGTAAGTTTGTTTTCTACATCTGTGACTCTATTTCTGTTTTGTAAATAAGTTCATTTATACCATTTTTTAAGATTCTACATATAAGTGATATCATATGATATTTGTGTTCAATGTGAGGCAGAATCCTTGACTGCCAGTAATTCCCATTGATTTAGTTTCTCCTTGGGTGGCGATGACCAGATCCTTTAGCTTAAGACCCCTTGATTCCAAGTAAGAGACAGATGATCTTGAGGAAGAGGCAAATAGTCTTAGGCAGAATGAGATGTCTCTGGCCTCAGGCCACTCAAGCAAACCTGCATTAAGCACTGGTGGTAGTTAGTCTTCAAAGTAGTCCCTAATGATTCTTGCCTCCTCATAGTGCCCTCCTCCACTGGATAGGGCTGACCTGGGTAACTAATAAGATATTGTAGAAATTAGGGAGTATGACTTTTGAGGCTAGGGCATAAAAAAGCATGGTGCCTTTTATCTTGCTCTCTTGGGTCATTCTCATCAGGGAAAGCCAGTCACCATGTCATGAGGGCTCATATGGTGAAGAACCGAGGCCCCCTGCCAATAGCCATATGAGTGAGCAATCTTGGTTATGGAACCTCCAGCCCAGTCCAGTATTCAGATGACTGGAGACCAGGCCAACATCTTGACTGCAACCACATGAGAGACCCTGGGTCAGAAATACTCAGTTTACCTTCTCTTGGTTTTCTGATGCCCAGAAACTATGAAGTAATAAATATTCACCATTGGAGCCACTAAAGTCAGGATAATTAGTTAGATAATAGGAATAGATAATGATTAAAGCAATAATATAACCATTTACATAGCACCTTTGATTACTAAGCACATGTCAAAGCCTGCTCCCTTTTAAAAGGGCATATAGGGAATCCCCTGGTGGTCCAGTGGTTAGGGCTTGGCACTTTTACTGAGGGACCCGATTCAACCCCTGGTCAGGGAACTAAGATCCTACAGGCCATGCTGCCAAAAAAAAAAAAAAAAAAAGTAAGTAAATAAAATAAAAAAGGCATATAATCACTATTATTATCCACTATTGGAAAATCAAGAAACAGGCCAGAGAGGATCATTGAGCGACTCAGAACCACAAGGCTTTTGTATGGTAGAGCGAGAATTCAAACTCAGGTCTAGAGAAATCTAAAATTATTTTTTTCTATCACAACATGTTCAGAGATTTAGGGTTCAAAGTTCAGTTTAAACAGCTAACACATAGACAAACAAGGCAACCTGCCTGAACTTCCAGGTCCAACTCCTATGTTCTTCCTAGTATCCTGCAAGAAGAAGACGTCAGGCCTCCTGGACCCAGGAATTCATTCTCCCAGCTGCCTGGGGTCCAAACATGGGGGGCAGACCACATCCAAAGACGCGTCAATGTGAGAGAAGGGAGGAGTTTTACAAAGACACAACCGCTTTGCCTCAATTGAACACTGTTCTGCAGATCCAAACCTGTTCCAGAACCCTCCCCAGCATAAGATAAAACCTTCGTTGCAATGTCATTGCAATTCCACTTCCTGTTATCCTCATCTCCTTGTTTTCACCTCCTCAGTGCTGGTGTTTGTGAGAGCGCTTTTCAACAAGCTGCCTGCAAACAAATTCCTATTTCAGAGTCTATTTCCCAGATAAACTTCACAGTCTATCCTGCTTCTCAACCCACTGCCTTATTTTTGAAATGATTGAGCTAGCCTAGGTATTTCTGATTCTCATGGTATAGTCCCTGAACCAGTAGCAGTAGTGTCATCTGGGAAACTGAGAGAAATACAAATTCTCTGGCATACCCCAGTCTTACTGCACCAGAATCTCAAGATGTGGAGATGCAGAATGTGTATTTAACAGGCCATCCAGGTGATTCTGACGCACCATAAAGTGTGACTGCTATTGGTGTAAAGATTTATTCCAGCTCTTAAACACCTTGGTATTGCGTTACTATCATATAACTGTCCTTCAGCTGGTTGGTCCAGAGACTTAATAGGATCAGATCACATGCCATTTGAGTTCCAAACATTATAAAATCAGATTACAATTCAGCAGTTGTTATGTGCAGGCATTGGACACCAGATTCTAAATTTTTGCAATTTTGCAGTAAAGACAAGTTTATTCTAGTCAGGCTGGTGGGTACAAAGGGGTATAAACTTCAGAGTCAAGAGTAGCTACTTTATAATACCATCTTCACAATCATCTTGATGTATAACCTTTCAGAAGTCATTTCAACTCTCTTGAGCTAGTTTTCTTATACGTATTATGGGTTTATGTGTTCATGCACTGACTACTTTACAGAATTGTCGCTAAGATTAAATGATATAATCTGAGAAGTAAAGAAAGCTTGGGGTCATATATCTTTCTTATGGGGTCTGGCAATTTGTACTCCCTATAAATAAATAAAAGACTATATGCATACATGACTATAAACACTAATGTTAATATGTATTGAATGAGTACTGTGGTCTACACGAATAACAGTGGTACAGAACATATTTGTTTTATTTGATTTTTTATAATGAATGTATGTTTTATGTGGTGGGGGAGGGGAATTGGTCACAAAGCTCACACCTATCAGATTTACTGATTCAACATAAACAATTTGTTTGCAAAGTCAGTTAAGTCCCTATTCTCTAATACCTTTTTCGTTCTTCAAATCTAAGGAGTTTAAGAATTTATTGATGATAATAACTGAGAATACTAATAGTTAACACTTTCACAGCATTTACAATGTGTATATGATGCTGTTCCAGGTATGTGAATGTGTTTGTGTGTGTATAAATACATAAATAATATAAGTATAATTGAATATATATTATTAGATGTTAATGTTAGCCTACATTCATAAATAAAAAGTAACAAACTAGAGCACAGAGAGATTATGTACCCAAAGTCACACAGCATTGTAAGAAGAACTGGGATTTAAACCTCAGTAGGCTTGTTTTTAGAGACCCTGGTGTCACCAATGGTGAAATACTGCCTCTCTAAGTAAAATAATATACTACTGGCATGATTCAAGGTAAATGTACAGCCGTTGGCATTTTATTAGTTATCACTTTGGTTCAGGGTAAACAACATTTGATCCTGATGGGACAGGTTGAATTATTTTATGATTGGTTTTCAGGGTTTGCCAGAGATCAAGAAGGTGGTATCATGGCAAACATGGCCAGCAGATCCAGGGGTGGGAATTTACATAAGAAAGTACACTAATAGTGGTAGAACACCCAAAATTCTGAAGTCTCAGAACATAGTCCAGTTGGTCTGAAGCCCACACACTAAGTAAGCATGAAGATGAATATGATAAACATCTTTCATTTCTTATTGTTACGCTTGGCTGACCAAATCTTTCAAGTTCTTCTTAATATTTGGATGGTTTTTCACCAAACTACTGCCAACCAAAACAGCAGCAATTATAACAGTAACGACTAGTTTTCTCAGATCCCTTTGTTGTGAGGGTGCCAGATATGACCTAGGTTTAGTCAATCAGATGACTCATGCAAGAGAATGAAGAGGAAGAGAGTAATAGGAAGCAGCATCCATGAAGTGGGAAGATCGATCTTTTGGCCAGAGTGTGAGAAGGGGCAGTTGTAATTATAGCTCTTCACACACTGTCATAAATGTGGTCAACGGCAAATAGTAGGTGATGATAGCAGTGGTGTTTGTGTCACCCCAATCCTCCAGCATGATGGGCTTCATTCCTTGGCTTCATTTTCCTGACTGGGTAATATCCAACACTGTTTCTCTGTCCCTCCTGGAGATCCTATGTACTTCCTAGTGCCTTTAATAAATTGTTTTTGCTTAAACTAGCTAGAGCCCTGTGTCACTTAACTACTACTACATAATAAACCACCCCAAATTTAGTGGCTTAAAATAACAATTATTTTGCTCTTTCTCAGAGTTCTGTGTTTCAGCAGTTCAGACTGGGTTCAGATGATCGGCTCCTCTGCCGGACATTCCTGGGGTCACTCTTGTGGCTGCACTCATCTGGGAGCTTGAATTTCAGTGGATGCTCCAAGATGGCCTCACATGTATCTGACATTTAGCTGGGGCTCTTGGCTGGATGGAGCATCTAACCTTCAAGACATCTTAAGGCCAAATCTTAGAAGTCACACACCACTGCTTCCCCCACGTTTATCAAAAGCAGTTGATAAGATATGAAGTCATTGAGTATCTTATGGTCTGAGTAGGGAAAATAATTATAAAACAGTGAAACTGGATATGATAGAAGTAAATGTTGAGAATGACAAGAGCACAAGAAACAGTGGAGAGGATATAAGGAAAACAAGGAAACTTGAAACTGAATGGTGTATGTATGTGTGGAGAGACTTGGGAGGGGGTAATTATAAACACCCTGGCTTTGCTGGAGTGAAAATGATGATATGGGTGGTTGCAGGAGATGGAGCGAGAGGAAAAAGCAAAACCAGGCTCACAAGTGTCCTTCTGAGTCAGGCAAAGGAGTTATACTCTTAGAGGCAGTTGGTGGGCAATGACAAATTTTAATCAGTGGTGAAATCTGGTGACATTTCCACTTTAGGAAGATCACTCTGGCAACCACGAGGAAGATAGATCTGAAAGCAGCAAGACCTTGCCTATCCTGGGGATAGCCCAAAAGCATCGTAGAGCCTCTGACAATGTGTGTCTCTGGTTTTCCTTATATCACATTTTCACCCTGAAACTGCTCACTGAAATATCGTTAAGCTGCTTTCATGCACATTTAAATAACTCACAGTTGGAAATGCCTGGATATTTTCAGGGTGGGCTATTTGATTTGCCTTTTTTAGTTGGCAATAAAATAAAAAATAAGTGGCTCCTAACCTGTGCCTCCAGCACTCAGTCTACACATACCAATCTCAATTTAGACTATTAGGTCAAGCTGACTTCTGTTCAAAGGCTAATTCTGAACTGAAGCATGAATCTAAAATTCTTGACAGTACAGAAAAAATTCCTGTGTAGGTCTAAATTTGTCAACCATAGTCTCATGTATTCTATCGTTCTTACTGCCTTATTCCCTTACTATATGGTATATAACATTATTGTTAGTTATGCGTTTATCAGAAGATTTATTTATGATCTGTTCTCACCACTAAACTGGCAGCTCCATGAGCATCAGCCATGCCTCTCTCGTTTGTGGAACTCACACTGCTCAGCACAGTGACTGTCACACAAAAATCAACACACTACTAGATAATAAATAAATAAGATACAAGGATGCAATGTATAGCACAAGGAATATAATTTTTCCAATAAGTATAGTAACTCTAAATGAAGTATAATCTATAGATATATTGAATCACTGCGTGGTTCACCTGAAACTAACATTGGTAATCAACTATACTTCAATAAAAGATAAATACATAATAAAATCAATGAATACGTAAACACGATGGGGAGGATAAAATATTTTGTACCTGTTCTGTCTCCCAAAGAAAGCTATGTGACTGCCACATAAATCTGTGCTGTAAAAGCTAATTCTGGAGAGGTATAATGTAGCGATAAGAGTAAGGTCTTTGATGTCCAGTAGACTAGGATTCAAAACTAGGAATATGCGTGGATGGTTGTGTAACTTCAGACAAAGTGTATTAGTTTCCTGTGGCTGCATAACAACTTACCAGAAATGGGATGGCTTAAAGCAACAGATGTTTATTCTCTCACAATTCTAGAGATTAGAATTCTGAAATCAAGGTACCAGAAGGACCACACTCCCTCCAAAGTTTCTAGGAGATACTTCTTTTAATGTTCCAGACTGTGACTGTTCCAGCATTCCTTGGCTTGTGGAAGCATAACTCCAAACGCTGTAGCTGCCACCTCAGTCTTTACATAAACATTATGTGTTTCTGTGTTTATTAGCCTTGATTTTCCAGAGGAACAGAACCAAGAGGAGTTATGTCTATCTATCTATCTATCTATCTATCTGGAATTGGTTAAGATGAGAAGTCTCAAGATCTACAGTTGGCAAGTGGGAGACCCAACAGTATAGTTACAGTCCAAATCTGAAGGTGTGGGACCCAGGAGAGTGGATGGTGTAAGTTCTAGTTTGACTCAGAGTCAAAAGACAGGAAAAGGCTGATATCCTAGCCCAAAGACAGTCAGGTAGAGAGAGTGAATTCTCTTTTGTTCTATTCAGGCTTTCAATGGATTGGATGAAGGTCATCCATGTAAGGGAGAGCAATCTGCTTTACTCAGTCTACTCATCCCAATGTTAATCTCATTAGAATTACCCTCAAGACGCACTCAGAATAATGTTTAACCAACTATTGGGGCATCCTGATGGCCCAGTCAAGCTGACACATACAATTCACTATCATACTGTGTCCTCTCCTTTTCTCTCTTTTGTAAGGACACTCTCATTTGACTTAGGGCCCACTCTAACTAAGGATGCTCTCGTCTTGATCCTTACTTTAATTACATATACAAAGACCCTATTTCCATATAAGGTCACATTCACAGGTAAGAGAGGTTAGGACTTGGACTTATCTTTTTTGAGAACACAATTTAATTCATTACTATATTAGATTTTTAGGGCCACCATAAAAAAAAAATACCATAGACTCGGTGACTTAAACAACAGAAATTTATTTTCTCACAATTCTGGATGCTAGAAGTTTCCAGAGGAGATGGTCCCACCCTGGCAATTTAGAAGAGATAGCCCCACCTTTTAGGTCATTTGTCATTTTTTAAAAAGTATAACACTTTTGCAGCTGGATCACCCTAGTGGCTCATACTGTAGAATCACAGAAGTCTGACAGCCTTCCTACATTTTGTCCCATCTCTTTCCCCTGAAATCCAGGCTGGCAGTGTTTCTGTTGGTATAGCTTCATCTCTATTCCTGTCTTCTGCTGAGATGCCTGATTAGGTCCATGAGTCACACCCATAATCTCTTCATCAAGTGATTTTTTTTTTTTCCAGTCTTACTCTTGTTCTTCTCTCCAGAACATTTTTTTTCATTTCTTTAAATATGGATAGAATGAAGGTTTCCAAATCTTCAAGTCCTGGTTTGTTTTTGCTTAACAGTTCCATTAATTATCTCTCTCTTCTCATATATTCTTGAATGCAATAAGGAGAGACCAGACTAAGCCTTCAATATTTTGTTTAGAAATAAATATACAAGTGTATCACTTACAATTTCTATTTTCTAGAATACAATAATATGTTCCCCGTTTCTGTCTGAGAATGCACCAGAATCAGTTTTAAGATCCAGTTTCCTACTAACAATCCCTTTTGGGCTTTTTCTAGCATGTGCCTCAAAACTCTTTTAGTATCCATCTGTTGCCTAGTGCCAAAGCCACTTTCATATTTCTAGGTGTTTGTTGAACAGCGTCCCACTTCTCAGCACGAAAATCTGTATTCATTTGCTGGGGTTGCCATAACAAAATATCACCAACTGGGTGAATTAACCAACAGGAATTTTTCACTGTTCTTGAGGCTTGAAGTTCAAGATTATGGTGCCAGTAGAGTTGATTTCCTCTGAACCCTCTCTCCTCGGCTTGCTGATGGCCTCCCTCTTGCTGCCTCTTCACATGGCCATCCCTCTGTGCACATACAACCCTGGTGTCTCTCTTTGTGTGTTCAAATTTTATCTTCTTATGAGGACTCAAGTCAGATTAGATTAGGATCTCCCTGTATGACCTTTTTTAACCATAATTACCTCTTTAAAGGCTCTATTTCCATGTACAATCACAGTCTGATTTCTGGAGGTTAAGACTGCAACATATGAATTTTGAGGGGACATAATTAATCCCATAACATTTACTCAGAGATAAATAGGAAAACATTCTGTATATGATATAGAAGAGCACCCCCTATCATGAAATGATACCATTGGGTGGTATCAAATTATGGTCACCAAATCAATCACTATGTGTGAAAAGTTCTAATGTTTGGGTCAAAACCATAGGTCTTTTGAACCACAAAGCCTTGAATTTAGAGGGCTCCAGGAGAACCACAATTAGTACTATAGATTCATACAACCAAACTTGCATAGCTAATGTGAAAGGGAGAGTCCTCTCTTCTGCAAACAAAAGGTAAAATGACCTTCAATGAGCCCAATTTCTCATTAGTGAGTGCCAACAATGAATCAGGCCCTATTTTAGGTGTGGGAGATACATCCAGTTCCTAGCAGCTTGAACAAAACAACTAGTTACTGTCTCAAGGTAACTTACACTATAGAGGGGAAGAAAAATAAGAAATGAGTATTTTAAAAAATAAATGCAGTGTGTGATAAAAGTTTTGAGTACTAAGGATGTTGGTATAGAGAACATATTGGCTGGAGTGAAGAAAAAAGAGAGTTACTTCAGACTGAGTGGCCAGGAAATCTGTCCGAGGGAGACATTTGAACTGAGATCTGAATAATGAAAAGTGATAATCTAAGAAAAAAGGAAAATATTTCATAAGAATAGAATAATAAGTACAAAGACTCTGAGCCAGCAAAACAGTACCATGTTCTAGTAAATTAATTAATTTATTCATTAATTAATAATAAAACAATAATAATAAATGGTGGGTAGTATGATTCCAGTGCTGTAATTTAGGGACAAAGTGGGGTTGTAGAGATAGTCAAGTCTAGAATAACCTATTTTTAAAAGATGGCAATGTATTCCATATTAAAAAAAAACAGTTAATATACTTTAAGTCAGGAAATGACTGAATCTAAAATATACTTTTCAAAAGATACTGTCAGCTGTGTAAAAGATTGTAACTTCTAGCTCAGGCCAAGAAAGAGTAAACTCACCACAGTTAATCTCTTCAAAAGATTACGCTAAAACTCTGTATAAAATTCAAAAGAGCAACTATGTGAAAACCTTAAAAGGTAAACAAGGCAGAAAGAGTGTGAAGCGTCAGAATTTAGAAAGCAGGCAGTACAGGGGTGAGATTACTTATTTCCTTCTTACTCTTGTGGCTTTGTTCCAAGGTCAGACCCATGCCATAGTATTGCACATCCATGTCATTGGAGTCCCAGAAAGAGAAAGAAGGGCACAGAAAAAGTTTTGAGTATATAATAACCAGAAACTGCCCAAGTATCATGAAAGATATAAATTTGCACGTTCAAAGGCTCAGTGAATCCTGAAGAGGATAAACTAAAAGAAGATACTACCTAGACAGATCATAATCAGTCTTTTGAAAACTAAAAATTTTTTAAAGCTATTTAAAACAGCTAGAGAATATAACACATTACATAATGTAAGGAAGCAATGGTTCAAAAGCTATGGATATTTTACCAGAAACTATGGAAGACAAAAAAGAGTGGAACAACATTTCAAAATGTTAAAAGAAAAGAACCACCTACTCAGAATTCCATATCCAGTGGAAGTATCCTACAAAAATGTTCACAAATTAAAGGAATTCTTAGATGAAGGATAAATCAGGGGATTAATTTCCTGAAAACTTGATCTAAAGGAAATGATAAAATGATGTCTTTAGATTGAAGGGAAACAGTACCAGAGGGAAACTTGAAGCTTCAGAAATAAAGGCAAAAGCAGCAGCAATTGTAAATCTACAGGTAAATTTAAAAGTCAAGTTTTATCCTCTGAAATCCTTTAAAATATGCATGACAGTTGAAAGAAAAAATGGTGACATTGTTTGGTGGGGCATTAAATATAGATATAATACACATGACATAACATAAATGCCATTGAGGAAAGGTAAACCAAACTGATATGGTTATAAAACTTATTTTCTTGAAATGATAAAATAATAACTTTATGTAAACAGTGAAAGCTTAATCCCTAAAACAGCCAAAAATAAATAAATGTATAAAATAAATATAACAAGATATGGCAAAAAAACTCAAAGGATAAAAATTCAACTAATTAAAAGGAAAGCAGGAAAAGGAGAACAGAGAAACAAAACTCAAAAAATACAAACATAAAACCAATAGTAAAATGACAGATCTAAGTCAGATTATATCAATATCACAGTAAATGTAAATGGTCTAAACACAGTGATTAAAAAACCATAGACTGTCAAGTTGTATAGAAAAGGAAGATCTGACCACATATTTTCCACAAAAAAAAGAAAAGTTTACTTTAAATATAAATATGTAGATAGGAAAATCTTTTTCTAAAAAATAGAAAACATGATATCATTTAAAAAACATGAATCAAAAGAAAGTTTGGATGGCAAAATTAATATCAGAGAAAGGAAACCTCAGCATAAGAAAAAATAGCCAACATGAAGAGAAAAATTACATAATGATATAACAGTTAGTTTACCAAGAAGATATAAAATTTGTAAATGTGTATGCACCTAAGAAGAAAGTTATAGTGCATGAAGTAAAATCTGATAGAACTGAAGTAGATATAAGCAAATCCAAAAATTTTAGTTGGATGCTTCAACATTCCTTGTTCATTATCAAAAAAGGAGACAGAAAATCAGTAAGGACATAGAAGACCTGAACAGCACTAAAAGCAGATTTAATCTATTTGATATTTATAGACTAATCCACTCAAAAACAGCAGGATAAATTTTTTTAAGTGCACGTTGAATATTTGTCTAGATAAGACATATTCTTAGCCATAAAATAAAACTCAGCAGTTCAAAGGCTAAAAAACATCTAAAGTATGGTTTGTAATCTTAAAATAATTAAAATTAAAATCAGTAGCAAAAAGATATATTAAAAACCTACAAATATCTGAAAACTAAGTACACTTCTAAAAAATCCATGAGTCAAGAGGAATTCAAAGTGAAGTTGGAAAATATTGTGATTGAATGAAAATAGGTTGGGATTATGTTAAGGCGGTACTTAGGGAGAAATTTATATCATTATATACTTCTATTAGAATAAAAACAAAAGTTTAAATCAGTAACCTTATATTTCCCCTAAAAATTAAAAGTAAATAAATAAACTAAAGACGTAAGAGCAAATGAAATCAAAAGCAAACAAAATAAGAGAAATAATAAAGATAGTAACAGAATTCAACTACATTGAAATAAGAAAAACTGAAACAAATACAATGAAAACAAAGCTGTTTCTTTGACTATATCAATAACTTGATAAACATTTAGGGATAATTTCATAGCTAAAAATTCACTATTTTAAATAAACCAGTCTATCAGAACACAAGCAGAAGTCACTAAGAATTAGAAAACCAGAATAATCCTATATCTAGTAACACATTTTAATTCTTATTTGAATAATTTACAGAAATAAAACCTCCATCCCAGATGGCTGTACTGTTGGTTCCTACTAAACATTTAAGAAAGAAATAATACCCATACTATACAAACTCTTCCAGAAAATAAAATGTGTGCACACTCTGAATTTATTTTATAAATCCAGAATGATCTAATCCAGAGTCAAACATTAACACTACATATCAATATTCCTTTGAATGTAGATGTAAAAGCAATGAACAAAATATTAACAAATCAAATACAGAAATATATAAAAAATAATGCATCATGATCAATTAATGTTAATATTAAGAAAAGCAGATTCACCATTTGGAAATCAAGTAATGTAATTCACCATATTAGCAGATAAATAAAAGAGGTCATCTCAATAGATGCAAAGAAAGCATTTGACAAAATTCAACATCCATTCATATTGAAAACCCTTAGCAAAAAGAAAAAGAAGGAAACATTATTAACTTTATTTTTAATGGTTAAAGGCAATATTCCTTTCCCAAGATTGAGATTAAGAAAGAACGTTTGCTCTTTATACTCTAACTCATTATCAAACTGGAGGTCTGAGACAGTGCAAAAAAGGAAATAACTAAATAAGCAGATAATTAGATAAATAGATGATAGATAGATAGGATATGAATTGAAAAAGGAAATAAAACTGTCTCAATTCATTATTTCCTACCAAAAAAGCTCAAAGAATCAATCTCAAACTAATTATATGTAACATGTTTGTAGCATTTAATGTCAATATAAAAGATAATTTATGTTTATAAATGAATGAAAAAAACATAAACTCAGTTTGTAAATATACTGAGTTCATGGATTAGAAGACACAAGATTAAGATATCAGTTCTGCCCAAAATGTTCCATAGATTTAATGAAAACTCAATTAAAATACCAGCTGGATTTTTTGGTAGTTATCAACAAGCTTATTATAAATTTATGGGAAGTCAAAGGCTTGAAGTAACAAAAATGATTTTGAAAATGAAGAAATTTGGAGGACTCATACTCCCTGATTTCAAGACTTATTATAAAGCTACAATGGTCAAGAAAATGTGGTATTAATGAAAGGATAAATACATAGACAAATGAAGTAGAATAGAGAGTCCAGAAATAGGCTCCACATATATGGTCAATTGTTTTTTGTCAAAAATGAAAAGAGAGTTAAATGGGAAAATATATGCTTTTTAACATGTAGTGTCTGAAGTATTTTAAAAAATGCAGTATATGCATCTCATCTGCAAAAATAAAAGGGAAAAGAACATTGACCCATATCTTGTATCTTTACAGAAATGTAACTCAAAATTGGTTATGGATTTGAATATAAAACCTAAAACTACAAAACTTTGTGATCTTGGTCTAAGTGAACATACCTTTGATATGACATGAAAATCCTGATCTAGAAAAAAAAAAGATAAATTAAACTTAAATGTTAAAATGTTTTCTCTGTGAAAGACTCAGCTAAGGGAATAAAAGACTAGACATAGACTGGGATAAAATAATTGCAAAATTCATATCTGACAAAGAATATATAACAGATTTTCACCAAAATTATATACAAGTGGCAAATAAGCACATGAAAAGATGTCCAATATTATATATACTAATATATACTAATATAATATGCATGTATAATACATACTATTATAATACATATAGTCTCCAAATACTCATTTGCTAGCAAAGATTCACAGTAAGTGGAGATTTCTCATTCATTTTTCATAAACATGAAAAATGGTAAAGCCACTCTGGAAAGCAATTTGGCAGTTTCTTATAAAGTCAAATGTATGCATACCATATGATCCAGCAATCCAATTTCTAGGAAATCATCAAAAAGAAATTAAAAGCTATGTTCACACAAAAACCTGAGTGTGAACGTATCTAGTAACTTTATTCATAAACATCCCAAACTAGAAACAACACAAATGTCCTGCACTTTGTGAATGGGTAAACAAATTGTAATATATCTCCACAATGGAATACAACTCAGCGTCGAAAAAGAACAAACTGCACACAACAATAGGGATGAATCTCAAATGCATTTTCCTAAGTGAGAGAATATGATACTGTTTATAGGATGTCCTAGAAAAGGTAAGCTTAACAGGAACAGAAAGCAGATCAGTGAGATTGTAAGTGGGAGGTAGGATTTACTATAAAGAAGTAAGAGAGAATTTTGGCAAGCAATGAAACCATTTTGTATGTATTCTTCAAAACTCATAGAGCTGTAAAAGGGTTACTTTACTGATGTAAATGCATATAGAGTGAAAGACTAGATTATAGGAATGAAGATTAAATGATAATACAAATTAAAAAAAGAATTGTGGGGCTTCCCTGGTGGCGCAGTGGTTGAGAATCTGCCTGCCAATGCAGGGGACACAGGTTCGAGCCCTGGTCTGGGAAGATCCCACATCCCGCAGAGCAACTAGGCCTGTGAGCCACAACTACTGAGCTTGCGCATCTGGAGCCTGTGCCCCGCGACAGTAGAGGCCGCGACAGTGAAAGGCCCGTGCACTGCGATGAAGACTGGCCCCCGCTTGCCGCAACTAGAGAAAACCCTCGCACAGAAACGAAGACCCAACACAGCCAAATAAATAAATAAATAAATAAATAAATAAATAAAAATCCTTTAAAAAAAAAAGAATTGTGGTAGTCAAGGCAAGAAATAAAGGTTTGAGCTGGGGTAGTGGAGGTGGAGAGGAGGGAACAGATTCCAGGTATCTTCAAATTTTAACTGATGGGCTTTGCAAAGATTTCCTGTCCTGACTGAGGGAGAAAAATCATGCAGCAGTAACTCCTAGGTTTTGGGTGGATCAATGAGCAAGTCTTAAGGATATTTACTGATACTAAAGGAAGGAACGTTTTGAAAGACAGGTTGATAAAGAAATTAGGAGTTGTATTTTGGAAACATTAACAATTAGATGCCTCACTTGACATCAACCTGTGGATTCCACCACCCCAAATCAACCCATTAAACAGAGATGTTCCCAGTTTCTCAATGCATCAGATACATATAAATCTTTAACCAATCCTTTACCTGAATCTCCCTTTTTATTTTCCTTCACAATTGAGTGAATTTGATGTGCTGTATCCATGACTCTGTTCATCCCTGATCCCTTTCTGACAACCACCCAAAAGTGTAAGCACAGAGGTTGTTTTCAATATTGCAATAACTTCTTCCTGAGATATTCTATATGAGCCTTATCCAATCCGTGAATTTACAGGCATTTATTTGCATACTGGTGCTTTATTTGCTTCGCATCTTGTTACTCTGCTAATGGCTGAGACAAGATACTGTTCCAAAGGAGCTCCTAGTGTTTGAAAAAACTACACACACACACACACACACACACACACACCCCATCCCTCACCAGTAGGATTAAAGGACAGTGTAGTTAAAAGGAGGTTATGAGACTGAAGGTAAAAACTGTTCTCTAAACCTATGACAAAAGAACAAGCTTTGTGTGGCAGAAAAGACTATGAGCCTGGAAGAATGCGAAAGGTCTGTACAAACTGAAAACAGGAGTATGCCAGAATTCTCCTTCCATGTCAAAATTTGTGTTTGTTTATGCTGAAGAGAAAACAATTGAACCAATATGTGTACAATACTTTGTGAACTGTAATGTGCCATATAATTGTCAGTTATAGCATTATCGTTATTAATGTGTGCACCATTATCCTCTCAATCCATGCACTGTGGCTGTTAAACCTGGGTTTTAAAACCAACATTTGCAACAGAATAGTGTTTGCTAAGGCTGAAATAAATAACCACAATGATGTAAATCTGACACATTTTTAGTGTTATGGCATGTTTAATTGTTATTTTCCACATGGTAATTCAGAAGGAGGACAAGGGGTTGGAAAAGAGCATTGGTCTGGGACCGAGCAGATTTTTGTTGTGGATTTACCCCTTTCATTATTTAACTCTGTTACCTCGGGATAGGTTGTTTCTCTCTCTCTCTGGTCTTCAGATTCCAGGTGTCTTCAAATTTTAACTGATGGGCCGTCTTCAGTGAAGATTCACCATCTGTAAAGTGAAGTGATAGGGTAACATGTTCTCCCAGCTTCCTTTCCCATATAACATTGAATGGAAGTGTATATACTAAACTGATGAAAGCACATCAAAGAAAACTTGATAAATACATTTTTTAAGGACATGGCAGAGCCAGAGAAGAAAGTTAACAGCAGAAATTCTCATTGAATTGAGTCACGTGTATCCTGAGGTGTGCCCAGCACAGCTGGCCTGGACCTGGAGGCTGTACCGGGCTAGAGTAACACTGTGTGAACATCTGGCCCTGGGCGTGTCAAGTTACTGAGGAAGAAAATGGTACATAGATCGGCTGGACTCAAGCTTTTACTTTCGATGGTTCTGAATCCCAAGGTCTCACACTGGGCAGAACAGTTTCTACAGAGAAGTAAATTCTATCAGTAATAATAATAGCAACAATTGAAGTAAGAGTACCACAGTTATTGTAATAATAGCTGGATTTACTGTGTTTACCCTGTTCAATAGTCAGACACTATTAAAAGAAGTTTGTGTGTGGGGCTTCCCTGGTGGCGCAGTCGTTGAGAATCTGCCTGCTAATGCAGGGGACACGGGTTCGAGCCCTGGTCTGGGAAGATCCCACATGCCACGGAGCAACTGGGCCCATGAGCCACAACTACTGAGCCTGCGCGTCTGGAGCCTGTGCTCCACAACAAGAGAGGCCACGATAGTGAGAGGCCCGCGCACCACGATGAAGAGTGGCCCCCGCTTGCCACAACTAGAGAAAACCCTCGCACAGAAACGAAGACCCAACACAGCGAAAAAAAATTTAAAAAAAAAAAAAGTTTGTGTGTATAAACTCATATAGTTTTCACAACTCTATAAAGTAGGTACTATTATTAAATAAGGTTTAAGGTAAGTAAACTAATACATAGAAAAGTTAAGTTAATGGCCCACAGTTACATGCTAGTAGGTGGTAGAGCTAGAATTTGAATTTAAGCAACCCACCTCCATAGTTGGGGATTGCATTCACTATGCTATAAAACACACACTCACACATGCACACAAATACACACACATAGATGCACAGACACACCATTCCATAGAGACATGTATTATCAAACATAGAACACATCCACCATTACCATTGGAGGAATATTTATTGTTTATCCAAATTTGAAAATTTATTTTCTTTTTTAAATTTTCTATCTTATGTGTTTAACATTTTACAGCAACACACGCTTCCTTCTGGTTCTCCCCTTGACAACACTCAATGCCCCTGGAGATCCTGCTGAAATGCCAACGCACCTGTACAGAGTTAGTGCCTCCTTTAGTAGAACAAACCCCCGTCCCATGTGTTCCCACACCACTCTGACTTGACTCGTCCCCTTCCAACTCTTGTCAGGTTCATTTCATTGGCAGTTGTTTAGATTCCACAACGGTGAGTTTCTCAAGCTCAAGGACGGTGTTTTACACACTGTTGTATACCCAGAGTCTTCCCTGTTCCTGAAATAGAGTAAGTGCTTGGTAAATGTTTGGTGAATGAATGAATGAATAGCAAAATACGTTGTCTCCACTGGTCCTCCCAATAGCCCTGTGAGCTAAGTAGGGCACCAAGCATAGTCTCCACTTCCCAGAAAATAAAAATGAGGTTCAGAGAAGTAAAATGTCTTCTCTAAGTACCTCCTCAACCCCCATCCCCAGTTATCAGAAAAATAGATCAGGCTAGAAGCCCAAATCTCTTAACTCTCAGTCCAGGGCCCTGTCTAGCTGTGGTTTAGCTTGTCCTACCCCACAGAGAAATATGTGAACACATGAGACCCTGCAGATGCCTGCAGTGTGGGAAGAGTGACTGCAAACTCCACAAGCAGAGGGGTGCTCCTTTGACTTGCAGCTGTAGCACACCAAAGGGTGAAACCCAGGTAGTGATCACAATACCAGCTTTGGGGATTCTGCCATTCATTCAAGCACTATATCCACCCACTCACTTATTCATTCAACAAGAAAATTTTTGACTGTCAACTAGATTTCAGTTACTCTTTTATTTTTTTACTATATCAGGAAAATAGATGAAATCTTTGCTCTCATGGAGAGAATGAATTTGTAGGGAAGACAGAGAGTAACTATATATGCATACCAGATATTGTTGTCATTTTCTTATATCTACTCTTCTAAGCATTCCTGGGGATGCAAGGCATTGAGTTCTCAAAACTGTTTTCCGGGCAGTCTTGCAGGGAGTCAGAGCTCCTGTAAGAGTCCACCAGTAAGAGGCATTTTTCACAGATCTAAAAAGGAAAAGAAAACTAAAAGCCAATATCCACCTGTGGAAGCTGAGGCAGACAATTGAGCAGACAGCCAAGGTGGCATTTGCATCAGCTACCAGGTTAACGCCTGTGTAACCACAGTCTTGAGGTTTTGCTGGCAGCTGAGGCCATGGTTGTAGCTTCCTTGTAATTTCAGCTCTTCCAGATTTCCTGCTGTCATGTAAGGCTCTGTCTGATCTTTCTTCTCCCAGACCATCCAATGTTTTTTTATGCAAATATTTCCTCTTTTAAAATGTTCCTTCTCAAAATACCTAGAGTGTTTTCTGATTTCCTGTTTGAACCCTGAATTATACTGTCAGGTAACAATAAATTCAGTGGAACAGGAAACAGAGTAAATGGGCAGAGAGTGAGTGGACTGTTCTTTCAGAGATCATGGAAGGCTTCTCTGAGGAGGTGCATTTGCAGTGAGAACTGAATGCCGAGGCCATGATGATATCTGAGGGAAGTGAGTTCCAGCCCTAGGCAATGGCAAGGACACGAGACAAATGCCAAGTACATAATTGCTGTCTTCACAGAAAGACCTCAAAGCCAATATGACTGTAGGAATGAGAGAAAAGGAATAGGGGGTAGGAAGTGATGTCCACAAGGGAGGCAAGGCTCAGTTCAGGGAGAAACCTGAGGGCCAAAGAGTTTGGATTTTTATCATCAAAAGGTTTTGGGAAGGAGAGAGACATGATGAAATATGATTGGGGTACTCCACCCCATGTCATCAGAGCCTGTACCAATTTATCACTTGCTCTCCAATATTAATATTTAATACATGTATAGAACTGTAAAGCTTACAGAGTGATTTCATATTATTGTCTCATTAGATCCTTACATTAACCCTGAAATGTCATTATTCTGGTTTTACAGACTTAGAATCTGAAACTCAGGGAATTGAACAGGGAAACTGAGATAAAACAGGTGGGAAGTGACAAAGCTAATAATTAAGCTCATGTCTTCTGATTCAAAGTCAAGAGTTCACTCTGCTAGACCACAGGTGGCCTTGTGACATAAGCAATAAGATGACCTCTCTTCATCATGGGAAATCATATTAATGCATATTTATAGATCATTTACACTTTATAAGGTACTTCAAAGTGATGGACCCATGACTTGGTAGAGGCAGAATGAATCCAGATTCCTAATAGTTAAGGTCCTGTTAAGTCCTTCAGCACTGCTTCTCAAATGTTGTGCATTCAAAAAAATGGGACTCCATTCAAGATGAAGATTCCAATTCGATAGGACTGGAGCAGGTCTGAATTCTGCCTTTGTACCTAAGTGTCAGGTGGGGCCGATATTGCTGGCCCAGAAGCCACACTTTGAGTAGCCAGACTCTCCAGCACAATATCAAGTTAACTGTTCACTCAAGAAATAGTTTTGAGTCTACATTCCATGTTTGGGTCTGTGAGAACAAGCATGTGGTGACTTCTAAGGCCAATGGTATACACTAAAATGTTTGAAAAGAAAAGTGATTGATATCTATTAACATAAACCAGTTATGAACTGATTTCAAAGTCTTTTGCTTTTGCTTTCAAAATATCTAGATTTGGACTCTATTCAACATTTTTGTAAGAAATGTTTCTGAGTTAAAATCCTAAATGTGTTTGCTCGGACTTAAACATTTCACTATGCTGAGGATTATGATTTTGTTAATTGAATACAGTCCATAAAAGAGTTAAATATTTTTATTTATTTAATCATTCAGGGAAATTTTTTTGGAATAAGGAATCAATTACTTTTGAAAATTTGAAAAAATCATGTTATAACTGAAGAATGGTCTTATATTAGGAGTTATGTAATATTGCTTTAATGGCTTTCAAGTATAAAATATGGCCACTTTACTGAATTAATGAACATATTTAATTGCAGGTTGTATACTGTGAACTATTGATCTAATAATTATTCAAGCAGACTATTAAAAAGAAATGATTCATTTTTTATTTTAACACTTTAAGCAATGCTTCTCTACTATTTATAATTTGAGAGCTAGGAATAAAAGAATTTTTAGTACAAAACAATATTTTTAATGTAGGGTAAGCCTTTGTGGGAGTCCAAGGTAACATTATATAATCAAAAATTAACTAACTTTAAATTTCAGTAGGGAAAAAATGATAACCTTTTTCTTCAGTTAAATATTTTAATTGTA
Source organism: Eubalaena glacialis (assembly GCF_028564815.1). NCBI lineage: Eukaryota > Metazoa > Chordata > Mammalia > Artiodactyla > Balaenidae > Eubalaena > Eubalaena glacialis. The sequence goes on along the minus strand of NC_083720.1, from coordinate 40,366,488 downwards.
GGATTATGCACTGAGAGTTATGAACCTTTCCAATGTAACTGAAATATTTAATATGAAGTATAAAATATTTTAAGTGCTATGCAGATTTCTCCAAAAAGAATTGAAGAGGTATTCTTTTTGTCTTTTTTTTTTTTTTGGCTCCTAGAAAAGAATTTTCTCCTTAATTCAGTCGTTTTCCTTTTATATTAAGAGCAAAGGGGAAGAGGAGGGGTCCACAGTCATGGTGTAGAAAGATCCTGAAGTCAAGGACACACTGAGTCTACACTTATATATAGAGCAGTTTTTCTTAAAGAACACATGATGGTTGACTGAACAGCTACTGCACATAGAAGAACCACATAGAAATGGGTAGGAAAGGCAGAGACATGGTATCCATGGGAACTCCACCCCCAATGCAGTAGGGAGTGATAATGCTGAGGGGTCCAAAGCAGACTTACCCACTTTGGGATAGAGTGATAAAACAGCAGTTTAAAGGACACATAGACTATATGGGAAGGAAATCCATTTACTAACCCTAGAGCTTCTGCCAAATGGGCAGGGAACTTCTGGAACCAACCGCAGGATTAGAGACATCAGTGAGCACCATTGTTCAAGTCCCCCCAGAGACTGCCCCTGGCACACACCCACTCTAGCCTCAGCCACCCTGCAGAGTCAGCTTGGGTGCAGCACTCCCCAGCCTACCTGCCAAAGCCACCAGCTGCAAGCAGTCTACACAGGGCATGGTCCCACACAAGGCCACTTCTTCAAGACAAGGAGAGGTAGCTGTTTTGCCTAATTCATAGAAACAAAAAACAGAAGCCAAACAAAATGAGGAGACAGAGAAATATATTCCAAATGAAACAAAATAAGACTCCAGGGGAGAGAAAAAAAAAATAATGAAATGGAGATAAGTGATTTATTTGATAAAGAGTTCAAAGAAAATGTTTTAAGTATGCTCACCGAACTCGGGAGAAGAATGGAGAAATTCAGTGAGAACTTCAACAAGGCCTTAGAAAATATAAGAAAGAACCAATCAGGACTGAAGAATACAACTGAAATAAAAAATACACTAGAGGGAATCAACAGCAGATTAGATAATACAGAAAAATGGGTAAGTGATTTAGAAGACAGAATAGTGGAAATCACCTAATCAGAAAAGCAAAAAGAACAAAGAATTTTTTTTTTTTTTTTAATGAGGAGACTTTAAGGTACCTCTGAGACAACATCAAGCATGTTAACATTCATATTATAGGGGTCCCAAAAGGTGAAGAGAGAAAGGGACAGAAAACTTATTTGAAAAAATTATGGCTGAACACTTTCCTGACCTGGGGGAGGAAACAGACATCCAGGAACAGCAATCACAGAGAGTCTCAAACAAAGTGAGTCTAAAGAGATCTACACCCTGATATATTATATTTAAAATGGAAAGGGTTAAAAATAAAGGGAGAATCTTAAAATCAGCAAGAGAAAAACAACTAGCCACACACAAAGAAAACTTTGTAAGATTCTCAGCTGATTTTGCAGCACAAATTTTACAGGCCAGAAAGAAATTAAAAAAGGAATTAGAAAAAAAATTTACAACCTAGAATACTTTATTTGGCTTGGGGAAACCAAGTCCTGGCCATGCGAAATTAAAATTAATTAGAGTAAGTGCTTGGTAAATGTTTGGAAATTAAAGTGCTTGGAAATTAAAACCTTTACAGACAAGCAAAAGTTAAAAGAATTCAGCACCAATGACCCAGCTTTAAAACAAATGTTAAAGGAAGTTCTCTAGGCAGGAAACAAAAGAGAAGGAAAAGACCTACAATAACAACACCAGAACAATTCAGAAAATGGTAATAGGAACACACACATCAATAGTTACCTTAAATGTAAATGGATTAAATGCTTGAACCAAAAGACATAGATGGGCTGAATGGATAAAAAAACAAGACCCGTATATATGTTGTCTACAAGAGACCCACTTCAGACCTAAGGACACATACAGACTGAAAGTGAGGGGATGGAAAAAGACATTCCATGCAAATGGAAAGCAAAAGAAAGCTGGAGTAGCAATTCTTCATATCAGACAAAATAGACTTTAAAATAAAGACTATTACAAGGGACAAAAAGGACACTACATAACGATCAAGGGATCAATCCAAGAAAAAGTTATAATGATTGTAAATATTTATGCACCCAACATAGGAGCACCTCAATACATAAGGCAAATGCTAACAGCCTTAAAAGGGGAAATCAAGAGTAACACAATCATAGTAGGGGACTTTAATGCCCACTTTTACCAATGGAGAGATCATCCAAAATGAAAATAAATAAGGAAACACAAGCTTTAAATGATACATTAAATAAGATGGACTTAATTGATATTTACAGGACATTCCATCCAAATAAAACAAAATACACTTTCTTCTCAAGTGTTCATGGAACAGTCTCCATGATAGATCATATCTTGGGTAACAAATGAAGCCTTGGTAAATTTAAGAAAATTGAAATCGTATCAGATATCTTTTCTGACCACAACGTTATGACACTAGATATCAATTACAGGGAAAAAATCGGTAAAAAATAAAAACACATGGTGGTTAAAAAATACACTAAATAACCAAGAGATCACTGAAGAAGTCAAAGAGGAAATAAAAAAAAAAAACCTAGAAACAAATGACAATGAAAACATGACGATGCAAAACTTATGGGATGCAGCAAAAGCAGTTCTAAGAGGGAAGTTTACAGCAATACAATCCTACCTCAAGAAAAAAGACACATCTCAAATAGATAACCTAACCTTAAACCTAAACCAATTAGAGGAAGAAGAAGAAAAAAATCCCCAAAGTTAACAGAAGGAAAGAAATCATAAAGATCAGATCAGAAATAAATGAAAAAGAAATGAAGGAAACAAGAGCAAAGATCAATAAAACTAAAAGATGGTTATTTGAGAAGATAAACAAAATTGATAAACCATTAACCAGACTCATCAAGAGAAAAAGGGAGAAGACTCAAATCAATAGAATTAGAAATGAAAAAGGAGAAGAAACAACTGACACGGCAGAAATAAAAAGGATCATGAGATTACTACAAGCAACTATATGCCATTAAAATGGACAATCTGGAAGAAATGGACAAATGTTTAGAAAAGCACAACCTTCCAAGACAGAACCAGGAAGAAATAGAACATATAAACAGACCAATCACAAGCACTGAAATTGAAACTATGATTAAAAATCCTCCAACAAACAAAAGCCCAGGACCAGATGGCTTCACAGGCGAATTCTATCAAACATTTAGAGAAGAACTAACACCTTTCTTTCTCAAATTCTTCCAAAATATAGCAGAGGGAAGAAAACTCCCAAACTCATTCTATGAGGCCACCATCACCTTGATATCAAAACCAGACAAAGGTGGCACAAAAGAGAAAATTACAGGCCTATATCACTGATGAACATAGACGTAAAAATCCTCAACAAAATACTAGCAAAAAGAATCCAACAGCACATTAAAAAGATCATACACCATGATTAAGTGGGGTTTATCCCAGGAACGCAAGGATTCTTCAATATACGCAAATCATTCGATGTGATACGCTATATTAACAAATTGAAGGAGGAAAACCATATGATCATCTCAATAGATGAAGAAAAAGCTTTTGACAAAATTCAACACCCATTTATGATAAACGCTCTGCAGAAAGTACGCATAAAGGGAACTTACTTCAACATAATAAAGGCCATATATGACAAACTCACAGCCAACATCGTTCTCAATGGTGAAAAACTGAAACCATTTCCACTAAGGTCAGGAACAAGACAAGGTTGCCCACTCTCACCACTATTATTCAACATAGTTTTGGAAGTGTTAGCCACAGCAATCAGAGAAGAAAAAGAAATAAAAGGAATCAAAATCGGAAAAGAAGAAGTAAAGCTGTCACTCTTTGCAGATGACATGATACTATACATAGAGAATCCTAAAGATGCTACCAGAAAACTACTAGAGCTAATCAATGAATTTGGTAAAGTAGCAGGATACAAAATTAATGCACAGAAATCTCTTGCATTCCTAGACACTAATGGTGAAAAATCTGAAAGAGAAATTAAGGAAACACTCCCATCTACCATTGCAACAGAAAGAACAAAATACCTAGGAATAAACCTACCTAAGGAGACAAAAGACCTGTATGCAGAAAACTATAAGACACTGGTGAAAGAAATTAAAGATGATACAAACAGATGGAGAGATTTACCATGTTGTTGGATTGGAAGAATCAACATTGTGAAAATGACTATACTACCCAAAGCAATCTACAGATTCAATGCAATCCCTATGAAACTACCACTGGCATTTTTCACAGAACTAGAACAAAAAATTTCACAATTTGTATGGAAACACAAAAGACCCCGAATTGCCAAAGCAATCTTGAGAAAGAAAAACGGAGCTGGAGGAATCAGACTCCCTGACTTCAGACTATACCTCAAAGCTACAGTAATCAAGACAATATGGTACTGGCACAAAAACAGAAACATAGATCAATGGAAGAAGATAAAAACCCAAAGATAAACCCATGCATCTATGGTCCACTAATCTATGACAAAGGAGGCAAAGATATACAATGGAGAAAAGACAGTCTCTTCAACAAGTGGTGCTGGGAAAACTGGACAGCTACATGTAAAAGAATGAAATTAGAATACTCCCTAACACCATACACAAAAATATACTCAAAATGGATTAGAGACCTAAATGTAAGACCGGACACTATAAAACTCTTAGAGGAAAACATAGGAAGAACAGTCTTTGACATAAATCACAGCAAGATCTTTTTTGATCCACCTCCTAGAGTATTGGAAATAAAAACAAAAATAAACAAATGGGACCTAATGAAACTTCAAAGCTTTTGCACAGCAAAGGAAACCATAAACAAGACGAAAAGACAACCCTCAGAATGGGAGAAAATATTTGCAAATGAAGCAACTGACAAAGGATTAATCTCCAAATTATATAAACAGCTCATTCAGCTCAATATTAAAGAAACAAACACCCCAATCCAAAAATGGGCAGAAGACCTAAATAGACATTTCTCCAAAGAAGACATACAGATGGCCAAGAAGCACATGAAAAGCTGCTCAACATCACTAATTATTAGAGAAATGCAAATCAAAACTACAATGAGGTATCACCTCACACCAGTTAGAATGGGCATCATCAGAAAATCTACAAACAACAAATGCTGGAGAGGATGTGGAGAAAAGGGAACCCTCTTGCACTCTTGGTGGGAATGTAAACTGATACAGCCACTATGGAGAACAATATGGAGGTTCCTTATAAAACTAAAAATAGAATTACTATATGACCCAGCAATCCCACTACTGGGCATATACCCAGAGAAAACCATAATTCAAAAAGACACATGCACCCCAATGTTCATTGCAGCACTATTTACTATAGCCAGGTCATGGAAGCAACCTAAATGCCCATCAACAGACGAATGGATAAAGAAGTTGTGGTACATATATACAATGGAATATTACTCAGCCATAAAAAGGAACGAAATTGAGTCATTTGTTGAGACGTGGATAGATCTAGAGACTGTCATACAGAGTGAAGTAAGTCAGAAAGAGAAAAACAAATATCGTATATTAACGCATGTATGTGGAACCTAGAAAAATGGTATAGATGAGCCGGTTTGCAGGGCAGAAGTTGAGACACAGATGTAGAGAACAGACATATGGACACCAAGGGGGGAAAACTGCGGTGGGGTGGGGATGGTGGTGTGCTGAATTGGGCGATTGGGATTGACATGTATACACTGATGTGTATAAAATTAATGACTAATAAGAACCTGCAGTATAAAAAAACAAACAAACAAAACAACTAATACTAAACTTTCATTGGGTTATTTGTATGGAAATATGTTAATATAAATGTTTCAGACATTACATGAAATTTGTAAAAATCTTATATATTCTGGTATAATGTTATAAGTCATAATCCTAGTTATTACTTTAAAATGTATATCTCAGAAATAACTAATTTTCTTGTCAACTGCATTATTATGAACTTTCATCAAATCTTTAACCGTGGTCATTTTTAAGTCTTTTGTCATTTACAGACAGTTCTGGGTGTACTCTGATGCTTTTGCCAATATGTTCCTATAAAAGAGTTTCATCTTCAAGGAATTCATGGAAAAGACTCTGACAAGTACAGGTTTCTGGTAACTGACTGTACTGCTGAACTGAATGAATAAGCATTTTCAGAACTCTAATGAAAAACTGGTGAACTCATAAAAGTGCTAACAAAAGATCAAGATAAAAAAAAATTAATTACATGGGACTGAGTGAACTGATGAGGATGAGTATAATTTTTGTGACTTTCTGTTTGAATTAAAAAAAAAAAAACCCACAAGGACTCGGAGGCAAAGAATATACAAATCAATTTTCACTGCAAAGTAAAGGAGCTGTTACAGTGGAGGATTACTGGACTGAATGTCAATATTATGACATAGTATGAGTGTGTTTCATGTTTGGTAATTGCAATCATTGTTGCTTTTGTTGTGGTCATCCATGTACAATGCTTGGTGTCAGTCTATTTATCTCTCGTAAAAATAAAATACAGTGTGTGTGAGTGAAAAAAAAAGAAAAAAAGAAAACTACACTAGAAGAAATCAATAGAATAACTGAGGCAGAAGAACGGATAAGTGACCTGGAAAACAGAATGGTGGAATTCACTGCCATGGAACAGAATAAAGAAAAAAGAATGAAAAGAAATGAAGACAGCCTAAGAGACCTCTGGGACAATATTAAAAGCAACAATATTAGCATTATAGGGGTCCCAGAAGGAGAAGAGAGAGAGAAAGGACCCGAGAGAATATTTGAAGAGATTATAGTCAAAAACTTCCCTAACATGGGAAAGGAAATAGCCACCTAAGTCCAGGAAGCGCAGAGAGTCCCATACAGGATAAACTCAAGGAGAAACACGCCAAGACACATAGTAATCAAATTGGCAAAAATTAAAGACAGAGAAAAATTATTAAAAGCAGCAAGGGAAAAACAACAAATAACATACGAGGGAACTCCCATAAGATTAACAGCTGATTTCTCAGCAGAAACTGTACAAGCCAGAAGGGAGTGGCATGATATACTTAAAGTGATGAAAGGGAAGAACCTACAACCAAGATTACTCTACGTGGCAAGGATCTCATTCAGATATGATGGAGAAATCAAAAGCTTCACAGACAAGCAGAAGTTAAGAGAATTCAGCACCACCAAACCAACAAATGCTAAAGGAACTTCTCTAAGTGGGAAACACAAGAGAAGAAAAGGACCTACAAAAACAAAACCGAAACAATTAAGAAAATGGTCATAGGAACATACATATCAATAATTACCTTAAACGTGAATGGATTAAATGTTCCAACCAAAAGACACAGGCTTGCTGAATGGATACAAAAACAAGATCCGTATATATGCTGTCTACAAGAGACCCACTTCAGACCTAGGGACACATTCAGACTGAAAGTGAGAGGATAGAAAATGATATTCCATGCAAAGGGAAATCAAAAGAAAGCTGGAGTAGCAATACTCATATCAGATAAAATAGACTTTAAAATAAAGAATGTTACAAGACACAGGGAAGGACACTACATAATGATCAAGGGATCAATCCAAGAAGAAGATATAACAATTATAAATATATATGCACCCAACATAGAAGCACCTCAATACATAAGGCAACTGCTAACAGCTATAAAAGAGGAAATTGACAGCAACACAATAATAGTGGGGGACTTTAACACCTCACTTACACCAATGGACAGATCATCCAAAATGAAAATAAATAGAGAAACAGAAGCTTTAAATGACACAATAGGCCAGATAGACTTAATTGATATTTATAGGACCTTCCATCCATAAAGAGCAGATTACACTGTTGTGTTGTTGGATTCAGAATGAGAGAAAATATTTGCAAATGAATCAACAGACAAAGGATTTATCTCCAAAATATATAAACAGCTCATGCAGCTCAATATTAAAAAAACAAACAACCCAGTCCAAAAATGGGCAGAAGACCTAAATAGACATTTCTCCAAAGAAGACATACAGATGGCCAAGAAGCACATGAAAAGCTGTTCAACATCACTAATTATTAGAGAAACGCAAATCAAAACTACAATGAGGTATCACCTCACACCAGTTAGAATGGGCATCATCAGAAAATCTACAAACAACAAATGCTGGAGAGGGTGTGGAGAAAAAGGAACCCTCTTGTACTGTTGGTGGGAATGTAAATTGATACAGCCACTATGGAGAACAATATGGATGTTCCTTAAAGATCTAAAAATAGAATTACCATATGACCCAGCAACCCCACTACTGGGCATATACGCAGAGAAAACCGTAATCCAAAAAGACACATGCACCCCAATGTTCATTGCAGCACTATTTACAATAGCCAGGTCATGGAAGCAACCTAAATGCCCATCGACAGACAAATGGATAAGGAAGTTGTGGTACATATATACAATGGAATATTACTCAGCCATAAAAATGAACGAAATTGGGTCATTTGTTGAGACGTGGATGGATCTAGAGACTGTCATACAGAGTGAAATAAGTCAGAAAGAGTAAAACAAATATCGTGTATAATGCATATATGTGGAACCTAGAAAAATGGTACAGATGAACCAGTTTGCAGGGCAGAAATTGAGACACAGATGTAGAGAACAAACGTATGGACACCAAACAGGGAAAGTAGTGAGGTGGTGGGGGTGGTTATGTGGTTAATTGGTCTATTGGGATTGACATGTATAGACTGATGTGTATAAAATTGATGACTAATAAGAACATGCTGTATAAAAAAATAAATAAAAAAAAATTTAAAAATTTAAAAAAAGTACAATTTTCACTTTTTTGAAAATGCAAATCAGAAGTTCAGCTGATCTTTTCATTCCAATCTAGTTAAAACTTTGTCTATTTGAGCCACCTAATGCTTTCCTCCGTTTGTGAGTGAATGTGTGTGTGTGTGTGAGATGTATGTATGTATTAAGTCCTAGCAGATATTAAGTGGTAGAGTTATGATGGAAACCAGGCAATCTGATGATTTGGGGGTTTGTGTTATAAGGCATCAAAATATACTAACTCTTTGTAGATAGTATATGAACACAGATTGGAAAATGGGTTGAATCCAAATGAATTTGACCCATTCATCCTCCCATAATGTAAAACTAAGAAATTTGGCATAGGCCAGATTGGAGTTTAAAATCCTGAATTTTAATGTATATGAATTTGGGCAATTCATTCAACATCTTTGAGTTTCGCCTTCAAAACCTGCAACTTGGGAAGAGGAATACCTAATTCATAATTTTATTATTATAAAGACAATTTAGATGTAGTGTCTGCCATAGGGCAGGGACTCAATAAGTGGCTATTATGTTTATTTCCCTAGTCCATCCCAAAACGTGTTCACTGATTTACTTTGAACACTTACCCTGTTTTATACTTTTATTGTGTTATGTTACCATGTTAGATTAAATTTTTATTTTTAATCTCTTGTTTAGTGTTGCATTGATTTCACTTCTCTTCTATGAAGATTAAACCTACATGGAGTTTAAGGAAACAATTCCACTTACAATAACATAATAAAGGCTAAAATACTTAGGGATAAATGTAACCAAGCAGGTAAAATCCTGTACAACAAAAGCTATAAAACATTGATGAAAGAAATGAAAGAATACACAAATAAATGGAAAGAAATCCTGTGTTCATGTATTAGATGACAATACTGTTAAAATTTTCATACTACCAAAAGAGATCTAAAGACTCAATTCTAACCCCATTAAAGGAAATATTTTTTTAAGGAAATAGAAAAACCAATTCTAAAATTCATATGGAAACACAAAAGACTCAGAATAGCCAAAGCTATCCTGAGAAAGAAGAGTAAAGCTGGAGGTATCGCACAGTCCAATTTCAAAATATATTACAAAGCTACAGTAACTAAAACAATATGGTACTGGAATAAAGACCAATCTGTAGACCAATGGAAAAGTATAGAGAGCCCAGAATTAAACTCACATATATAACATTACAATAAGCTGAACTTTTACAAGGGTCCCTAGAATGCACAGTGGGGAAAAGATAGTCTTTTCAACAAATAGTGTGGGAGAATTGGATATACACTTGCAAAAGAATGAAATTGAAGCTCTACCTTACCATACACAAAAATTAACTCTAAATGGATTAAAGACATAAAGATTAGACCTGAAACTGTAAAGTTCTTAAAAGAAAACATTAGAGTAAAACCTCCTTAACATTGGTCTTGGCAATGATTCCTTGTATATGACACCAAAACACAAGCAACAAGAGCAAAATTATACAAGTGGGATTATATCAAATTAAAAACTTCTGCACAACAAAGGAAACAATCAGAATTAAAAGGCAACCTAGGGCTTCCCTGGTGGCGCAGTGGTTGAGAGTCTGCCTGCCAATGCAGGGGGCGCGGGTTCGAGCCCTGGTCTGGGAAGATCCCGCATGCCGCGGAGCGGCTCGGCCCGTGAGCCACGGTTACTGAGCCTGCGCGTCTGGAGCCTGTGCTCGGCAGCGAGAGGCCGCGATAGTGAGAGGCCCGCGCACCGCGATGAGGAGTGGCCCCCGCTTGCCACAACTAGGGAAAGCCCTCGCACAGAAACGAAGACCCAACACAGCCATACATACATACATACATACATAAAAAGAATGTAAGCAGACAAGAATAGCATTAAAAAAAAAATAAAAAATAAAAAAAAAAAATTTTAAAAAGGCAACCTAAAGAATGGGAGAAAGCATTTGCAAACTATATACCAGATAAAGGGTTGATTTCCAAAATTTATAAGGAACTCCTACAGCTTAATGGCAACAAAATAAAACAAAACACAATAAAAATAACAATTAAAAATGGGCAAAGGACTTAAGCAACTATTTTTCCAAAGAAGATATACTAATGGCTAACAGGTATATAAAAAGATGTTCAACATCGTTAATTACCAGGAAAATGCAAATCAAAACCATAATGAGATACCACCTCAAATCTTTTAGGATGACTATTATTAAAAAAATAAAAGATAACACACACATGTTGCCTAGATTGTGGAGAAACTGAAATCCTTGTATACTGTTGATGGGAATGTAATTTGGTGCAGCAACTATGGGAAACAGTATGGAGGTACCTTAAGAAAATAAAAATAAAACTACCATATGATCAACAACACCACTTCTGAGTATATATCCAAAAGAATTGAGGTCAGGATAGTGAAGCATTATCTGCACTGCCACATTCATTGCAGCATTATTTACAATAACCAACATATAGAAACAACTCAAGTGTACATTGACGGATGAATGGATAAAGATAATGTGATATATAGATACAATGGAATATTTTTCAATCATGAGAAAGAAGGAAATCCTGCTGTTTGTAACAACAGAGATTAACCTTGAGGACATTATGCTAAGTGAAATAAGCCAGTCACAGAAGGACAAATACTGCATGATTCCACTTATACGAGGTATCTAAAATAGTTAAACTCATAGAAGAAGAGAATACAATAGTTGTTGCTTAGGGCTAGGAGGTGGGGAAAATGGGGAGTTGTTTAATGGATGCAAAGTTTCACCTTTGCTAGATGAAGAAGTTCTAGCAATTTTCTGTACAACATATTGCCTAGAGTTAAAAATATAGTATTTTGCACTTCAGAATTGAACAGGATAGATCTCATATTAAGTGTTCTTACTACACAAAACAAAAACAAAAACAAAGGTATACAAGGAAACTTTGGGAGGTTTGGGAGACATATATATATCTCCAAAGATATGTATATATATATATATATATATATATATATATATCCTGAATTGTACTGATAGTATCATAGGTGCTTGTATATGTCCAAATTCATAAAATTGTACACATTAAATATGTACAGTCCTTTGTATACCTATTATACCTCAATAAAGGTGTTAAAAAACTAAATAGAGTTAAATATATTTATTTTAAACTCACATGTATCCAAGTCAAATTCTTATGGTTTAAGAGGGTGAATTAAGTTTTTTATACTTCCCTAAGTGTCCTGCATGAGGACAAAATCTGGCTCTAGGGGTAGAATAATCTAATTCTACTGTGGTCTCATTTTTATAGACTTTTCAAGCTAGAAAAGAAGCATGCCCTTTAGAAGCTTCTTGTTATTGTTACCCAGAAATGTTCTAAATAGCTTCTTACATAGAACACACTTTGTGATGAGAGCTCTGGCAACAGCAGTGGAAGAAGTGAGAGGAATGGGATATGCTTCCCACCCTCAAGGCTCCCACAGATGACCATGACAACAAGACAAATGTTATATAGCAGCATTCCCTGAAGGAAGTCACACTCTACAGCTCTGTCCTGCTCCCTGGTCAAGAATTCCATAGTAATCATAAAAGCAATGACCAGCATTTGGGTAGGCTTTTACAATTGACATATTGCTTCTTTATGCAATGTTTTTTTTCTCCTAATAATTGTCCAATGAGCAGCATAGGAATTAGCATTCTCATTTCTGAGATTCACAGAATTTACTTAAGGTTCTCAGAGTCACAGGCTAATAAATGGTTGAGCTGGGATAGATGCTGGATATTCAGACTCACTTGTAATATCTACTGAACCAGTCAGCTGCCCATTGTTGTTCTCTATGTCAGGCATCTCATTCTGTGTTCTCCAGGGGAGATGCTTAATTGGAAAGTGCAATATATATATACAGTCTGAAAAGTGTTTCGTTCTTCTCATAGTAGATGAGTGTTAACAGAATAGGCAATGCCTTAAGTCAAGAGAAAAGAAATCTAGATTTTTATATTGGTAAATCATAGAGGTAGTATGAGAAAGGGAGACTTTTTGGCTATTTTTTCATTCATCTTAATTTGTGAACCACCTAGTTGATTGTCATCTATGCACCTATAATTGTCACAGTTACTAAAACTTGTATGAGTAAAATGAGGATTTCTGTGAGAATAATGAGTTTTTTCTACTTAGGTGTGGAGTGAAATGTTGCTGTGATACATACAGAACACTGATAATATGCAGAGACCACTACATCCAAAATTTTGTCTTGAGTTTGACACTTGGAACCATAATACTCAGTTATTAAAATCACTATGCATTCCCCAGCTGGGAGAGAAGATCCAACTCCTATAAGTTTTCTTTATGTGCAAGCTAATTTTTTTTTTTAGTCCAGAATGATATTATCTTTCAAGGTAAGAAATTCCTCCAGAAATATCCTAGACGCTCCCAGTGGATTAAAGTTTGGAAATGATGTTATGTTCAAAAGGCTGGCTTCAGGCCAAATTGCATGTATTCATCTCAATGTGCACTACATCATTAAATATTTCTTTCAATATTTTTCATCAGTAAATTTAAAAAGAAACATCAGGGTTATGAATCAGCTAAATCCTATCTGCGCTGTCCTCCTGGTGGTGATTAAACATTTATATTTTGTGGAGATACCACTACCATTCATTCAGAGGATGCCAATTACATCAAACCATATTCACTCCAGATAAATCTAACGAGAGATGAAATGTATTCTTTTCATCCAACTTTTTCTATATTGCTGTGTTTGTCTTCTTTCTCTGATTATCCTAAAATTTTCTTCTGTTTTCTTCACACAGGGGATAACAATCATGTATAGTGTTCTTTCTTCATGTATACATGCTGTGGCTGGTTTTCTTCTAGTGCTTCTTTATTGTCTTAAGTTTCTCCTAATTTATTTTGTTAATTTTCTTGAAAAACCTAATAATAGAATTCAAATCTAGTTGGTACTGAAGTGTTAGAGAAATAGAATTTTCTTCCACAGGCGCAAATATTAGTCACAGGCTTAATGGTTGGAAGATTTATAAAAGTGATGATATTCAAGTACAATCATCACTTATCAAAAGCAATTTATACTTTCATATATATTATCACTTAACTTATATATATTACTGACTTCTGTTAAGGTAGGAAGAACAGATGGTATTTTATAAGTTAAGAGATTTAATGTATTACAAACAAAGTGTTCAAATTATGTGAAAAGATGGGATGGAAAGCATGTAAATGCTATGCCTGAGATTGGACAGATAGGAAATTGCCAAGCCAAACTTTCACTCATATCTTTGTGGTTTCAGATTGTGTAATATTTCTACCACATATTGTTGTTTTACTTCTGCATAAAGAAGTCTCTTTTTAAATAAAGGGGTAAGACAATGTTATCTACTGCGTAGAGGTAAGGCATTTCTTGCTCCTTGGTGTTCATGCAATGGCTGGCCATTTTCTGGATGTGTTGGCACATTCTGCAAGGTAGGTTGGCACTAGAAGCCATATTATTTCCTACCATAGCATTGGACAATAGGAAAGGGTGACCATTTTTGTCAGATTTTCTTTTTTTTTTCTAGATATCTGGCACAATAGCTTCCTTTCTCACAACTTTTGCCCCAAACCTAGTTTATAATTGTGTTTTCTGCTATTTGTTCTAGGCACACCTCACATTTGGGTAAAAGTGACCTTTGGTATTTTGCCTAAACATACTTACACATGTTGCTTATGTGAGTAGGGTCTAATTTCTGGAACTATATCCCAAAGCCCACCTTGGAGAAAGTGAGATTCTGGACACTTTGCAACATTGACTGGCCCATGTATCTATAATAAAGAAAAGTGAAGCGATGCACAGGAAATGAGGGAATTTTTATTCATTTCTAAAGCTTCTATAAACATGATCTATGACTTTACAATGCAAGGCATTCCAAAAACAAATGCTAATTTACATGAGTCTTTTATTATTTATTGGATTTTTTCTTTGACTTTATTTGATCTTTGCACTTTGTTCTACTCACTATAAGAACTGAAATCCTCTGTCTTTTTCCTTTTCAGTAAACATCATAAATAATTCAAAACATCTCAATACCAGTTAGGCATATTGGGGAAAAAGAAAGTGGTGCCCCTTTCCATCTTACTTGCTGTTTAGGTCACATAGGTGGGTCATCCAAGAGGGAAGAGTTAGCTTTTAAATTAGTAAGATTTTATCCACGTCATAATACTTTTTTTTCCATTTACATGGTGAAAATAAAGTCATAAGAACAAAAAAGAAAATACAATAGGCCACACAAGAGAGTTACAAGGAGACATAGAATCAAATTAATTAAATAACACTATATAAAAGAATTAAATATGACTGGAAATAAATCCATTATAATAGTTAGATCAAACCAACATTTTTTTAAAGTCAGGAGTCAAAAATAAAAATATTGTATAGTACGCAATAAATCCAACATTGCAATTTTTTGTAAATCATTCACTCATTCATTCATTCATGTAAAAGATTTATGGAATGTGAATCTACGTCAAGTAACATGTTAGCATTCAGAATTCAGAATAATAGAACATGATTCCTACCCCTAAAGACTTTATTATTAATCATTAGAGTAATTTATGTACAAATAATAGAACTGGGTAAGGATTGTAAGGGATATGTAAATAAATGACTCTACGAAATTAAAAAAAAAAAAAAAAAAAACAAGAAAGATCTCATCTCATTAAAGGTATTAGGGAAGGTTTCCTGGGGAAGAAGTCGTTGCAGTACAGTGCGGAAGAATGAAGACATATGCACCGAGGAGACAGATGTTTCTGATCATTCCTTGGAGCATCACCGGGCTGGTATGCCAATGTCAAGGCTGTAAGCTGTGCTTGGTGAATGTATTCACCAAGATCGCAAATGTTAGGGAAAGTAACTGCAATGTATGTAAGTCATGCCAAGTTAGCTTGAAAAGGCATAAACATTGTCATATCTAAGAAACGTGCTCACAAATGGACTTTGGAGGGAGACAAAAGTAGACTTTGCAATATTTAGATAAAGAATCTAAGAGCAAAGATGTTTTGTCATTAACATAGCTGAGATACCCAAAGCTTCTGCTTATTGTTTGCTGGCCGTGATATGACTTAGTAGGATGGTCTTACTTAATTTGCATAGGGTAGATAATACTTTAGAAATGCAAAGCATTCAAATTAATTTCCCGGGACTCCCCTGGTGGCACAGTGGTTAATAATCTGCCTGCCAATGAAGGGGACACGGGTTCAATCCCTGGTCCAGGAAGATCAAACTTGCCGCCAGGCAACTAAACCTGCACACCACAACTACTGAAGCCTGTGCACCTAGAGCCCACGCTCTGCAACAAGAGAAGCCACCGAAATGAGAAGCCCACACACCGCAGTGAAGAGTAGCCCCCACTCGCCACAACTAGAGAAAGCCCATGCACAGCAAAGAAGACCCAATGTAGCCAAATATACATTAATTAATTAATTTCCAGTAATGCACTTAGTACTGTGATAGGTGTGTGTACACATTGCATCTCCTTTCCTTATGTGCATGACAGTTCCCTGTTGACATTTACATTTGCCAAAATGAAACCCTTGAAGTTATTGCAACCCCTTACCTTTCACCACTGTATTCTTCTGCAAGAATGACTTCAAACCAGCTTTCTTCATCCATTGTTGAGAAGTACAACTGGAAAATAAAGAAGAAAAAGAAAGGTAAAAGCAGTTGGAATTTGAACACTATGATTCTCACCTTAGAACAATTCACTGCCTGTCATGAGAAAGGCTGAAATCAGTTAAAACAAATGTTGACCAAGTACCTATTAGTTGATATATAAAGGGATGGTTACATTAAGATTGTGAAATCTGATGGCCTTTGTCCTCCTGGAAGCTCATCACAAAGACTCTGCAGGGATTGACCCCCAAGAAAATGAAGAGAAAAGGGTAAACGATGACGTAGATGAGAAGAAAAGATTTCATCAAGGTTCAGAATTCATAAGAACTAACATACTAGAGACAAGTATGGAGTTGCAATGCTGAGACTTGTATGGTCTGAAATATTTTCACACATATTATTTTTTATTGCTGTCTCATTTAAAGATTCAGGGATGCATCGATGGATACATTTGCATATGTAAATGGAGCTCTCTTCCTTTATTGATATAGTTATATTGTCATCAATAATTCAAGTAAATAATTACTAAGCATCAACCATAAGCCTGGATGGGTTCTATGTGTATGGGTAATACGGTGGAGATAGGTCCTACTTTATGGAATTATGATTGTGGAGAATACAAATACTGAAAAAGGGGTACCAGTGAAATGTGCATAATGAAAAGGAAATGCAGTATAGAAAGGAATAGCATTTTTTTTTTAACATTGTCATTGGAGTATAATTGCTTTACAATTGTGTGCTAGTTTCTACTGTAAAACAAAGTGAATCAGTTATACATATACATATATCCCCATATCTCCTCCCTCTTGTGTCTCCCTCCCAACTTCCCTATCCCACCCCTCTAGGTGGACACAAAGCACTGAGCTGATCTCCCTGTGCTATGTGGCTGTTTCCTACTAGCTATCTATTTTACATTTGGTAGTGTATATATGTCCATGCCATTCTCACACTTCGTCCCAGCTTATACTTGCCCCTCCCCATGTCCTCAAGTCAATTCTCTACGTCTGTGTCTTTATTCCTGTCCTGGTCCTAGGTTCTTAAAAACCACTTTTTTTTTTTTTTTTTTTAGATTCCATATATATATATGTTAGCATACAGTATTTGTTTTTCTCTTTCTGACTTACTTCACTCTGTATGACAGTCTCTAGGTCCATCCACCTCACTATAAATAACTCAATTTCATTTCTTTTATGTCTGAGTAATATTCCATTGTATATATGTGCCACACCTTCTTTATCCATTCATCTGTCGATGGACACTTAGGTTGCTACCATGTCTTGGCTATTGTAAATAGAGCTGCAATGAGCATTGTGGTACATGACTCTTTTTGAATTATGGTTTTTCTCAACGTATATGCCCAGTAGTGGGATTGCTGGGTCGTATGGTAGTTCTATTTTTAGTTTTTAAAGGAACTTCCATACTGTTCTCCACAGTAGCTGGATCAATTTATATTCCCACCAACAGTGCAAGATGGTTGCCTTTTCTCCACACCCTCTCCAGCGTTTATTGTTTGTAGATTTTTTGATGATGGTCATTCTGACTGGTGTGAGGTGATACCTCATTGTAGTTTTGATTTGCATTTCTCTAATGATTAGTGATGTTGAGCATCCTTTCATGTGTTTGTTGGCAATCTGCATATCTTTTGAGAAATGTCTATTTCCATCTTCTGCCCATTTTTGGATTGGGTTGTTTGTTTTTTTGATATTGAGCTGCATGAGCTGCTTGTATAATTTGGAGGTTACTCCTTTGTCAATTGCTTCATTTGCAAATATTTTTTCCCATTCTGAAGGTTGACTTTTCATCTTGTTTATGGTTTCCTTTGTTATGCAAAAGCTTTTAAATTTCATTAGGTCTTATTTGTTTATTTTTGTTTTTCTTCCATTTCTCTAGGAGGTGGGTCAAAAAGGATCTTGCTGTGATTTATGTCATACAGTGTTCTGCCTATGTTTTCTCCTAAGTGTTTTATAGTGTCTGGCCTTACATTTAGGGCTTTAATCCATTTTGAGTTTATTTTTGCATATGGTGTTAGGGAGTGTTCTAATTTCATTCTTTTACAAGTAGCTGTCCAGTTTTCCCAGCATCACTTATTGAAGAGGCTGTGTTTTCTCCATTGTATATTCCTACCTCCTTTACCAAACATAAGGTGACCATATGTGTGTGGATTAATGTCTGGGCTTTCTATCCTGTTCCACTGATCTATATTTCTGTTTTTGTGCCAGTACCATACTGTCTTGATTACTGTAGCTTTGTAGTATAGTTTGAAGTCAGGGAGACTGATTCCTCCAGCTCCATTTTTCTTTCTCAAGATTGCTTTGGCTATTCGGGGTCTTTTGTGTTTCAATACAAATTGCGAGAATTTGTTCTAGTTCTGTGAAAAATGCCATTGGTAGTCTGATAGAGATTGCATTGAATATGTAGATTTCTTTGAGTAGTATAGTCTTTTTCACAATGTTGATTCTTCCAAGCCAAGAACATGGTATATCCCTCCATATGTTTGTATCATCTTTAATTTCTTTCATCAGTGTCATAGTTTTCTGCATACAGGTCTTTTGTCTCCTTAGGTAGGTTTATTCTAGTTATTGTATTCTTTTTGTTGCAATGGTAAATGAGAGTGTTTCCTTATTTTCTCTTTCATATTTTTCATCATTAATGTATGGGAATGCAAGAGATTTCTGTGCATTAATTTTGTATCCTGCTACTTTACCCAATTCATTGATTAGCTCTCGTAGTTTTCTGGTAGCATTTTTAGGATTCTCTATGTATAGTATCATGTCATCTGCAAACAGTGACAGCTTTATTTCTTCTTTTCCAATTTGGATTCCTTTTATTTCTTTTTCTTCTCTGATAGCTGTGGCTAAAAGTTTCAAAACTACATTGAATAATAGTGGTGAGAGTGGACGTCCTTGTCTTATTTCTGATTTTAGAGGAAATGGTTTCAATTTTTCACCATTGAGAACAATGTTGGCTGTGGGTTTGTCATATATGTCCTTTATTATGTTGTGATAAGTTCCCTCCATGCCTAATTTCTGGAGAGTTTTTATCATAAATGGGTGTTGAATTTTGTCAAAAGCTTTTTCTGCATCTATTGAGATGATCATATGGTTTTTCTCCTTCAGTTTGTTAATATGGTGTATCACATTCATTGATTTGCGTATATTGAAGAATCCTTGCCTTCCTGGGATAAACCCCACTTGATCATGGTATATGATCCTTTTTATGTGCTGTTAGATTCTGTTTGCTAGTATTTTGTTGAGGATATTCACATCTATATTCATCAGTGATATTGGCCTGCAGTTTTCTTTTTTTGTGACATCTTTGTTTGGTTTTGGTATCAGGGTGATGGTGGCCTCATTGAATGAGTTGGGAGTGTTCCTCCCTCTGCTATACTTTGGAAGAGTTTGAGAAGCGTAGATGTTAGCTCTTCTCTAAATGTTTGATAGAATTTGCCTCTGAAGCCATCTGGTCCTGGGCTTTTGTTTGGTGGAAGATTTTTAATCAGAGTTTCAATTTCAGTGTTTGTGCTTGGTCTGTTCATATTTTCTATTTCTTCCTGGTTCAGTCTTGGAAGAGTGTGCTTTTGTTAGAATTTGTCCATTTCTTCCAGGTTGTCCTTTTTACTGGCATACAGTTGCTTGTAGTAATCTCTCATGATCCTTTGTATTTTTGCAGTGTCAGTTTTTACTTCTCCTTTTTCATTTCTAATTCTGTTGATATGAGTCTTCTTCCTTTTTTTCTTGATGAGTCTGGTGAATTGTTTATCAATTTTGTTTATCTTCCCAAAGAACCATCTTTTAGTTTTATTGATTTTTGCTATTGTTTCCTTCATTTCTTTTTCATTTATTTCTGATCTGATCTTTATGATTTCTTTCCTTCTGCTAACTTTGGGGATTTTTTGTTCTTCTTTCTCTAATTGCTTTAGGTGGAAGTTAGGTTGTTTATTTGAGATGATTCTTGTTTCTTTAGTAGGATTGTATTGCTATAAACTTCCCTTTTAGAACTGTTCCCATAGGTTTTGGGTCATTGTGTTTTCATTGTCATTTGTTTCTAAGTATTTTTTTTATTTCCTCTTTCATTTCTTCAGTGATCTCTTGGTTATTTATTACTGTATTGTTTAGCCTCCATGTGTTTGTATGGTTTACAGATTTTTTCCGTAATTGATATCTAGTCTCATAGCAGTATGGTCAGAAAAGATACTTGATACGATTTCAATGTTCTTAAATTTACCAAGGCTTGACTTGTGACCCAAGATATAATCATTCCTGGAGAATATTCCATGAACACTTAAGAAGAGAGTATATTCTGTTGTTTTTGGTTGGAATATCCTATAAATATCAATTAAGTCCTTCTTGTTTAATGTATCAATTAAAGCTTGTGTTTCCTTATTTATTCTCATTTTGGATTATCTGTCTATTGGTGATTATCTGTCTATTGGTGAAAGTGGGTTGTTAAGTCCCCTATTATGATTGTGTTACTGTCAATTTGCCCTTTTATAGCTGTTAGTATTTTCCTTATGTATTGAAGTGCTCCTATGTTGGGTTCATAAATATTTACATTTCTTATATCATCTTCTTGGATTGATCCCCTGATCATTATGTAGTGTCCTTCCTTGTCTCTTGTAATAGACTATTTTAAAGTCTATTTTGTCTGATATGAGAATTCTTATTCCAGGTTTCTTTTGATTTCCCTTTGCATGGAATATCTTTTTCCATCCCCTTACTTTCAGTCTGTATGTGTCTCTAGGTCTGAATTGGGTCTCCTGTAGACAACATATATATGAATCTTGTTTTTTGTTTCTATTTAGGCAGTCTGTGTCTTTTGGTTGGAGCATTTAATCCATTTACATTTAAGGTAGTTATCAATAGGTATGTTCTTATTACTATTTTCTTAATTGCTTTGGGGTTGTTATTGTAGGTCTTTTCCTTCTCTTGTGTTTCTTGCCTAGAGAAGACCCTTTAGCATTTGTTGTAAAGCTGATTTGGTGGTGCTGAATTCTCTTAGCTTTTGCTTGTCTGTAAAGTTTTTAATTTTTCCATAGAATCTGAATGAGATCTTTGCTGGGTAGAGTAATCTTGGTTGTAGGTTTTTCCCTTTCATCACTTTAAATATGTCTTGCCACTCCTTTATGGCTTGCAGAGTTTCTGCTGAAAGATCAGCTCTTAACCTTATGGGGATTCCCTTGTATGTTATTTGTTGTTTTTCCCTTGCTGTTTTAATATTTTTTCTTTGTATTTAATTTTTGATAGTTTGATTAATTTGTGTCTTGTCGTGTTTCTCCTTGGATTTATCTTGTATGGGACTCTCTGTGCTTCCTGAACTTGATTAACTATTTCCTTTCCCATATTAGGGAAGTTTTCAACTATAATCTGTTCAAATATTTTCTCAGTCCCTTTCTTTTTCTCTTCTTCTTCTGGGACCCATATAATTCGAATGTTGGTGCATTTAGTGTTTTCCCAGAGGTCTCTGAGACTGTTCTCAATTCTTTTCATTCTTTTTTCTTTATTCTGCTCTGTGGTAATTATTTCCACTATTTTATAATCCAGGTCACTTATTCATTATTCTGACACAGTTATCCTGCTACTGATTCTTTCTAGAGAATTTTTAATTTCATTTATTGTGTTGTTCATCACTGTTTGTTTGCTCTTTAGTTCTTCTAAGTCCTTGTTTAACATTTCTTCTGTTTTCTCAGTTCTCTTTCCAAGATTTTGTATCATCTTTACTATCATTACTCTGAATTCTTTTTCAGGTAGTCTGCCTATTTCCTCTTCATTCGTTTGGTCTGGTGGGCTTTTACCTTGCTCCTTCATCTGCTGTGTGTTTCTCTGTGTTCTCATTTTGCTTAACTTACTGTGTTTTGGGTCTCCTTTTCACAGACTGCAGTTTCGTCGTTCTCTTTGTTTTTGGTGTCTGCCCCCAGTGGGTAAGGTGTGTTCAGTGGGCTGTATAGGCTTCCTCGTTGAGGGGACTGGTTTCTGTATTCTAGTGGAAGAGGCTGGATCTTTTATTTCTGGTGGGTTAAGCCACATCCGGTGGTGTGTTTTGGGGTGTCTGTTAGCTTATTATGATTTTATGCAGCCATTCTCCTAAAGGGTGGGGTTTTGTTACTGTCTTGCTAGTTGTTTGGCATAGGGTGTCCAGCACTTTATCTCTCTGGTTGTTGAGTGGAGCTGGGTCTTAGCATTGAGATGGAGATCTCTTTGAGAGTTCTTGCTGTTTGATATTACATGGAACTGGGAGGTCTCTGGTAGCCCAATGTCCTGAACTTGGCTCTCCCACTCAGAGGCTCAGGTCTGACACCCGGTCAGAGCACCAAGACTCTGTCAGGCGCATGGTGCTTCTGTGATTCTGGACCAGGCAGTTAACTTCTCTGTGCCTCAGATTTCCTTTCATGCAGCACCTCCTTGGCCCGGAGGCCCAGTCAGGTGTGAGTGAAGGGCTGTCTCTCATAGGCTCAGGAATAGCAGTGTAGATGGGTATAATCTAGTCTGACACTGAGAACCTTGTGATTTTCCTTAACTCTGCCAAAATAATGATGTATACACAGAGAAACTTCACATTGAACATCTTGGCTTTGTAGAGAAAGGACTTCAAGTACTTCATTTGTTTAAATCTATCCACATTTTTCTACATTTCCAGATCCATATTTTGCTTCTTAATTACCACTATTTAAATGGCCTTTCAAGATCGGCTGTAAATTAGAATTGATCTACTGTCAGCAATATCCGACAGTTGGCAGCAGACTATTGATACAGATGAAATTCCAGTTGCGTAGTGTCTTTCTGAGAAGTCAGAAATGTAATGAAATGAGCCGACTCTGCAGCTTGGCACAAAAGACAAAATGTGATTTTCTCCAGTGGCAGAACTTAAATATAAATAACAAGCCACGTTTGGAAAATGCAAATAAATGTGTATGAAAAAAGAACCAGAGTTTATATCTTTATACCCTTCATGAATGCTTATGTAATCTTTTTCTCTTATCTGACAAATAGTCCTCCTTTTGAAATAAAGCTTGAGAGTATATTGACAAGAACATACCCTTCAGAGTTAGACCTGAACTGAAATTTTTTAATTTACAAGTTGTGTGATTTAGAGAAAAAACCAAAAACGTCAGGCCTCAGTTTACTCATCTACCAAATTTAAGTTAATAACTCCCCTATAGTTATGAAAATTAAATGAGAAAATACAGGGAATACCAACAGAACATTCAATGTGGTGCCTAGTACAATAAAAAGGAATGTCAAGGAAGATAATGTAGTCATACATGAAGGTTGTGGTCAAAGGCCCTAAGTTATTTCTAGGAAGCTAAGTCCGGATGTATTTATTCTGAGATGCTCTCCTTCAGCCTCAGACTTTGATGACAGCTGGCCTGAGATAGCTAAATGTTGCCAAGAAGTACCTTATCACCACACAAAAACAACCACACACACACACACACACAAACAATTTACAGTAAGGCCAGACCTTTGGCCTTTGTTCTTGGGACTAGTTCATAGTAGATGGATCCAACAAGTCCTTTCTGAGATTTTCCACAGTGGCTGTGAGCATATCTAAGGTAAGTTCTGAGATAGGAATTAGAATTCTAAAATATAATCATTAAGTTACCCACTCTCGCTTCCCCTTTTGAAGAGGTGGTAGATTTCCACTTTGGTGCTCTGCGAATTGTGCAGAGTCATCCAGAAATGTTACACATCCCTCATAAAAATGCCTAGGACCTTGCAGAAGCCTGGATGGGAGAACTAACTCTGCCTTGCTGGAGAAGAGCATGCCAAAGTTTCTGTTTTTTTCCTGCTTTTCCTAAGAGACACCTCAATCTTAATTCTCCAGCAACAAGCATTCTATCTTTGAAAAAAATAAGCTATTACTCCTTCTTACAGTCCACGCACGTGCATGAAATATTTTTCTGTTTGGGGATATTTGGTTTGATTTCTCTTTATCATTCAAATTTTTGCTTAAATATCACCTTTCAGAGAGGACTTACCTCATCACATCGAAAGAACCCATACTCTCTCCTAAGTATCTCATACTTTTCTATTCCCACGGTTTTTTTTTCTCCTATTGCTTGTCACTAACTGAAATTATATTATTCATTTATTAGATTACTGATTCCCTCCTTCTTTATTAGAGTACATGGCCTTTAAGTGTAGCGCTTGGTCTTTTTTTCTCATGACTAAATCCCATTGTTACCGAGTCCAAGCTTGCTCTGCTTGCTGCACAACAGGCCAATAAATCAGGAGATGAGGTGGTGAGGCAAGGAATATGACCTTATTCAGAAATCCAGCAGACCGAAAAGATGGCAGACTAATGTCTCCAAAAAACTATCTTATCGGGGTCTGGATGCCAGTTTCTTTTATAGAACAGAGACGGGGAGGAGATGAGGAAGTAAAATAAAAAAGCCATAAGTCTTGCAAATATCTCCTGGAATGGCTAGCCTCGGGGAGGGTAAGTGTTAATTTCTTCTTTCTTGCAGCCATTCACAAGTGGACAGGGTCAGGATGTTTCCCTGAACAAAGACACTTTGGTTTAACATTCAGGCAGACGGACAGTGTTCCCCTACGCAGGCCATTATGTATAGACAGTATCCTTTTAGTGAACAAAAGCAATGGAAAGCAAAGGTTAAAATAAAGAAACAGATCCAACATGGAGTCAGGATTGGCTCTTCCCTGTTACACCATCACACAGGATGGTGCCTGGCACATAACCAGTCTTCAATAAATATTGGCCTGCTAAATTTCATAATTATGGGAGGATATATCATACTCATCTTAGGACCTCATGGCCAAAAATTCAATGAGGTCCATGTTCAGCTAGGAACTTCAGTCTTCTTGAAGCTTGGCCATGTCTATGGATTTCACTATTTCCATCAGCTTTCAAATTATTTTCCTGACTCTGGGATAGCTCAAGAAGGGGTGAAGAAATAGATTTGTGTGTTGTTCCAGTCTTAAGTATATATTATTTCTATTGGGCAGCAGCCTTAATCTGAAAGTCTTATGGATTAGATTTTTTTTGTATCACATGACCAGAAGCAGTATGGCTGTAGAAAAAGATCCAAAGAGGTCATCCAGAAAGGCATGATATGTAGTAAAGGAAGGAGGAGGATAAAGGTCAGAAATTGAGAATTTGAGTGCTACTGAGGTCCTATACAAATCATCATAAAGGGGAAACAGATTAATGGCAGGAAAAGGAAGTAAGAGTGCACTGATTTGGAATCAGTGTTGTTATGTTATTAAATTTAATCGTTAATATAAGGAGAATGTTGGTTTTCTTTCATTCTTTCAGCCTTTCTGATAAGAATATGATAGAAAAGCTCTTACATTCTTGAAATCAATTAGGGTTTTCAACCAATTGGAGCACATTCAGGTATCTGAAAGAAATGAGGAATGGATATGTTAGAGGTTTGGTTGTAAGAAAGAAAAATGAACTCAGGCTATCTTAAGCAAGAAGAGAATTTATTGGGAGGAAATGGGAACTCAAAGACCTGTTGGGAGACTGGAGAATAAGACTTGGAAAATGTGGACAATGATCAAGGTATCTCCATACTGGAGCACCAGAAACCACAGCCAAGACTATACCATGGGAACAGTTGGGGCCATACCAATATTGCTACAGGCACTGCACTGAGTCTCACCTCCTGAACACTGACCCTGTCCTCTTCATACTTTTCTCAGGATTCACAATCCAAACAATTAGCTGTGATTATGGCTGGGTAGAAAAAGAACCTAGTTCCTGGGCTTCCACAATGAGAGGCATTAATGGAGAGATGGTGTCAGTAATTGTTTCCCATGAAATCTACATACAAAGAGTTTTCCCAAAGGTCATGGAGGCGTAAAACAAAAAACAAAAAAACTATATGTATTGGTAACAGTGAGTCATTGTTATGGACTGAATGTTTGTGTGCCCTTAAAATTCATATATTGAAACTCATCTCCCTGCCCCACAATGTGATGGTAGTATTTGGAGGTGGGGTCTTTTGGAGGAAGTTAGGTTTAGATGAGATTGGGAGAGTGGAGTCCCCAGGATGGGATCAGTGACCTGTACTAGAACAGTCAGGTAGAAGGCCAGTCCCTCAGGAGGACCCATATGATCTTTACCAGAGATGATCTCACATATAACACAGATGATTTTCTAAGCTCTATTTCCTATATCTAACTAGTTACCAAGTCTTCTCAGTTCTGCTAACTGTACTTTCTCTTTTCCATCTCCACTGCTACTGAAATATCTAATCTTCAACAATGCCTTCTTTGTTAGTTCTTATGCTTCTACCATCAATAATCTACAAATCAAAATAAATTAATCCTTCATACTCACACCATAATTACACTTCTCATAGGCAAACACAGTTCTCTCTAGCCAAAAACATTTCAGATTTTTTTCTCTATTACTGAATAGATATTATTTACCCTACATATCCCCACCTCCTATTTACACACCAATGATCTTGAACTATGCATGGTTCCACACTCATGACATGATTTCACACATTTGTAATTTTTTTAAACTTTATTACTTATTTATTTATTTTATTTATTTTTGGCTGTGTTGGGTCTTTGTTACAGCACCTGGGATCTTCATTGTGGTGCACGGGCTTCTTTTATTTGTGGCGTGCAGGTTTTTCTCTTCTCTAGTTGTGGCGCGCAGGCTCCACAGTGCATGAGCTCTGTAGTTTGTGGCACGTGGGCTCTCTAGTTGAGGGGCAAGAGCTCACTAGTTGTGGCACATGGGCTTAGTTGCCCCCCGGCATGAGGGATCTTAGTTCTCCAACCAGGGATTGAACTCACATCCCCTGCATTGAAAGACAGATTCTTTACCACTGGACCACCAGGGAAAACCCACACATTTGTAATTTTTACAGTTGCTGTTTACTCTGGCTGGGTATCTGACCCAATTTGCACACCTAGAAATTTCATACCCATTTTTTAATCTTAATCATCACTTCTTGCATGAAACTTTTCCTAACATCTAGTTTAGACAAAACAAAATGTCTTTTCTTTTCTTTCCCATCTCTGTGACATCATTTATTTTATTATGTAATTGTTTATGTTTGTCATTACATTACTTTATGATTTCTTTAAAATTTTGGAGACTATCATTTTATTTTTATAGCTAGGACCTGGTGAATAATATGCATCCCTAAATATCTGTTAAGTACGTGAATGAATGACTAAATAATAAAGTGAACCATGGTACCTCCTCATTATCTGGGTCATTGTCCTCCTCTTTGTTTTAGATTGACTCCATATCTTAATGGTAAAACTTTATTGTCTATTCTATGTCATATAAAGATGTTATTTTTCCTTTTTTAAAAAGACTTCTTGAAGATATCAATGAACGCATTTATTACTATCATCACAGCTAAGAAAACTGTGATGGGAAAAACAATCCTGTTAGTCTAGAAGACTCCAAACACTAAGTAAGTGGTCCCAGAAATGAAAATAAAACCACTTTTCTTATTATACGGCTTCATTTAAAAAATCTTTTAAAAACCACTATCACCATTTTATTAAATCATCAGAAAATATCTACTAAGTGCCTCCTATATGCTAGGCATCATGCTTGGTTATGGAGGGTAAAATAATGTGGGGGAAAGATAAGCCTGCCGTTTACATGGAAACTTCTATTCCATTTAAAAATCAACAAGATAGTCATGCAAAAAAGAGGAGCTTAAAAAGGAGGTACAGGAATCTACAGGAGTCTATTGGCATAAAGTTTTTGTTGTTTTTGTTATTTTTAAAATTTTTTATTTATTTTTATAACATCTTTATTGGAGTATAATTGCTTTACAATGGTGTGTTAGTTTCTGCTTTATAACAAAGTGAATCAGCTATACATATACATATATCCCCATACTTCATCCCTCTTGCGTCTCCCTCTCATCCTCCCTATCCCACCCTTCTAGGTGGTCACAAAGCACAGAGCTGATCTCCCTATGCTACATGGCTGCTTCCCATTAGCTACCTAGTTTACATTTGGTAGTGTATATAAGTACATGCCACTCTCTCACATTGTACCAGCTTACCGTTCCCACTCACCATGTCCTCAAGTCCATTCTCTACATCTACCTCTTTATTCCCATCCTTCCCCTAAGTTCTTCAAAACCATTTTATTCCTTCTGTTTTTTAGATTCCATACATATGTGTTAGCATACAGTATTTTTTTTCTCTTTCTGACTTACTTCACTCTGCATGACAGATTCTAGGCCCATCCACCTCACTACAATTAACTCAATTTCGTTTCTTTTTATGGCTGAATAATATCCCATTGTATATATGCCATATCTTCCTTATCCATTCATCTGTCCATGGACACTTAGGTTGCTTCCATGTCCTGGCTACTGTAAATAGAGCTGCAATAAATATAGTGGTACATATCTCTTATTGAATTATGGTTTACTCAGGGTATATGCTCAGTAATGGGATTGTTGGGTCATATGATAGTTCTATTTTTAGTTTTTTAAGGAACCTCCATATTGTTCTCCATAGTGGCTGTATCAATTTACATTCCGTCCAACAGTGCAAGAGGGTTCCCTTTCCTCCACAACCTCTACAGCATTTATTGTTTGTAGATTTTTTGATGATGGCCATTCTGACTGGTGTGAGGTGATACCTCATTGTAGTTTTGATTTGCATTTCTCTGATGATTAGTGATGTTGAGCATCCTTTCATGTGTTTGCTGGCAATCTGTATATCTTCTTTGGAGAAATGTCTATTTAGGTCTTCTGCCCATTTTTGGATTGGGCTCTTTGTTTTTCTTTTAATATTGAGCTGCACGAGCTGCTTGTAAATTTTGGAGATTAATCCTCTGTCAGTTGCAAATGTTTTCTCCCATTCTGACGGTTGTCTTTTCATCTTGTTTATGTTTTCCTTTGCTATGCAGAAGTTTTTAAGTTTCATTAGGTCCCATTTGTTTATTTTTGATTTTCTTTCCATTTTTCTAGGAGCTGGGTCAAAAAGGATCTTGCTGTGATTTATGTCATAGAGTGTTCTTCCTATGTTTTCCTCTAAGAGTTTTATAGTGTCTGGCCTTACATTTAGGTCTTTAATCCATTTTGAGTTTATTTTTGTGTATGATGTTAGGGAGTGTTCTAATTTCATTCTTTTACATGTAGCTGTCCAGTATTCCCAGCACCACTTATTGAAGAGGCTGTGTTTTCTCCATTGTATATTTTTGCCTCCTTTATCAAAAATAAGGTGACCATATGTACGTGGGTTTGTCTCTGGGATTTCTATCCTGTTCCATCGATCTGTATTTCTGTTTTTGTGCCAGTACCATACTGTCTTGATTACTGTAGCTTTGTAGTATAGTCTGAAGTCAGGAAGCCTGATTCCTCCAACTCCATTTTTCTTTCTCAAGATTGCTTTGGCTATACGGGGTCTTTTGTGTTTCCGTACAAATTGTGAAAATTTTTGTTCTAGTTCTGTGAAAAATGCCATCGGCAGTTTGATAGGGTTTGTACTGAATCTGTAGATTACTTTCGGTAGTATAGTCATTTTCACAATGTTGAGTCTTCCAATCCAAGAACGTGGTATATTCTCCAACTGTTTGTATCATCTTTAGTTTCTTACAGCAGTGTCTTATACTTTTCTGCATACAGGTCTTTTGTCTCCTTAGGTAGGTTTACTCCTAGGTATTTTATTCTTTTTGTTGCAGTGGTAAATGGCAGTGTTTTCTTCATTTCTCTTTCAGATTTTTCATCATTAGTGTATAGGAATGCCAGAGATTTTGGTGCATTAATTTTGTATCCTGCTACTTTACCAAATTCATTGATTAGCTCTAGTAGTTTTCTGGTAGCATCTTTAGGATTCTCTCTATATAGTATCATGTCATCTGCAAAGAGTGACAGCTTCTTCTTTTCTGATTTGGATTCCATTTATTTCTTTTTCTTCTATGATTGCTGTGGCTAAAACTTCCAAAACTATGTTGAATAATAGTGGTGAGAGTGGACAACCTTGTCTGGTTCCTGATCTAACAGGAAATGGTTTCAGTTTTTCACCATTGAGAACGATGTTGGCTGTGGGTTTGTCATGTATGGCCTTTATTTTACTGAGGTAAGTTCGCTGTATGCCTACTTTCTGGAGGGTTTTTATCATAAATGGGTGTTGGATTATGTCAAAAGCTTTCTCAGCATCTATTGAGATGATCATATGGTTTTTCTCTTTAAATTTGTTAATATGGTGTATCACATTGAGTGATATGCATATGTTGAAGAATCCTTGCATTACTGGGATTAACCCCACTTGATCATGGTGTATGATCCTTTTAATGTGCTGTTGGATTCTGTTTGCTAGTATTTTGTTCAGGATTTTTGCATCAATGTTTATCAGTGATACTGGCCTGCAGTTTTCTTTCTTTGTGACATCTTTTTCTGGTTTTGGTATCAAGGTGATGGTGGCCTCATAGAATGAGTTTGGGAGTGTTCCTCCCTCTGTTATATTTTGGAAGAGTTTGAGAAGTATAGGTGGTAGCTCTTCTCTAAATGTTTGATTGAATTCGCCTGTGAAGCCATCTGGTCCTGAGCTTTTGTTTGTTGGGAGATTTTTAATCACAATCTCAATTTCAGTGCTTGTGATTCGTCTGTTTACATTTTCTATTTCTTCCTGATTCAGTCTCAGAAGGTTGTGCTTTTCTAAGAATTTGTCCATTTTTTCCTGGTTGCCCATGTTTTTGGCATATAGTTGCTTGCAGTAGTCTCTCATGATCCTTAGTATTTCTGCAGTGTCAGTTGTTACTTCTCCATTTTTATTTCTAATTCTGTTGGTTTGAGTCTTTTTCCTTTTTTTCTTGATGAGGCTGTCTAATGGTTTATCAATTTTGTTATCATCTCAAAGGACCAGCTTTTAGATTTATTGATCTTTGCTATTGTTTTCTTCATTTCTTTTTCATTTATTTCTGATCTGATCTTTATGATTTATTTCCTTCTGGTAACTTTGGGTATTTTTGTTCTTCTTTCTCTAATTGCTTTAGGTGTAAGGTTAGGTTGTTTCTTTGAGATGTTTCTTGTTTCTTAAGGTACGATTGTATTGCTATAAACTTCCCTCTTAGAACTGCTTTGCTGCATCCCATAGGTTTTGGATTGTCATGTTTTCATTGTCATTTGTTTCTAGGTATTTTTTGATTTCCTCTTTGATTTCTTCAGTGATCTCTTGGTTATTAAGTAGTGTATTGTTTAGCCTCCATGTGTTTGTAGTTTTTACAGATGTTTTCCTGTAAATGATATCTAGTCTCATAGCGTTGTGGTCAGAAAAGATACTTGATACTATTTCAATTTTCTTAAATTTACCAAGGCTTGACTTGTGACCCAAGAAATGATCTATCCTGGAGAATGTTCCATGAGCACTTGAGAAGAAAGGGTATTCTGTTGTTTTTGGATGGAATGTCCTATAAATATCCATTAAGTCCACCTTGTTTAATGTATCATTTAGAGCTGTGTTTTCTTATTTATTTTCATTTTGTATGATCTGTCCATTGGTGAAACTGGGGTGTTAAAGTCCCCTACTATGATTGTGCTACTGTCGATTTCCTCTTTTATGGCTGTTAGCATTTGCCTTATGTATTGTGGTGCTCCTATGTTAGGTGCATAAATGTTTACAATTGTTATAACTTCTTCTTGGATTGATCCCTTGATCATTATGTAGTGTCCTTCTTTGTCTCTTGTAATAGTTTTTACTTTAAAATCTATTTTTTCTGAAATATGAATTGCTACTCCAGCTTTCTTTTGCTTTCCATTTGCATGGAATATCTTTTTCCATTCCCTCACTTTTAGTCTGTATGTGTCCCTAGGTCTGAAATGGGTCTTATAGACAGCATTTATACGGGTCTTCTTTTTGTATCCATTCAGCCAGTCTATGTCTTTTGGTTGGAGCATTTAATCCATTTACATTTAAGGTAGTTATTGATATGTATGTTCCTATTACCATTTTCTTAATTGTTTTGGGTTTGTTATTGAAGGTCTTTTTCTTCTCTTGTGTTCCTGACTAGAGAAGTTCCTTTAGCATTTGCTGTAAAGCTGCTTTTGTGGTGCTGAATTCACTTAGCTTTTGCTTGTCTGTAAAGTTTTTAATTTCTCCATCAAATCTGAATGAGATCCTTGCTGGGTAGAGTAATCTTCATTGCAGGTTTTTCCTTTTCATCACTTTCAATATGTCCTCACACTCCCTTCTGGCTTGCAGAGATTCTGCTGAAAGATCAGCTCTTAACCTTTGGGGATTCCCTTGTATATTATTTGCTGTTTTTTCCTTCCTGCTTTAGAAATTTTTTTATTTAACTTTTGATACTTTGATTAATATGTGTCTTGTCGTGTTTCCCCTTGGATTTATCCTGTATGGGACTCTCTGTGCTTCCTGGACTTGATTAGCTATTTCCTTTCCCATATTAGGGAAATTTTCATCTATAATCTCTTCAAATATTTTCTCAGTCCCATTATTTTTCTCTTCTTCTTCTGAGACCCCTGTAATTCAAATGTTGGTGTCAAATTTTGGTGTCAAATGTTGGTGTCAAATTCAAATTTTAATGTTGTCCCAGAGGCCTCTGAGACTGTCCTCAATTCTTTTCATTCTTTTTTCATTAGTCTGCTTTGCGCTGGTTATTTCCACTATTTTATTTTCCAGGTCACTTATCTGTTCTTCTGTGTCAGTTATTCTGCTATTGATTCCTTCTAGAGAATTTTTAATTTCATTTATAGTGTTGTTCATCACTGTTTGTTTCCTCTTTAATTCTTCTAGGTTCTTGTTAAAAGTTTCTTGTATTTTCTCCATTCTATTTCCCAGATGTTGGATCATCTTTACTATCATTACTCTGAATTCTTTTTCAGGTAGACTGCCTATTTCCTCTTCATTTGTTTGGTCTGGTGGGTTTTTACCTTTCTCCTTCATCTGCTGTGTGTTTCTCTGTCTTCTCATTTTGCTTAACTTTCTTTGTATGGGGTCTCCTTTTCGCAGCCTGTAGGTTCGTAGTTCCCATTGTTTTTGGTGTCTGCCCCCAGTGGCTAAGGTGTGTTCAGTTTGTTGAGTAGGTTCCTTGGTGGAGGGGACTGGTTCCTCTGCTCTGGTGGATGAGGCTGGTTCTTGTCTTTATGGTGGGCAGGACTGTGTCTAGTGGTGTGTTTTGGGGTGTCTCTGACCTTATTATGATTTTAGGCAGCCTCTCTGTTAATGGGTTTGGTTGTGCTACTGTCTTGCTAGTTGTTTGGCATAGGGTGTCCAGCACTGTAGCTTGCTGGTTGTTGAGTGAAACTGGGTCTCAGCGTTGAGATGGAGATCTCTCGGAACACTTTTGCTGTTTGATATTAAATGGAGCTGGGAGGTCTCTGGTGGACCAATGCCCTGGACTCGGCTCTCCCACCTTAGAGGTACATGCCTGACAACCTGCTGGAGCACCAAGGCCCTGTCAGGCACATGCCTCAGAAAAAAAGGGAGAAAAAAAGAAAGAAAGAAAAAAATAAAATGAAATAAAGTTATTAAAATAAAAACTAAAAAATATTATTAAAAATTAAAAAATTTAAAAGTAATAAGAAAAGATAAAAAGAAAAAAAGAAAGAAAAGAGCAATCAAACCAAAAAACAAATCCACAATGATAACAAGTGTTAAAAGCTATACCAAAAAGAAAAAAAACCAGACAGTCAGAGCCCTAGGACAAATGTTTAAAGCAAATCTATACAGACAAAGTCACCAAAGAAGCATACACATACACACGCACACAAAGAGAGAAAGGAAAAAGATATATGTATCTATATATTAAAAAGAAAAAGGAACAGAGCTCCCAAATCAATAAACATATCCACCAATGATAATGAACTCTAAATACTAAACTAAATTAAACACAAAACCAGAAACAAATTAGATGCAGAAAGCAAACCCCATGTCTACAGTTGCTCTCAAAGTTCACCGCCTTAATTTTGGGATGATTCGTTGCCTATTCAGGTATCCCAGAGAGGCAGGGTACATCAAGCTGATTGTGGAGGTTTAATCCTCTACTCCTGAGGCTGCTGGGAGAGATTTCCCTTTCTCTTCTTTGTTCGCAAAACTCCTGGGGTTCAGCTTTGTATTTGTCCCCACCTCTGCGTGTAGGTCGCCTGAGTGTATCTGTTCTTTGCTCAGACAGGACGGGGTTAAAGTAGGTTCAGGTCCCATCCCTATTCTTTTGTCTCTGTTTTTTCTTTTGCCCTACCCAGGTAAGTGGCGAGTTTCTTGCCTTTTGGGAAGTCTGAGGTCTTCTGCCGGCATTCAGTCAGTGTTCTGTAGGAGTTGTTCCACATGTAGATGTATTTCTGATGTATTTGTGGAGAGGAAGGTGATCTCCACATCTTACTCCTCTGCCATCTTGAAGGTCTCTCTCCAAGTTTTTTTTTTATCATAAATAAAATTAATTATAAATAGCATTACTAGTAAAATTAAGAACTGAGATCTGCTCAGTACCTATATGCAATAGATTATTCATGTTTAAAATTTTCCCAACTTGTATCAACTCATAGTAAACCTTTGTGTGGCATGTAATTAGTGTCCACATTTTATACAGGGAGACACTGGGGCATGAAGACACAGAGGTTAAGTAAAATGTCTCATGACCCACAGAACATCAGGGATGGCACCAGGCACAGAATTAGAGCTGCCTGACTGCATTCAGCGCTCTTGTTTTTATGAATAAGAAAGGCAAGGTAGAGATAAATTAGCTAATGTGTCCATGATATACACATGCTGAACAATGGATCTGAGAAGCCAGGCCATCTCATTCCATCTCCTGTGCTTGTCCTGTTGTCTCATCCTTACTCTCTGCTCTCATTAGCTTTTTAAATCTTCACTGAGTATCTAGTGACATGACACATTTACCAGCCGTATTAATTAATTGACTAATTAATTAAGAAAATAATTATTGAGTAGTACTAATTTCCAGACACTGTTCTAATCATCAGGGATGCTGCAGAAAACTAAATAAACAAAACCTGCCCTCATGGAGTTTACCTGTAATGGGGAAAGAGACAAACAGTTAAGAACATTCAATATGCCAGCTCATCTCTGCCCAGGGACAGTATTCACCATGCTTTTAGTCCATTAGTCACACAATACCCAGCGAATGGTGCTTAGAATTAATCTTTCAACATTTCTGAAACTCAGGCTTTTTAGTCCTTATGCCTCCATTTTAGAGTTTATTCTTTTTTTTTTTTTTTTTTGGTTTAAAAATTGATTAATGTAGTTTACCCACATTACCAGAGAATAAGAGAAATCCTGTATTATCTCAATACACGCAGAACAAGCATTCAATAAAATTCAGCAACTGTTCATAAAGGAAACTGTTCGCAAACTAGGGGGAAAAGAGAATTCCTTAACCTACAAAACAGAATCTACCAAAATTTACCACAAACCACATATGCAATAGTGAAACATTTAAAATACTATATTTAAAATCAGGAACACGACAAGAATGGCTGCTATCGCTACTGTTATTCAACATTGTATGAGAAGACCTATGCTACACAATAAAATAAAATTAAAAATTAAAAATAAAAGAGATGAAAGGGGCCTGGAGCTCTTAATTTGCCTATACTTCTAAAGGATATAGCTCTAAGAAAGGAGAGTAAGGAAGGGGAAACAGAGGTAGTCACTGAAAATGGTACAAACAGACCTTATTGAAGTACAGGAAACAGAGGAGCTGAGGGATTATTCTGAGTCACCACTGTCATGGAATCAGAAACACTACAGCACTTCAGAGCAGAAAAGGAACAAAGAGCCCCTGATTTTACCTTTACCAATTTTAACATAATATACAAATCACCAAAACCCTTGGACAAATTCATTGGTGCCTTAAAGTGGTTAAAAGAAATAAAAAGTTCCAAATAATTTTGAGATGAATGGCATTACTATTGACCTTTATTATTAAAAAAATAATTCAGGGTTGAAAACAAGATATTTATTTTTACAGGTACCATCTAGACTCAGCAGATCTTAAGCTTGATTTATTCTGAGGGACATCGTAACAGAACTGACATGGTGGAAACAATTGATAGAGTCCCCTTCCTGAATACTACAGTAAGGGCAAAATGGACTGTGTCAAGAGACCATCTGCTTGCCTCTTTGCTTCCCACATCCAGCATAACAGCTAGGCTGTGTCCTTGGTTTCCTGTTTTAAACTCTTAGTGTCCCTGTTGGTAAGGAAACTCAGCATGCTTGGTCAGTTCTGTAAGAACTCAGGCATTTTTCTTGCATAATTATCCCTCTCTGAAGAAGCTTGGTTCCCTGCATCTCCATCCATCAGAGGCATGGATGGATCCTTGAAATTCAGAATGCTGCTGCCTGAGGTTCACTGCTGCATGGTTTTTTGAACCCACCCTCAAGAATAATAGCTATTCCCTTAGACTCATCCCCAAATTGTTCTGTCATCCAGCATTTCTTGGGGTGGTGGCTGCCTCAATCAATGTCACAGTGTTCATGGAGGTCATAAAAACATCTGAAAGCAGTTCCAAGTCTTAAATACCTTCCTCAAACAGGTTTTCATCTTTGTGTAATAAATTTACTCTTTACCTCTTTTTGGTTTCAAATTTTCTGAATTGTCAGCAGTGAATATGTACTCTTCTAATAGGAAAACATAATTATATTGGTACATGAGAGTCATGGGATTGTGAGTGATTTATTTTTATTTACCCTCGTCCTATTTTTTAATAAGTAAAAAATTGAAATAAAAGCATGAAAAAAGAAAACATAATTATAAAAAGCACCCCACCTTTCCCTTGCTTGTTCATGTACACCAGAATGATTTCCATCTCTCTTAGCTCATTAAACCTGATTTTGTTAAAGATAAAAGGAAGATATATTATTTATGGGTCACTGACCCAGTGTCTCCTACTTTACAACATCAACCTAACCAGTTTCCCACTCCCTGCCTCTGTACCATCCTCCAGAGCTCTGCTCCTCTCCTGACATCTAGGCATCCAGGACTAATTGCCACTCTTAATCTTCTGCAGTTCTTTCCTGTAAGACCTATAAATACAAGCCCAAAGTGCTTTAAAGAGAAGCAAGGCCCAGCAATCTTACGACATCATTCAGTTGGAAGTGGCAATTAGACATTTTTAACAAGTTATTTTAGTACAAAATGGAGTAATTAAAACTTACACATTGGAAGGGAAAACACTTTTGAGATTATGTTCATTTTATTAAGCTATTTCAAATACTAAAGTTTATTGCAATGCATAATTCTTTCTTTTCCTTCCTTTAATTGGATCACTGGCAGTAACAACTCAGTGAAATGAATGTCTGACCCATCAAGAAAGAGATTAAGTTATCTAGGGTGTTTATTTTTAATTGGTATTGACCACAAACCCATACATTTCCACTAAAATTAGATTGAATTGGAAAATTCCACTCTTTGATCTAAATATTATGGTTCAGACACTAAATTATTCCAGCTATGGCTTAACTTACGTCAGCTGCACTTTAAAGCTAATATCTCATTTTTGTTGGGAGGTCAGCAGTTTCAGGCATGGCTTGCTAATGCCATAACTAGACATTTGGCTAATAATAGGATTGTTCACTATGACTCAATAGTATTAACTTCAAACTTTATTGAATGCAAATATAGAAGAAAGTGTTTTTAATTTGATCCAGTGAATATCTGTGCATATGAAGTTACAACAGTAAGAGAGCAGGAAAATAGTGAAAGCAACTTAGGTTTTGAGTGAAAGCAAATACTGTCCCATATGCTGCTAAGAGTCTTTGTCTCCCTGAATTTTTTTTTAAATATATGCACAAAGGACATATATGCTAATTATTTCTTTGTTTTGGTCTCAGCACAAAGAGACTATTTCTCTTTTATTATTCCTCTAGGCTGAATTTTCTTTTGCTGCTTGATTCTCAGTCTTTTGCCTTGTGTCTTCCTTCTCTCTGGGCTACTTACCACCATCCTGCATCCTAGACTATCTTCCTGGAAGCTCCCTCGGTCTCTCCATTCATTTCCTTGAAACTCAGCTCATTTCTGGCATCCTATCTCCTATTATTGAATTGGCCTCAGAAAGAATAATTGATTCTTTAGTTATCGGTACATTATTTGCATCTACTAGTGAGAATCAGCTTTATGTAACAATGGGTCTGAGATTTAATCTCAATTCCTCCTGACATTGCTTCTGGAACAATCTATTGTAGAGCAAAGGACCAGTGGGTCCCACAGCCTCTTGCCAGCACCTCATCCCTTAGGCTGTGATAAGCTAAACTGGAAAAAAGAAAGTATATTAATATATTAAAACTGATTATAAAATATAATAAAATAAAAGTGATGAAAGAGACTTACAGATATCAAAAACAAATTTATATTTACTAAAGGGGAAATGTGGGGGGGATGGATAAATCAGGAGCTTGGGAGTAACATACACACACTACTATATATAAGATAGATAACCAACAAGGACCTACTGTATAGCACAAGGAACTCTACTCAATATTCTGTAATAACCTAAATGGGAAAAGAATCTGAAAAAGAATGAATATATGTATATGTATAACTGAGTCATTTTGCTGTACACTGAAACTAACACAACATTGTAGATCAACTATACTTCAACAAAATGTTTAAAAAATAAATAAAGTGATGCGATACTACTGTAGTGTAAGATCTTCTGTCAACTAAGTGATCCCAAAAGCACATAGAGAGGAATGGATTAAAAAGGCTGAATGGGAGAAGAATGACAATGTATTAATTTACTAGTGCTTCTCTAGCAAATTAACATAAACTTGACAGTTTAAACAGCAAAGCCATGATCTTACAATTCCAAAAGTAAGAAAATCAAAATTAGCCTCGCTGGGCTAAAGTTGAGGTCTCACAAAAGCTAGCTCTTTTTAGAGACTCTTGAGGAGCATCCATTCCCTTGCTTTTCCCAGCTTCTAGAGGCCA
Organism: Eubalaena glacialis; assembly: GCF_028564815.1. Classification (NCBI taxonomy): domain Eukaryota; kingdom Metazoa; phylum Chordata; class Mammalia; order Artiodactyla; family Balaenidae; genus Eubalaena; species Eubalaena glacialis. Next base: position 40,327,145 of record NC_083720.1, on the reverse strand, counting down.
CCTTCATTCCTTAGCCTGCAGCCCCTTCCTCCATCTTCAAAGCCATTAGCATGGTACCTACAAATCTCTCTCTGATTCACTGACCATCGCATCCATTGTCACATCCCTTCGGAACCTTCTGTCTCCCTCTTATTAGTAGCCTTGTGACTACATTGAACTCACATAGCTAATCTCTGCATCTCAAGATGCTTAATTTAATCACATATACAGAGTCCTTTTTACTATGTGAAGTAGTATACTCACACAATCTAGGGGTTAGAATGCAGATCTCTGTGGGGCTTAGAATTTAGTTTACCACAAACAGGATCTCATGAACTAAGACCAAGAAATAATATAAGAAATATCCAACTAGGGAAGGAAATTTAAGTGTGTGTGTTTGGGCACATGGTTTATGTTATGCTCCCCTTGCTTGCTATTGTCTGCTGCACTGGCTTTCTTTCTATTTCTTATACATTCCAAACACATACGTTTCTCAGTACCTAAGTCTTTACTCTTCCCTCTGTCTGTAGTCCTTGCCACGGATTTTCTAAGAATGGATCCTTCTCCTCATTGAGGTCTTAGCTCAAATTTCACCTCCCTAGAGAGTCTTTATTTGACCACAATTGATGATTTTCCATACTTCATTCCCACATTCTTCATCCCTAGTGAGTCCCTAGCTTACTACCCTATTTTATTTTCTTTGAGATAACTAAAATCCCATGTCAGTGAGATCCTAGAGACCCAGGAAAGAGTAGAAGGTAACCACTATCTCCCATGAATGTGAGACTTGCAATCCAGAAGCCATTCTCAGAAGTAACATTAAACTAAGAGGGTGCCAGGTCAAAGCAAGGATGCCCAGTCTAAGATTTATCTCCATATACAAAGTGGGTTAGAGACTGAAAAATAGCTAATACAATACCAAAGGGAATTGGAGATTTTTTAAAAATCCTAAAAGAGGTGGCTAAAAATAGAAAACAGAAGAGAGCTGGAGTATTCCGCAAGCCAAAATGCAAAAAGTTAAATTGCTTGTCTTTTCTTTTCTTTTCTTTTTCTTTTTCTTTTCTTTTTTAATTAAACGCATTACTCAAGATGATTGTTTTGGTTAATTAATACTATTTTTAAAATATAAAACAGCGTGACTATTATGAGCAAGGCATTATTCAGTCATTTAGGGTATAAATATTTGCAAAATAGTGGCTTCCCCTATCAGAGCTTGCTGTCTGTTAACATTCCTGGTTAAACCCTGAAACTCTCTGAAAGAAGCTTATCTGTAAAAATTAATGGACATATACAGGACTCTATATTTTTAAAATCAGTTATTGTTAATCAAATAAAAACAGATTTTCAACATTCTAGTAAGTTTAAAACAGTAATTTTAATAAGTGATGCAGTGATAGTAAATATCTTAGTGAACGATGAGTAGGTGGTAGTGTATGTATTACTTTAGAATTATTGCTACATAAATCATTAACACATGGTCACAAGGACCAGCAGCGAGTATCAAATCCACACTCCTCATTTTGCAGATGAGAGAACTAATGGATGGAATAACTCTCTTAAGGTCCCATAAATAGCCCATGGTGATTCCAGGACAAGGGCCAATGTCCAGTGCCCTGTTCACGTAAGCAAACTGCCTAATTTGCTGGAACAGTTACTGTTTGAAGATTTACCCTGTCATAGTCCAGATGCTTAATGCATAAAAATGTGATCCTGAGGCTAATGCCTTTGCATCAACAGTCAATGTGATTACTCTTTCTTAACAAAGCAGATCTGTTAAGAATCAAACATATAGAGTCAGAACAGAACCTTGCCTACATTCAATCCCTTTTCATTCATGAAGTCAACATTCAGTGTTCTTTCCAAGGTGCCCCTGCTCTAAGGGAATATGTTAACATTAAGGTAAGTAAGAAGATCATTGCTACCTAATGAACTGGGACTGAAGGCTGTCAGGTCACAGTCACATGAAAATACTTTCATTAGTTGCTGAAGTAATAGAGTACTTGGCTGGGGAAGGAGGAGTCTCTGATCTGATGGACAAACCTATTTTAAGAAATATGCCTGCCTTATTTTACTTTTCAAGCTTTATAGCAGAGACGATTCTACCTTGCCCAGAGATTCTCAGAAACAATTCAGTCTTCAATAAGCTGTAGATCAAAGATGACAGGACAAAGATGGTTGGTTGCTTCAAAAATAGGTGAGATTGTTTCCCCATGTACAAAGTGAAATGATGATTATTATTTCACAGGGTTTGTGAGGAAATTAAATAAGATAATATACATAAAACACCTTTGGCATAGCAGTTTTCCAATAAACGTTAGCACACTGATATAGCAGGGTAACCATAGAATGAAGATCTAAACCATAAATTATATATATTTGTTCTTTTTACCAATCTACACAGCAAAGACCATGGAACTTCTACTTATGTTCAAACATTTCAGTTTTAATTAACTTTTAGTAACAACCAAATTTAAAATCCTGAAGTTTCTTCCAAATTGCCTTTGGAGTTAAAGGTAACTCTTTTTTTTCCATGGAGAAAATAAAACTTTATTAAATAATATAAAATAAAATACTGGAATAGTTCATGTTCCTCGCTAGGAAGACTCAGTACTGTAGTCACATTTTCACAAATTCACCTTTTTAATTTTAATTTTTATTAAAGTATAGTTGATTTACAATGTTGTGTTAGTTTCATGTGTACAGCAAAGTGATCCAGTTATATATATATATATATATATATATATATATATATATATATATATAATGTATACATGTATATATATTTTTTTCAGATTATTTTCCCTTATAGGTTATTACAAAATATTGAGTATAGTTCCCTGTGCTATACAGTAGGTCTTTGTTGGTTATCCATTTTTTTTATATAGTAATATGTACATGTTAATCACAAAAGGTAATTTTTTTGGGAGACCTTAATGATTCTTCAAGATCTAGCCCTTAATCATTTAGACTCAGAGAAGTTCACACCACTACAAACTTACAAGACACTGATTAGTTCCAATTGTTACTCCCCCTCCCACACTGAAATCAATCTAATTGAGAACTGGAGCCTATTTTATACATTTGGCTCAACACTTTGGGAAGTAGGTAAATAAAGAATACCCATTGGTCAATCAGATATTTATGGGACTGTATATAAAGAAGCAAAAGGAAATGCCCTCAGTTTCCAAAAATGTAAAACCAAGAGATTTTTAAAAAATAATATATAAATTCTCCATACTATAGTAGTCAAAGGCATGCTCTCCATAATCAGACTTCCTGTGTGTAAATATCTGCACTAAGAGTAGCCTTGTTCAAGGGCATGAATCCTTCCAAGCCTCAGTTATTTTACCTATGAATTATGGAAAAACAATACATTTATAAGACTGCTGATAAGTAATGCCACATATTTAAGCACTTAATAGAATGCCTGATATGCCATAAATACTAAATAAATATTAATTATAACTAAAATTATTACTATATTTGACATAAATTATAGAGTAATACATTGAGGGCACTTAACTAATTTATTAACTTTGGTTCCTAGTAGGGGCTCCCCTGAGCACAATGTAGACTAGAATTTTTATTATGTTTTTGGTTTGGGGCAAAAGAACAGAGTGAGCAATTAACAAATATCACAGGGAAACGCAGATGGATGAGTGACATAATATTTGGCCTCTTTTATCAGGGGACTTCCCCAAATCAATATCAGAATATGTTCCAGACACCTTGCATGTGTGATACCATGTAATGGTGAGGCGGATACCTGGGCCACGTTTGTACAGATAGGGAAATAAAAGTGCAAGGAGGTTATGTTATTTGTCCAGGAATAAATAATTGTCATGTGATGGAGCCAAGTTATAAGGGCTGGTCTGTGTTACTTTTTTTTTTTTTTTCCAATGGTTTTCAGTGCTAGATATCCAAGTATCTTTTTTTTTTAATTTTTATTTATTCATTTATTTATTTATTCATTCATTTATGGCTGTGTTGGGTCTTCGTTTCTGTGCGAGGGCTTTCTCTAGTTGTGGCAAGTGGGGGCCACTCTTCATCGTGGTGCGCGGGCCTCTCACTGTAGCGGCCTCTCTTGTTGCGGAGCACAGGCTCCAGACGCTCAGGCTCAGCAATTGTGGCTCACGGGCCTAGTCACTCCGCGGCATGTGGAATCCTCCCAGACCAGGGCTCGAACCCGTGTCCCCTGAATTGGCAGGCAGATTCTCAACCACTGCGCCACCAGGGAAGCCCCTGTGTTACTTTTAACACCACCAAAATTCTTCTTCATGCAAGGCAAAAATGGCAAGAGATGTTTAGAAAAGGTGTGCAAGAGCCTAGTGTAGGAAGTAATCATTTCCAGATGGAGTAGTTGATGATAACTTCATGAAAGACCTAGAATTTGACTGAGCCTTAAATTAAGGGAAGAATTTGGATATTTGACATGTGGGGCATTATTTTCATCAGACAAATATAAGGAGAAAAACTCCTGAGACTCTAAAAAATCAAATATGTTCAGTATCATTTTATTGACATCTGAATACATAGGTTGAAATAACTGGAAAAAGATGTCGAAGGCAGATCATGATAAGACACACTGAATAAAATGATAATGATAATAATAATAACAATAATAAAAAATCAACAGTCACTGATTGCATTGATATGTTATACATTGAGTTAGGAATTTCAGATAATTAATTATTTATAGTCATTTGTATCTTTGCATATTTATAGCAGCAATTCTGTGAAATGGATTAAGAAATGCTTGTCCTAATTTTACAGATGCAAATATTGAGGGTATATTTTAAGCATTTTATTTAAGGTCTTATGGATTGAGTGTCTTCCCTTCATATAGACTTTAGTTAATTTTGTCCAAGAAACCAGGCAGGTCATCTGAAGTGAAACCACCTCTTCTACATGCCAGGCAAAATGGAGCCCAATTCTAACAGTCTAACTGCATTTTATCCTCAATAATGATGTGACCTTCTACCAAATAAGTTAGAATTCAATCTATTAAAAAGAACATTTTATTTTCATTAAGTTAAAGTCAAGTTGTATCTTTCTGGGGATATACTTGCCTGCCTTGATTGAAAATAATCTTCTTATTTTGATTTATTAAACCCCTTCATTCGAGTTAGTATATATTTTATTGATTATTATATTTACTCCTCTTGGCTAGTCATATTTATCATAGGTTGATTTTGATTTCTTAAAGTAACGTTTTCTTCCATGATCTAATGTACATTTTTGGGAGCAGCTAACCCTGTTGCCCAAATAGTCAAAATAGCCTGTGATTTTTATAGAAGAAATCTGTAGAAAACTGATCCTGTGATATGTTTCATGTCTGTAAAATATTTTAACTCTTCATGTTTATTAGTGTTTTATGAATCTGCAAGAATAAAGATATTTAATCTAATATTAATAATGCCTTATACCATATAGTGCTTTCCCATTTATAGAGAGCTTTCACATGTATTATCACACTGACCTCAGAACTACTCTAGGTAGCAGAAAAATTTATTTGTTATATTCTAGATGGGTAAACTGAGGAATAAAGAAATTCATGGTATTGAATATATACCATATACAATTTTGATTTGGGAATATTTAACCTAATGACCTCTGCTATTAGTATATGGATTAGAAGTGAAGATCTAGTTATCTTACTCTTCTTTCCTTTTCAATTACTTTTGCTTCTTTTAGGATCTTATCTTTGCATCCGTTCCTAAAGCATAGATATCTTATGTCACTCCAGTCCATTTCCATTGCCTATGGAATTCACCCTTGATATATTAATATCATTAACAATACCCTCTATAATTGGATCCCAACAAAAAATGCCTTATTCAGTATGGCTGTTTTTCATTCACACTAGCTTTAGTTAGTAAGCAAATATTGTTTGGCCTTCTATATAATGTATTATTTTGTTTGTTTTGGGTTGTGTGGTTAGAATATGAAAATTACTCACACAGGAATTCTCCCTTCTCCACAGGGAGAGGTAGACTCAGATATAAACAGCTATAATACAGGATAAAACTGGATGACATTGTGTGATGAACGTACAAGTTAGAGAAAAGCCAACCCAGTTATAAGTAGGATACATAAGTAGGTTATTTGTTGTGCTCTGTGCATCTCTGAGTTTGTCGGGATGTGTCTCAGTGGATGTATGAGGGATGAAGGGGAAATTGGGGAGACACTTAAGGGACAGAAGTTTGATCCTGTCATTTCTGCAGCAACAAATCCATCTCCTCCATTTGCCCTGGCCTAATATCCTATGTGTCAACACTATATCATTTGAAGAATGATAAGTAAAGAGGACAGGAAATGTTAATATTTTTAAATAATTAATCTTTTATTTACCACAAATTCTACTGTATGTACACAAAAGCGCATTCGGTATTGTTGTTTGCTTTAATTTATATTTTGATTTTTACTTGTTTTGCTTATCCATGGTCAAAGACATAATTTGTTCAGCATGTTGGCAATATGTCCATAGGAAGATAGTCTATCAATACAAGCAAATCTTTAAAATGCTTTTACATCTTCGTTATTTATTTTAGTTATTTATTTACGTGTTTATTGAGGTAAAGGTGTGTGAGAAAATGTTAAACGAAACAACTACTGTGAAATCAGAGTGAGTTGGAGATTTGAATTTCTTTTGGCTATTTTTTTTTTTTTTTTTTCTTATTCCAAGATTTATTACTTTCAACATTTGTGGTAAAGTCTCATAACTATTATACATAGATAAAATAGATACATAGATAGACATGTATATACATACGTTCACATATGTATATTTCCATACATGCATATATATATATGTACATACACATAGGTCTACTATCTTTCCTGTACTTAAAAAATGGAACTATTTATTCTGAATATTTCTGTAGGGCAATATTTATAAATCTCTTCCATTTTTCAGTTTAGATGGAAAAGAAAAATCTCCCCAAGTCCTAATATCAAAGGTTAACATCATTGATGTTTTGGTACACAGTCTTAGTAATTCCTCCCTTCCTGCCTGCCTGCCTCCCTTCCTCCCTTCCTTCCTTCCTCTTCCTCACTTTCTTTCTCTTTCTCCTTCTCTCTCTTAATATATGCTGCTGTTCATACTGTTTACCAACATGTTTTTCATTTATTGACTAAATATGGAACTAAAGTCATATGAATTTGAAGCTTAAATACATATTAATTCAGATGGATCTATATAGGTGTGAATTTTTAAATGCATCATACTTTTTAAAGTTTAGGATGTAAACTAATATTAAACCAAAACTTATATGATAGTCCTATAGGATGCTTCTATTTTAAATTATTAGATAATACTCAAAGGGCATCCTTGTATGTATGTTTGTGCAAATTTATTCAAATATCACTCTGAAAAAAAGTTTTAAGAACTGGAGTGCTCAGACAAAATATCTGCAATATAAATACTCATAGCCAATTGCAATAAGGTTGAAACCATTTTTCACGAGTAATACATGACAATGCTATATTCCAATTTACCTGAAATAACTGCTTATTTTAACATTTCATCTCTGTTGTAAGCTATTGAATTTTAGTAACAATTTTAAAAATAAAAAATAAAGGTACCAATGATAGATAATTTCTCTTCTACATGTTCAAATATGTATTGACTATTTATGTTCTTTACCTGGGTTGCATTATAAAAGTATATGAGAGTTATTTAAGAAATACCATATAGGTGGACATAGATTGCTTCTAATTTATTGCTATTATAAATTTGTAGTCATAATTATCCTTGTATTTAAGTTTTTATGTAATTTTCAGTTTTTACATTAAGGGTGGACTCCTAAAGATGATACTGTCTGGTCAAATGGTGCATACTTTGAAAATAACTCTGACATAGGTAAATATATACATTTATACATATACATATATTACTATGATCCTATTTGTCCCCCACAAAATTTTATCAATTCACACATTCATTAGTAGAATATGATTACCCTTTTGCCCATATCCTCATCAAACACCTTAAAATTACCGCCACATAATTTTCTGATACATAGTAACATTTATAACTATTCTATGAGTTTTGTTTTTTTTTTTTTTTTTTTTTAAATTTTTAACATTTTTGGTGTGTTTTTATTCTTTGCAGTTTAACATATCTGATGTATTTTTATTTTTATCAGTACTTTGTTTGGTCAATTGGAGCCTCTTCAAATTGACTCCTCTGTTCTTGTGATATAACCTCAATACAGAAATCCCTCCTTATCCATGGGGAATACATTCCAAGGCCCCCAGTGTTTACTTGAAAACACGAATAATACCAAACTCTCTCTCTGTATATGAAATGGAGTCTTTTGGCTATTTTTAAAGTAACTTGCTTTACCTAAATTCACTTGAATATAAAATTTGAAGTGTCCTGGTAACTCACTGAAATAACTGAGATAGTAACTTGTTTGTTTCAAGATTGCATACATCTTACAGTATTTGGGCACCAAATGTTTGTATATGTGTATGTATGTATGTATGTGTATGTGTATATATATGTATATATATGCATATATATATAGTACATATTATGTATATATATGTACATATATGTGTATAAACATTTTAAAGTCAAAACTTCATTTCATAATTTCATGAGAGGTTATGTGATAGGTCTGACGAAGAACATAACACATTATATATTAAAATAAAAGTGGGTAATAAAGTGGTTAGACATGAATGTCCAAGATCTAGGAGCTACAGGTCTTTAAATAACTCCAAAAAAATCCTCTACTATTTTCCAGGCTGGAATTTACCCAACAAAGATTATTTTTTCTCATTGAGGGATGTATTTGAGGAAAATAATAGACCTACTTCACTCCTTGACTAGGAAAATGACCCCCTGTTCCCAGTAACATTTTTGTTCAGAGCTTTCTCAAGCTTCATTTGCAATCCAAACAAGCTGTCAAATATTTGTCCTAAAAAAGGCAAAGTTTTCCCTTTATGTGGAGATTAGAGATTACATGTTACAGGGAAATATTCATATCTTTGAAGAGTAGAGCGTGTTCTCTTCACAGAGAGTGGCTGTAAAGAGGAAGATGATGAACTCTTAATAGGTGGCTGCCTGGGAAAAGTTACACTTATTAGGTGTTTTGACACTAAACTGATTTCCTACAGTCTCATCTTTATCAGAACTCAAATAATGATGGAGGAGTGGCCTGTAGGATAACTGTTACTCAAATGATACCACTGTTGTGCTCTTTAAGCTTTCAGAGTAAATATCAGATTTTTCTCATGTGTGCTTTTATTCATATTTTTAAAATATTTATTGAAACCCTATGTATGACAGGCATTAGGTTAGACCTAGAGGATGTACCATGAGTGTGATGGGATCACCATCTTCAGGGGGTTTTTAGAATCTAAGAAGGGAGGCTGATATGTGAACAAAGCAAACACATGCTTTAGTTCCATTAATTTCAGTGTATCTTCTGTTCATTGAACATTTAGAATGTGCTAAGCAGCGTGCTAGGAAGGGAGAATAAAGAATTAAGATGTTTTTCTGCTCCTTGTGGAACTTAGTCTACTGGGGCAGAGACAAAAACATTATTTTAGAATCAAGGTGTTAGAAGAAGAGAAGAAGTTCATTCTGAGCAGGAGAAACAAAATCAACAACAACAAAAAAACATGGCATAAAACATTAAATGTTCATAGTGGACAATAAAATAACTTGACTCTCATGGTGTAGACAAAGGACTCTATCAAGGATGCTATTTACTGCACAAAGTATCTTTTAACTGAGAATCACCCCATGGTTTAAAAGTAAACTGCTTCCTACAGCAAGAGATTAGAAGGTTCCAAAGGTAAACTCTTCCTTTAAGGGGGTTTGACTCTGGGTTATGGAGTGAAATGTAAGAAATACAATGTGGTCAGACTCCCTGTTGCTACTCTTTGGGTTTGAGACAGGAGAACTGGAGACAGGATAGCAAAAGGGAAGGTAGTCAGATGCTAGTAAGATGCTTTGGCTACAATGCCTGGTTGTACTGGAAAGATAAAGAAAGAGGACCCTAAAGACACAGACAGCAGTGGTCCTGATGAACAACCTGACCCTCCCACGTAAGCGTCTAGGCAATCTTAGAGGTGCTGCTGAAGTATGGTGCCATGGAACTATCTGGATTCCATCTTCTCAAAATTATAATACCTGACCCTTTCCAAACACTTACTAGGTCATACATTGCAGACATTGGATTATTGCTGGCTAAAAGCTTACTGGTTTCAAGGGGTAGGTGATGCAGTCCTCTGTATGAACGACTGGGACGCGAGTTGCCTACGAAATAGACATTATGACTTACAGGAAAACAGGGGTACAGTTTTTCCTCTAAAGTGAATATCACTCACTTTCTGTTGAACCTGGAGGAAGTGGGTAAATTTAATCTGGTGGGCTTCCTTACAAACAGGTAGTAAGCTGATGTGGTTTATGCAAGTCCAACAGCTAGGTAAGGGAAGAATCAGGGCTAAGCCCAGGTGTTTGCATTTCTAATTCAATGCTCCTTACTATTTGAAAGAGAATCTGCTTATTGCAAAGACAGTATAAACTTGTGGGTTAAAATTTAGAAGAACCCCTAGAGCTGCCCATGTACTTTCAAATACATTGCTCTAGTGTATCAGTGCATGAGTGGGAAAGAAGATGTGGTTGTCTAGTACATGTATTTTAATCTATACCTATAAGTGCATAAGCATATGGTTATGTAACCCACATTACACTAGGAGATGATGGGGGGATCATACTTTCACCTCTGGTCATTTCTTGTTGGCGATTCATATCCCCATAGGTTGTGAAATTTAAGCCAGATTTCTGGATTCCATGGAACATGTGTAATGGAGTCCACTAATGATTCACATCTCTCCAGAATGTCGAGGCTCAGGTGTTTGTATGGAGTGAAGGATGGAATTGTATCTGCAGTTAGTACACAGTGCACTGTCCACAGTAAGCACACTATGAACAAGATTCCACTCATATTTATGGTCTACCAAGTGCTTGGAAATATATTAAGTATTTTCATGAATGTCCTCTCACTTAGCTATCAGAAAAACCTCTGAGGTAGACATTATTATTTTCACTGTAGCAGATGAGAAAACAGAAGTTCAAATGCTAAGCACTGAAAATTGACCCAAGGGGTAACATACCATAGAACCAGAAATCATGCCCAGGTGTTTTGACTCCAAATTCTATGTTTACTTAAAGATTAACAAGGACAACAAATATCCTATAATTGAAACAATAAAAACAATAATATTTATACTATTCTGTTTGTACTAAAGGACAAAACCATGTGTTATACTTGAGAATTCTTGTGTGGGACAAAGAGAGGAATGAGAAGAGTGTCACTATGATGGTAGTGAACAGGGGAGAAGAGATAGGACTGTAAACCATTAAGGGTAACTTGGGGGAATATTTTGCAGAACTTTGTATTTTTCCAAAAATAGTATGTGTTAATTTATTAACAGGTCTAAATATTTGTGGCCAAATATTTAAAGTTGGCTCTGAGTGAAAAAATAATATTGAACAGAAACAGGCAAGAGACTGGTGATTTCTGGGAAGAGAGCACACAAATAAGAAAGACAAGAAAATTAAATCTTATTTTACCACTGCCAAAAAGGAGAAAGTCAGCAAAAACAAATATCTTGGTAACGTGTTGTTTGTCATGCACAGGGCCAAGAAATTTATTTTGTGATTTTTCCTTTTTCCTCACATGGATGCTCTGAAGGAGAAATGAAGAGTCCTTGTTTCAGGTGCAGAAGCCAAGTTTCAAATTAATTTTAAAATGTAGCCAAGACACTTAACTGGCTGATTCCAAAACTTAAATTCTTTCTGTACCCCCATCAACTTTACCTATGCCACGTACAGTGTGTACAATTCAACTAATAATAAAAGTAGCCTAACAGCTATAAAATATATAATGTTTCAAAACTCTGTGTGTCTTCTTGCAACCTTGCCTTGAGTTTGGCATGATCAAGATAACTGCAATTTAGGAGGGATATTAAACTCAAAATTCCAATTACCAGAATTTCATCCCTAATTCTAACACTTACATGGTAATTCATTTATTCAAAACTAATTTGTTATGCCCTTGCTATCCTAGAAACTCTTCTAGAATAGGAATTACTACCCTCACAGTCTTTCCCTCAAGGAATTAATATACTGAGAGAGAAAGGCAAGTAAAATATTGATTGTAATGCAGAAGATGAGAGTTATAAAGGGGTGACTCAATGGTTCCATAGAGCAGAAAGAGGGGACTCTGCAGCCCAAAAGGTGTGGTCAGTCAACAATTTCCAAAGATAAACAGATTCAAGCTAAGACTTGAAGAATAAGTAGTAGTTAAGTAAGTTAAAATTAGGATATGGAAAGTCATAGGGGTTGAGATGGCCTTCAATATGAAGGAAAGAGTATGTGACTGCTGAAGGAAGGAAGAATTATTAAGAACTCTAGAACTCATATTAACAAGTTTACATTTTGTTATGAGGACAGTGGGAAGCCTTTGAAGGATGATAAGGAGTACAGCAGTAAGACTAGACTTGCAGTTATAAAAGAACACATTGATTTCAATATATAGAAGAAGTAAGGAGTAAGCACCAATGCAGGCCAAGTGTATCAGTTAGCTTTGCTGCATAATAAATCACCCCCTGCTTGGTGGCTAAAAACAACAACAATACATTCTATTTAATGTAAACTTCAGGTCAGCTGAAGGTCAGCTGATCTAGGCTGGGCTCAGCAGGAGTTGCTTTGCTCTATGTGTCTCTCTCTTTCTATTCTATTTTTTTAAGACTAGTGGGCAAGCTGAGCATGTGTAACATCTCATAGAGACAACAGAGATGCTAGAGAGAAAACAGAAATTTGTGAGATCCGCAAGGCTGTACTGTCTAATATGGTAACCATTCACTACATGTGGTCATTTAAATTTATTTTAATTAATTAAAATTAAAGAAAAAAATTTTTAAACTCTATTTATTTTGTAATAGACACATTTCAAGGGCTCAAATGATACATGTCACTAATATGGTTTTAAACAGCACAGGTAATGCATATTTCCATCATCACTGAAAATTATATTGGACAGTGTTCTCTTAAGGCTTCTTTCTCCCATACCACATTAGTGAAAGCAAGCTCCACGGGCAAACACAATGTCAAGGGGTGAAGAAATACACTCAGCTCACCATGAGGCCAGAGCAAAGGTGTAGATACAGGGAGAGGTGAAGAATAGGGACCACAAAAAACAGGAATAATTTATTATGTTATAGTGACAGTGGGTGCTGGGTGCAATAAAGAGAGTGACGATGATGGAGAGAATTTTATTAACTGGAAAGAAGTTTAAGAGTGATTATTAGTAGAACTTGATGAATGAAAGTTTGGGATTGTTGAAAGAAGGAAGCAAGAGTTATGTCCAGAGTTTTTGCTTGGACAACTAGGACAACTAGGCAGTGTCAAATACTGAGCAAGAAAGAAGTCAGGTAAAGGTTTAATGAGATAAAGCCCACCAATTACAAGCACAGTTCTGAGTACTAGGACTAGTACAGTACCTTGTCCAAATTATAGTATTTATTAATGTGATTTTATCATTGCCATAATTTTTATATGTTTATTGCTTCCTTCTCCATCCTTCAAATCTGCGCCTCTAAATTTTATATTTTTAATTTCTTAATTAAAATATATTTGACATATAACATTGTATAAATTTAAGGTGTACAAAATGTTGATTTTATATATAATATGATTTCCATTGCAGTGATAGCACCTCTATCATGTCACATAATTATCATTTCTTTTTCATAGAGTTTCATTTGAATAATTAAGTTCTAATTCTAATTATTAGAATAATTAAGATCTAGTTTCTTAGTAAGTATGATGATTATAATACAATATTGTTGTGTATATTCACCATACTGTGCATTCGATCTCTAGGTCTTACATCTAACTGCAAGTTTATACCCATAAACATCTCTCCTATTCCCCTCACTCACCAGACCCTGGTAATCACCATCTCACTGTCTGTTTTTACAGGTTTGGTTTTTTTAGATTCTACATTTAACTGATATCATACAGTATTTGTTTAACATTGTCACCATCCATTCAGGCTTTGAAGCACGTAGTAGATGTTCAATAAATGTTAGTTGCTTGTCAAAAGTACATAGCAAATCAACAAATATATAACATATATTTTCTTCTAAAAGCAGATCAAAGAGCTCTTGAAAGTGAATTCCTTGAGTTTAGATTCCATTTAAATGTTTTCACTTTAAAACGTTGTGCTACAGTCATCAAGCATGACTCTTTGATATAGTTTAGACGTGGTTTCCAAAAAAATCAGCTCAGTGGACTCAAATTCTCTCTTTCTTTTTTCTTCTTTCCTCAGAGCTTACTGCTCTACTAATCTAAAACTTACAGGGTCTTTAAGAGTCCATACATAATCTTTTTAGAAAAATCCATACCCTTATTTTTAGGGTTTGAGAAAAATGAAGCATTGAATCTCTTAGGCATGCACCTAACCTCTTTGTTTATATGTTTATGGATTGTTTTGTTTGAAGGTTAGAGGGTTGTAGAGTGAAGGATAACTCTAAGAAGTGCCAATTACCCTGTGGGATGCAGGAACAGGCTTTTTATACAGCCTTAGTTGATCCCTGTGTCTGCTCTCCAGCCTTTATCATTATTTTTCCATATATTAGAGAACTTTAAACATGATGTGGCTTTACATGGGTTTATGAAGATTCACACTCAGACACAAAGCGATAACTTTCCATGATTTTTGAATCTGGTCATTGTGGAATGAAAATAGTGAATCAGTAGATTTTCTAATTCTCAAAAAATATTAAAGATAAGCAAATTTCACTTAAGGATATTAAAAAAACTGGTAAGATTTAGTATGTGCTAGGTACTTATAATATGTCAAGTACATTTTACCTTTCCACCAATCCTAAGATTTAGGAATGACTATTAACTCTATTTTCTAAATGAAAAACTGGGGCTTGGATAAGTTGTATAATGAGCCCAAAATCAAGTGGGTATTACAAGATAAAACCTAGATTTGAACTCAATTCTGATTCCCAAGTCCATGTTCTTTATCAATTTGCTAGACTATAATAAGACAACATTCATTTAAATAAATTATAATAATAATTAAAGCCATAGTTTCTTGATCATCTTCTTGGTTTTATGTACACTTCTAGCTTACTGCTCACAAGATTTCCATGAAAGTTGCCCAGTTTCCCAAGATCACATAATCAGAGGGTGGTAGAGCCTTTGTTCTTTTTATTCTTTTTTAATAAAAATGGTTTCTTAAATTATTATTTCTCTACAAGACTTTTTTACTGAAATATAGTTGACCAACAGTATTATGTTTGCTTCAGGTGTACTACATTGTTATTCAGCCTGATACAAAATGATCAACATGGTAAGTCTAGTAACCATCTGCCCCCATAAAAAGTTATTATGATATTATTGACTATATTCCTTATGCTATATATTACATCCCTGTGGCTTACTTATTTTATAACTGGAAGTTTGTACCTCTTAATCCCCTTCATCTATTTTGCTCATCCCACCATCACCCTCCCTTCTGGTAACCACCATTTTTTCTCTGTATCTATGAGTCTGTTTCTGTTCTATTATGTTTGTTGTTTTGTTTGTAAGATTTTAAATATAAGTAAAATCATATAATATCTGTCTCTCTCAGTCTGATTTAATTCACTCTTAGCATGATACCCTGTAGATCCATTCATGTTGTCACAAATAGCAAGATTTCTTTTTTATGGCTGAGTAATATTTCATATATATATATTCCATAAATATATATATTCCACATATATATATTTTTCCTTTTTTTAACATCTTTATTGGAGTATAATTGCTTTACAATGGCATGTTAGTTTCTGCTTTATAACAAAGTGAATCACCTATACATATACATATATCCCCATATCTCCTCCCTCTTACATCTCCCTCCCACCCTCCCTATCCCACCCCTCTAGGTGGTCACAAATCACCAAGCTGATCTCCCTGTGCTATGTGGCTGCTTCCCACTAGCTATCTACTTTACATTTGGTAGTGTATATATGTCCATGCCACTCTCTCACTTTGTCCCAGTTTACCCTTCCCCTTCCCTGTGTCCTCAAGTCCATTCTCTACGTCTGCATCTTTATTCCTGTCCTGCCCCTAAGTTCGTCAGAACCATTTTTTTATTTTTAGATTCCATATATATGTGTTAGCCTATGGTATTTGCTTTTCCCTAACTGACTTACTTAACTCTTACTTCTTTAGCCATTCGTCTACTGATAGACTCTCAAATTGTTTCAATATCTTGACTGTTGTAAGTAATGCTGCAATGAACATTGGGGTGCATGTATATTCTTGAATTAGTATTTTTTTTTAACTATGTGTCATTTTTTTATTCCATGGTGGAGACTTTTCCAATAGCTTCTTTAATAATACATTTTATAACTGGTTTCCATATGTCATTGCTTGGCACTCTCTCAACTGACATTTATTTGATTATTTCTTATACCTCTGAACTAAAGTGTTAGTTTTCTAGGGGTGCCATAATGAGTTAGTATTCTTGTTTTGTTTTACTAGTAAATACCCAGAAGTGGATTGCTAGATCATATGGTAGTTCTATTTTTAATTTTTTGAGGAACCCCCACACTGTTTTCCACAGCAGCTGCACCATTTTACATTGCCACCAACAGTGCACAAGGGTTCCCTTTCCCACACATCCTCACCAGCACTTGTTATTTCTTGTCTTTTTGATGATAGCCTTTATGACAATTGTGAAGTTAAATTTCATTGTAGCTTTGATTTGCATTTTCCTGATGATCAGTGATGTTGCGCATCTGTTCACGTGTCTGTTGGCCTTCTGTCTGCTTTCTTTGGAAAAATGTCTATTAAGATCCTCCACCCATTTTTTAATGGGGTTATTTCTGAAATGCAGGTCTCCTGAGTCAGATTTCATGCACTTCCCAACTCTACTTTTTAATCACAGTTCTGAATTTAGGGAGACAAAAGGAAACACTGGCTTCTTGGCTTCAAGGAGCCAGGGCATTAAAAACAATAAGACCCATTTCTGACTCTCTTGGAAACAAGTGATGGTTTCAATTATACTTTCAGAGACTAAGGCAAAGTCCCTACTCTAGTAACAAGATCATTCCCTGTCTCTGCCCCCGTCCCTTACAGACTGGTACCAAGGATCATTTTTGCAGGGGAGGCTACCTTTCATTATCTCAATGAGATTGAATACTTATAATATCACATACCCCTTAGTAGTCATATGACACTGGGAAAGACACTTACTCTCTTTAAACATCAGTTTCTTCATTTTTAGCAATAAACCTACCTCACAACATTTAAGCAGAAAATGAGCTAAACTTTAGGAGTTAATTAAGCTCACATTGGGACGTAGTGACCGAAAACAGATGATTTCCTAGGACTAGATTTTTATATTAGAAAAGAGAACAGGAATTTATTAATAATAATAACCAAGATTTAAAACTAACATGTTGTTCTTCCTCGCCCCTACTTTCTTATCTTGTTCCTCTTTCTCCTTCTCTTTGTCTTCCCTTTTGGGCCAATCCAGTTCAAAATCACTTAGATGAGGGTAAGTAAGGTAAGCATCTCTGTGTGGGGCAGTGGTGTTGCAGGAAGGGGGACCCCCTTCCAGGGCCTGAAAGTGGGCTCTTGTCTAACACTCTGAGATGAATTGTCCAAGGAGACACACATGCTGACAAAGCAAGAGACTTTATTGGGAAGGGGCACCCAGGTGGAGAGCAGGAGGGTAAAGGAACCCAGGAGGACTGCTCTGCCACATGGCTCACAGTCTCAGGTTTTACGGTGATGGGAATAGTTTCCGCGTTGTCTCTGGCCAATCATTCTGACTCAGGGTCCTTCCTGGTGGCTCACGCATCAATCAGCCAAGATGGATTTCAGCGAGGAAGATTCTGGGAAGTTGGTAGGACATATGGATTGGTGTCTCCTTTTGACCTTTCCTGAATTCTTTTGATTGGTGGTGGCTTGTTAGCTCCATGTTCCTTACCAGGACCTCCTGTCATAAAAGAACTCATGCGAATGGTTACTGTGTGTCTGGCCAGGGTGGGCGGTTTCAGTCAGTGTTTCCCCTAACAGTGGTAGGGTAGGAAGTTATGGCCACATTATCTGTCAGAGCTTGGGCATCCACAGGGTAGAGGTGATGACCCATCGAGGGGTGTCAGAGACCAAGCACGGTTATCTCAGTGGGATTGGAGGGTGGAGAGAAACCAGCATGCGATGTTGGGTTTGCAGGTCCAAGTGGATAAGAATCACGTCCTTGTGAAGTGGAGGTGCTATCATGATCACAGCCTGATGACCAGAATAGAGTATGAGAATCCCAGTGGGGTAAAGAGTGTCTGCACATTGGGAGGTTGGTTGCCTTGGGTGCTGGAACCCCAGTTGGAGTGACGAGGAGGGCATCATAGGAAGAGATTTCCCTGTGTGAAGTTGTAGAAAACATTCATGGTGAAGAGGGTGTTTGCGAGGGGTAGGAGTAAGTGGAGGGCGGGAGCTTGCTTTGGGAGATTGTTTACACACAGGGAGATTGATTAAATAAGGAAGTATATTAAAGAAAATGGGATTCAGGTTTCTCACCACTAGAGAAGAGTGTTACAGAGAGAGAACACTTGGATGAATTCTAAGGTTTTGGAATGTAATTGGAGGTAGTGGTGTAAACTTTTTAGATAAATCTGCGGGTGGGTATATAAATAAATACAAATATGGGTGTGTTGGCATACATGCATATATCCCTGGATCTGTCCACTGAGAATGCCTGGGAGCAACAACATCTCAAGAGCAGTGAGCACATCCTGTGTTACCAAGCACAGTTCTCCCCTGAAAGAAACCAGGCTTCTAAGTAACATGACTGATTACAGGACTGAGAAAGGATGAGTCTGAACATCTAATTGTGCCCAAAACCAAGAATTTTCTCAAAAAATGATAAGAACTCATGTCAAAAGACACAGAATACAGCTTGAAAAGATTCCCACTAGACAAATTGGGAAAATTTGAACATCATTCATTAGTAACAGATAAAGGAGGAATGATTTGTTTATCCATCCATACATACACACACAAAATAGAGGATGCGATATTTACATTGTCTCAAAGTGCCCCTCCACAAAATTCTGATCAATTAAAACAAACATTTTTAAAAAAGTAATTTCCAGCAGAGAAGCTGGGCAGAGACTGAAGCCGAATTTGGCTTCTGTACCCCAACACCGAATTAAATCTCGAAGACAGAGTTTTGGGTGAAGTAGAAAAGAATAGCTTTATTGCTTTGCCAGCAATAAAGGAGGCCACAGCGGGCTAATGGCCTCAAAACTGTGTGTTCCAACCTGGAGGGGGTAGTGAGGAGTTTTATAGTAAAGGTTCAAAGAGGGCATGATCAGCTCATGGACCTCCTTCTGACTGGTTGGTGGTGAGGTAAGTGGGAGTCAGCATCATCAACCTTCTGGTTCCAACCGGTCTGGGGTCTAGTGCTTAAGGGCAGCACAGCTGTTAATTTCTCCCACCTGGTGGGGGTCTCAGTATCTGCAAAACAGCTCAGAGATATTGTTACCTCTATCCCTTGATGAGGAAACAGGACTCTGTCCCAAGGCTGCATTATTGTTTCTTTTGACTCTTCCTCCCTTGTCTCTGCATCCCTCCCTTCCCTAATTAGCATCTGTTTGAACCTGCCCATTGAAATTCAGGGAAGGTCTTGGAGGCTGAAAGAAGGCAATTTCCTGTAATCAAGAAATAGGGGACACAGAAAGGCTTTTGTGCCCAGGAGTCCCACAGGGTCCTGTTCACTCAGTATCAAGACCACATTAATCAAATGATCAAAGTTAGCATCACCAGTAACAGGTCAAATCAAAATTATATGTCACCTAATAGGTTGCAAAGAGAACAAAGCATATTTGTGATATTGCTGTTAAAGAAGTATAAACTGAATCTAATTCTGAGAGAATAAAAGTGTCAACTTAAAAAATATTCACAACCTAAAAGTTGAGAGTTCTGTTTTATTTGGTGGGAATTTTTAGGACTTCAAGCCTGGGAGTCAGCATCTCAAGTAACCCTGAGAGAACTGCACTGAGGAGGTGACGGGGGCGGGGGTGGTGTGGGGAGCCAGTCATATAGAAGTTTTGCAAAAAAGGGCAGGTAGTCTGAACATCAAAAGATTATTGTTAATTAAAGGAAACCATATATCCCAAGTTAAGGAATTTAGCGCTTTTCTATGTATGGGAAGATGCAAGAGTCTGGGCTCACTGAAATCATTCCTTTGATATGCACCTCAGCTATCTGGGGCCAGTATTCTGTGTTTTCACACCCTGAGTTTCCTCAGGGCTCACCACTGCAGAGAGTGGCTGCAGTCTGATGGCTGCCAGATGGCAGGTAGCCTTTCCTTCCTGAGTTCCCTCAGGGCTCACCAGATCACATCAGTGGTGGCTGCCATCGCTGATGAGTGTGACACTATCTTTTTTACTGATATGGCAGGAAATACTCCATTTCACAAAAGACAAACCCAAATGATGGAGGTCTCTAAAAAACAAACACAAATAAAACCCCACAAAACAGACCTGCAGTCTTCAGAGGGGTTGAGGTCCTGAAAGTCAAAGAAAGCTGAGACATGGCTTCACATCGAAGGAGACTGAAGAGAGATAACCAAATTCAGTGGGTGAGTCTGGACCACCACCTCCTTTAGCTATAAAGGATATTATTGGGATAATTTACAAATTTGAATGGGGTCTGAGGATTAGATGGTGATAATGCGTTAGTGTTAATTTAGTGATTTTTATGGTCATATCAGATTAGGTAGGAGAATTCCTTATTCTTAAGAATTCCTGATTCTTAATAAGAATTCCTTATTGTGCAAGAAATACACAATGAAGTTAGGGTGATGGGGCATACTAGCAGCACGTTCACAAATAGTTCAGAAAATAAAAGTGTCTGTTCTGTTTTTGCAAATTTTGTAGAATAGCCAGTTTGTTTCAAAATAAAAGGAAGGAAAAAAGTCACAGTGGGCATTTACTAAATGCTTTGCTTCCTTCAAATTACTTGACATATGTTAATTTACTTAATTCTTAAATCATGCAGCTAGGTAATATTATTGTTTCTAGTTGCAGAAAAGATAGCTAGGGCAGAAATAATTGTTTTGTTCTGTTTCCAAAGAGAAAGAGGAGAGAATTGGGAAAATGGAGACAGACAAGGAGACCACAGGAAACAGCATTGCCAGAGGCATTGGGAAATACCTGAAGCACCTGAAGCCAGGATTTGAACACTTAGTAATCTGGTTTCCAAAGGCAACTCTTTACCAATACACTACTAATCTCTATTACTTTTTGGCAGAAGTTGCCTTATTTCCCAAGGTTTCACAGCCAGTATGTAACAGAGTTGATATTCTAATTCCTTCCGTATATAATTCCATAGTTCTAAGGTTATATCATGCTTTCTCAAAGACTAAACCATAATAAATGCACTTCTGTGTCCTGGTATCAATCTAGAACATTGAATATGGTCATATTTTAACCTGGTTTTTACCTCTTTATCTCTCCTTCAGTATTCTCTCTCTGTCAGTCTGTCTCTTCCCCTACCCCCATTCTATCTTTCTCTCTTATAGCTCTTTTTCCAAGCATCTCCAGCAGGAGGAGCCTTTACTCAACTTTACTAATCTCTTTAATTACTATCACTTTATACTAGTCTCCCTTTTACCAAATTTCGGTTGTTTTTCAATAGATTTCCAATGGGTAATCTGATATCTTTTGGGTTATGAAGGAAACAAATTGTCGAATAAAATATTCCTAGAAATATAGACAGGGGAAGCTTGTCTTATTAAAAGTAAACAAACCCACAGACAAAACAATCCCTGCCCCTTTGACCATAATTCAAAGCACTATCATAAAAGTCAAGAATCTTGACTTCCTCCAAGAGGGACTGAAGATGAGTCTCTGACAACCTTGGATATTCACTCCACCAAGAGACAAGGGATGCTCTGTGGTGCTGTTATCCCCAAATGATATTTTGCACTATCTGCCAGGTAACATTGTAATTCCTCATGAAGAGAAGACTGTGGAATCTTCCTTTGGTATCTCACACCTCCTAAGGGAACATTCAGATTAGCCTCTGATATCTTAGCCCCCTCTTGTCCCAATTCACCACGTTGCCACTGTATCAGCATCATTTCTAATAGAGATAACTTTATAAAATGTTAGTAAAAGTCTCCTTTATTTCCATGATACTTCAGTGTAAAAGCTTATGATCAGTCAAAAAACATTAATCAAGCAGGAAATTTGGTCCCAGACAATTAAGCTATATTGTCCTATTAAAGAAAATGATTCATTTCAGTATGCTCTTCTGTTAAATGTGTACAAGTACTTTACCTTGACATATTCATTTGCTTCTGTCCATGAATAAAGAAAGAAATGGTCGTACTCAGCTAATTCAATAAGCCAGGATTTGGAACTGACTATATTACATCATTAAACCACATCACAGCTACAACCTTGTGTCACAACACTGTGTGGTTTCCCATGAGGAAGTTTCCGATCTGTTTTGATCACAAATTCTCAGAGACATGCGTTCATTCTTGCACTAAATTAATGAGTGCCTAGGGTTGACCTTGTGAGTCTACTTCCATAGGTTTATTATTTCTCTCAGTATGTGCCTAAATAATGAGAAACAATCCATCAATAACTTTTAAATGCATGGCAGTGTAACTTACAGCCCAACTCTGTCCTCTGCCAATTTGACAACCCAGTAAGTCACATTATAATGAACGAAAACAAAGAAAAAAAGCAATGGGGTTAACAGATTTTTTTTTAAAAATTAAAAATTTAAAAAGGCAAGTATTTCTTAAATGGGGTTAACAGATATTTTTTTAAAAATCAAAAATTTAAAAAGGCAAGTATTTCTTAAATGTTTACTAAGTAATATATGGGAAAGAAATGTGAATGTTTCAGTGTAACACATTACTTATTTGAAAAGAATTTTAGTGTCACATTTGAATTCAGAAAGATCTGGTTCTAATCCTACGTGTACACTATAGAAAGTTTGTTCTTCCCCAAACTTTCACTCTCACCATCTTTAAAATAGAGGAGGAAGGGTTAAGTGCTAACCTGTTTTTCTTGGACTTTAGAGAGGATTAAAAGATAAAATAGCTATAGAGAATCCAGCCTAGTAAACTCTTAATAAATTAAAAATGTTACATTTTATGGATGCGTTGTGCCTAGCAGCAACCCCTTATGTCTCACACAAAAAACATGCACATAAAAGGAACAAAAAACAACAACAAAACATAAAATATAAACCACTCTCTAATGTTTCTATCCTCTCATCAAGTGCTTATGATCTCTGGACTTAGCTTCTCTAAATGGTTTCCATCACCTAGGCTATCCCTTTGTAATACTTGCAAAAGCTTTAGCTGATGACATCTTTCTCCAAAAATTGTTAACATTTTCTCTGCTGGGGAGGTGAATCAGGACTGGTTACTTCAGTTTCATCAGGGACTACTGACTTGAGCTTAATAGGCTTATTCTCTCTGACTTTCTTGAATCTAGATGTTCACTTCAAGATCCTTCTAAAAATGTCTGCTATGATTTTTTACAAACTTTTCACCAAATTCCCCCCAACCATACACAGCTTTAGAATTCTCCGATTTTACTTAAGGAAAATAAACCATATCTTTTAGGCTTTCTAAATCCCTGGAAAATCTCTACTGGTGTCTCTGTCCCTAAGCAGTAGACCTTCGTGAGTGCAAAGCCCAGATTTTATCTCCATTTTCCAAGTTCAGAATCAAGAGATTTTTCTCAGAATGTCTGTACAAGTCAGCTCACTTATTCAAGACTCCCCCATTCTCTTGAAACATAGCCTCCCCAGTTTTCACTGCCTCCCAAGACTTCTGGTATATTCAAACAGACACCTTCTGTATTCTACAGGTTTTTACTAAATTTTCTGTTTCTAGGCAGGAGGGATCATATTCTGTAATCAACTCCATCTCACCCGGAAGATGAAGTCCTGACTGGTAATATTTTAAGAAATCTCTTGTGACTAGGTACTTTATTGATGTAATTCTTCATGTATGATTATTCTCTATTTTAATATGACGATTTCAATAGTTGAAGTCCCAAGGAAACTAAATCTGTTGCTTGGGGGAGAAGCTTCAAGATGGCGGAAGAGTAAGACGTGGAGATCACCTTCCTCCCCACAAATATATCAGAAATACATCTACATGTGGAACATCTCCAACAGAACACTTACTGAATGCTGGCAGAAGACCTCAGACCTCCCAAAAGGCAAGAAACTCCCCACGTACCTGGGAAGAGCAAAAGAAAAAAGAAAAAACAGAAACAAAAGAATAGGGACAGGACCTGCACCTCTGGGAGGGAGTGGTGAAGGAGGAAAGGTTTCCACACACTAGGAAGCCCCTTCGCGTGGGGAGACTGCAGGTGGCGGAGGGGGGAAGCTTCGGAGCCATGGAGGAGAGTACACAAACAGGGAGGGGTACAGAGGGCAAAGCGGAGAGATTCCCACACAGAGGATTGGGGCCGACCAGCACTCACCAGCCCAAGAGGCTTCTCTGCTAACCCGCCAGGATGGGTGGGGGCTGTGAGCTGAGGCTTCAGCTTCGGTCGGATCCCAGGGAGAGGACTGGGGTTGGCTGTGTGAACACAGCCTGAAGGGGGCCAGTGTGCCACAGCCAGCTGGGAGGGAGTCCGGGAAAAGTTCTGGAACTGCTGAAGAGGCAAGAGACTTTTTCTTGCCTCTTTGTTTCCTGGTGCACGAGGAGAGGGGATTAAGAGCACTGCTTAAAGGAGCTCCAGAGACGGGTGCGAGCCAAGGTTATCAGCGTGGACCCGAGAGATGGGCATGAGACACTAACGCTGCTACTGCAGCCACCAAGAAGCCTGTGTGCAAGCACAGGTCACTAGCCACACCTGCCCTCCCGGGAGCCTGTGCAGCCCGCCACTGACAGGGTCCCATGATCCAGGGACAACTTCCCCGGGAGAACACACGGCATGCCTCAGGCTGGTGCAACATCATGCCGGACTCTGCCACTGCAGGCTTGCCCGCACTCTGTACCCCTCCCTCCCCCGCGCCTGAGTGAGCCAGAGCCCCCAAATCAGCTGCTCCTTTAACCTCATCCTGTCTGAGCGGGGAACAAAGACAAAAAACACAACAGATGAAGGAACAAGGTAAAAACCCACCAGACCTAAGAAATGAAGAGGGAATAGGCAGTATACCTGAAAAAGAATTCAGAATAATGAGAGTAAAGATGATCCAAAATCTTGGAAATAAAATACAAGAAAATACAAGAAATGTTTAACAAGGACCTAGAAGAACTAAAGAGCAAACAAACAATCATGAAGAACACAATAAATGAAATTAAAAATTCTCTAGAAGGGATCAAGAGCAGAATAACTGAGGCAGAAGAACGGATAAGTGACCTGCAAGATAAAATAGTGGAAATAACTACTGCAGAGCAGAATAAAGAAAAAAGAACGAAAAGAATTGAGGACAGTCTCAGAGACCTCTGGGACAATATTAAACGCACCAACATTCGAATTATAGGGGTCGCAGAAGAAGAAGAGAAAAAGAAAGGGACTGAGAAAATATTTGAAGAGATTATAGTTGAAAACTTCCCTAATATGGGAAAGGAAATAGTTAATCAAGTCCAGGAAACACAGAGAATCCCATACAGGATAAATCCAAGGAGAAACACGACAAGACACATATTAATCAAACTATCAAAAATTAAATACAAAGAAAAAATATTAAAAGCAGCAAGGGAAAAACAACAAATAACATACAAGGGAATCCCCATAAGGTTAACAGCTGATCTTTCAGCAGAAACTCTGCAAGCCATAAAGGAGTGGCAAGACATATTTAAAGTGAGAAAGGGAAAAACCTACAACCAACATTACTCTAGCCAGAAAAGATCTCATTCAGATTTGATGGAGAAATTAAAACCTTTACAGACAAGCAAAAGCTAAGAGAATTCAGCACCACCAAACCAGCTTTACAACAAATACTAAAGGAACTTCTCTAGGCAAGAAACACAAGAGAAGGAAAAGACCTACAATAACAAACCCAAAAGAATTAAGAAAATGGTAATAGGAATATACATATCGATAATTACCTTAAATGTAATTGGATTAAATGCTCCAACCAAAAGACATAGACTGGCTGAATGGCTACAAAAACAAGACCCGTATATATGCTGTCTACAAGAGACCAACATCAGACCTAGGGACACATACAGACTGAAAGTGAGGGGATGGAAAAAGATATTCTATGCAAATGGAAATCAAAAGAAAGCTGGAGTAGCAATTCTCATATCAGACAAAATAGACTTTAAATAAAGACTATTCCAAGAGACAAAGAAGGACACTACATAATGATCAAGGGATCAATCCAAGAAGAAGATATAACAATTGAAAATATTTATGCACCCAACATAGGAGCACCTCAATACATAAGGCAAATGGTAACAGCCATAAAAGGGGAAATCGACAGTAACACAATCATAGTAGGGGACTTTAACACCACACTTTCACCAATGGACAGATCATCCAAAATGAAAATAAAAAAGGAAACACAAGCATTAAATGATACATTAAGCAAGGTGGACTTAATTGATATTTATAGGACATTCCATGCAAAAACAACAGAATACACTCTCTTCTCAAGTGCTCATGGAACATTCTACAGAATAGATCATATCTTGGGTCACAAATCAAGCCTTGGTAAAATTAAGAAAATTGAAATTGTATCAAGTATCTTTTCTGACTAGAACGCTATGAGACTAGATATCAATTACAACAAAAAATCTGTAAAAAATAGACACATGGAAGCTAAACAATACCCTACTTAATAATCAAAATATTACTGAAGAAATCAAAGAGGAAATCAGAAGATACCTAGAAACAAATGACAATGAAAACATGACGACCCAAAACCAATGGGATGCAGCAAAAGCAGTTCTAAGAGGGAAGTTTATAGCAATACAATCGTACCTTAAGAAACAAGAAACAACTCAACCTTACTCTTAAAGCAATTAGAGAAAGAAGAACAAAAAAAAACCCAAAGTTATCATAAGGAAAGAAATCATAAAGATCGGATCAGAAATAAATGAAAAAGAAATGAAGAAAATGATAGCAAAGATCAATAAAACTAAAAGCTAGTTCTTTGAGAAGATAAACAAAATTGATAAACCAGCCAGACTCATCAAGAAAAAAAGGGAGAAGACTCAAATCAATAGAATTAGAAATGAAAAAGGAGAAGTAACAACTGACACTGCAGAAATACAAAGGATCATGAGAGATTACTACAAGCAACTATATGCCAATATAATGGACAACCTGGAAGAAATGGACAAATTCTTAGAAATGCACAACCTTCCGAGACTGAACCAGGAAGAAATAGAAAATATGAACAGGCTAATCACAAGCACTGAAATTGAAACTGTGATTAAAAATCTTCCACCAAACAAAAGCCCAGGAACAGATGGCTTCACAGGCAAATTCTATCAAACATTTAGAGAAGAGCTACCACCTATCCATCTCAAACTCTTCCAAAATATAGCAGAGGGAGGAACACTGCCAAACTCGTTCAATGATGCCACCATCACCCTGATACCAAAACCAGACAAAGATGTCACAAAAAAAGAAAACTACAGGCCAATATCACTGACGAACATAGATGCAAAAATCCTCAACAAAATAGTAGCAAACAGAATCCAGCAGCACACTAAAAGGATCATACACCATGATCAAGTGGGGTTTATCCCAGGAATGCAAGGATTCTTCAATATACGCAAATCAATCAATGTGATACACCATATTAACAAATTTAAGGAGAAAAACCATATGATCATCTCAATAGATGCAGAGAAAACTTTTGACAAAATTCAACACCCATTTATGATAAAAACCCTCCAGAAAGTAGGCATAGAAGGAACTAACCTCAACATAATAAAGGCCATATATGACAAACCCACAGCCAACATCATCCTCAATGATGAAAAACTGAAACCATTTCCACTAAGATCAGGAACAAGACAAGGTTGCCCACTCTCACCACTATTATTCAACATAGTTTTGGAAGTTTTAGCCATAGCAATCAGAAAAGAAAAAGAAATAAAAGGAATCCAAATCGGAAAAGAAGATGTAAAGTTGTCACTGTTTGCAAGTGACAGGATACTATACACAGAGAATCCTAAATTTGCTACCAGAAAACTACTAAAGCTAATCAATGAATTTGGTAAAGTAGCAGGATACAAAATTAATGCACAGAAATCTCTTGCATTCCTATACACTAATGATGAAAAATCTGAAAGTGAAATTAAGGAAACACTCCCATTTACCATTGCAACAAAAAGAATAAAATACCTTGCAATAAACCTACCTAAGGAGACCAAAGACCTGTATGCAGAAAATTATGACACTGATGAAAAAATTAAAGATGATACAAATAGATGGAGGGATATATCATGTTCTTGGATTGGAGGAATTAACATTGTGAAAATGACTATATTACCCAAAGCAATCTACATATTCAATGCAATCCCTATCAAACTACCACTGACATTTTTCACAGAACTAGAACAAAAAACCACACAATTTGTATGGAAACACAAAAGACCCAGAATAGCCAAAGCAATCTTGAGAAAGAAAAATGGAGCTGGAGGAATCAGGCTCCTGGACTTCAGACTACTATACTACAAAGCTACAGTAATCAAGACAGTATGGTACTGCTACAAAAACAGAAATATAGATCAATGGAACAGGATAGAATCCCCAGAGATAATCCCACGCACATATGGTCACCTTATCTTTGATAAAGGAGGCAAGAATACACAATGGAGAAAAGACAGCCTCTTCAATAAGTGGTGCTGGGAAACCTTGACAGCTACATTTAAAAGAATGAAATTAGAACACTCCCTAACACCATAAACAAAAATAAACTCAAAATGGATTAAAGACCCAAATGTAGGGCCAGACACTATAAAACTCTTAGAGGAAAACATAAGCGTAGCACTCTATGACATAAATCACAGCAAGATCCTTTTTGACCCAGCTCCTAGTGAAATGGAAATAAAAACAAAAATAAACAAATGGTGCCTAATGAAACTTAAAAGCTTTTTCACAGCAAAGGAAACCATAAACAAGATAAAAAGACAACCCTCAGAATGGAAGAAAATATTTGCAAAGGAAGCAACTGACAAAGGATTAATCTCCAAAATATATAAACAGCTCATGCAGCTCAATATTAAAAAAACAAACAACCCAAAATAAAAATGGGCAGAAGACCTAAATAGCCATTTCTCCAAAGAAGATATACAGATTGCCAACAAACATAAGAAAGAATGCTCAACATCGTTAATCATTAGAGAAATGCAAATCAAAACTACAATGCGATATCATCTCACACCGGTCAGAATGGCCATCATCAAAAAATCTACAAACAACAAATGCTGGAGAGGGTGTGGAGAAAAGTAAACCCTCTTGCACTCTTGGTGGAAATGTAAATTGATACAGCCACTGGAGAACAGTATGGAGGTTCCTTACAAAACTAAAAATAGAACTACCGTACAACCCAGCAATCCCGCTACTGGGCATATACCCTGAGAAAACCATAATTCAAAAAGAATCATGTACCACAATGTTCCTTGCAGCTCTATTTACAATAGCCATGACATGGAAGCAACCTAAGTGTCCATCGAAAGATGAATGGATAAAGAAGATGTGGCACATATATACAATGGAATATTACTCAGCCCGAAAAAGAAACAAAATTGAGTTATTTGTATGAGGTGGATGGACCTAGAGTCTGTCATACAGAGTGAAGTAAGTCAGAAAGAGAAAAACAAATACCATATGCTAACACATATATATGGAATCTAAAAAAAAAAAAAAAAAAGTGGTCATGAAGAACCTAAGGGCAAGACGGGAATAAAGACGCAGACCTACTAGAGAATGGACTTGAGGACACGGGAAGGGGGACGAGTAAGCTGGGACAAAGTGAGAGAGTGGTAGTGTATATATGGACATATATACACTATCAAATGTAAAATAGATAGCTAGTGGGAAGTAGTCCCATAGCACAGGGAGATCAGTTCGGTTCTTTTTGACCAGCTATAATGGTGGGATAAGGAGGGTGGGAGGGAGGGAGACGCAAGAGGGTAGAGATATGGGGACATATGTATATGTATAACTGATTCACTTTGTTATAAAACAGAAACTAACACACCATTGTAAAGCAATTATACTCCAATAAAAATGTTAAAAAAAAATCTGTTGCTTGTTATTTATAGTATCTTTTATTTGTGGATGGAAAGCTGACTCATATCATGAACTTTGATGATCTTTGGCTGTAAACTCATATTTACTTGACTTTAATCTCTGGAAATCATATGTGATGAAATCTGGAATGCTTTTCTACAGAGTTTTGGTCTCTTTCTTTGTCTGGAATTTCTTTAAGAAATGAGACCATTTGGTTTGCCTTAAAGATCCGGTTCTAATTTTTTGCCCAAGGCATGGAAACTTATACTCTCGACCCACATTTCACTCTTGCCATCTTTAAAATGGGGGAGGGGGGTGGGTGCTAATCTTCTCAAGTTTAATATCAGAGTCTCAACTTCAGTTTACCAATCTTGCAGCTGCTGGAGATCAATCTTTCAATTGCTGTACTATAATCATTGTTTATCATCAAAGAAAATTCTTCATCCTCTTTTGTTACTTTGATTTCAACTCATTTTTGTTTTTGTTCTTATCATACTTTCGTTTTGGTGGGATACTTTTGAAACTTATTTTACCTGCTTTAACTTTAGCAATGCATTGCCATGTATGTTTGATCCAGGTCTTAGTTGGTTTGGGGTGAGATGATCCTTCAGGGAATTTAACCAGTCCATTGTGCTGACTAACAATTTTTGAGGAAGGTAATGCATTTTTAAACAAACCACATAAAGCACAAGTAATGGAAATTTTGATGAATTAAACCACATTAAATAAAGGATTGATGTGAGTGTAGTATCTAACGATACTATAAAGAAAATGAAAATATAAACCACAATCTTGAAGAAAAAAATTGCAACACATAAAACTTTCAGTTGAGAACAATTTCCAATTTCTATTAGTCAGTAATATTAAAACAACAAAATTAAAGAGAAAAATGAGTGAAGAACTATACAAGGATATCATGGAAAGGGAAACTAAAAGTGTAATAAACACTTGGAACATTCTTCAGTTCTTTATTACCCAGGAAAATGCAAATTATAATGCCTCCTGGGGAAGGATATTACTTTCTGACATGGTGATGTCAGGCTTCACCAAGTGATTAACTTCGACCAAAAGAATATGAGCAGAATGGCCTTGTGTCATTTCTAAATAGAAGATTTAAGTGCCAGTATGTTGAATGTAATTTTTTTTTTTTTTTGCTCTGCTATGAGATTGGCAATGTTTTAAGTAGGGGCTATTCCAGCTCCATTAGTCAACCTTGGGTGGACATACAGTATCAGAACTAAAGGAAATCAAAAGACTTTTGATGTAAATTGTTGAGATTTGGGTGTTATTACTGCAGCATAACTTAGCCTTCACTGACTGATTTAATACACTAGATAAACATTTAGACATACATATAATAAACATTTATTAGACCCCTAGTGAAACATTTATGAGATGTTTCTAGCAAGATAGTTAATGATGGCACAAAATAAATTAATTTGTCAATAAAGTAGGAACAACCTACATGTCCGTCAACAGAAAACTATACTGTGATATATTCATTCAATGAAATTTTCTATGAAAAATAACACAATAACATTGATGAATCTCATGAACATAATATTTAGCAATAAAGTAAGATACAATAGAATACCAAATGTATTATTTTATTTATATAAATTTCTAAGACATGAAACAGTAAGTGTACTGTTTAAGGATATAAAATTTTATGATGAAATTATTGAAAAGCAGAAAGACATAATAGGGTAATTATTGTAATGGATGCTGTTGTGCACCCCTAAAATATCTCTGCCCAGAGTGTTGACTGTTGATAATAAACAGTCTGAAAACCCTTGACACAAAGAATCAAATGCTATTAGTTTAGTTAGTAGGTAAAGAAAACCCTAGTAGGAGACTGGGAAAGTGAACACAGGAAGGAACAGAAACCAACGAAGTGGGCAGTTGGAGCTTCACCAACTTCACCAACTTTGGAAACCAGCATAGAACTCTGTAGAACACAGCTCTCAGTTATCTCCCCTTACCACTGTAAAAGGCAAAGGAGCTGGGGTGTTTATATACCAAGTACTCTCAGTTATTGGGTTAGGGCTGCTCTCAAAGGATGATAATTCTTTAGTATTTCTGGCTGATCAAGCAGGTGGCAAAGCAGGACACAGAGGCCAGATAAAACCGTTAGCTAAAGAAATGAATATCTAGCATATGGCAGTTGGGCCAGTGACTGCTAGAGTGCCACTTAGGGAAAAGATATAGAGTTGGCAAAATAAGATAATAAGTTATAAGTATGTAAAATTAGAAATAAAAATAGAGAAATAAACACAGCAATAGAAGAAATTGTATGACTAGTTTAATCAAATCTATGCAAATTAAGGAGAAAACATGAGTAAAAGGGTAATTTTCCTGGAAAATATAAATTACAAGATTTATGTAAGGAAAAAGAAAATACAGACAGTCCTATTATGCTAAATAAATTGGAAAGTTTTAAAGAAAAGAAAAAATACTCTAAAAAAAGTATTAAACCCAAGTTGTATAATAAATTAGTCTATCAAACTTCTGAAAAAATATAACCAATGTAATTTAAAGTATCTTAAAAAAAAAAGTTTGGAGTCTATTCCCAGCACATAGTGAAACAACACACAATAAGTAAGTAAAATAGATTGATACTTAAGTACAAAATGATGAACAACTAAATGTAAAAAAGTGGAGTCCAAATATATACTCATAAAATATGCACATTTATTATAAGACAAAAGTAGAGTTGCTAATACATGGCTAAAAGATGGGATATTCAATAAATCAGTTAGTTGACTTCTCATTTAAAACAAAATACTTGGATCCCTACCTCAAGGCTTATAGCAAAATAAATTCCAATTGAATAAAATATTTCAATTAAAATGTAAATCATTACTAGTAATAGAAGAAAATGTATAAGAATATAGGAGGTTTACATACAAGTCATAAAATTCAGATTTCAGGAAGAAAATATTTTGATATGTTAAACATAAAAAAATTAAATACTTTTCTTTATAGAAAAATTGAGTTACAAAAACAAAGTCAAATGATAAACAGCAATTTGAAAATTTGTTTTTACCACCCCTGGAACATGCACTGGAATTAATTACTTACTAAATAAAAAACATACATGTCAATTAATAACATAATGATAGCCCAGTAGAAAGATACGCAAAGTAAAGAGCCAGACAATAAGAGAAAAAAATTAAGAGGATGTGTACATGAAAAAAATGTTCCAATTCACTCATTAAAAATAATAAAACAAAGGTAAGGTAAATTAAAATAATAATGATATGTAGATACATTGATAATAGTTTTAATAACACATAATATTTGTGCTGATGAAAGGAACTAGGCATTCACATACATTTTTGATGATGTGTGAATTGGTGCTGCCCTTTATTTTGGTCATATCTATCAAAATTTATCAAAGTACTAGAAAAATACTAAATAGTTAAGAGGCTAAACTCTGGAAAGTCCATCCATGTAACAGACTACTATACAGCTGTGAAAAGAAATGAGTGAAGTCTATATGGGCTGCTATGGAGTCATGTCCAAAATGTTTTATAATGAGAAAAAGGCAATGAGTAGAATAATGGGTAAAATTCTGATTTTTTAAATGTTTGTGTGTGTACATATTAATATTTATTGTACAATCTATATCAGCTGCTCACTCTTGGGCAAACAACTGATAGTACCACCAATGCACATAATGAGAAAGTTCATAATTGGAAGGTGTGCATGAAAATCAAAGCAAAGGTGGCAAATATTCATTAGAAATAAATTCCCTGGTGGTCTGGGGACTTTCCTGGTGCTCCAGTGGTTAAGACTCCATGCTCCCAATGCAGGGGACCCAGATTCCATCCCTGGTCAGGGAACTAGATCACGTATGCCTCAAGTAAGAGCCTGCATTCTGCAACTACAAAAAAAAAAAAAAAAAAAGACCCCGCATGCCACAACTAAGACCCAGCACAGCCAAACAAATAAATAAATAATTTTAAAAATTTTTAAAAAGAAAGAAAAAAGAAATAAATACTAACAGTTGTTGCCCTTGAATAAGGAAACTAATAGGTCAACAATGGGAGGAAAAGTTACTCAGTTGTTGTTTTGACCCTTTCATACAATAAAAATTGTGTATCATGAATATTTATTTCTGTATAACTCAGGACTGGGGAATAAAGGCCGCAGGAATAAAATATGGCATCTTTATTCTAAAATACAAATTTTGACTCAAAGCTGGAAGAACAGTTTTGGAGGCTGAAAAAGCAAAAATCAGCTGCAGAAAGGAAGAAATAGGAAACCTAACAACTAACTGTTGTTAGCCAAAAAGTTCTAGACAGAATGGCACTTTTGCTGTGCACGTTTCTCCAGTGAATGGACACTAAAGCTGGGCAAAGTCAGTGAACAATTTTCTAAGCACCCTCTACAAATCTCTCATCTTGGTACCACTGGCTACAGGAACAAAGCACCAGGCAGAGGAAGTGACTGGATAAAGCTAGGGCGTCTGCCCCTGCTTGACTACTATGGGACCTGGAGAGAAAGGACAATGTCCCTTTTGCATTCATACCTGGATACTGGACACTGAATACTCCTAATATTACACACAATGGGAGATCCCACTAAAATAAAATTGGGGTTATCTGCTAAGAGGAAAAAAAATCAATAACTACAGTTATTTTTCTCAAGTGAAAAATAAAGCCTTGTTAAAAGTCGCTTTGACAATTAATGGAACACCATTCAGTTTTCTGCGAAATGGTCTTGCAGGATAGCTTCATGGACATCTGTATTCCTGAGTTATTTCTACATGAGAATCTATTCTATAGACAACAGGAATCACACCGAGTCCAAGCTCGCTCTGCTCGTCGCACGACAGGCCAATACATCGGAGACGAGGTGTTGAGGCAAGGAATGTGATTTTATTCGGAAAGCCAGCAGACGGAGAAGATGGCAGACTAGTGTCTCTGAAAAAACCGTCTTCTTGGGGTTTGGATGCCAGTTTCTTTTACAGCACAGAGAAGGGGAGAAGATGAGGAAGTAAAGTAAAAAGGCCTTAAATTTTGCAAATACCCCCTGGAATGGCTAGCCTCGGGGAGGGGATGTGTTAATTTCTTCTTTCTTGCAGCCATCCACAGGTGGACAGGGTCTGGGTGTTTCCCTGAAGAAAGGCACTTTGGTTTAACATTCAGGCAGGGGGCAGGGTTCCCCGAGGCAGGCCATTGTGTATAGGCAGTAACCTTTTGGTGAACAAAAGCAGTGGGAAGCAAAGGTTAAAGTAAAAGAAATAGATCCAACATGTAGTCAGATTTGGCTCTTCCCTGTTACAACACTGATGTAGTCAGAGGACAGTCAGAGAACATCTTCAGGATGTTAATTTCTTTGTCCCACAGAGATAATGTTTTGGAATAATATCTGGTGTGATTTTTACTCTTTTTAGTTTCATGCTGTTCTGATTGTTTAAAAAATCTTTTTAAGCAATAGAAGCTTCAGTTCTCCCTTAATCTTCTTTAGTTTCACGTATGTTACTTATTTTAGAGAATTATCCTCACACTGCCCCGCCCCACCCCGCCCCACCCCGCCCCACCCCGCCCCACCCCGCCCCACCCCGCCCCACCCCGCCCCACCCCGCCCCACCCCGCCCCACGCAGGGCATGTTTGCTCAGTTTGTGTGTGTTACGTTAATTCACTAAGCCGTTGCTTCTCTTACGATTTCCTGTGGAGCATGTTTCCTTTTGCAGGGCATTTCAGCCTTTTGATCTCCTGGGGGGGCTTGCATTTCCAAGTAGAAAAATGTCTACATAAAATAGGGTTCACTCTTTCTTTTAGTCTTATATTTTCCCATCTGAAGCCGATGTATTGGATTCACATATTTCCCAGTTCCTGCCCCAAGGCAGGATTCTTAGAACTGCATTTTGTTTGTTTCATTTTCATGACCAAAAAGATGTGGAGATAGGACAGGATGCAGTAGGAGCTGAAGCTGCCTCCGAGCCCCCTCCCCTTCTGATATTTGTTACAAGGTTTCTTAGCATCCGAAACCTGGATAAATTGCTCAAGCTCCCTGAGCTTTGCAGTACTCATCTGTTAATTGTGGATATTGTAAGCTGTCACCAGATTGTTGTGAAAGAGGAAATGAGGTTACTGCATTAAAAAAATTGACATTTGCCTCACGGTTAAGTGTTCAATAAACA
This sequence comes from Eubalaena glacialis, assembly GCF_028564815.1. Lineage (NCBI taxonomy): Eukaryota > Metazoa > Chordata > Mammalia > Artiodactyla > Balaenidae > Eubalaena > Eubalaena glacialis. The sequence continues at coordinate 40,290,741 of NC_083720.1, read as the reverse complement.
TCCAATATTGTTATTATTTCAAATATTAATATTAATGGACAAGCTAGGCTGCAGGGATATGGGTGGCACATGGGACAAAGTAAAAGTAGCATGGGGCAGAGCGGTGACAAATGGTTGACTGTTGTGGGTTACCCATCAAGAGGACACAGGGAAGCCCGTATTACTCACCGAGCACACTCAAATTTAGGGGTGGTCAGATTTTAGAGATAAACTTGCCAGTAATACTTTTCATACCATGATAACAATAAAAATAGATTGTGTGATTTCAACAACAAAAGTTTAGAAACTGAGGTTGTGTGTAGAAGCAGTACAAAAACTGTTCTGTAAAAGGCAGTGCCCGGCTTTCCACCCCCAGCTCACCTCTTCCATCCTTCACTGCCCCCCAGTGGACGAGAAGGACATTACTTGGGGCAATAACTGCTGGGTAGATACACTACTTTGATTTTAAGGCAGAAACTGGTCTGTAGTGCATTTTATTGTGTGTTTCCTCCCACCACGTGGTAGGTAGAAATACTAGAAGATTGCATGTTGTGCAAACCCACCATGTCTTTCTTCTTTCTCTCATTAATTTTTCCTTTCACTTATTTTTCTTAATACAGTTTATATTATTAAATTTTCCATCTTAAACATATTTTCTTCAACTTAGAAATTACAGTTATTTTATTTTATTATTTTTTTAAATGTCACATTTCTTTTTTAAAATTAATTAATTAATTTAATTTTTGGCTGTATTAAGTCTTTGTTGCTGTGCGTGGGCTTTCTCTAGTTGCGGCGAGCGGGGGCTACGCTTCATTGCGGTGCCCAGGCTTCTCATTGCCGGGGCTTCTCTCGTTGTGGAGCACAGGCTCTAGGCACGTGGCCTTCAGTAGTTGTAGCACACAGGCTCAGTAGTTGTCGCTCACGGGCTCTAGAGCACAGGCTCAGTAGTTGGGGCACACAGGCTTAGTTGCTCCATGGCATGTGGGATCTTCCCGGACCAGGGCTCGAACCCATGTCTCCTGCATTGGCAGGTGGATTCTTAACCACTGTGCCACCAGAGAAGCCCGAATTACAGTTATTTGAAAGTCTGTGTCCAATAGCTTCAATACTTAGATTGACAATGGGTTTTTTATATTGCCTACTTTTTTTTTTTCCTTTTGGATTTGGCTACTTGGTCGCACTGAGTAATTTCATTGAATGCTTGATATTAGAGAAGAAACATTGTTAGAGACACAGGATGATGTATTTACCCACAGGGGATTCTCTGACAGAAAGTGAGATGACAGGGCAGATCACCTTGACGCAATCAGAGATTGAGATGATTTTTGGATGAATTTTGGTGTTGGGGAGACCTCGTCTATTTTGGGTGCCTTAACTGAAATTCTAAGGTTTATAGTAGGGCAGTCCCTAGCACAGTGAGACAACAGAGGATTTTGATGGTTTTTTAGCCTCTGTCTGTCAATTTCTGACAATTTGGCTTCTTGTCTTCTTGCCCAAAGCCATTTAGAAAATAGTAAATGTCTTGCAGGTATGAACAATGAAGAATGTGTGCTCACCTCTCTACTTTTCTCTGGAATATTGTCTCTAAAGCCTTGGTTGTCTTAGGAGCCAAGAAGTCCAGATTTTCTCTCTCCAGCGTCATCACTGTCATGCCTCTACTTTCTGATAGATCTATTATCCTGTTGCTTAAAGAAGAGCAAATACCTCTAGAGGAAAAAGTGTATAGAATGAGGGGCCCATCTCCATGTATTTCACTTCTCTCCAGGGTCTTGGACACTCAAGTCCTGTCTGCTTTGTTGCTTTCATTTGCCTCTCCTTTTTTTAGACAGATTTTATCCAACTTTTAGAGTTGTTCCCAGGGTAAGAATTTGTCCAATAAAGTATACTCTTTCATTAACAAAGTGGAAATCTCTTATTCTCCACCTCCTTTGTTTCATTACTTTTTCTTCTCATTGGAGTGGTGTGAAGGTAGAATCCATTTGGGACTGGTCATTTCTCTTTACCTCTCCATCAGGCTTCCTATCTTTGTCTCTTTCTTTTTTCCACTGTATCTGAGGTGGCTGGCCTCAAGATCTCTCTGAGGAATATGAATGAGGTTTAGTAATAGAAAAGGAGACAAGTTAGATCTCTCAACCTAAGCCATTCACACCAAATGAGTCTGATTCCAGGACTCTGCACTGAAGTATCCAGTGCTTGTAACAACAGGAAAAATTCATCCTTTGAGCCTAAATCTGTAGTGGTTTCTTAATAGTAATTCTCTCAGAATAAAAGAGCTAAGAAGTATTGTCAACTAGGATATGATCATTATTGGGTTCTTAGCTAAAACAACTATCAAAATTTCCCCAAAACTTTAGCTATAATTTTTAATAACATATATTTCCTGTTTTCCATATGCCAAAAAACTATTTTTTAAAATTTTTTCATGGAATTTTTGGGATAATCCTATATACTGTCTAATTTTAGCTACAAAGGAAATAAGTCTCAGGAAACGTGAGCTACCCAAAGTCACTCAACAAGATTTGTGCTTCAAATCCAAGCCTGATTCCAATGTTGTGTAATGTCAGTCATAACAATATTTACCAAAATTTCCAGCAAATACAAATACACTGTGAGATGTTAAGAGTTTTTCTGTTACAAGAATGTTTCCATAACCAAATAATTTTGCAAAATTGTGCAACCACATGCTCCCTGTGTTATGCAGCCATTTCACGATTATAGTCACAGCTCTGAGGTATCCTGTACAAAATTCCACCTTTAAATATCCATCATTCCTCAGACCTACTTAACCACAAAGTCTTGTTCTCATGAGATGTTTATTAACATTGCATGGCCCACTAATGGGAATGTAAACTAAATTGTACAATTTCACAGTTTTCATGCAGATTATAGCACACTCCCAGTCAGTGGATCCCCATGGAGAGAATAGGACCTGACAGAGATGGTGAACTAATAAGAGATTTTTACCTTTTCAGAATCTCTGGTAAAGAAGCTGAAGTTCAGAGTCAAGCTCCTCTCCCATTATGATGCAAGGATGCTCATCAGCAGTTCCAGCCAAAGTCTGGGAGTCATGACCCAACACGGTGGGGTAAGTGGTTCTCAGAGGGTGTGGGCTGAAGATCTTCAAGGATCTTAACTGCTTAACTGCTGCTGAGGCTGAAATGGTTGTGCTGAACCTGCATCTCAGATGGACTGGAGGGGGTTAGGTTTAAGTCTTCACGTTTTACTCTGGTCTTCAAGTTCTCCATTTATAAAAGGGTCACGATACTACCACAATGCTTTTAGAATAGATCTGCAAATTCTTTGACAAGTAGGATCCATATCCACTATCCTGGAATTTGAGCCAACCTTTGTGCTTGACTTATAACCAATAGACTGAAGCAGAAGTAATGCTGAATGACTACTGAGTCTGGGTCAGCAAAGGCTATGAAAGTTCCACCTGGTCCTCTTGGGGACCTGCTCTGGGGAAACCAGCCATCGTGTAAGAAGTCCAAGTATGCTGAAGCCAACATCCTGGAGAAGCATAATGTGGGTGCTCTGTTAAACACCCCAGTGGTACTTCCAGCTTGATAGCCTGCATCAAATGCCAGCCATGCAAGGGAGCCACCTTAGATGTTCAGCACATTTGAGTCTTCAGATGACTGTAACCTTAGCCAACAACTTACTGCAATCACATGAGTGACCTCAAGTAAAGCCTTCCCTACATTCAGTCCTTCCTTAATTACAAAACCACAATATTGTGAATCAAATAAAATGGTTGTGTTTAGGCCTCTAAGTTTTTAGTATAATTTGTTGCCTAGCAATAGTAACTGAAACAAGGTTGTTTTAGGCATTAAATGAGATAATAGACATAGAATAACAAGTATGGTGGTCATTGCTCAATGCAAGGTATATTATCAATACATCCACCTCAAGGTATTCCCCTGTTGACCAACCAAGAGGCCAGTCTCAGAAGAAAGGATTGTTTTACCATCAAGATAGTCCGATAGGTTAGAATTAGTGTAAGATGTCACAAGGGATTTATTGAGATAGTTAATTATACTAAAGAAGGTACTTAGTTCTCTGTGTCTATTTCTTCTATTATTCACTGAAAATGAAGCAGAGGAACCATGCATATAAAACAATATAATAAGATAGACTTGTTTGGCTTATAGATGAGAATTTCTCATCCTTGGCATTGCTGACATCTTGGCCTGGGTAAATTTTTGTTGTGGGGATGGGGGTGTCCTGTGAACTGTAGGATATTTAGTAGTATCCCTGGCCTCTATCTACTAGATGCCAACAGTAACCCTCCCCTACAATTATACAACCAAAAATGTTTCCAGACTTTGCCACATGTCCTTTGAAGGGCAAAATTAGCCCCAGCTGAGAACCACTGGTATTAATAGCCATGTTCCAGGTGGTAGTCATGAGTGAAAATTTTACATGGGTTTTCTAAGATGAAACTGGTATTATTCTTGAAGACAGAAGACAAAGGTCTCTATATCTCTGAAGATGGTGTCTTTCCCTCTGTGGAATCTATGGTGAAATTAAAAAATTGTGAGTGTTTGGTATCTGCCAAGCCCTTTCCTAGGGAGACTGGGGTGTAAGGGGAAAGCCAGGCTTGTGTCAAACCAGCACACCTTTTCCTGGGGTTGGGAACACCAAGAGCAGAGTTGTATAGAAAACAGACTGGAGCAGTAGTAGGGTCAGTATGAGGGCGAGTAAGAGGGAAAACATAGAAAGGTCTTAACAGAAAGCAAAGTAACAAAATTAGGTTATTGGGGGGTATAGGGGTTCACAGAGGGAGAGGCTAATTACAAAGGCTAAGTATAACTATCCAGGCAGTTTTGAGTACACAGGTAGGGGTGTTGTTCAGTTTTATTTGGAAAACTGTGTATCCATTAAAACTATGTGGAAGAATATGCACACAGTCAGGAAAATATAATTGACATTAATAAGTAAAAAGTCACCTATAAAAAATATTCCCCATGATATTATATTTGTGTAAAAATATGTATGTAATGTACATATGTAACAAATATATGTGCCTAGAAAACATAACTGCACAGATATATAATATAAATGGTGGTGATTTCTGAATATGAGTTCCTTTAAAATTTTATCCCTTAGAGTTCTCTATGTTTTTCCAATATTTTTGCATTTAGTCATTTTCTTTTAATTAAAATATGCTTTAGGGGATAAAAAATATTAGCAAGGATTGAGTAGCAGTGTTAATGTCACAGAATGAATAAGAATGGTATATACTTGCCTGACGATCAGGAACTTTTAAAGATAAGAGGGCAAATGTCAAGGGACAATTGATCTCTGGTTATTTTCTCTGTTGGGTAAATTCTTTGCCTCTTAGTTGTGTATAGTTGCCATATAGGAATTAAATTCAAAGTGATGATGAAATTAATCAGAAAATGGCTGAGTTTGACTTATTTTTTTCATGTATATACTAGCTTCTTTCTTTCTTTTATTATTATTTTTTTAATTAGTTATGTTCCATGAGGGGAAAGAAAAAAAAAAACAAGATGAACTAAGTGTGTAGAAATAATACAACTAGGTATAAGTGTTTATTGAATAACTTCTGAGTTAGTAAATAAACTCTACTGTGTGGTGGAAATGGGCTATCTTCTCTAATCCTTACAACCTTGCAAGTGGGCTCTTAGTATTCCCATTTTGGAAAATTAGAAAATAGGCTGAAATAACTTGTTTTAATTACACTACTAGTAAGTGCCAGAGTCAGGATTTGGACCAAGTTTTGTCTGAATCGAAATCCTGATCTTTGTCCACCGTATTATGCTGTCTCTTAAGTAAAAAGAAAAAAAAAAAAAATGTCTTGAATGCATTTATGCACTTTCAAACTCTTCTAGGGAGGAAAAAATCTGAAGCAAAGATGCTTCAGATTTCATTTCTTTTCCTTTAGCCCTTTAAAGAGCCAATTAAAGCGACCCTAACATGGATGGGGCTTTGGTTTTAGCATTCCAGCCCAGCCTACTCATTTGATCTGCAAACTCCATCACTGAAGAGGGAAAGTCATCAAATTTCATTTCTTATAACATGTGTTTAGAAAGATAATTTTCCCCTCCTACCAGTTAAATTGTCTTTTACTTTGTAAACTGTTTCTATTTTTCAACAATTACATTACAATGTGTTCAATTTTAACTGCCCTGCTGCTCAATCCCTTAAAAACCCAAATAAAGAAATAGTTATATAACCCAGAAACATCAAAAAGTGAATAAAAAGCAGATATTGCTTCATATGGCTCTCTGTTAGCTGAGGACACAAAAGCAGTTCAACACTTTATTTTTTATATTTATTATTGTATTATTCTTTTGTTTACCTTGTCATAAGTGGAAACCTGATAGCATCTGTCACCCTCCCACAATTTAATTACATATTCCACATCTTTATTTGCTTGGCAATGTCTTTGCTTGCCTCGATCTACCTTATCCACCACCTCCAAGTTCATATAGCATGATTTTTGTAATTAAGTGAGCAGCAAGCTAGCTACCTCCATCCCTAAATTGAACATTGCATAGTTTTAAAGCACTTCTAATAAACTTCTCAGAGTCTGAATCGCCATTAGTTCCCCATCTTCCCCTGATGACTTAATTGTCTCCTCAGGGGAGAATCTGTTCAATACCAAGAATTACCTTTCCTCCACGGAGGGGGGGACTTGGAACAATGACTCTAAAACCCTCTTTCTTTCACTCTTTGTCTTCAATGAATAATTTATATTTGTGACAATCTGTTTTCTGTCTTTCCTGACTCTTAGTTTTGAAAACCATAGAAAGGATATATTCCCCCCTTCTCATTTCTTTCAGACAGAATACTGAATGCTGCCTATGGTCCCATCTGTCCCTTGGATTCACCTTCGTTCACAGTAAGAAAGAAGTAACTAACTTTCCCCCTACTGTTTTAATGTTATTCTTTTCCTATTCAAGTATTTGTTGTTCATTAAAATCCACAGAAGCTTTCAAGAAAAATCAGAGAGCATTTTTTTTCTTTAGCATTCACTTTTCCTAATAGGAAATGGTATAATGACAATTGTATGAAAGAAAATGCAGAAAAGGATACATAGAATCTGCTCTAAACTCCATTAGTTTATGACTCACATAATATGAAATTGAATAAGCAAAGAAAATGATGGAGACAATAAAAAGATTGGTGATGGCCAAGGTTGAAAGGGAGGGATGAATTGGTGGCACACAGAGGATTTTTAGAGCAGTGACAATATTCTGTGTGATACTATAATCATGGATACGTGTCATTATATATCTGTCTAAACTGTAGAATGTACACCAGCAACAGTGAACTGTTAACTATGGTCTGTGGGTGATTATGAAGTATCAATGTAGGTTCATCAATTATAACAAATGTATGACCTTGGTGGGTGATGTTGATAATGGGAGAGGGTAGGTACATATGGGGGCAGGAGGCATATGAGAAATCTCTATAGCTTCCCTTCATTTTAATGTGAACCTAAAACTCCTTTAAATACGTCTTTTTTTAATACATAGAACATATATGCAGCATTGTTCAAATCTCTGAAGTGACAAAAAGTGGAAAAAAATAGTATTCAAGAGGAACATAGAAAAAGATCATGTAAACACATGCAATAAATTTGAAGTCATCTGTATTTTCTGCACAAATGATACACTATCCATTTATCATTTTATTACATATTTTAAAATCTGATAGGTGATATACATTGCTAAATCTCTTTTCTTAATTTACTCTAAACAGAGTAGGTTGCTCAGAGATCTCTCTGATTTGGGTTGGGGGATCAATCAGCTTTAAAAGAGCAGAACTGAGGTGACAGATGTTCTCTATTTAATGAGCGTGTACCAGATGCCAGACACTGGGTTAGTGGAGGGGCTACAAAGACATATGATGTGACTTCTGCTCTAAAGTATCTCATGGTCTAACTGAAGAGAGGCAATGAGACAATAAATATGGTGCAAAGAAATATATTCTATAGTAGTACACCAACAGTCTATAATTTAGGTACAAAAAGACCTTTCGTTTAAACCCCTTTTTCTCATACAAGTACAGTTGACTCATGTCTATGTTGATATAGAAAGTTGAAAATTATTTTATTTCCCTATTACATTATTTAAATAGAAGTGTTTATTATTAGAATAAATCTATGTGTTTTCTAGAATGAACCTTGGATTTGGAGTCACATTCATGCACCCTGTCGGGCTGCACCCCGTCGGGCTGCACCCCGTAGGCCTACAAGGCCTGTACTTGCCCAGTTTCAAGACTGAAGAAAGAGCCCAGAGTCAACAACAGAGACATCAATGGTTTAATGGATGGGGGAGCTTACACGTCTGAAGCCAACCCTGGAGTGACACCCTACCGTGCCTCCTACGGTGGGACAGGACAGGACAGGACAGCAGTTTTCACTCCTGGGGGGGAAGGGGAGATTGCCGGTTATGGGAGGAATTGACCTCAGGTGGGCTCATTGGTTACCGGGAAACCAGCAGAGGGGCACGCCCCTCACCACCCCTTTGATAAGAACAGTCACTAGCTGGGGCCTAGGGGCAAGTACGTAGGAAGGTCAGTCTTGTGCATAGGAAGGAGGTGAAGCAGGCACTGGTTGGGCAGGGAATGTACAGAGAGCAAGAGAATAGCCACCCTGAGTGGCCTGACCCTACACACTTGAAACCCTACTTGATGGTAAGCAATTTTGTAAAATTGTTATTTATTTTGGGGATCTTTGATTATTATTGCATCTTTCTACTCCAAAACCTCCACTAGTTCCCTATTGCTAATAAAATGCACAAGTCTTAGGCAGGCATTCAATTCCCCTAAAATTCAGGCCCACTCTTTCTTTTTTCAAATGTTACTTTCCACTCCTGCTTCCCTTGAGCCCTGTTGTTTCAGTTAAACAGCATTTTTCTTGTGTTCTGTTCATGTTCAATTCTGTTCTTGTGTTTTCCCATCCTGTTCCCTCTCTCTGGAATATACCACCCTATAACCACATATCCATGTGGTTTCCACCCTTTGCTTGACCAACCCCAGTGCACTGTTCTCTCAGCTGAGAGTAATTGCTTGCACTGAAATCTCATGGCATTTAGATGGTGGTCCTGTAGCTTGCACTACAGCTCTCTGGAGTATGAACCTCTCACCTCCCGTGATAGACAATGAGATTCTTGAGAGAAGAGACTGATTTACCGCTGCCTCTTCCTCACTGTCACACATCCAACTGGGACTCATGTGTGTTGAATGAGTGGATGAATTAATTTCATTTCCCAACAGCACATCTTTGAAAGCATTGCGTTACTATTATATTGACTTTATTGGGTTTTCCAATATAAAGTCATGGGCTATGAAGCGACAGAAATATGAATTAAAACTCAAAATGAAATGAATAAAAAGTGTGACATAAACCTATACGAATAGCAAAACAGGCCACAAATAATCCTTTTCATGTTTTTAATAAGAAGAACAGAAATGAAAGAGATATAACAGATGAAGTCAAAGATTCAATATTATAACACGTAGGAGAGAAAAAAGAGCTACTCACCTCTTTCTGATGTTCATTTTCTCTGTCCAGAAGAAGTACCCTTATGTGGAAAGGCAGAAAGTTCAAGTGCATTAAAGCTAAGGTTTAAGGTTTAAGGTTAGAGGTAGTCTAATACAGTGAGAAAAGCACTCAAGTTTAATAAAGAAACACCCATTCACATCCAGCTCTCTAATATTCTATCTGGAGAACTTATACGATTCACCTGAACTAACTAGGTCAATTTCCATGCATAAAATAGGCATTTCAACTGAAAACATATTTCAAGCATTCATGGAGAGGGTCAATACAGATCATATTGGTGAATGTCCCTAGTAAGTTATAAAACCCCAATGCAAGCGTGAGTGATTATTACTGAAGCAAGAGCTACATTCAAATCATTTATGGGTTGGAAATATTTTCTTAACAGAATTAAAAATAAATCTGGGTGATTTAGTCTTAAGAGATAATATTGTACAGCATGATGACTATAGTTAATATTATTATATTGTATACTAGAAATTTGCTGAGAGTAGATTTCAGATGTTCTCACCACATATATACACAAATGGCAACTATGTAAAGTGATGGATGTGTCCATTAACTTGACTGTAGTAATCATTCTACTTTGTATGTGCGTATCAAGACATCATGTCATACCTAAAATATACACAATTTTTATTTTAAAAAGTAAAAGAAAGAACAAGTGTCCTAGTAGCTAGAGCTGGGTATATAGAGAGATTAAAAATAACAATAACAATAACATAGATTGTAATAGTAATAATCATAACAACAACAAACACAGTAGCTGTAAATATAGGCCACTTTCTACATAACAGGCATTCTTCTAAGGGCTTTATGTGTAGTAACTTGTATATTCCTGTTTTCAGATGAGTGTATTTATATATATATTTCAAAATTTTTAAACAAAATTTTCTTTTTTTATCCAACAGAATTCCTGATTTACAGAGAAATAGCCCTTTAAGAAACATCGTATTGAGAGAAATCAGAAATGTGAAACTTAATAGCTCACAGATTTTAAGATATTGACTTTACATTAAATGTATACAATTTAGTGGGAAATAAATTACTAACACACCCTTTTAAAATAGAGATCTGGTATCCAAAGATCGAAAATTGTCATGTTATTTTGGGATTGCATTAATCTAAAATGAGAATAAAGTTGATATTGTAGCAAAAATAAATAAACTGGGGAAATAAATTATAGTTCCTTAAAATAAGAAGGGGGATATAAAATATTTTCAGACTCTTCTTTGAATCAAAGAATATATATATATCTGAATCACTTTGCTGTACACCTGAAACTAACACAACATCGTAAATCAACTATACTTCAATTTAAAAAATTAATTAATTTAAAAAAAAAAGCATTTAATTCAGTTGCAGCCCTTGATTGGTGGGTAGGCACACTGTTCTCCTGTTTTAACTCAAGCGTAAGTTTTATGTTTGCTGATGATTTTGTGTGTTGGTTTTGATTACTGTTATTTCTACCGAACAACTCTGACATCACAGTGCTGGCTCTGCCTCAGCTGAAGGTTGCAGCTGTCTGTGCAAGGATTGTCTATACAGCGTTTTGCTAGCCATCCCTTCAATAACCCTATTTGTGCTGCATTTCTCTCTTTTAAACCTTCATATGAATACCATAGCCTTTCACCTTTTAAGAAAGACAAGAATAGTCCTTCCATCATTTAACAGCTGGTTAGTAAGTTGTAGCTCTTGGTGTGTAGCAGAAATGACTGGGAATGTAGGGGAAATTGCACTGGGCAGAGGCTTTGAAGCAGGAAGACCCAATCTCAAGCTTAGTGTCACTTCATTGACCTTGAAAGAATCACCCCCACTATGTTCAATTTCAATTTTTTCATCTGCTATATGGAAATAGATGAGAGCGATCATGACTTCAACACGTTGTTGTGAGAACTGAACAAAGTAACATGTGAAAGGTCTTGTATTGCACACTAATTACACATAAATATTATTTCCTTATGCATAACTAGAAGATTACACAAAAATATTATTTATTACATTATAAAAATGATTCGTATTCTTTGTCTAAGCCTGGGGGAAAAATTTCGAGAATCATCATGTGGGAAATACTTTGGAATTCCTGTGGGTGGGACAGTGAACAGGGTCAAAGTGTCTTTGTTAACATTAACTGAGGAGGACAAAGAAGCACCACTGGAGGTCACTAGGGAGCAGGTGAGGATTCCTGGCTTCATGCCTTCCAGGAAGACCTAAGATGCCTCTGGCTACCTGGCTCCAGAGCAAAACAGCCCATGTTTGGTCTTAACTGCTTTCCCCTGCTTTCTCTTAATCATTTGCTCCTGCATGATCTCCTAATGCTTGACTCATAGCAGATTATTCCCATATCTGGGAAAAGGTACATCTCAGGCATCCATGCTCAAGAGAGCATGCCTTGGATTTGGGTCCAGAAATCTTGGCTTTGAACTTTGCCTCTGACACTCTCTAGTTTGTGAATTTGGCCAAGGAACTCTGTCTTCCCCACGCTTGCTTTCCTCATTTGCAAAAACTTTAAAATAAAACACTTCAGGGACTTCCCTGGTGGTCTAGTGGTTAGGACTCTGTGCTTCCACTGCAGGGAGTATGGGTTTGATCCCTCGTCAGGGAACTAAGATCCTGCAAGCTGTGCTGTGCGGGATAAACAACAACAACACAAACAAATGAAGAAACAAAAAACACTTACCATAAAGGATTGAAATAATAGTTAAGTGTGATAACTCATTTAAGGTGCAAAATAATTGCCCAATAACACACATTCAAACAAGAGTTAGTCGCTTCAGAAGATGCTGCCATCTCTCAAAACTCTGTAGGAATTCTCATTTGGTATTGCATTCAGAGGACTAAATAAATAAATAAATAAATAAATAAAAATTATGGTGCCAGGCAAAGATTTATAGTGGTTGCTTTGGAAATATTTTTGATAATCCTCAGCACTGGTTTGTTGGTGAATACTATCTTTACTCTAATTACTCCTGTTGCTAAGACCAAACATCAGGATGAAAACAGGTGACAAGCCCCAACACAGGTAATTTAGGGTTTGAGGCAGGTTAATTGCTAGACTCTTGGAAATAGAATCAAAGCAAAAATTACCTTTCTTAATAACTTATAGTGAGGGTTAGAGAATCCTAACCTTTGAGTTTACATAAGGCTTGATCTCAAATTGCAAAGATTCTATTTCAGTAATTCTGTGGGACTCATGAATCTTTATGTCCAGCAAGTTCTCTGAAAGAGGCTGATGCTGGTCATCCAAGATCCATGGACCCCATTTAAAGAAGAGATGCTTTATAGACTTGTTCATGGAAATAATAGCCATATATGGAAATGATACAATCTGTGGAGGCATCTGTGATTGCTCATTTCATCATCTTGTGCTATTTTTTCAGGTGCTGAAAGAATAAAAACAAATTCTGATGATGAAACAGCTTTGAAAATACAACCAATCCCTGGCTTTTTATCCCAGATGGTAAAACAAGGCCTACAATACATTTCTAAATTTTTATACATGATCATCATGCCCTCCAAACTGTATACCAAAATAAATTTAAAATAAAGAGCTAATGCAAAAAGCAAAAAAAAAGAAAGAAAGAAAGAAAGAAAGAATTTCAAAGTTTAAAGAAAAAGATATATAGTGGAGAAAAATATCCATAGATTTTACTATAATAAATGTTTTCATACAATAAAAATTGTGTGAATCTGTTAAATGATAAACCATAAGCCTGGAAAATATATATAATATATGAAAGATTGGGTGCACATATATCCAAAGATATGAATAATTTTTATGAGTAGATGGAAATTTGTGCAAACTGAAGAAAAAAAATTGGGGGAAATACAAGGATAGATAAAGAAATGCAAATGTCAAAAAGCATAAGAAAAATGTTCATTCTCATTAATAACATTTGATCTTCTGAGATGTGCTACAGAGCATAATAAAATCCATATTGGAATCTTCAGTCTTTTCCTCTTCTTGGTTACACTTAGCACAGTTTGGAAGCTGAGAATCAAGCAAGCTTTCAAAAGTTGGTGTCACCTGAGGTGAGTCCTGAACGTTCGATAGAAGTCAGTGAGATGAGGACAAACTTTCCAGGCAAGAGCAAATGCACTGCAGAATGAAATTCTGTGAAAAAGCATATAAATGCATGCGGTGTAGGATCGTTGAAGTGTGAAGTGCAGGTAGAAGTGCCTGATGCTGAAGCTGAGAGGTAAGCCAGGTTATTAAAAAAAAAGTCCTGAATAGCACATACTAAGGATCTGGACTTGTAATGTAGGTGGGAAGACATTAAAACAAAAAACAAATGGAAAAGAAAAACAAAACAGAACAGAGCAAAAGCAAGGGGTTGGAAAAAACCAGACCATCTATGAATATTTCTATCTTTACTTCTTTATCCCTTTATCCATTTGTGCATTAAAAGTTCGTTGAGAACTAACAAGGTGCCTCATAATTTTCATAATTTATGAGTCCAATGGTGTATTTGTTCAATGCCCTTCTATTTTTTTTTGTTTTCCCCCCTCCCTCAGTGAAAGTCATCATTGTTAGAATAACTTCCGCAATCCGACTCAAACTCAAATGAAAAGGGAATCAGATAAATCTGAATTTATAATTTATATTATTTATTATAATTTAAATTATTTATTTATAATTTATCTTATTTATAATCAGATAAATTTGAATTAGGTATAGACAGAAGATAAGAGGTTATTGGTTTAAGATTTGTTTCACTTTAGTCTTAGAAGCTACATCACCACTATGGAATGAAAGGTATCTCCCCACTCACAAAGCCCCCGTTGAACCCTCCTCCCTCAAATCTCTGGCCTATGGATATTTATCATCCAGGAAGGAAGAAGAATTTAGTAATCAACCCATTGCTTTTAAGAATAAAGGGAAAATTCCTTATGAGCATGGAGGCCTCATAAGACTGTCCTAGTATTCTGTAGTGGAAAATTCTACTTCCAGGATGAAGAGTAATATAGATGACTCTTGGGTTACCCCCATCTTATAAGAAAATATTTGCAAGTGGAACTAAAACTGCTGAGAACTAAAAAATGTAATTCCTGCCACTGGCACCATGGGCCAAGCTAAACATGGAGACATGGAGACTATGGAGTCAGTTTCCCATGAGGACTAGGCTGGAAAACCTGAGTCCCTAAGAGAGCTAAGTGACATTCAATAGTGACATTCTGCAAAAACTACAAGTAACCCAATCAAAAAATGGGAGGTGTGTATGATTCAGCATTGGGTGTGTTAATTTCCTAGGACTGTTCTAACAAATTTCCACAATATGGGTGATTTAAAACAACAGGAAAGTATTTTCTCAAGCTCTGGAGGCTGGAAGTACAGCATCAGAGTGTCAGCAGGGCCATGCTCTCACTCAAGGCTTGAGGGAGAATCTGTCTGTTGGCTAAAAATAATGCACAACCTAGAAGTTGAGAGTTATGTTTTATTCAGTGGACTTTCTCAGGACTTCAAGCCTGGGAGGCAGCCTCTCAGATAGCATGGAGGAACTGTTACGAAGAGGTAAAGGAGGAGTCATGATATACAGGAGTTTTGCAACAAAGACCAGGTAGTTAGAACATCAAAAGATGACTCTTAATTAAAGAAAACCAGATAACCTCAAGTTAATGATTTTAGCTCTTTTTTTATGTATGGGAAGATTCAAGAGTCTGGGATCATTGAAATAATTCCTTTGATATGCACCTCAGCTATGTGGGGTCAGTATCCCATTCTTTCCTATCCTGAGTCCCCTCAGGACGCAGGGTTTGGGCTGGCTGCAGTGGCTGAGGGCTTGGCAACAGCAGCCCATTTGTCTCCATCCTGAGTCCCCTCAGGGTGCACCATGAGGGTGACTGTAGTGGCTGATGGATGTAACATCCTTTGTTTACTGATATGGCAGCCGGCATTCTTAGTCCACATGTCCAATGCCTTTCTCTTAGCTTCCAGTGGTTCCTAGTAATCCTTGAAGTTCCTTGGTTGGTAAACTCATCACTCCAATCTCTGTCTCCATTGTTACATCACATGGTGTTCTACCTGTGTGTCTCTTCCTCACTTTATATAAGTACACCAGTTATTGTGGATTAAGAGCACATCCTACTCCAGTATGACCTCTTCTTAACTTGGTTACATCAATAGAGACCCTTTTTCCAAATAAGGTCACATACACAGGTACCTGAGGTGAGGACTTAAACATATTTGGGGGGAATATGATTCAAGTCAAAACATCAGAAATTATTTATCTTCTGGATGAAAGCCAATATGCTCTTGTTTGACCTATGTGTACCTCATGGGTTCATTGGTAGTCCCTATTAGGGGGGGATTCCAGAGGGAGGGAGACTTATATGCACAGTCAATATGGTAGGCAGGGGCTTAGGTCAGATTTAGTGAAATTGAGAGAAATAGAGATTGAATTTTTACTCTGTGTGTTATAAAGAAGTCATAGTGATCACAACGAGATGTGAAGTCAAGGGGTTATTCTCCACCATTGTAAATGACAACCTATCTCCTGTTAATGTGCAGTATTGACTCCCTGAGTTCTGGGGAGTAACGCAATGGTGTGGCTATCAATGGACACCCACCTTGAGTTGTTTCTCAGAACTAGACAAAAGCTCAGAAGGCCTGGGTTCTCTTCTGCCACTTACTAGGGGTGTTACCTCAGGGTAGTCACTTAATTTCTCCATGTCTTAATTTCATCAGCTAAACTCTAGGTCTAAAATTGCCTATCCTGCCTAGCCTAGCCATTGGGTTGTAGTGATGCTTAGTGAAGATAATCCATGGTAAAGTCCAATGTAAAATTTAAAATACTATGAGAATGCTTAAAAATTGTACACATTTTGGGTGTGTTTTCCCCTACATCTTATTCCAAAAATAACTTGAGAACATCATAATTATTTTTTCACCTAGGAATATGACCTGTTTTGAGATGTTATTCTACTCCAGCTAAATTATCATTACGTCATTAAGCCCAAATGCTGTCCCTTAAATCTTGCCCCAGGATAATGATGAGAAAACCTGTGACACAATAATAATGATGACGACGATGATGATGATGATGGTGATAAAGTTCATGTGAGACTCACCCCTGTGTCCTTAAGTCTATCAGCATAATGCTATAAATAGCTTTCAACACAGCTGACACATTCTAAAATGCAAATACCTAGTTATTTAAACATAGTCACAATTAATAAATCTCACTCCAGTGCCAGGAAAGAGATAAGGCTGCATTTGGTCTCCTAGACGATTCATAATAGCCAAAGACGTGAAGGTGGCAGTGCCAAAGTCAGTTTTTGTAATGATATAGCTGTGATTTTGAATTGCATGCATTTCAATGCAAGCTTTAAAATTCTGAACTCCTAGAATATTTTCTACAAACTTCTACTTCATTGCACATGTAAATCTTGCTCACAATACATTTCTTAGTGCTTAATTAAAAAAAAAAAAAAGGATTATTACAGATCAATATTATGGATTATAGAATGGATGTATAATAATATAGACCACCAATTCAGAATCTTTCTAAATGATTATCAGACTTTAAAAAATAATTTGGCCAAGGGAAATGATATACTAAGTTAATGAATCCCTAATGTTAAACACATTTTTCTTCCTGTAATGTCCTACCAAGCTAGGCTATGGAATTTTATTTTTAAAATGTACTACCAATTGTATTTTGCTAGAATTTTTTTAACTTTTCTCCATTTTAAAGTTGTAAATAAGGCTGGGGTGAAGTTTCTTTTTTTTTTTTTTAAATTAATTAATTAATTTATTTTGGCTGTGTTGGGTCTTCGTTGCTGCGCCGGGCTTTCTCTAATTGCGGCAAGCGGGGGCTACTCTTCATTGCAGTGTGCGGGCTTCTCACTGCGGTGGCTTCTCTTGCTGCAGAGCACGGGCTCTAGGCACGTGGGCTTCAGTAGTTGCAGCATGTGGGCTCAGTAGTTGTGGCTCACGGGCTTAGTTGCTCCGCAGCATGTGGGATCTTCCCCGACCAGGGATCGAACCCCTGTTCCCTGCACTGGCAGGCGGATTCTCAACCACTGCGCCACCAGCAAAGCCCCTGAAGTTTCTTTTTTATGCTGTCTTTGGCTAAAATGATTGAGCTAGTAGCAAAAATGTACTTGCAAGCTTTTGCTTTTTTTTTTTTTTTTTTGGTATGATTGGAAACGATTTGTGTAGCATGTAAATAATTTGTTACTTAAATGTTTGAAAGCACTTACCTGTAAAACACTGCCTAAAGCAGACATATTTTGAGGTAATTTTTGACAGTCTTAAATTGTCTCCTTTTCATTGATCTGTTCAATTTTTCTACTTTTTTGAATCAATTTACATAATTAATATCTTGCTGAAAATTATGCATTTTCTTGAGATTTTCAAATTTACTAGCATAGATTTGAATCCACTTATACTTTAAACACCTTCTGTGTCTATTGTTATATTCATTTTGTCACCTCTAATGTTTGAGTACTCTTTCATTATTCTTGATTAAATTTTCCATAATCTATATTCTGGCTCAAAGCCATGTTTTTATCTTTTCTTAATTTTTATTGTTTTTATTCCTTTCCTAGAAATCTAAGAAAATTTCTCATTGTTTTTCTTTTATTACTTCACTATTATTAACTATTCAATCTGCTATCCACTGCAGCAATTATCACTTTCCATGAGTTTAAAATCATTTTGACAAAAATGCTTCTTTTCCATCTAAAGTTTCCTAATTTCATACTATGCCTTCCATATAACTATTTTTTTTTGAGTTTTATAGTTGAGTTAAAAATACATAGACTTCTCATGCTATAATACCGATGAGTATAGAAAATATAGTTACTTCATATTCTGTAAAAGATGTGAATGTTTTCATGAATCTCCAACTGCTGGTAGCAAAGGAAATAAAATCACTGAATGTTAGTCCAATACAATAAATATAGTGTGATTTATCATTACTGGACATTTAGGTAAAATGACTAATCTTTCAAGTTTCTAACCATGTTTTCTTTTCTTCTCCAAGATGGCACCTGGATTATGAGCATGCTTATGTGATCAGAATATTGAACTTCTTCATCCACACAGTACCCTCCAATTTCTTCTAATCTCGGTACAAAGAAACTGAGTCTGTTGCTTGTTCAGGTGACCACTGAGCTACAACCTGCCCAGTCCCTGGAGTTTTGCTCCAGAAGATGGTGACTGGCTTAGCTCAACATGTGGTCCTACTCTCTGTGTAGAATTTACTGATGGCGGGTGTGTGTGTGCCAGCTTACAACAAAAAAATCTAAATTGGAAGTGACTTCCAAAAACAGTATGATACTTGTCTTGCTGAATTAGAAGTTTTCTATAGTAGCTGTTCTTAGTTATTGTTTTTTTCAGAATATATTTGGGGGAATGTCATTGTTGTTATAGTTGTATGTTAAATATATGTGTACATGTTTTTTCTCTACTATCTTACCTTCACACAGCTATGCTTTCTTTTGAAACTAGTACAGTTATGCCAACAGTGATAGCATATTGATAATAGGGTTGCTCATTTTCTCTACCCACACACAACCCTCTTACCTCTAATAGCTCAATGTCTCCTTTCTGGGAGAGATCTCATTCTCTGTTGTGAGGGAAGCATGAAGTCATCCGTATTCTCTTGCCTCTGGCCTGAGGATGGGTACTTGAATAAAACTGACCAAAAATAAGAGTGCTCCAACCTCTTACCCACAGGAATTTGTACAGGTACGGATCTGTAACCCATTACAGGTGGATGCTAGGAACCATTATAACATTGAAGAAAGACATAAACTGGGGCTTCTTGGAGTCATTTTCCCCAGACAAATGGAAAAATCTATCTGCAGAAGATAAAAGGTAACCCACAAAGAAAATAAAGTTGCACAGCAACGAAAGACAATTTAGTGAGTCTTGGTGCTATTAATATTATCTGAGCTCCCATCACAACCATGCCCCACCGCAGATTTGGTACTAAAACTAAATCTGCCTATGCTTTTTTCAATTGTATGCTAATTACATCATTTTTTTGCATTAAGATACTTTTCGTTGGGTTTCCAATACTAATAACTAAAAGAGTTCTCACAAATAAGGTTTTTATATTTAAATCATGTAGAATAATATAAGGAAAACCATGATCAAATTTAATGTCCTTTTCAAATATTTCATTGAACTGGTTGTAAAGTCTGGAAATGGATTTGGATTGAGGAGGCAGGGCAAGTTGGAACACAGACCTTCAGCTCTTTATTCAAGTATTGTCTTTGTCTGCTTGATAGAGCAGCCAGGAATCAGTGTGCTTTTACAATTTGCCTCATGTGAGTGGCCTCATTAGGAGCCAGCAAAGAAGATGTCTTTGCTGGAGGCCAGGTAGGAATGAGGCTGCCCGTGCCAATTAGACCTGGTGAAGAAGGTCCCACTGCAGACTCATTATCAGTATGGCTCCAGCAGTAAGACTTCTCAATTAAGAACATCAAAATATGCTCCCCACCATTTTCCATATCCTCAGCCCTCTCTCTTGGTCATTTCTAAGTAATAGTAAATCTTTACGAGGATCTATTCTTCTTGTTGACCACACACTGACTTTTGTACAATTGGGTGTTTAGGGGCAGGACCTTTATTCATTTGTGTTCCCTCTTCACTATAATTTTAACAATTTAAGTTTTAAGACTATGGAGAGAGTTCTTGACAGGTGTACAGTACTGGTGCATGTTTCTGACCATTTTTATATTTCATTATTCATTTCAAGGAGTAATTGGGAAAAAAAAAAAGGTGAAGACCAAATCAACTGTATTCACTTCTTTGCTTTGCTTGGAAGTCCCCTGGAGCATTTTGAAGAAGAAAATCTTTGAAAACACTTATAGCTCCTTTCATAATTATTTGCCTATTCAGCTTTTCTACCTGTTATTGAGACAATTTGGGCAATTTATATGTTCTGAGAAAAAAAAAGGATCTTTTTCATTGGGATTGTCAAATTTAACAGCAAAGGGTTATACATTTTATTTGCCAATGATATTCAGATCTCCACACTATCTGTTGTTATACCCCTTTCTTATTTCTCATTTTCCAAAAGTCTCTTGTTTTAGTTTTGTGTATCCAATCAGTACCTGATTCATCAAATTTTTACTAAGAATCAGCTCTTGAATTTATTTTTTTGATTGACATAAGTTTGTACATTTTATTTTCCATTTTTATTTACTTTGATTAACTTTACTCTGTTTACTTTTACATTTCTAAGTCTAAAATTAGGTTCTGAATTCCTCCACTTTTAGTTTTTGTATAATCACATCTTTTTAAGTCAGCATTTTTTGGCTAGTACAGCCATGAATCTACTTTATTCAATGATTAGCAAATACTGGATCACTTACATCATGCCTGCCTCTGGCTAGACATTGGAGTTAAAATGGTAAAAAAATAAAATAAAATAATAAAATGGTTTATTTTTTTATGAAAGTCATAAATAAAATGATAAATGAATAGTTACAAATTGTTAGAAATGTGAAGGAACTAAAAAGTACACTATGAATACAGGCAGGTTTCTAATTTAGATAGAGTTGTCTTTAAATTATAATAGGCAGAGGGAAAGTCCTGGCCAAAGACTTACCATGAGAAGGAACTTCCACAATAGAGGACTTAAGATCAGTGGAGCAGGAGATAAATGAGCAAGGGTGGGTTTGCATGAGATGAAATAGGTAATATATGTTAATTCACAGGACCTTCAGTCCTTCTGTGGGACCCTCCAACTGTCCTCATCATCATCCTTTATTTTCAGCTCCAACATATCTTCCATCATTCTCAAAAGAGGGACATCACTTCTTATATTCCTAGAGAAACACAGAGATGCCAGACAAGACTCCTTGTTAGTACATATACAAAGCAAATACCTTTGTCACTCTCTTCCTTTCACAAAGGAGGAAATGGAATCTGTGCAATGCCCATTCCATGTTTTCATATCGCACCTCCTAGGAACTCATGCCATTATTTTTAGGATCATTTTTCTCTATCTTTCAATGTCCCCTCTCTACTTTCTCTTTCCCTTCCTAGCTAAATCTACTAAAGTTTCCCTCATATAAACCTTTCTTCAAGTTCTCATTTTCTCCAGATATTGACTTAACCTCCTTTGTCCCCTTCAGAGCTAAGCTTTGTTTTAATAAAGGATTTTAGTATTGATACTTTGCTAAAACTATCTTTTGCATGTTTGCAATATCCCCCTTGTTGCTAAAATTATTGGGAAAGTTTTAGACCCTCACTTACTTCACAGATTGGACCGATACCTCTTTCTTCAAACACGCCCCTCACTCAGCATCTAGAATGATGAGGATTTTCTATATATTGTTTGGTTTCTCTTAGTTTATCTTCATAGTGATTTCCTTATTAATGCCTTCCTCTGGCTGTTAGAACCAAGTCTAAACTTCCTTAGGATGTTGGCCAAGGAGGTACCACCTATTTTCTCTCCAGCTTCCTCTGTCACTGCTCCCATTCCAAAACCTAAATTTCAGATACTCCAAGTCATTTCAGTTCTAAGGGTCCTTGCTCTTCCTTACCCCTAGTTTTATGAATTATTTTACCCCTACTCCGAGAATGCTCTCTCCTAAACCAAACCCCAACTATCTCCCATCTGTCTGCTAACTCCTGTATTTCCTCCAAGTCTCATCTTCCAACCCTGCTTCCCCTTGATTGCCCTTCTCTGTGCTCTCAGAACACTGTGCACTCTCCTGATCATTGCACCTGCAACACATATTGATTAACCAGATTTACAAGTTAACGCAGTTGCAGCATAGAGCAGAAGTCGTTTCTGAGAGCAAGATGGTTGCAGTGATGGAGGAAAGAATCTCACAGAAACGGAAAAAAAACCTCTTTCCCAGACGAATTTTTAAGTTAAAATTAAAACCCTGAAATCCCACCAGCAAATCCCCTTAGAGAGCCATTTTTAGAAATTAACTATATCTTAATTCAAATGATATTTAAAGTACATGTAAGTTCTTACAGCATTTCATCTTTTAAAATGGAAGAAGCAATCACTTTCAAATGGCTGAAATGACAAGTAATTCAAGGCTGTTTTGTTAAAGAATTATGAAGGAAACTGGTAAGTTGTTAAGGATGCAGAAAATGACACGAATAGGTGTTTATTTCACAGATAATACTGCCAACACTAAAAATGCTATGTTATTCCAGAAGCACAAAGAACTCAGTTACACACACACACACACACACACACGTACCTATAAAATTCCACTATCTGTTTGTCAAGGCTGAAACTCAGACTGATACAATTAGAATCTCTGGGAGGGTGCATCAAGCATTGGTATTTTTTTTAATTCTCCAGTGATTCTCATGTTTAGTTAAGGTTGACAGCTACTGTGTAAAAGTTCTTAAACTGGACTTTACAGACCCCCAAAGGGTTTGTGACTTTAAATGGGAGAAAAAAAAAAAAACAACAACTCTTTTTTAAAAATAGTAAAATTTCTGAGGGAAATTTAGCTTGCCCTTTTATTATGAACCCAGACAGCTAACCACAGGAGCACACACATTGCTTTGCTACCTAATTTATATTGATAGATAGGGTCAAATTACATTATACAAATTATGCAGATATCTCAAGATTTTTATACTCATTACTACTCTGCTATTATGTTATTTATTATACCCACCACTAGATATTGCTATTTCATACTTTAAGAAGTACATATTCTGCTGTCTATATTGCAAATTGCTTTTATGTTAATATTTTGATAATTATATTTAACATACATTCAATAACCTTACTATCTTAAGTGTTTACTTAGTTCTAACATTATTTTGAGAAAAGAAGGGGTCTATAGTCTTCTCTAGGCACCCAAGGTCCAGATAAAGAAAATGTTTAGAACCCCTGGTCTGGAGCCCTTTCCTTTTCCAGGTGGTCCTTGTTCACAGACAGCCTTGACATGGCCAGACCTTCTCCATCCGCAGAGTCATCTCCAATCACATGGTAGTCATCACTCTTGTTAGCCCAGGATTTTATGCTTTGGATTCACTGAAAGCATTAATTTCAGTTTTGTCTCTAGATATTTTTGTTAAGCCTTATTGTCTTAAATCTTTAGTCGTTTTCTGTTCTTTTATTACTGGATACCAAATGGTGTGATATATCCAGGATATATCAACTTTAATGGCCTGTGTTGGTTTTATTTTCAATGTTGTTTACAAGTTCTAAGCAAATATATTTTCAGGAATGCTTACTTGGTATTACATTACCAAAACTGTATTCCACAGGGCTTTACTAGCCCAAGGATGCAAATAGAAAAACAATAAAATTTGAAACCTACTTTGAACAAAAAGGTAATGTACTTTCACAGCCTGGTAGTAATATTGCTTTAACGATATTTTCCTGTATGTTCAGCAGATTGAACAAAATATGTTTTACCAATTTTAATTCTGTAAGAAAAGGCTTACTTTCAGTGCAACTGCAGAACACATCAGTATGGGAGTTTTCTGATGCTAGGTTAGACAAGGTTTCCATCCTTCAAGAGGAGCTGTGGTACTCTTCACAATCATTTCCTTGGACCACCTACCACTTGCCAATATTCCTGGGCTTGATTTACTCTTCAACTTCCTCATGAAAATTGACTCACCTTCTTGGCTACACTCAGATGTGGTGTTTCTTCTCCTCATCTAGGAGTTGATAGCAACCTGTCTCCAATTTCCTTTTTTTAAAGTAATAATGTTTAATTTAAGAATTCTAATGAATTATTAGTATCTTAGTGGATAAGAGTTAATACATAATAATTAGGATTGAAAATATCGAACCAATTTCCTAAGATGGTCCTTACAGAATACCATGAAAACATACTGAAATAAATTCTATATTTGAGAATACTTTCATCATAATTCATTCCCTGACTTTCTCTTTAATACTAAAAAATAAGTGATAATTTCTTGTCACCTATCATAAGAAAGTTAAGGACAGGATGAAGTCATCATGTGCACCTCAAATGAATGATGCTGTATTTATTCTGTCCACATCCAATCCACCTAAGAGCAAGGACATTAACTAGTAAAAAATTATATGTATATATGTATGTATAACTGAATCACTTTGCTGTACACCAGAAACTAACACAACATTGTAAATCAACTATATTTCAATAAAAAGAAGAAGTAAAGAAAGTAATTATAAATGATGGTATTTAAAAAGACATAAGCAGGATCCCAGGAGACAGAAAAATATAAGAATACTTTAAACTGTTTTTTCGGGGAAGTTTTCTTTAATAGGAGGAAATGAGAACTGCTTACAGAGGCCACAAAAGTCCAGCCAGGAGCAGAGCCAAAGGAAGAACATTCCAGGCACTGAGAACAGCAAGTACAAAGCACCTGGGATAAGGCAGAGGTTGACATACCTAATGCTCTAGTGAAAGTTTATGAATGAAGGAAGGAGGCAGTGGTTCAAGATACAGGGCATTCTGGAGCATGTCGTGTGAAGCAACTGAAGGATATAAAGCCCAGAAAGTTGAGGATCTAATATGTTATTTCAAAATTACTCTGCTGTATGGATAACACACTGGAGGAAGGTAGGAATGGGTGGGGGGTGGTCAGTTAGTTGACTATAGCAGTATCTGAAGCAAGAGATAATGGTGACCTAAAGTTTGGTATTGGGAGTGGATCTTTATACAGTACTGTTATTCTACAAAATGCAAAAACTATCTCTGAGTGTCCCAGAAATTCCCCAACAGATGTGATGTTTAATGCTTAGAAGTAGTGGCACATCCAGATGTTTAATGCTTAGAAGTAGTAGCACATCCAGAGAAAATAGCCTTAAAGTCCTAGAAGAGAAAAGAAGAGCAGACCGGGAGGTGCTCCAGGGTTTCCTTGATCCAATTCACTTTAAGGAATTCAGGTACAGAATTAACTGAAGTGTGCTATAAATTTGCAATCTGACTATAATATCTGAGTGATGGCCTGATGAGATAATCTGTATTGGTTCAGAATATTTTAGCTGAAAAAAAAGTGTGCCGGAAAACTTGATTACAACGGCTTAAACAAAGAGATAATTATTGTTCTCATGTAAAATGAAATTCAGAGGTAGGTGGCCATTGGGTGGGGTCAGTAGCCCAGCAATATTAGAACCAATGTACTCTTTGCCTTTCTCTTATGGTCATGATACGGTTGTTGCAGCTCCAGCCATCATATCTGCAATATCTGTCTTCAAAACATGAAAAGGGAGAAAGTGAAGAGGTAGACTATGGCCTATCTCACTTGCAAAATTGGTACCAATCTGCCAATGCCTTAATGCAAAGACGCTTGGGAAGGGATCTTAGTGTTTATACCTTTTGTCATAGAGCTTGTAAGGGAGAAAAGAGGCGGGAAAAACAGCGGATCTACAGATGTCAAACTTGATTTGAGGTTTTATTCTAAGTTAATAGTCCCAATGTTGTTGCACTGTGTTTTTATTATATGTCACTGCACAAATCAGAAAAAGAGTTAAAATTTAAATACAGATGGGCCTAGTATCAAATTATGGTTCAAACTATGCAACTTTTTGATCTTTTTCAAGAGATACATCCTCTAGAATTTGGTTTCCTACTTTATGCATTTTAATAATAAAGAATAAAAGATGGTGTTTATCAAGGACTTAGCAACCTATCTATTACTTGATAAATGATAGTTCCATTTTTCTCTTCCATGTATCTATATACATCCCTAGCACCCTGTTTCTATTTTATAAAGCAAGTTAGAGTGTAAATGTAATACAAAAAATACAGTAAATGACTCAAGCTTAAACTTGGATGAAACCAAGTCTTTCTGCATGTGTTTCTCAGTCTGTAAAATGAGGAAGTTAGTCTGGATTGTTCCTTCAATTATCTGCAATATTTAGATTTACCTATTTCTAGGTTACATACTTCAAGACAAAACAAAATAGAGAACACATTTATTAAATCTTAGGGGCGTTGTATCTGGTCATCTGGGTGGAGCAGATTACAATATGGGGCAGTGAATTTGATTCTGAATTTCTCACGTATAAAGCAAAAAGGATAATATGTTGTTTGAATGTACTGAAAGAGAAAGAAGTTCACTTTGTCTTCGGATACACTTTTTTTTTTACTGGAACTAAATCCAAGTTGTAAGATATTCTATGAGTCCTTGAGCAAAAGGCACTGAGAAACAGTGGACAATATCTTTGAATGTATTTTTACACAACATCAGAATGCAGTTCAAGTGACTGAATCTTAGAGAAAATATCTCTAGAGACATAGGGAATTACCAGTAAATTTTAATGGAATAAAAGCAATTGTGTGTTGGCCTGCAATAATGCAACCCAGATACTCTCCTGAAGCGTGGTTCAATGCACTGATAGCCTAGCTTAATACAGAAATAAAAATAGATGCAGTTTCTTATAGAAAGGGAAATAGCATTTGCCCTGAGCTATTCACCAAAACTAAGAAAGATATTAGACAATTAAATCATCTTTTCTATAAATTCCTTCCTTAATTCAAGGTGATATTATGAGGTTTTTGAAATCCTTTTTGAGCTGACTTAGCATCTCTCATATTCATTCAGTTTATAAAAGAATATTATTAACAACTATGCACTAACAAATTAGATTCTCTAGATGTAATGGGGAAATTCCTAAAAACACACAAGTTACCAAAACTGACTAAAGAAGAAATAGAATGTTTGAATAGACTTATTACAAAGTCTTAATATTACAGTGATTGAATGAGTAATCAAAACCTTTCAACAAGGAGAAGTCCAGGATCAGATGGCTTCAGTGGTAAATTTTACCAAATATTTAAAGAAGAATTATTAGTAATCCTTCCCAAACTCTTCCACAAAATAGAAGAGGAAGGAATACTTCTAACTCATTCTATAAGACAAATATTACTATGATAACAAAACCAGACGAAGACAAAAAAATATAAAGACCAATATCCATTATGAATATAGATGAAAAAATTCCTCAGCAAAATATTAGCAACCCAAATGCAAGTGTATTAAAAAGATTATACACCAAAAAAAAAAAAATTATACACCATGACTAAATGGAATTTATCCCAGGAATGTAAGTAATGAATGTAAATAAGTAAGCATAAGAAAATCAACTAATGTCATGTACCACAAAAATAGAACAAAGTGGGGGGGAACACATGATCTTCTCAAATGACGGAAAGAGCATTTGACAAAAGCCCACACTCTTCCTTGATTAAAAACTAGGGATCTCCCCCAAAATGACAAAAATCCATGGCTAATATCATACTTACGGGTGAAATACTGAAAGCTGTTTTTCATAAGATGAAGAATAATACAAGGGTGTTTTGCCACTGCTATTCAATATTGTACTGTATGTTTTAACCAGAGCAATTTATAGAAAGAAAGAAAGAGAGAAGGAGGGAGGGAGGAAAGGGGGGAAAGAGGGAAAAAGAGAGAGAGAGAGAGAGAAAGAATCTAGCTATAATTAAAAAAATACTGAAAATAACGTGTCATCAAGCATATAGAGAAATTAAAACCCACATATATTGCTGGTGGAAATCTAAACAGTTTTATCCTCTGTGGAAAACTGTCTTGTGGTTCCTCAAAACGTTAAACATAAAATTACCATATGACCCAGCCATTGCACTCCTAGGTATACACCCTGAAGAATTAAAAATAGGTATTCCAATAAATACATGTACACACATGTTCATAGCAACACTATTCACAAGAGCCAAAAGGTAGAAACAATCCAATATCCATCAATTAATGAATGGATAAACAAATTATTATATATATATGTGTGTGTGTGTATATATATATATATATATGAAATATCATTTACCAATGAAAAGGAATCAAATATTGATAATGTGCTACAACATGGATGAATGTTGGGGGAAAATATGCTAAGAGGAAGAAGCCAAACACAAGAGGTCACGTATTGTATAATTCCATTTATGTGAAATGTTATCTTTAAAAAATTTTTATTGGAGTATAGTTGATTTACAAGTTTATGTTAGTTTCTGCTGTACAGAAAAGTGAATCACTTATACATATACATATTGATATATCCACACTTTTTTAGCTTCTTTTCCCATATAGGTCATTACAGAGTATTGAGTAGAGTTCACTGGGATATATAGTAGGTCCTTATTAGTTATCTATTTTACATACAGTAGTGTGTATATGTCAATCCCAATCTCCCAATTTATCCCTCCCTCTGCTTTCCCCCCAGTAGCCATAAGGTTGTTTGCTATATCTGTGACTCTATTTCTAACAGGTAAATCCACAGCGACAGAGAGAAGATTGATGGTTCTAAGGGATTGTATAATGTAGGAAATGGGATAACTGCTTTATGGGTATGAGCATTCCTTTGGGGGTGATGAAAATGTTTTGAAACTTTCAGAATTAGATAGAAGTGGTGGTCATATAATATTGTGAATGTACTAAAGTCCACTGAATTGTTCATTTCAAAATGGCTAATTTTATGTCCTATGAATTTTACCTTGATAATTTTTAAAAAATGGACAAAGGATTTGAATATATATTTCTCCAGTGAAGATATATAAATGGCAAATAAGCATTTGAAATAAAATTAGTTGTTAGGGAAAAGCAAATCAAAACTACAATGAGGAATCACTCGACACCCATTAGTTTGTGTGTAATAAAAAGATAATTTTAAGTGTTGGCAAGTTTGTGGAGATTTTAGAACCTTCATGCTTCATTGATGGTAATGGAAAATTGTATAGTCTTTCTGAAAAACAATTTGGCAGTTTTTCAAAAATATATAGAGATACCACATGACCCAGAAAATCCAGTCCAAGCATAAACTCAAGATACCTGAAAACATAAAACGTACCCACAAGACAACTTATCCACATAACTTATACAGAAAGGTTCATAGCAGAATTGTTGATAATAGCCAACAACTGGAAACAATGTAAATGTCTATCAACTGATGAATAAATAAACAAAATATGTGTATTCATACAATGGAATATTATTTAGCCATGGATGAACTTTGAAAATAGCATACTAAGTGAAAGAAGCCAGACACAAGGCAATGTATTTCTTCATTCTATCTATATTAAATGTCCAAAATAGGCAAATCCATAGTGACAGAATGTAGATGAATGATTTCCAAGGGTTGTGGGGGAGAGACAAATGGAGAGTGCCTGCCAGTGGGTAGGAGGGTTCTTTTTGGGGTGATGAAAATATTTTCATATTGTATAGTGGTGATGGCTGCAAAAGATTGTGAAACAAGAGGCCACTGGGTTGTACACTTTCAGAGGGTAAATACTGTGGCATGTATATTTTAGTTCAATAAAGTCTCAAAAAGTTAAAGGTCTTCATTAAATCTCCCTCACTCCCCCCAAATCCTCTCCATCATTACATTTTGATATTGTTGAGCAGAAAGACAGATTTTAAAAATTCACAAGCTACTTAAACCCTGGTGATATTCTCACAAACCCCAAGTAAGCTAGCATAGTCTGATTCAAACCTCCTTTTTATTCTGACTCTGATGATTAGTAGAATTCAATATTTGTGTCCATATACATAGTATTACGTGTGTGGTGATTTACCTAACTACAAGTACTGAGACTTTACCATAATAATAACAATTCAGTGAAACAATTATGCCACTGATACAGGGAGAAATCCCTTGCTTCCTTCCATAGATCCACATGGTTCCTTGTCGACCGCCCTTTCCTACCTTCTTCTCCAGTCTGTTGGTTGGAGCTATTGGGTTCCTGATGACCCCTACTTATTCCCTGGTTCTGGGTTCTTTTTATCTCTAATCAGTTACTTCAATAGGTGATTAAAAAAAAAAAACACACACACACACGATGGTAGGAGAGTCACACAGAACTCTGCTGAAATCTCAGCTCAGACCCTTACCAGCTAGGTGAGCTCATTAAAAGCATTTAAACGTCTCTGTTACTCAGTAAAAATACCAACCTCATAGACTTTGGATAAAACCAAATGAAATGTGTTTGATCCCTATCAGAGTGTCTGGCATACAGAAAAATACTTATGCCCTACATTTACCTAGCTGCATTCAGGGCAACACACCCAAATCCATGACATGGCCAAATCCACAAAACCTGCATTATTCCTAATCGTAGTATAGAAAATCATACTAGACTATAAGACTATGAGAAAACCTCTGCCTTGACCAGGCTGATACAGGACTATGACCAAATAAAGCTTGTGCATTCTTCCTGAGGGCACCTCAGGGCAATACAGCAGAGAAAAGCCACTAGAAAGGGTGGCTGCTGGGTTACCCAGACAATTGTGCAGGAACAGTTAATTCTCAAAGCTGCAGGGCTTGAGAAGAGGATGATATCAATTTAGCTTTGGGAATGCTGCCAGAATGAAGGTAGAAAACTGAAGTGAGTTGCTGCTTTAATCTGACGAAAGATTTCCATCAGATTAAATTTCATCTTCCATATTTAGAACTAAGAACAGCATGCTATTTCTCTGAGTAGGCCTTAAAACAGTGTGAGTAAAATAAAATTTGCTCCACATGCTTGCCAGCATTCTAGTAGGTGTGAAATAGTATCCCATTTTGGATTTAATTTGCATTTTCCTGTTGACTAATTATGTTGAGCACTTTTTTTATGTGCTTATTGGGCATTCCTATATCCTTTTGGGTGAAGTTCATTTTGAAGATGTTTGACCATTTTTATTGTGTTTTCTTTTTCTTTTTTATTTATATCAATTCTCTATATACCAAAGGAAGTCAATAGAAGTCTTTGAAAGAAATATATTATTAATATCCTATCCAAGTCTGTGGTTTTCTTTTCACTTTATTTTCTGCTTTAACACTTTTTAAATCATGGTGAAATACATAACAACATTTACCATCTTTACTGTTTTTAACAGTTCAATATTATTAGGTATATTCACATTGTTGTGTAATCAATCTCTAGAACTTTTTCATGTTACAAATCTGAAACTATACTGATTAAACAACCACTCCTTATTTCCTACTTTCCCTGTCCCCTGGTTCTCACCATTCTACTCTGTTTCTATGAATCTGACTACTCTAGATAATTTATATAAGTGGAATTGTACTATATTTATCTTTTTTGTGACTGGCTTATTTTACTTAGCATAATGTCCTCAAGTTTAAGCTGTGTTGTATCATGGGTCATAATTTCCTTCCTTTTTAAGGCTGAATAATATTTTATTGTATGTATATGTCACATTTTGTTTATTCATCCCTCAGTGGACACTTGGATTGCTTCATCCTCTTGGCTACCATGAATAATGCTGCTCCGAACATGGCATGCAGATATCTCTTTCAGTCCTGCTTTCAATTCTTTTGGATATATACCTAGAAGTAGCCTTAGTGGATCATATGGTATCTCTATTTTAAATTTTTTGAGGACCCACCATGCTATTTTCCATAGCAGTTACAACATTTTTCATTTCCACAAACAGCGACCATTCTTGTCAACCCTTGTTATTCTCTGCTTTCATTTTTTGGTAGTAGCCATCCTGACGGTTATAAGGTGATATCTCATTGTGCTTTTTATTTGCATTCCCCTAATGACTAGCAATGTTGAACATCTTTTTACCTGCTTGTTAGACATTTGTATATCTTCTTTGGAGATATGTCTATTCAAGTCCTTTGTCCTATTTTTAATTGGATTATTCATTATTTTCTTGTTGTGGTTGAGTTGTAAGTTGTCTTTATATATTCCGGTTATTAACCTCTTATCAGATAAATGATTTGCAAACATTTCCTCCCACTTCTTATGTTTCCTTTTCATTCTGTTGATTATGTCCTTGATGAACAGAAGATCCTAATTTTGATGTACTCAAAATTATCTATTTTTACTTTGGTTGCCTGTGCTTTTAGTGCTATATTTAAGAAATCATTGCCAAATGTAATACCATAAAGATTTTTATATGTTGTCTTCTAAGAGTCTTATAGTTTCAGCTTTTATGTTTAGGTCTATGATCTATTTCGAGTTAATATTTGTAGATAGTGTAAGATAAGAGTCCTACTTCATTCTTCTGAATGTGGATATCTAGTTTTCCAACACTATTTGTTGAAACTGTTCTTTCCATCATTGGAAAAAATAATTCGACCATACATGTGACGGTTTATTTCTTACCTCTCTATTCTATTCCATTGGTTTATATACGTATCTTTATACTAGTACCATATGTTTGATCACTGTATCTTTCTAATAAATTTTGAAATCAGGAAATGTAAAACCTCCAACTTTGTTCTTCTTTTCCAAAATTGTCTTGTCTATTCGTAGTCTTTTGAAATTCTATGTGAATTTTAGGTTGAATTTTCTTTTTTTGCAAAAAATGTCTTCGAGATTTTGATAGGAATTTTATTAAGTCTCTAGATAACTTTGGATAGTATTGACATCTCAATAATTTTAAGTCTTTTAATCTATCAGCACTGGGTGACTTTCCTTTTGTGTGTGTGTCTTCTTTAATTTCTTTCAGTGACGTTTCATAGTTTTAAGTGTACAAATCTTTCATCTCCTTGGTTAAGTTTATTCAAAAATATTTTATTCTTTTTGATGCTATTGTAATTTTCTTTGTGATTGTTCAATGTTAAGGTGTAGAAACACAACTGACTTTTGTATGTCGATTCTATATCCTGTAACTTGACAGAATTCATTTATTAGTTCTAGAAGGTGTGTGTGTGTGTGTGTGTGTGTGTGATCTTTAGTGTTTCTAGTTATAAGATTGTGTCATCTACAAAGAAAGATAATTTTACTACTTTGTTTCTAATTTGGATGACTTTTATCTTTTTTATATCTAATTGCTCTGGCTAAGACTTTCGATACTATGTTGAATAGAAGGGGTATAAGTAGGT
This sequence comes from Eubalaena glacialis, assembly GCF_028564815.1. Classification (NCBI taxonomy): domain Eukaryota; kingdom Metazoa; phylum Chordata; class Mammalia; order Artiodactyla; family Balaenidae; genus Eubalaena; species Eubalaena glacialis. The sequence continues at coordinate 40,257,474 of NC_083720.1, read as the reverse complement.
ATCCTTGTCTTGTTCCAGATATTAGAGGAAAAGCTTTCAGTCTTTTACCATTGAGTATGATGTTAACAATGGGAATTTTTTTCTTTTTCACCTTTTAAAAATATGTCATATTTTAGAACCATTTTAGATTCACAGCAATATTGAACTGAACGTACAGAGATTTTCCATATATCCCCTGCCCCAATACATGGATAGCCTCCCCCAATATCAACATACTCCACTGTTGTGGTACAGTTGTTTCAACTGATGTATGCAGTCAGGATGCAAAACTGTTCCAGCATGATAAGAATCCCTTGTGTTGCTTATTTCTGATCACACATGCCCCTTCTCACCCAATTCAATCCCAGTCTTAAATCCTGGCAACCACTAACCTTTCTCCATTTCTTGGCTACATCAAGATAATAACACTGTGTGTGACAATAGTCCATTCCTTTTTCTTGACAGTATGTCCCATTTTTCTTCTTCCTCATATATCTACTAATTTTTATTGTTTACTGAACACTGTGGGAACACATTTTAGATACTGTTACTTCTGTTATCTTCCTCTGAAGTGTTAATATGTGTAAAAGAAAGCAGTAAAATTACAAGATGATAACCTTGAGCTTGAACTTATAGAAGTTTGAATTTCAGCTCTGTTAAGGCAAATCAGTGTGAAGCCCAAGGTGTTTTTCATGCCCCTCTAACTAGGAGGGACTAAATTTCAAAGTGTTACCCACAACATTAGTTGGCAGTAACCAAACCTCCTTCTCAGGTTTCTCTGGCTTTTGACTGTCGTATATCATGGTGCTCCCATGCCACTGAATCCCCTCTGCACCCTCACCCACCATGCTTGCAGAGCTCAATGCTCAGCCAAGGACTTGGGAGATTTTTCTGTATACAATTTTGTGATTACCCCACTGTGCCATCTTTATTTCTTTAATTTGTTTCCACCCCAGTTTTCACTCTCTCACCTCTTATCTCCATCCTGTTAATGCAAGACAATAACACTGTGTACTTGTGCTTAGTCTCTTGTTACCCCTTTATTATGGGGGCATGGAGCAAAACTATATGGACATGGATCTCAATGAGGGGGCTTCCCTTCTTTCAAGGAAATGACTTATTCCTGTTTCTGTCTACCTGTGTGCATTCTCTACTACTTTCAAATAGTTTTTAAAATATTTTTCTAGCATTTATAATTCTGTGTGTGGGTGATTTATTCTGGTAAAACCTACTCTGCCATTATCAAAATTGGAATTCTAAAAACTGTGTATTTTAAATTATACAAGCAAAGCATTATTGTCATTAAAAGTTTAAAAACTGTATAAAGCAAGAAAAAATTTTACTCTAATTCCACCTCCTGAAGACATTTCATTATTTATATATATATGAAACAATTTTAGTTCTGAAAAGACTTCAGAGATTTTCAGCCTAAATCTCTACTCCTATAGAAGACTAAGTAGAGAATGAAGTCCTGAAAATATGGACAAACTTATCAAACTACACATAGTAAGTGGAAGAACAGAGACTGAATACAAGTTTTTGAACTACCAATTTAGTGCTCAGTATACTATTCTACAGTTTGTTACTGGTCTAATCCCTTCTACCACACAGATGATACAGTATATGGGATCTCATAGAATCCTATGCATTCAGTTTTGTTTAATTTCATAACATATTCAGTATGGTTAGGAGAATTGAACATTCTAAAGTAATTTCAAATAATTTTCCATGACTCTCCCTGAAAAGGTGGTTACTATTGATATTTATCAGTTGAGTATGAGAAAGATCAGAATATCTGAGAGAAGTGAAGACAAGGGAGGTCATAAAAAGTGAGCCCCTATTTTCTCTTCTGCCCTGTCCACATAAAGCCTTTCTTATCCAAGAATAAGGACAATGCCATTGGTATTTCAGGACTGTAATACAGAATTATAGAGATTATACCAAAGAGTTTATTACAAATTAACAAAAGTGAAAAAGATGTTCAAAGAGGAAAAAGATTGAAATAATTATACCAGCTCTGATAGTAGAAGCTGGCATAAGGAACCAGACTTGTAGTACAGTTGGTTTTTTTTTCTTTTTCTTTAATAAATATTTGACATTTTCACCTCATTTCTTTCTATAATTCACAGTATAGAGTGGTTCTGAATGTTGCGATAATTTCTAAAACTAATACTTCTCTCATTTAGTTTAGCTTACTCAGATCCCTGACTGTCTCTTTTTGATATCTTTTATTTAACCTTTTTTCTGCTTTCATGGATTCAGTATGAACAGCATTTTCAGTATATTTGAGGATAACCTATTTCCATGAATAGAAGAATGGCTAAAAATAATTTTAAAGATAACAATAGCAGCTAGCATTTGTAAACCTGACTATGTGGCGGCCTTCTCTAAATATTATTTTAGTAAATAATTTCAAGAATCTTATATGGTTGTCATAATAACATCCTGATTTTTTTTAACATTTTTATTGGAGTATAATTGCTTTACAATGTTGTGTTAGTTTCTGCTGTATAACATCCTGATTTTTTAAAGGAGGGAGTTAAAGCAGAGTGGAATCTAAAATTTCCCAAGGTCAAATTGCTAGTTAGTGAAAAAGTTGAAATACAAATCCAGGACTTTCTGACTCCAAAGCCAATGAACTTAACATATGCTGCCATTGTGTGCAACCTTAAAACAAAACTTCCAAAGACTTTAAATATGTCAGTGTTTTGCCTTGGCTGATACACATTTCCCTGATGATGATCGAGAATCTCTAATCTCTTGGATGATGGCAGCTGATCTCCCAGGATAGACTTCATTGAAGAACTTGAGACAATCCAAAATGAATGCCTCCTGACAGACACGCTGATCAATACTCTCTTAGATAACTTCTCTAAGGTATTCAGTCATACTGGATTGATGCTCCCTTGGTAGAAGTGTCCATTCAGTGATTCGGCCAGGTCATCATTGTTGTTCCTAGTAGCCTTGATATTCTGTGATATTTTAAATTGCAATGCATTGAATGTGAAAAACAGCTAGTCTCCTGGTTTAATATTTCCAAACAAATCAACTCAAACACATTACTTCCAACTTTTCACAGGTTCCTTTGGAAACTGGAATCCTTCTGGATCACCCAGTGGAAGCATAGGCAGTAAATCAGAGGATAATAGGAAAGGAGTCAGAGTATCTGTCCCCTTTCTTTTGTCTCCAGGTGCCATCTCTGCCAGTACCTCTGTTCCCTATAATTTCAGCACCCACTCCATAGGCAAAGCCATGAATGCCAAGCTCTGATAACATCGTCTTCTCTCGTGCCTCTATCCTGAGAGGTGGTAACTTCTTCCCTAATCTCTAGGTTGCCTTACCACTCCCTCTGTGCTCCTCGGCAATTCAATCACCCAGGTATCCAATTGCATGTATCGAATTCCCTCTGCTTGAACGTAGTATAGATTTTGATGACCTGAGATTTTTTTGGTGCACATTGCAGTTGGTTAGAAGCTTTTACGTGTGGAGGTGACTCATTGTTTAACTGCCTGAAAGGCGGACTATATGGTATCCAGATGGCCAGAAAAGAGACTAGGTGAGATGTAGTTGACAGATCTGGAAGGCTGAGCAAGAGTGACACCTTTGGCTTTTCCCAGATAGACTTGTTTTACATACATTTTCCTGACAAAGCCAATAAGTATTTATTTTACTCTTGAAGGTGCCCCAGTTTAGACGACAAATCATATGGTCACCCTATTGATGCTAAGTGAAGTCCTTAGTGATTGTTGTGAGACGGAGATTCTAGACTCAGTTATGAGCCCAGCAGAGGACACCAGACTGAAAGAGCTGAATGATAGTCTGTAGGTACAACAGTGCTGGTTAGGTGTGGTTGGTGCCCAAATGACAAAAGGCTACAGAACAAGAGATGAGCATAATGGACCAAATAGTAGTGAAGCAAAGGAAAGAAGTCAGCAGAGCAAGAGAAGTGGAGGACTGGCTAGTTCTGTAAGCCAAGCTTAGCCTCAATAGAAAGCAGAGACATGGAAGAGGGGTAACATGATCACAACTCTGTATTCACACTCTGAGTAGGGAACGTTTAACTGGAGACACCATAGGTCCTTCTGGGGAGGAGAGACCTAGTGACAATATTTTGAGTAGTCTAGACTTACCACTGATCAATCAACCTTTGTGAATGGATCAACGTGGAAGGGCTGCTAATATTGAGGTGAGATGGGAATTCACACAGAAGACAGGTTGCATTTTAAAGGCCAGGTCTACCCTCTTGGACTTTTTTTTTTTTTGGCAGCCTCTGCCCTGAATAAGAATGGCTTTTACATTTCAGCTGCCAATCAGTTGAGTATTTATTCCATCTTCCCAACCAAATATTATTTTTTAAAACACTGAACTATGGCAGGAAAAGAGAGCTTTTCAAATGGATGATTAAGTCCCAGAATTTTAGGAAGGTTAGAAAGTCATTTAAAAGTTTCTTCAGAATTATTCATCTATCCCTTTAAAATATTGATCAGTCTGGAGTTTCCTTTGTCAACTGCAGCTCTGTTTCAACAGAAGCACAAATTTATGGGCACTTGCATTAATAATCCACAAATTCCCTCTTCCAGAATCCATACAATCCTCACCCTTTTCTCCTCCCTCCCTCTCTTCCTTTCTACCTTCCTTCCCTCCATAAACAATGTAGTACCTGCAATATATCTCACCTGGTATGGTGACAATTATGAGGCTAAATTAAACAATGATCTATTACCTCACAATGCCACAATCTGAAGACATGTAAAAAATTGTGTTAAATAATTAAAGCACCAAAAAAGATATGCAGTAACGTAGACATGGGAAAATGTTATAAAATTACAAAAATAAAAAAGACAGAGGGGAGCTAGAAACTCACATATCTTTATAGACTGAAGCCCTGTGCAAAGGCCATGTTTTGTTGTTGTTATTTGGAATGTAAGTATTTACTTTCACATCCTTAAAAGATAAGTAGTATTTTTCCTATTTCATAGACAGAAAACCAAGGATCAGTAAGACTAATTTTCCAAAGATTAAATGGAAATAAATGGCAAAGCCCGAGCATGATCTTAGGCTGCCTTTTGTACAGGTAACTGTGTGGGCAACAAAAAATGGATTCAGAGGAGAGGTAAGGAGTTAGCTAGGTCTTGATTATTATCAGGTGAACAGAAAGGAAGCACATTAAGTCTTACTACATTGTAGTGTGTACTAGAGTGGGGTTATCTGTGCTTTATTGAGCTGATGATTTAATAAGTAATAGGATGCCGTAGTAAACTGCTGCTATTAAGAGACAAATGACTTTTGCATTTTTATAGTTTCCAGTCACTACACTGTCGACAGAGCACTCCAGAAAAGCACAGGGAAGCTTTCAGTCTCTTGGAGCCTTTCATAAGCTCTCCTCTAAATGCATCTTGTCTACTAGGACCCAGAGCACAATTAAAAGAAGGTAATTTATTTGCTGAAGCCCTGTTGTATTTAGAGGAAGCTTAATGCAAAACATCAAAACGAATCTCCAAACAAAGTGCTCTCTCGTTGTGTTTGTCTATTGCTCCAAAGTTAAAAGTTCCATTCAGGATTACAACAGTCACAAGTACCACAGGGAATACTTGTAAGCATCTTTGTTGTAAAGTGATTGTATAACCTTGATTCCCAACTGCAGTAATTATAGTTTAAATTGAGCACCATTTTAAGATTAAAACCTAGTGAAATAAAGATGTAATAACATTTAAAAATAATAGTGCTCATGAATGGAACAAGAATGAGTTATGGTGTTTGAAAAAAAAAGTGGGGAGGAGGTAGGTGGAGACTGGGGAAGGGTTTTAGTAATGGAACTTTGTATGGATATTTGGTTTGGTACTATGTGATGCAGATTTGGGGCACCACCTCCTGGGCCTCCTAGGTTTGCCAGCTTTCTCTGTAAAGGGCCAGGTAGTAAATATCTTAGGCTTTGTGGACAGATAGTCTCTCTTACAACTGCTCATCCCTGCTGTTCTAGCAAAAAAGCCTCCATAGACAATACTTAACCAATGGGTGTGGCTATGTTTCAATATTTCAGTAAAACATCAGTTACAAAAACAGGCCCTAGGTTGCTGATGCTTGCCCCAGGCCATTTCAGACTTCATCTGATGTGTGTCTTTTAGCCATCTACACTCTTACATAGACCTCTCCCACACTGATTCTAGGTTTGATCGTCTGACATAATTTGTCCAGTGGGAATTCAGCCAATGTGTCATTAGCAGAGGCTTATTACTAACTACCTGTGCGTTGGGACTTGCTGTCCTAGAACTTACCTGTTAAGTATTAAGAAGCCCATGTTAGGCCACTGAATAATGAGAGATGAGGTGGATATAGATGCCCAGACAAAGCCACATCAAGCCTAAACCAGTAAAGCTTCCAGATGATGATAGCTGCATGAGTGAACCCAGAAAAGACCAGAAGGATAAAGGCCCATCTGAGATCAGCCAACCCACTGAAATGTGAGAAATAAACCACTGAGTTTTTGGGTGGCTTTATGTCGTAGAAATAACTGATAAAATAACTTCAACCAGTTATTATCATGACGTTTAATGATAATCTTTATACAGGTATTTAGTATGATATTTGAAATCAATAGACCCGGGTTTGAATTTGAGGGTTTACCACCACTAAATGGTTTGAACTATAGTAAGGCAGAGACCTTTCTCCCTCTCACTTTGCTCATCTGTAAACTAGCTATATGAACAGCACACGGAGTTGTTATCTGCCTTCTAGTCATCTTTAATATTTCTCTTGACCTGGACCAGAAAATGTACTAGGTGCTTTACATTTGATCTAACAAATTCTCAAAATTAGCCCTTATATATGAGAATTGAGATATATAGATATTAGATATATTCTATCTACCAACTTTTAAATATTGGCAAATACTGCTGTACTTCCTTTCAAACTGGTTGCACCAGTTTACATTATAGCCAAAATGTAAGATTATCCACTCATTTTCCCTCTATATCATATACTTTTTGGAAATACTCCATACTGATAAGTAAAAAATGGCACACTGAAGTTTCAGTTTGCATTTCTTTAATTGAATTAACATCACTTAACATGTTTATATGACATTTTCATATATTTTTCAGTAACTTTATATTTGAGGTCCTCAATACGTTTTTTTCTAGGGCTGCTTAAAAAACTTTTCAATGGATTTTAAAGGAAATTAACCTTGCTATGGACTGAATTGTTGTGTCTCCTCGAAATTCGTATGTTGAAGCTATAACTCCCAACGTGATAGTAATTGGACATGAGGACTTTGGAAGGTAATTAGGTTTTGATGAGGCCATGAGGATGGGGCCCTCATGACGGGATTGATGCCTTTATAAGAAGAGACACTAGAGAGTTGTCTCTGTCTCTCTCACTAAGTGCACGCACTGAGGAAAGTCCATGTAAAGACATAGTGAGAAGGTGGCCTTCTGTAAGCCAGGATGGGACCTCTCACCAGCAACTGAATTGGCTGGCACCTTGATCTTGGACTTCTAGTTTCCAGAAGTATGAGAAATACATTTCTGTTGTTGAAGCTACCCAGTCTATTGTATTTTGTTATGATAACCTGAACTAACGCAGTCATATATGTGGCAAACAATTTTCCCCTTTTAATGTTTGTGTTCGACTTGATGTATATTTTTTGGACATGGATAATATTTTATATTTTGATGTCATCAAATTTAGCAAAATGTTCATTCTTGTATTTGGACCCTTATGATCACAGAGGCCTCTTCTCGTTTTCTGATTTTCATTATTATAATTATGATGTTTCATAGGTGATAGAAGCAGAATTGCTAACAATTAGAAAGCAGGAATGTTATTTTACATAATCTTTTAATTCTTAAATATATCCTGCAATAAGAAAGCCCTTGTAGTTAAAGTTAACAACTGGAAATTACAAAAGATTTTTTAGCATAACCAAAGTTTTTCATAATTGTTTTAATTTTAATTTAAAATGATATTTTTAATAACTGTTTTATTTTTTCTCTTAGCTTTTTTATTGTTTCATTCTTTAAGTTTTACCTTTTGTATTCATTGGAGTAGTGTTTTTTTTTTTTTCATGTAAGACATAAGGAAAGAATAAGAGATATTAGGATTTTTTTCTAATATTCTAATATCTATATTTTCTAATATTTTCTAATATTTCTAATATTCTAATATCTATATTTTCTAATATTTAGTTTGAGGATTTTTTTTAGCCATCCTCCTGGCCTCCCTATGTCAGGTAGTTGCTCATTGTTTCAATGGTATTCATTCTTTTCTCCACTTCTCTTGCTCATTTAGAAATGTTTTAGAACTCAATATTCTATCCTAATGGTCTGTTTCCCATTGCCTGAAATGTAAAATCCATCTAACTGCTGAAGTTTTATCACACATTTTGTCTTCTCTCGCCATTTTTCTCCTCCAAACTTTAAAATGTTAATGTCACATATAGATTTTTCCATATGAACTTTAAAATCAAATCACCTATGTTCGGAAAAGGAAAAACAATTATTTTTCTTTTTTATTGTATCATGTTATGTTCACCACTTGGTTTTGAAAGAAATATCATTTAAACAATTCCAACTCTTCCCAACCAGTAGCAAAATATGTTCTTCCATTCACTCTTGTCTCCTTTTATGTTCCTCGGTAGAGTCCTAAATTTTATTCCTGTGTTTTGTGAATCCCTAAATTTCCAGAGTTATTTAATTGTTGGTTCCTGTTGCTTTTGTTGAAATGTGATCTTTGTCTTCTATTTTCTAAATGTTTATTGCTTATAGAAAAGGACACCACTGAGTTAGTATATTCTTTGTTTGCCAGCCACCTTGGTCAGTATACTTACAATTATTAATATTTTTGACTTAAAATAATTAAAACTTAATTATTCCTATTTCCTTTCAACATAGTGAACCTGCTGCCTTCTCGCTCAGGGGTGAGCATGGAATGAGATGGCCTGTGCTCATAATCGTAGTTTTACAACTTGAGTTTCTTAACTTCTCTATGGTTCAGTTTTCTCATCTGTTCAAAAAGGGGATAATGACAGTACTTGCTTCATAGAGTTGCTAGAGGATCAGATGAGTTAATGCTCATACTATGTTTAGACCAATGCTGCACATACAATAAAGACTCAATAAGTGCCTTCTCTCTGTGTTGTCTCAGCAACTAACTCCTTAATATCACAGCAATAGCAATGCATACTCTGGCTTGCCTTGAAGGGAAGTTTAAAGGCTATAGGATGTGATCTAAATATAAGTGCTTTGCGAATTTGAACTATTATTCAAATGCAAGAAACTGTAAACAACCAACTCACAAATACATTTATTCTATCAACTAGCATTTACTTTGTGTTGGTAGAAATAGACAAGGTCTAGAACCGAGATTCTCATCTGTTAAGAAAGTGTTATTCATTTTTGTGAAGGCTTTGTTAGAGTTAAATCCAGAGGAGAGATTAAGATTGCTGGCTGGGAATTCTTTCTCTAGATAGTGCCAGACAAAGATATTAATGATGTTTTCCTTTGTAAATACACCAATTGGCCCCTCCATGCAGTCTGGTTGTATACACAGAGCTGGGAAAAAACATGCATTGTTAATAATAGCTAAGAGGGATTGAATACATATCTCGTGCCAGATACTCTTCTAATCATTTTATATTCACTAAGTTATCTATTTTACACAAAACTTAGTAAGTGTTGGCGATAATATTATCTTTACTTTACCATATCAGAGGTTTAAGTAAATTACCAGGCTTACATAGCTGGAGGGCAGGGACCCTCTGAACCCTGGGTCTGTACTCTTATTAAACAATTCTCTAGACTGTGACAGGCTTGTGTATGGCTTTTCTGACTCCATTTCAGAAGCCACTTCTCCTTTAGTAACTTAGTTTCTATGCTGTCTATTCTGAATATAAGTATTTGGTCTTTGAGAATGATCTGGCATCAGTTATTTATACCTAAATATCAATTGCAACCTGGCAACTGTTTCCAGGAAGAAAGTAAAGGAAAAGGAAACCAGCAAAAAATGAGCCTATAGCATCCATCTCATTCCCTCTTAGAAATAAGTTTTTCAAGTTTGTGTTATCACTGCAAATGAAGAAACTGAGACTCACAGCTAATGTCACTTGTTCAATGTCACAATTCTTTTGAGTTCTATGACCATGACTTATATTTAAGTCACTGAGACTTATTTTTTATGCAATGTTGAGGGTGGTGTTTGCAGTTAAAGAAATTCCAGGCACCAGTCTATGAAGGAAGGAATTTAGATGGTAGAGATTTCTCCTTTGACTCAGAGAACAACAGAATAAGCCATTTTGGGTTAAATGGTCACTTCCACTTAGTTCCTAGAAAGAGCCACAAGCAGCTCTGGCTGAATTTTTCAATATCCTGTCCTTTCTAACTCTGCCGTCAAGAAGCATGTGGCCCATTGACCTTATATTTGTGGTAAAAAAGCAAGAGATGGGAAAAACACTGAACTGGGATTTGGAAAAAGTGCACTCAAGACAAAATCTATCCCAACTGCCCCTGTAATCTCGAAAGAGCACACACCATTAAAGAAAGCTTGTATTAAAGGACACAAGAAAAAATTGAAGTTGGGTACATTATAGTTGCAATTACTGGTGGAATTCCTCCTTATTAGGATTATCTAGCTAAAATCAATTATTGTAAATTATTGTAAATTATTGTAAATAAGGTGCTCGGCAATAATAATGATGATAATAATATTTACAGAGGGTTTACTTTATGCCAAGCACTATTGTTAGTGCTTTATATTCATTAAATTGCACAGTATTCCCAATATCTTTATGAAGTAAACACTATTATTATTCTTCCTCATTTACAGATAAAGAAACTAAAACACAGAGAGGTTGGGTAATTGTCCCAAGGTCACACAGCCAGTAAGCTAGGATTTGTACTCAGTCTTGTTTCAGAGCTAACCACCTCAGAAGTCATCTCTTTTTGAATGGCTTAAGTCTATTTTGTTGTTGTGATATTAATGATGATGATGTGGTTTTGAACATTAGCACTTTTTGTAAACTTTCCAGGGGTCCTTGAACATAAAATATTTAGCTCAGTTAGGTCTAAGTTATCAATTATGTAATTCAGGTCCTCTCAATTTTTGTGCATTGTTTGGTCATCGACTTGAGTATGATAAAATGAATTTTCCTACTGCTGTTTTAAGTTTGTAAATTTTTCCTTGTATTTCTTGTTTTTTGCAATATATATTATAATGCACAATGATGATCATGCTTAAACATTTGTTAAATTCATAATTGGGTGTTATGCTATTATTTTACTTCATAGTGTCCTTTGTCTTTTTGAACTGAATTTACTGTAGTTAAAATCACATGATCCTTGTATTATTTGTGTTGTTTTATATATATGTGCCAATTATCTTACTGCAACTTCTTTGTATCTAGATGTATAATTTTTACACAAATTGTACTTGCAGTTTTCATTTTTGAGAAGAACGTGATTTTTTTTTTAAACTGAGTCATAACTTAAACACCATATAACACACTGCTGTTAAGTCTACACGTTGATGAGTCAAGTGTATACCCTTGTGTAACCAAAACCTACATAAAAATATGAATTTCCATCACCCCAAAAGTGCCTTTGTGCCCCTGTCTCATCAATCAGACCTTTTTATGACAACCACTATTTTGGTTGGTATCCCCAAACATTAGTTTTGTGTATTCTTGAACTTCTATTGATGATGCTATTTAATAATAATATCACATTTACATACACTTTATATTTTGCCTGTATGTTTTGTTTCTTTTTGCTCATCAAAATGTTTCTAAGTTCATCCATATAGCAGTGCATGTCAATACATAGTTTGTAATTTTGTAAGTTTTTAATCTTTTTTGCTGAATACAGTTCCATTGTATGAATATACCACCATTTTTTAAGTAATAATTCATTTGATGATAGACATTTGGGTTCTTTCCAATTCCTGGTTATTATGATTATTCCCGCTAGGAACATTCTTATACAAGTCTTTTTGATTACATGCTTTTATTTCTATTGAGAAATTACCTAAGAATGGAATTTTTGGACTATAGGTAAGTACATGTTTAACACTATAAGAAATTGCCAAGCAATTTTTGAAAAGCGGTTATACTTTTTACCTTCTACAATCAATTCACGTGATTCAAGTTGTTCCATGTCTTACCTAACGTTTGATATTGTCAGATTTTTGTTGTAGTTGTTGCTTTTTGCCACTCTACACATATGAGAGAGTTTCTTGCTATGTTTTTAATTTGCATTTTACTGATGCCTAAGCATCTTACATTTTTTTCATAGACTTATTGGACAGTATTAAATCATCTTATTGAGGGTTTACTCAAGTCTTTGGCCCTTTTTTTTTTTTTTTTCACCTGGGTTGTATGCTGTGGTGAATCTGAAAGATATGCCACCAGATCCCTCTTTAAATGAGGACATCAGCTAGTTTAATGTCTGCTTCAGCTGCAGAGAGCCACCTGTCACAGCATACATCTTTCCCTAGGGCAGGCAGCCTGCATCCAATGACTGATACAGGCAGAGGTTTGAAGGCCTGCCCAATTTGGCTCAATGCAGCAAACCCTGATGGACTTTATAGGATTCTGAATTCCCCGTAGGATTGGCTGGTGCTTTTTAGGCCTGCATCATCGGTTGACTTCTCTCTCTATCCAGTCCTTTCTTTTTCTTCCTTCCTTCCACAGATGTTGATCCTTAATCTATAATTGCATCTTAAAATCTCTGTCTCAGCAACTGCATCCAGAGAACACCATCACAATCATTGGTTCCAAGAGAGGCTTGAGAAATTAACTGTGAAGATAAAGTTTAGAGCAGAATTATCTGTCACCTAGCTAGTCATGAAGACTCATCATTGGTGGTTAGTGTAGCACAGAGTACACTAGGTAGTGTTGAATTGGGACCAGGCACCCAAGATTTAACAGTCAGAGTAGCTCAGATCTGGAGAAAGGTAAACTGATGCAGGTCTGGTGTGCCAATGTTAGAACTCTGGTTGGAAAACAATGGGGCTCTGACACTTGGGATGGTGACAATGGGTAGATGTCCCCTTATATTTTGAAAAGTGTAACATTTCTGACCCTGCAGAGTGGCTCACATTTCTCAATTAAAATCTAGCACACTCTTAGTGTAAGAAGATGATAAAGAAAAAGCTTCTCCCTCTAACATAATATGTACCCTCCGCCTTAGGATCTACCCTCACACTCCTCCTGGCCACTAGGTAAACCCCAGCTAACAGTAGGAAAGGCTATTGTAAAACTAGCTTTATTGATAGCAGTGGGGTCAAGACCTCAAAACAATAGAGTCCAGATGGTGGCACTTTACCTGCACAAACCGGGTAGATGTAATTATTATGAGTGGCATCCAAGAGCCCTGACATACACACAGATTTATGGGGATATTTAATGCAACACATCCCTAAGGACAAAGTAGATGAGTAGCCAACAAGGATAATATTCAGCTTTTAGCAGAGAAAAAATTATAAAGGAAGGTCCAGGAGGATGACGTCAGCTGTGTCAATTAAAAAAAAAAAAAAAAAGTGTCATGCTCCTTTGCCAAATTTCTCTCCCTGAGCCAGTTTTAAGATATGGAACATAAAGACTCAAGGAGAGTCTGGGTCCCCGGAGGAAGGACCCTGCCACAGCATGGCAAGTGGAAGTAGTGATGATTCTCCCAGTCTTTCCCCAAAGGGACCTTCGGGCATGTATTCAAGTAACTGCACACTTGGGGAAAATGAATAGCAAAACATTTCACAGACTGTTCGACACAGGGTTGGAGTTGAGGCCTGAGTGATGTCAAAATCTGGAAACCTGAAGCATCATCTTTCAGACTCCTCTGTTAGAAGGACATAAGGGAGGCAGGTACTAAGTGAAATCTTAGTCAAAGTCACTGCTGAGAATGGGTCACTGGGAATATAGCCGGTATTTTATAGTAACTAGTAATGGAATATAACCTTTAAAAATTGTGAATCACTATGTTATACACCTGTAACTAAGTAATATTGTACAGTGACTATACTTCAGTTGCAAAAATGAATGGGTCACTGGGTCTATGACCCCACTCAGTGATCACTTTCCCAGTTCTTAAGTAGACAATTGAGATTGACATACTTGATAGCTGGTCACATTGGTCCCTTGGCTGATGGGACGAGAGCTATGGTAGTAGAGAAGACCAAGTGGAATCGTGTCAAACTTTACCTTCCTCCTTCCAGCCAAGAGAATGGCTCAGAAACATCACATCCTGGGTGAGATAGCTAAAATTAGTGCTACCCTTAAGGACCTAAGGCATGCTTAGTAGTGGGCCCTGCCATTTACCCATGTAATTGATAAGTCTGGCTCCTGCATTAAGCAAATGGATCCTGGAGAATGACAGTAGAAACCTGTAAATGTTACCTGTAATGTGCCCTATTAAGGCACATAAGATTTTGCATGCATGATTAGGTTACTAATGATCTTTCCTTTCTTGAAATATAGTTGATGTACAATATTATGTTAGATTACTAATGATCTTGAGATGGGAGGTCATCGTAGGTTATACAAGTAGGCCCAAATCTAATCCCAATGATCCTTATAAGAGGGAAACAAGATGAGTTAGAGAGAGTTCAAGAAGGAGATGAAGTGACAGAAACAGACTGAGGTGATGGCTTTGAACTCGGAAGAAGGGGCTACAAAACATGGAATACAGGTGGCCAGTAAAGGCTGAAAAAGACAAGAAAATGAATCCTCCTCTCAGAGGCTCCAGAAGGAACCGGCCATACCAACAAGTTGACTTTAGCCCAGTGAAACTGATTTCAGAGTTTTAAACTTTAGAATTGTAAAGAATAAATCTGTGCTGTTTTAAGCCATTAATTTGTCTAATCTAATACAGTGAGTTTTTTTTAAGTTCATCACTTTAAAGATTGTATTCCATTGTCTTCTAGATGCCATACGATGAGAAGTCAGCCATCATTCATATCCTTATTCACTCAATGGGATACATCTTTTTTTTTTTCTCTAGCTGCTTTTAAGATATTCTCTTCATTTTGGTTTTCAGCAGTTTGACTATGAAACGCCTTGGCATATATTTTTCTCTGTATTGATCCTGTTTAGATTTCACTCATCCATGGGTTAGTGGTTTTAATGAGATTGAAAATACTTTTATCTAATATTTTTGGAAATATATTTTCCTGCCCCATTGTCTCTCTTTGCTCCTTATTGAACTCCAATTCCATATGTGTGACTCTGTTAGCTACTACCTTTTAACTCGTTAAAGTTCTGCTCATTTTTCCAGTCATTTCCCTTCAGTTTGAATTATTTTGATTATCTTGACTTTCTTTTCATAATCCTTTCTTATGCGTTGTCCAAACTGTGGTTAATGACATTTTTGTTTTCAGTTATTGCACATTTTTAGTTCTAGGAGTTTCATTTGGTTGTTAAGAATTTACTCAGCCATAAAAAGGAACGAAATTGAGTCATTTGTTGAGACGTGGATGGATCTAGAGACTGTCATACAGAGTGAAGTAAGTCAGAAAGAGAAAAACAAATATCGTATATTAACGCATGTATGTGGAACCTAGAAAAATGGTACAGATGAGCCAGTTTGCAGGGCAGAAGTTGAGACACAGATGTAGAGAACAGACATATGGACACCAAGGGGGGAAAACAGCGGTGGGGTGGGGATGGTGGTGTGCTGAATTGGGCGATTGGGATTGACATGTATACACTGATGTGTATAAAATTGATGACTAATAAGAACCTGCAGTATAAACAAACAAACAAAACAACTAATACTAAACTTTCATTGGGTTATTTGTATGGAAATATGTTAATATAAATGTTTCAGACATTACACGAAATTTCTAAAAATCTTATATGTTCTGGTATAATGTTATAAGTCATAATCCTAGTTATTACTTTAAAATGTATATCTCAGAAATAACTAATTTTCTTGTCAACTGCATTATTACGAACTTTCATCAAATCTTTAACCGTGGTCATTTTTAAGTCTTTTGTCATTTACAGACAGTTCTGGGTGTACTCTGATGCTTTTGTAAATATGTTCCTATAAAAGGGTTTCATCTTCAGGAAATTCATGGAAAAGACTCTGACAAGTACAGGTTTCTGGTACCTGACTGTACTGCTGAACTGAATGAATAAGTATTTTCAGAACTCTGATGAAAAACTGATGAGCTCATAAAAGTGCTAACAAAAGATCAAGATGAAAAAAAAAAAATTAATTACATGGGACTGAGTGAACTGATGAGGATGAGTATAATTTTTGTGACTTTCTGTTTGAATTTTAAAAAAGAAAAAATCAAAAAAAAAAAAGAATTTCTATATCACTGTGAATTTCCCCACATTTTACTGAAAATTCTTGACCATCTTTTCTTGTAAATGCTATAAAATGTTTATCGTAGTTATTTTATAGCCATTGTCTTCTAATTTCAACATCTGATATATGCTTAGGTCTGCTTTTATTGACTACTTTTATCTTGACTATGGGTCATGTGTTTTTACTTTTCTGTATGCCTGGTGGTATTGTGTTCTGTACAGGTATTATGAACTGTACATTGAGAGATGTGGAGCTTTTTTTTTTTCTCTTCATTTGTAGAGAGATTGATTTGGTTCTAGCAATCAGTTAAATCATTGATGCATCATCTTGGTCCTGTGACAACTTGGGTTTAAGCTTTGTGAGCCCTTGCTCTTAAATCATGGCACTTGTGGGTTTTCAGTGGAAAGTTCGAGGGTTTTGTCAAGACTCCGCCCCACCAGAAAACTATTGCTAAGTCTATTCAACTCTCTATTATTCTTGTTATTGCTTCTAGCTGGACTCCTTGGATCCATTATCTGCACACATGCATTCCTGGAGTCTGATAAAAATTGAGATTAATTTAGATGCAGACTTTGGGGGACGGTCTTCAGAAGCACATCCTTTTCTGGTATATTTTCCTTAGATATCCAGAAGCTATAGTAGTCCTGAGAATCTAACCTCTTACCCCTTATCCCATAAGGCTATTACTTTTTGCTTGAGCTCTGTTTTCCTTGAACATTCTTGACTTTGGCATACCCTCAGAGGGAAAGCCATTTTAAGATAAAACAAAACCAAACAAAGACAGCCTTTATTAAACCTATTCACTCTAGCTAAGAACCATGTTCTAACTTTCACCAGTGCACAAGTTAACACTGTCTTAGTTTTGTATTGATAGTATCATCCAGAGCATATTCTACCAGCAAACTCCATTGACTCTCTTTCCTATCACTCAGCATCATACTTCCTTTAGCACACCATAGAGGGCCATTATAAATAATCTTCAGTTTCTTTGATCATGTCCCAACAAGAGCAGCCTAAACCTCATATCAACCTGTGTTCTACATATCATATTTATGATTACGTTCAAGAGGTCTGACTCATAATGTGCATATGATCGAGCCAAAATTTTCCTTCTGTACAAAAATATTACATTTTCATAAAAATAGAATTTTATATAGAAACTCAGATCTGCATGGGGAGTGATGCAAAAATTTAGAAACCAGTATTTAATTTCTGTTTGTTTTGTTTCTGCCTGATTTCAGCAGCCATTTACTAGATATAATCTGTACTTTAATAGGCATAGTAAATCATAGTAGTGATAAGAAATTTATATAAATAAAACTAGAGATATAGAGATATAAGTTACATATTTAACTTCGTAACTTTAAGTGTAATAACAAGAATAACAGTAGGAATAAGAACAGCTACTGTTTATTGGGTGTTTATAGTGTTCTGTGCACTGTATTTAGTTTAATCCTCTTATTAAACATACGAGGTAGTGGAATCTATAAAAACACTAAAAGATTATTTATTGCATTTCTTAAAATATAAAACAGCAGGAAATATTAGTTGCACATATTTTGTAGTCAATCCATCTAATATTTGTTGAATATACTGATCTCTGTGTACACAGGAAAGAATAAGACATTCCTGGTGGTGTCTAGAAGGAGACTGATACATAAACAAATACATTACAATAAAGTGCAATTTATACACATGTGAAAATCTTCAGGCAAGAACCCAAAAAATGGTACAAAGATTTTGATTTTACTGAGAAAAAGAATTAGAATATTCACTGAATGCTTCCTGGAGTAGAAAAGTTTCATAGATCAGATCATGCTTCAAAACGCATTCACTTTCTCCCTCACCCCTGACCTGCACGTTAGATGGAGTGTACTTCCTGGCCTCTTGACATTGAGTCTGGCTAACTTGATCTGCTTTGGCCAGTGGTTTTTAGCACAGGTAATCCAAAGAGAAGTGAAAATGAGCTCCTGACTTTCATCATGAGAAGAACATGTCTCTGCTAACCCCTGATTTAAAGAGGATGAGAGATGTGTGGCACAGAACCAAATCCAACTTGCATCTGGGAGGCAAGCCCAGCTTGTAGAGCTTGAGTCAACCAAACCCTAGGGGACTGGCAAATGCATAGGAGACAAATAAATGCTCACAGTGTATGCCAGGTATGGACTGAATGTTTGTGTCCCCTCAAAATTCATATGGTGAAGCCCTAATATCCAATGTGATGGTGTTTGGAGGTAGGGCCTTTGGAATGTAATTAGAGTCAGTTTGGTCACAAAGGCAGGGACTTCAGGATGGGATTAACACCCTTATAAAAAGAGAAAGAGACACAAGATAGCTCTCAATATGTATGTACCAGGGAAAAGCCAGGTGAGGTCCTAAGATGATGGCCTTTTGCAAACAAAGAGGGCTCTCACTAGATACCAGATCTACCAGCATCTTTATCTTAGACTTCCCATCCTCCAGAACTCTGAGAAATCAATGTTTGTTCGTTAAGCCATCCAGCCTATGGCATTTTGTTATAGCAGCCCTAGCTAAGGCAATGCCAATTGATAGTTTTGTGGCTGTCTGTTTCATAGCAAAACCTGGCTGATAGGGTTAACCAGTAGATTAATCATCTTCTCCCAAAACATGTTTAATTTAATATATCTATTTTCTTGTAAAGGTATCAGTAGCACCCTTATAATGCTTTTCATTCATCCCCATTATTGTTTATGGGTTGAGATCATCCTCCTACTACGTAAATAACTTAACTCTTAGAATATACAATGATTCCTTTCTTCTTAGTGTGAAGAAAGATTAAAATAAAAAATTCTAGCCCAGATGTAGGGTTGCATGTGTTTGCTACAATAAGCAGGGATAATAAAAATATGATTAAAAATATGTAAGGATACATAACAAACTATCTTCTTTTGAGTTAAATTAACTTATATAGAAAAGCTCAGCAACTGGCTCTTACAAGATCTGATCACTATGCATGTGACTTTCAAGCTATCACCACCACCTAGTACAGAAAATACTTGAGGAAAAGAGGAAAAAATAACATTTTTCTAATGCAACTTATGTTTCTAGAGTGAACACATGCTATTTTAAAATTCTTCATTCCAACAGATTTTTATTTTTCAAAAGGCAAAGAGAAGTGCCAAGGGAGATAATAAATGAACTTCCCTCCCTCCAACTCTCTTTTCCTGACCTTTATCAAAGTCCACTTTATCAAAGTCCACTTCTCCTTTGGGGAAGAAAAAGTGATTCATATTGTCTCCCTAAACCAGGAAAAAAATCTGAAGAAAGAACAAATAAAAAACCTTTCATCTGGTCATAAAACAATAATTAATTGCACTATTAAGTAACCTATACAAACTTGGGGGAAGTGGGGAAAAAAAAGAGAAATCTCCTTGAGAAATATTCCCAAAGGACTGATGCTAATCAAAGCCTCTGTGATTCAGAGAAAGAAGAAAGCAACGTCTGGGGAAAGGCAGCCCATAAAGAGGCTTCCAGTACAGTAATCCAAGGGGGTTGAAGGAAAACTTGTTTCAAGAATAGATTCTTCTGTACAGTGCATTTAGTTAAACAGGTCACATGGATGCCTTGTAAATAAAATAAAGTTGGCTTGGGAGGTTCCTCAAAAAACTAAAAATAGAACTACCATAGGACCCAGCAATCCCACTACTGGGCATATACCCTGAGAAAACCATAATTCAAAAAGAGTCATGTACCACAATGTTCATTGCAGCTCTATTTACAATAGCCAGGACATGGAAGCAACCTAAGTGTCCATCGACAGATGAATGGATAAAGAAGATGTGGCACATATATACAATGAAATATTACTCAGCCATAAAAAGAAACGAAATTGAGTTATGTGTAGTGAGGTGGATGGACCTAGAGTCTGACATACAGAGTGAAGTAAGTCAGAAAGAGAAAAACAAATACCATATGCTAACACATATATATGGAATCTAAAAAAAAAAAGAAAAAAGAAAAAATGGTTCTGAAGAACCTCGGGGCAGGACAGGAACAAAGACGCAGACGTAGAGAATGGACTTGAGGACACGGGGAGGGGGAAGGGTAAGCTGGGACGAAGTGAGAGAGTGGCTTGGACATATATACACTACCAAATGTAAAAGAGATAGCTAGTGAGAAGCAGCCACATAGGACAGGGAGATCAGCTCGGTGCTTTGTGACCACCTAGAGGGGTAGGATAGGGAGGGTGGGAGGGAGACGCAAGAGGGAAGAGATATGGGGATATTATGTATGTGTATAGCTGATTCACTTTGTTGTAAAGCAGAAACTAACACACCATTGTAAAGCAATTATACTCCACTAAAGACATTAAAAAAATAAAAAAATAAAGTTGGCTTGGAGCAATTATTTATTTATTTATTTTTGCTTACGTAAGAGATTTGCTTTCAGGGTGAATAACAGAAGGAGTTCAGAAGGAAATGTGTGATTCAGTAGCTTGGAGAACATCACCCCTCTTCCTCGTGGTGCATATTCTTAGGTGAATCGTTCTGATTTCTGACCTAAGATTTGAGTAACATGACCACATAAGCACCTCTTGGTTTGGCTTGGTTCTCAGAGAACATCCCAAGCATTTGAACAGGGTTTTATTGCTATCCTGCTCCCTATGTCAAAATATGTCCAACTACTTGTGCAATATTGCCTTTTAGAAGTTCCTCAATGAAATCAAATAATAGTATTTTGATAGTTCAATGATACGGACATAGGGAATGTCCCAAATTTTAATATAAACCCATGCTTATTATGAAATCTCCGTGAACACCATAAAATCCAGAGATTAAATACCCTTGTAAGTTAAAGCCCAAGATTTCAAAATATCAAAAAATTAAAGCTCTAAATTAAATGTCTTAGCCTTTCCACCTAAAGGTACAAAACAATTAAAGTCCTCTCCAGTTTCTTGTTTTGCTTATATTCAGCCAAACACGGGTTTCCTGATGGTTGGGCTGCCTCTTTCTGGAATGGCTATAGTTATTTCACAGTATAAGAATTTGTTTTAATTCAATGCCAAGTCGTACTTTTAAAGTCAAATGAGGTTGTAACACATAGAAAATTATTGTGACACTAAAGTCCTGATCACATAATTTAAAAATAAGATGATCTCCAGAAACTAGAGCTAAATTGTACTTTCAGAACCCAGTATTTGGTATTGCTAAATATCTTTTCAAAGAATTAGTAGTATTTGTGCAAAGGAAAATAGAAAAAAGGTTTGTTTGTTAGTTTGTTTTGGTCTTTTACCCTTGTCAGGATGTTAGTCAATCTATGTCAGGTTTCCAAAATTTATAAACTACAGTTAACTAATTCACTTTTAAAAAATATCTCAATAAGAGGTTGATTTGGACAGAAAGCTCTTACCATATCTATATGGGGAAAGCCACTTAAGCATACTGTTTCTCTTAAAGTAGCTATGGGAAACTATGGCCCTGTAGGACAACCACCTGCTTGTGTAAATAAAGTTTTATTGAAACACAGTCACATCCATTTATTTACACATTGTAGTTAAGTACTGTATTCAGAGACCTTATACTATGGTATTACTTATTATCCAGCCCTTCACAAAAAGGTGTGCTGTGTTAATAGCATTAAAAATCTTACTGCTAAATTGAGAACATTTCAGTGTTAGGAACCCAGGTCACTGGGACAACAGCCCAGATCAGATACTTTTATCTCACATCAAGATTATTTAAAACTTAGCAGTTTCCATTTCCTTCTATGCTCTGTGTTTTTCAGATCTCATTTCTTCATTGTGCCTGGACTCTGGCTAATGGCATAACCTCTGCAATGTTTGATGGGCTGTCCTAGGCCACGGGGGCAGCTCTCAGTAACCCTGACTGTTGAGTAGCATTGGCCTCATCACAGGTGGATTTCAGTTGGGGAACCTTGTTCAGTAGATTCCTGTACTGAACCTGCTAGGTATGCTCATGAAGTGTGTGCCTTGAAGGGCCGATCAAAGAATAAATCTTCCAAACTCCCTTTAAGACACTGGCTGCCCTCTGCTTTTGGAAGTTCCAGGCATCAGGGAGTGTTTTTCTCCTGCTGCATCTTTGTTTTTTCCTTTGTTTATCATATTAGAATCTCTTCTTTCATTTTACTTCCCCTTTGCTTACTGCCCATGGCATTTTTATTTTCACTATAGCCCTCAATTAATAAGTTCTGAGTCATCCAAATGAACCCATTGTTCAAATAGATCTTATCTACCAACCTGGGTTAGGTAATCCCACTAGGAGACTTTTTTCCATTAGATAAACATCTAACCCAGACCTGGACAATTTATTATCATCCAGCACAGCTTCCCATGAATAATTTTCATCTTTGCTTCCTGTTCTAATTTCATAAAGTCTCTAGGTCTAAGGATATGTCTGAATGGTCACCTATAATACAAGAGTATCACTTAGAAGTCACCCCATAATTCTATGAGGATTCTAAACCAAAATTTATGATTCTAAACCAAAATTATACCTTATATAATTCTCACCTTGCCCTAAATGAAGGGTGGAATCATGGGCAGTCATCCAAGTGCTGCTTACCAAATCCTGGTGCTAATAATTTAAAATGAGACCCTCACGAGTATTCTCGAGCAGAAGCAAAACTCAGCCTCCTATATCTTCTAAGACTCCAAGGCAATACATGCATTAAGACAGGTTCCTGCAGAGTTCAAGGTCATTCTGTAGCAGCATGTACCCTAAGAACCTTATAATATGGCTAAAGCAAGACTAATTTTGTTTTTGCTAAAATGCCCCCTTATAGCAAAAGTGATCACATACTTTAGCAAACTAGAATATTTCCGAGGTGAAAAGGGGAATTATTATTATTTATGTAGGAGTATTACATATAAACCAGACTGACCTGGAAAACTAGGATGGCTGGTTACTATACTTGTGGCAGATGCTTTGCCTGAGGTTGAGGCCATTGCTGGGTCCTAAATCTTTGCTGAGACCTACATGGTATAATATAAACCCTGGTACTTGGAGTACTGTCTTTATAGAAGTAGCCTGATCCCAGTATAAAAAATAGCCTTAACATTACCACCAATATAGGCACATAATATATAAGGGAGGTGAACCACGGTACAATAAAGTGCCTCCCCATAAACGTGTTTCATCTTTGATGGATGAACAAGAGTTAGATAGGTTACTGGGAACGGCTTTTTTGAAGTAATGTATTCATTCATTCATTTCCTCAAGATAAAACTTGTGAGAAGGAAATTGAGATGAAGCCCAGGAGATAAGCATCTGCCAACTCAGTCCCGAGTCTGAACTCTGGAGGGACAAGGGCAGCCAGTGAACCATTTCTAAGCCTACAGTTGCTATAATCTAATCATAAACAATCTCACTGGCTACAGTGTGGAAAATAAATTCTGCTGGACAAGGTTGGGGCAGAGAAGGTAGTTGGAAAACCATTGCAGTTGGAAAGCTATGGCAGGCACACATTCATAGATAATAAAAGCTTGAATTAATGCAATTGCAGAAGAAAGAAAACAGGGGAAGCTCTTATATCCTAAAATGGATACAGATTAGGGATAGGATTACAAAGAAAGGATAAGGAATTTTGTTAGATTTCTGGCTTAGCATGCGCAACCAAGAGAAAAAATAAGACAAAAATTGTTTTTTTCTTCAGAGGCTGTGAGTGGAGGAATGGGGAAGATTTAGGGAAAGAGAAAAAGACAGAGAGATGCAAAAGAAATACCCCTTATACTTCATGGTTTTGCTAGGTTCTGCCCAACTTAACTTCAGTGTGTAAATATGTGAAGTTCTACTACATGATTCCACTGTTCAAAGTGAAACAATATAATTTATTTTTCTGAGTATGTCTTCCCTGAACTGTTTCACAGAAATGGGTTAACATTTTTTTAAGAGCTGTGTTAGGGATTAAGAAAAAAACTGGTTTGACTTCTGCTTGACTTTAAGGAATTTCTTCACCTATTTAATGTTAGGCTTGATGAATTAATATTTATAAAGGGATGAGAAAATGGTTCCAGTGTGTTCATCTTGCTGGTCTTTTGCACAGTGTGCACTTCTTTTGACTAGTGTCCAGTGACCATCAGCAGCAAAGCTTCCCTATAGAGAGCTTCCCCCTATGCCAGAGGGAAAATACACAACAAATCTCATTTGTATGACATCTCAGTAAACTTGTGAGCCATGTACATGTCATCTTCAAAGCAGTCTAAATAGCCTACTAAACTGATTCTTGACCTAAAAATAGGGAAAACTCTAGGTCTAGTAACCAAAACATGCCTGAATTTCCATAGTAGAAAGTCAGAGAATCTGACTTAGTTAAACGCAAATTAATTCACAGACAAAAAAAAAAAAAGAAAAATCCCTTGAATGAAGGATATGACAAATCCCCTTAAGGAAGAATCTTGCACCATTGCCACAGGTAAGCACGTAAATTATCCTCTAAACCTTCCCCAAGGGATTTTTGGCCATTTACTAGAGTGATCATGCATTAAAAAAATACACCCAGATTTAAGGGGAAGTATTAGACACTGGCTCTGAAATCATGTTAATGCCTGTGGATTCAGGACAACTTTGTGTCCTGCTAATCAAAAGTGGGCGTCCTGGTAGTCAGGTAGTTCATCAAGTCTTACTCACAGTGGACGTAGTTGGTGCAGAGACCCATCCTGTGTTTATCTTCCAGGAATGAAAGAAGGGGCATCATTACAGAGTATACAGACATTGAAACTATAATAAGAGAATATAATGAGTACTCTATGATGAAAATTTGAGCAAATTAAAGTGTTTAAGTTTCTTGAAGATACTAATCAACAAAATTGACAATAGATGACATTTTAGAATTTATAATAGCCCTATGTCTATTAAATAAATTGAAGTCATAATTGAAAACCATTTCACAATAAAATCCCAGACCCAGATGGCTTCACTGATGGATTATATCAACCATTTAATTAGGAATAATACACAATTTATTTAAAAAAAAATAGAGGAATAAGAAGAACTTCCCAACTCGTTTAATGAGGCTAGCATTATTTTCACAGCAAACCTGGCAAAAATATTATAAGAAAGTAATTCTATAAACCAATATTCTTAATAAACATAGGTGCAAAAATCCTCACCAAAACACTAACAAATCTTACTTAGCATTATATTAAAAGGGTAATGCACTATGCCTAAATGGACATTATACCAAGAATAGACGGTTACCTATATAACATTCCAAAATGAGTCAATGTAATGTAACATTTAATACAATCAAGTGGGAGATTACATGATAATTTAAATAGATATAGGAAAGTCTTATAATAAGTTCAATATCTATTCATGAATAAAATACTAAACAATCTAGTCATAGAAGGAAACCTCACATTTTACTATAAGCAACAAGGAGAAACCAGGTTGAGCTTTTAATATTTTGCTTAGATATCTCTTCAGCTAAATATCCAAATTCATCGCTTACAATTTCTACTTTGCACAAAACAGTGGACCACAATTTGGCCAAGTTCTTTGCCACTTTATAACAAGGATTACTTTTCCTCCAACTTCCAAGAACATGGTCCTCATTTTTACTTGACACCTCATTGAATCAACTTGAATGTCCATATTTCTATCAATAATCTCTTTAAGGTAATCTAGACTTTTTCTAATGTGCACCTGAAAGCTCTTCCAGCCATTCCCCTGTTCCAAAGTCACTTCCATATATGTAGATATTTGTTACAGCAGCAATGCACTTCTCTGAACCAAAATGTTTATTATTCAGAGTTCTCCAGAGAATAAGAACCAAAATATATGTATGTGCATAAAATTATACATATATACACACACATATATAAAGAGAGAGAGCAAGACAGACAGAGACAGAGAGATGGAGATAGAATAGCGAGACAGAGAGAGAGATATTTAAAGGAATTAGCTCATGTGATTTTGAAGGCTTGGTGAATCCAAAATCTGATGAGGTACACTGAGGTGCATGAGGTATATGCTCACTTAATGATAGTTTATTGTATCTATTTTTTCTGGGTGTGTAAGTAAATGTGGCTCCTTTGATTGGTTGTCTTTTTGATTCATACTCTCTTTATGGCTTCATATTTTTAGAGGAAACAGTCTGTTTTCTCAAAGGTCACGAGGTTAATCAACGCAAATTATGGGTGGCAAATCCTCATGGATTCTCAGTATATTTACACAACACATGAGAACTTTGCATTCTTTAATGCATTAAATCAATCCAAAGGTCTGATATGAAAAGCATTTGGAATTTGCTTTCTGGGATGGATTCTTTTTTTTTTTTTTTTTTCAGAAAACTGGTGAAAACCTATCTCAGATTTAACAGCTGAAACCAGATGCATTTAAGAAAGAGGTCACCATCTACATGCAGTTTGAATACTCTTCCCCAAAACAAAGAGGAATAGAAATTATGAGTGGCCAATAAATATTTGTTGAATATACCTTTTGAAGAACTATACTTTGTTTCACTTTGATTGAGCAACATAGCATCATTTTCTATATATTTGTTGCAGTGTAATTCTTTCTAGCTGAGTTGGAGCATGTTCCTGTATCAGAAATGGGTCTCCCCTCAAGAGTTTTTAGTCTCAGTGGACAAAGACAAACCACCCTCATTTTCAGAAAATACATAAACTGTAGAATGCTTTATGTGAATAAGTAACAAAATGAGCACTAGAGAAAAAATCCAAAGATACACAGGAAACAGAGATAGAGTGGGCTGTTGTAGTTAGAAGATTTTTTTAGTGACGGGGACACAAGTATGATCACAAAAAACCTGGTCATATAATCAACTCAAGTATCAAATAGAGATGTCCTGCATTCAAGAAATATTTTAAATAAATATATACTTCTCTAGTTAGGAGAACTCCTCTGTCTAGATGCACTTTCAAGAAATCTGTAATTCATTTTCTAATACTATGCACATTTGGGACATAATGATTTGGGGGATTGCAAGGTGTTTTGTTAGGATCGCTAGATATTGCTATGGTGGCTTATTGAAAGTAAAGTTTATTTTCATTATAATACGTATTCATTGCTGGCTGATACTGATTAGGAGAGGAGAGGAGAGGGTGGGTTCTGATTCATTCACTCAGGGACCAGCTGATATATGATATACCACTTTGTAACTGCATTAATGGAAATGCAAGAACATCTGGGGCTTCATGAAAGAGGGAGAGACAGCTATATGATCATGCATTAGGCTCTTACATGCTTTGAGCATATTCTCACTCTGCTCACAGCCCATCAGTCAGCTATAGTCACATAGTCCTGTCTAAGTACAAAGAGGATGGAAAAATGTGGGTGATCAGATATAATCTGTGTTTAGAGTTACGTCTCTGGCACAGACTGTTCTTTTGGTCAATCATTCTTTCCTTCTTCCCACACATAGTTCATAGCCATCCCTTTCCAAAGGGAGGCCAGTCAAGTTCCAAGTTCAAGCCAATAAGCTCATCATGGTCAAAGTCTGGAATCTCTAAATATTGCAAAATCATTGCTACTCTAAGTCCAGAAATTCTTCACTTGGTCCAGAGAACTATGAACAAAAAGCCTAGTTATCACTCCCAGACTCCTAACACAGAATAGAGAAAGGATAAATGGGAGATGCACTCTAGTCACCAGTCCTTAGCAATTTTTAATTTCCACTGGGCAGGCACTGAGTTTCCTCTACCCTTGGTATGGTCTTATTTCTTGATTAGGTTATGATTGTGTCCTCAGGAAAGATCTTCTTCATCTATACTTCTTCATGGTCCTCAGCTCCATCTTCTTGATGTGTTTTTGTTTTCAATTATCTTCCTTTACTACATTTGAAGAGAGTGTTAGGGAATATACTCTCCTTGAACTGTACTGCTTTTTTTCTGTTCCCTTCCTGTTCAAGAATTGTTGAGGCTTAAGAATAACTTTTTATAAGAATTCTTCATCTAGGGTTTGTTGGGTCTTGCCAGTACAACTCTCTTTAAAAAAAATAGTAGACTTATTATGTATTTGATTTAATCAGTTCCATGTTCCAGTAACGGCTACCAGATTGTCCTTTAAAAGGAAAATTTCTCAACTCTGCTATATTTTATTGATTTTTTACCACATTTTTTTCCCTACCCTCCTCTCTCTCTCTCTCTCTCTCAACAATATAGTTTCTGCAAAATAACTCTATTTTTCCTCTGATCTTAATCTGATTACTGTCCTGAGTAGTTCTTACCTAATAGAAAAATGTACTGGGTCAGAATACACTTAATCTGCTTTTTGCCATCGTGCACTTAACCAGCTGAGAGATTTTGGGTGTTATGGTGACACCCTTATTCTAACTTTTCCTCAAAATTGATTTAGTTTTTTTTATTTTACTTTACATTTTTTACTTAAGGTATAATCACATACAGTACAATTTAGAGAGTATAGTTTACAGTTCTCTGACTTTTGACCAGCATATATGGGCATGTAACCACTACCACAATCAAGGTACAGAACATTTCCACCACACACACACACACACACACACACACACCAATTCCTGTTCTTTTTTTTTTTTTTAATCAAATCCTCCTCAGTGCCTAGCTCCTTGACATGATTGATTCAGTCTCTGAAACAGTTGTGCTGTTTCCACAATGTTGCATAAAGCAAATTATACAGCATATAGCCTGTTGGGGGCGGTTTCTTTCATCTACCATAGGGCATTTGAGATTTATCTGTTTTGTTGTAATTTTTTTGTTCTATTGCATGGGTGTACCAGAGTCTATTTATTTTTTTAATTAAGACACCAGCTGAGTGACATTTGGTTTGTTTCCACTTTTTGGTGATTATGAATAAATATTCTACAAACATTTATGTACAGGTTTTTACACGAACATAGATTTTTATTTCATTTAGATTCCACCTGAGAGTGGAAACTCTGGGTTGCATGAGAAATGTATATTTACCTTGAGGAGAAACTGGCACACTAGCTCCCAAAGTGGCTGTCCCATTTTGTATCTGTATCAGCAATGTGTGAGAATTCTAATTGATCCACATCCTTGTCACCATTTGAGATTGTCAGGTTTTTATTTCTGGGTTTTTTTTTTTTTGCCATTCTAACAGGTTTTAGTGATATCTCATTGTGTTTTTAACTTGCATTTCCCTGATGACTAATTATGTTAAGCATATTTCCATGTACTTCTTTGCCTGCTATATGTTTTCTTTGGTGAAGTATCTGTTCATGTCATTTACCCATTTATTACTGGGTTATTTGTTTTCTCATTATTAAGTTTTGCATACTGAGTTAGTTGATATTCCCTCTTCCTCTATTTGTTTCAAGGTGGAACAGTAGAGCAAAACTTCTTTTAATCTGCTGTATTTTAACTGGAAATTTTTCTATTGCATGTTGAAAATGAGGCCAATATTGAAAACTTTGCACAGTCCCCATTGTGCTCTTCTGCCTTAGAGATAGAGTACACATTTTTATTTTTTTTTTTAGATAGGCAAATGATAATCTGCAAAAATAGACCAGATTTTCATCCGTCCTTTCAGCTAGATATGACTTTGTGACTAAGAGCTGGCCAACAGAATGCATGTGGATGGGGTGAATCCACCTTGTGAAATGTATTCTTGAAGAAAGAGAACCCGCCCTCTATTCTTTTTACCTCATGTTGGCTAAAAGATAGTCTTAATGGATGGGGCTCCAGCATCCATGCTGGATTCTGAAGTTACTTTAAAAATGCTAGCATCTCAAAGTAGAACCATAAGATAAAAAGAATGGAGCTACTAGTTTTGTATACTTAGCTTCCAACTACATTTTAGCTTATTTAAGCTAGTTTATTTTGTTTTTTCTGCCTCTTGTAGCTGAGCTTAATCCAAACTGATAAAAGACCTAAAGACACCTATATTTCACATTTTAAGAAAATCTAGGATCTCTTCAAAGATACATAAAACTTTATAGACCAGAAAATAAAGTAGCAGAATCATTCCAGAGAAAAATAATTAAACAAATACTGAGCTTTTTGATGATATCCATCATTGAGGAGATAATGTCAGAGGCTTGCTCTGAACACAAAGGATGAAAAATTAGTGAAAGTAGTATGTAGAGAAGGGAAAGGTATAGGATGAAGCATTTTTGATGTTTTTTCTTGCTTACAAGGTTTAGTTTAATTATGCTTGAACATTTGAAGAATACACATAGCTACTGTTAGGTTTCTGAAACCTTAACACTTGTTAACAGGTTCAAGTGGGGGTGGGGAGGGGAGTTTCCTGACTCAAGGAAGGGCTACATAGTGCTCCCTGATTGGACAAGAACGTGGAAGTAGCCATTAAAGCCACATTTTCAGGGCTTCCGAAATGCTTATAACATGCACTACCTTACTTCTACTCACCTCTGTCTTAGCCCCTATTTAAACCTTTCTTTGTTGACTCTCTGTTTGCACATCTCCTTCAGTACTGTTTTTACATTTTAAATACCCAGTGCTTGGTGAGATCAGAAAAGGCTTGCAATAATATTTGCTCAACAAATGGAAAAAATACATGACCCCCACCTGGATAGCCAGACCTGGCTGTAACCTTGCAGTCCTTCAGGAATCTGTTTTATATTTGTCCGTTCTTTCTATGTATCCCAACATCGGGTGAGGTGGGACTCACCCCAATGCCTGGTCCAAGCACCCACAGCAGAGTTCTGTCCAATCTGCTCTGTACTATTTACCCAACCAGAGAGCAAGTGAGCAAAGGGGATTCTGACATAAGGTGCCAGAGTGCACCTTATATGTGACTAAAGGATTCACACAGATGTTCTAACCATTGAGGACCTGGCCCACTCTCCGGGAGACAAAGATAGAAGCACATAGGAACCAAGGAAACTGACAGTGAAAAGAGTAAGCACAGTGTGTTTTGGTCATGGAGAGAAAATTAATTTAGTGCATGTGAGATCAGTGAAAGTGAAAGTAAGAAGTTTACTCTTGGGTAGGTCATTTAAAAGGAAAATATCAGGGCAATCTACATTCCAGGAAGGTGGGCTAGACTGGTCAGGGAGGAAGAAAATTGCAAGACATGGTCCCATCTACCTTTTCAAAAATTATTTTGCTATGTCAGCCATATTTGTTCAAATAATACATGCTCATTCAAGAAGAGATAGACGGCCATAGCAAAAGCCCTGGGTGCTCCTTTCTGGTCACCTGTTACCTCTGTTTTCTCTGTGTTGACTCTGAGCTCTTAGATATAAGCCTACTGGTAGCACTTTGGATATGTTTTCCCTGCTCCTAATCATTTTCATTATAAAATAATGTTGGATTGAACTCATTCTCTGGCTCTTCTTGATTTTGGTGTCCTGCTCATATTATAGTGCCCATACCACTTCAGCACAAACACATGCTTGACCTCCAAATGCAGCTGTTATATATTTTCTTTTGCCTGAGAGTTTATTCTTGCTTCTGGAGCCTGTGGGGACTTTACCCATCTTACCTCATGAGGCAGCCTTCACTCATATATTAATGGGACTTGGTACATGAAAACCTCAAACCCCTTGACCCTCAGGTAAGATAACTCCAAAGAGTGTGCTCTACACTAGCAGGATTAGTTGCCCACAGTGAAGCTAGCCTGATAATTTGGCCTATTCCAATATAGATATAGATATATAAATAATATATAAAATATATTTTACATTATAAATATTTCAGATGTATTTCTATATATATATGAATCTATATTCAGCTCATTCATGAAACTAAGTAGTTCAAGGTAGAATCATATTATTGCTTCTAAGCATCTATCCTTTTCATCTTGTGCAAATTAAGTGAACCTACTTTTCAATCATCTGTGCACCTAAATCGATTGAACAAAGGTATAATCAAATTAGCATCCAATGTCAAAGGCATCAGTTCTAGGTATACACATTAAGTTTGAATTCTCACCATGTTGGAGACAAGTAACTTATGCATTTTTTTTCACTTTACTCTTCTCGAAAATTTCTGTAAGATCATTTGCTGCCATGCTGCTGAGTCAAATCAGCATTTTTTCATTAGCAATTCTAGTCTAAGTGAAGTTGTTTTCAGTACATTTTGGGGTTGCCTAATGTGTATTAATAGAAGGCAGAAAATTTGTGGAAGCTATGTGAATGAAAGAAGGTAGTTTAAGTCTAAAAAGCTACATAGATAATCAGAGGATGACCAAAAGAATAATTGAAAATAATGGAACTGCTGAGAAGGTGGTTTGCCTCTGAAATCTATGTAATGGTTCAAAGCGATTAAATTAATTAATTCAAATGCACAAACTCTTGTATTTTATTTTTACCACATGTTAATGTTGTAGGAAGTAAACATACTCAGAAATATCAGTGGATTTTTGTTTCATGGTGGATTGGGAAAAGGCTGAATGGCAAGAAAGGTGATGTGACATACTTTTGCAGTTTCCACTTTACTTCAGTGACTCCAGAAAGTGTGTTTCTCCCAGTGGGAAGAAGGCCATGTGTTAACAAGAGGTAGTTGTTGGGAAACAAATACTTCTGAGATTAGTTCTATATTTCAATTTCATCATGATGCCTTTCAAAGTCCCAATTCACTTTTTCTTGTCAAGGCTAAACACCAACATGTCCTCCATTTATTATTATCTTGTTTTTTCCTGATCATCAAAATCTGATCACTTCTTTCTGTACTCAGGTCTACCACTCTACCACTCTGATGGCTATGGTCATAGTCTGATGGCAGGGTCTGAGGACAAAGCAGGACTTGCATTTATATTATCTAGCCTCCCCATCTGGCACTAAGAGAAACTGCAGATTCTGTCAGTGATTTTTGAAGAATTATGGATCACATAAGAGGTTCCACAGCAGAAGGATATCAATAGGGAAATATAAATCCTATTCTCATAAAATTATGCATTACCCCATAAGTAGAATTCTAAGATACTCCCTGAGATTCCCAACCTCTAGTGAATATATATCCTCTCCCAGTCACTTAATCAAGCACTAATCTAGGTGCCGCTGTCAAGGGATTTTGCAGATATAATTAAGTTCCCAAATCATTTGGCTTTAAAATAAGGACATTATCCTTTGTGGGCCCAAACTAATCAGGTAAGACCTTCTAAGAGACAGGAATCCTCCAGAAAAAAAAGATATTTGAAATGTGAGGAGGGTCTGACAAAAGGAAGATTCTTCACTGCCAACTTTGAAGATGGAGGGAATCCTGGGGTAAATAATGGCGAATGGCCTCTAGGAGCTGATGATGACCTTCATCCAAGAGCCAGTGAGAACACTTGGATCTCAGTTTCATATTTGTAAGAAACTGGATTCTGCCAACAACAAATGAGGTTAGAAGCAGAGCCTCCACATAAGAATGAAAGCTGGCCAATACCGTGAATGTGAGACCCTGAGCAGAGAACCTAGTTTAGACTTGATTCAACTTCTGACCTACAGAACTGTGAGGTGATAAATGGTACTGTTATAAGCTGCTAAATTTGTGCTAACATGTTTAAAAGCAATAAAAATAAATACACTCTCACACCCACTGACAGAGAGTTACTCCCTTTCCTGGACCAGCAAAGCTTGTGTCACTCGGTGCAATTGAAGTGGTATGCCTACGTGCTGGTTAACCTGGCTAAATCTTGAGGGATCCTGCTCATGTGAAATGCACAATAGCATAGCTATGAAGAGTCAGGATCTAGCATTGGACACTTTGATTTTGAATCCTGGAAACTTGGAAAAATTGCATAAAAATCTCTCTGATCCTCAGTCGGCTTATTTTTTAAATAAATAGCAGTACTCATGTCCAAAACATTGTTTTCATTATGCACATACAGTGCTTAGCAAGCATCCTTGCACATGTTAGGTAGCTGTATGAGGCCTAATATAAAAATATATTATAAATTTAAAAATAAAAATAAATTAATACACAACTTAATAGAGTCCAGATTTCACTCATTGAATCTTAATAAACATATTCTTTCTGCCAGGCTGTAGGAATAAAAATGATAGGATGGAAAAATGTCACAACTTTTACTTCAAAAGATTTTCCAAATAAGTTGGAAAAACCAACACATAAGCAAAGATATCACTGTTATCTTTTAATGTGGTCAGTAAAAGAGTAACCAGAAGACAGAGGTAGCACAGAGGAAGGAATGATCAACTCTCAGCTTAGATGGAGGGCAGGAAGGGGAAGAAAAGACTTTCTCAGATATGTTGACATTTCATTTGAGTTTTGAAGAATGAATAGAAATTGATCAAATAGCCAAAAGACTGAAAAAGCATTCCAAGCAGAGCAAGGAGATTGTACAATTTCTCTGAGATAATAAATGTTGTAGACTGTATGAGGCCTCATATAGGTTCTAATGTCAGAAAGTAAGCTTAACCAGATGAAGTTTACAGGTATTTTATTGCATCAAATTTAAAGACAATCTGAGGGAGAATCTAGGCATGATGAATCCAGGGTCTCATGCAATGTTGTCAGCGATTTCATCTTTCTCTTTCTCTCTCCCTCTCTACTCTATCATCTATCTATCTATCTATCTATCTATCTATCTATCTATCTATCTATCTATCATCTATCATCTATCATCTATCTATGCCCTCCTTCTCTCTTTCTTGGCCCTTCTCTCACTATTTTGGCTTTATTCTCAAACAAGCAGGATTACTTCATCTGATGAAAAATATGATTTGTACTTCTAAGCCTATATTCTAATGGTTGCCAAGCTAGAAGAAGAAAGATTCTATGTTTCCCAAGACCATGTACCAGTTTTCATTGATGTCTTTGACCCTCATGCACCCACCTTGAATAAAGCCCATAGCCTGCTTAGGCCAATGCTTCTCTTTGTAGTGGGGCAGGCAGGACATGGAGACTGACAATTCCCCAAAAAACACTTTAAATGAGTAGTTCCTTTTCTCAAAGGAAATATAAATGGTTTTTACCAGAAGAAATGGGAAGAACTGTTGGCTAAGTTAAAACAAATAAGATATTTGGTATCACTGGAACATAAAATGAAATGGGTCAAATTCTGATGCATCTTTTTCACCATGCTAAAGAGTTTCAACTTTATCTTGCAGGTAATGAGGAATCTGTGAAAGACTTTAGTCAGTGGAAAGGCTTGGTTGAATTGTGTGCTTTCATGCTATCACAATGATGTCATGGATGATGTGTGGCCATGAAGAATATGGTGGATGAACCCCAGGGTTTCTAGAAGCCACACAATGCAGATGGTTATCTCTCAACACACCCAAAGGTAGCATCACCCTACTATGAAAATCCAAAAACAAACCCAACCTTTCTACTTGGCATTCATAATCTTCAAATACATGACTGTCAGCAGCCACATCTTCTAATGCAAAGGTCAACATGAAATAGCATTTTCAAGTAGCAAGTCAAAATGTCTTTTGTGATTTGGTGTAATTGCTTACTTAAGTGCTTCTTTATTACATTACCTTGTTTTCGTAAGTCTGACATTGCTACCAGTTCTCTCTTTTTTCAATTCATTTTCTAAAATTCTGCTACTTTCTAATAGTTGAGGATTTCTTGTATGTGAGGCAGCCTCCAGACTGTCATTATTTTAGTGTTTTGATTTCAGGATCTAAGCATAATTTTATACCTCAAAAAAAAATTGAGAGTAAAATATAGTCTTCATGAGTTAGAACCCTATATTCATTTTTATGTTAGTTTGTTAATATGGTCAGTCACCAATTTATTCAGTATACACTCACTAAGTACAATGCATTGAAAAAAGCAGTGTGGTATCAAAGATGGAAAAAGTGTGAACCTATCTATTTGTGAATGTAAAGCATATTGAAAGAGTGGTAATGTGTTCTCAGTAAACTTCTATGAGGGAAAAGGAATCAAGAGCAAACCATTAAAAAAAGTGTAATATGCAAAGCTACTTCAAGGAAACTTTTTCTTTCATGATTAGTTGACCATTGTAGATTAAATCAAACAAACAAAAAAACCCTGTGTTTCAAACTTGTTGCTTGTAGCACTGTGTAGATTCCAGACTCTCACTTAAGATGGTCCATTGAGTTTTCATACAACATTTTGCAGGTGCGGTTCTCCAGGAGGCTGACTCTGAGATGAAAATTTGGGTTCAGGAGGGTTACTGAAGGTCCTCTTGAAGTCAACATCTGTGGAAAGTAGAGGACAAAAGAAAAATTGAGGAGGGAGATGTAAATTTGTGATGCAGTTTCTGTGGAAGACTTTGTCAACCCTGTGAACAGTTCTGTAGATGAGACAACACTGAAGAGCTATTCCATGTTAGAGTAGGAGGGTCAGGTCTTTATATACCTGTTTTGATCAGTCATTGGATGCTGGCCACACAAGAAAGAGTGTGACCTTGGCAAGCAGCTCTCTTCAGATGAGATGGTCCCCAGGGAGGGTTGGCAGCTTAGGGTTGTTGGCTGGAAGCTTCCCTAGAAGCTGGGTATGTGGTTCTTATTTTCTGAATGAGGGTCTGGATATGCGATTACATTGTCTACTACACCACCACTGTCTTCAAGACTGTAGATATCAAATGGAAATATTACCTCTTACATATACTGGGATCAACTTTCACTGAGCACTTGTTTTGGCTAGACTCCAGGTTAGATGCACAGAGGAAAGATACTCTTGATTAGAAACACTTGCACTGTTATATGAACAGGATTTAATCTTTCATTATGCTTAACTACTAAAATTAGAATTTGGTATAGGAAGCAAGTTTTATTCTAATACACACTTCAATACTCCCTGTATATCATCCATAATTTAATTCAAAATCTAATTCTTGAGCCTCAACTCTAAGCAAAAATACTGTTACTACTACTACTACTAATAATAACAATAACTAAATTTATTAAGCATTTTCTTTGTGCCATGAACTATTCTGACAAATTTGTATGTAATAACACATTTCTTCCTTACAATAAACCTATGTAGTGTAAAATATTATTTCCATTCTATAAATGAGAAAACCAAGACATAGAGGGGATAAGTAACTCATCCAAAGTTACACACAGCTTTTAGGTACAGAGGCTGAGATTTGTACCCAGGTAGTTTGGCTCCAAAGTCTGTGCTTAAATATATTCTGTACTATTGATGACCTCATGATTATTGGAGACTTGCAGTTGACCAATGGCATTATTCACTCATCTCTGCATTCATGCCCTTTGCCATGTGACCCTGAAGTCCCCTCCTATTCTCATGGGTGGGGACTGCCTCACCCTCGACTCTAGATTCAGCCATGTCACTATCTTTGGCCAAAGAATCTTTAAAAATGCGATGCAAGGAGAAACTTGAAAACTGTGCCTGATCGGGCTTGTTCTTTCTCATTCTTCTGCCACAGACATGAGGACATGTCTGAGATAGCCTGCTCACGCTAGAAGATGAAACGTGAGGAACAGAGTTATCTCAGTCTTTCAGGCAAAGGCCATCCTAGATAAGCTAACAGGTGGTCAACCTCCAGTCAGGATCAGCACAGCCTCCTAGCCTACCTGAACCTGACCACAAATGCCTGCATGAGCCCCAGGCACATCAGATAAACCCTGAGATTGTGAGATAAAGAAATATTTACTGTCGCATTCCAATGGGTATTTGAGGTCATTATGCAATAATTGTGTGGCAATGTAAATAATAAATCAGATGGAGTTAAAGAAGAAAATTAAATCTGACATAAATTCAGTGATAAGGAGAAGACAGTATGCAATGGGAACATAGGGGCAGTAGCTAGGGGGATGTGACAGACAACTTATTCCAAACTTCATACTCAGTGAAGGGCTCCTGAAGGAACTAATATAAAATGACTGGAAAAATAACTTCAAAAAAGAAAAAGGATGTATGTCAGGGAAATATTTCTTATATCCAAGAACAACAAGTATTACTGGACCATCCTATTTGCAATAGCCATGTCTTTGAAAAGTTGCATGCAAAGAAAGTAGAATACATTAATCTCACTCTTAGAGCAATAGAAAGTTCACTAACTAAAACAAATTCAAAGATGAAGCATTTTTTAATGGAAAGAAGAAAATCTGAAAAGTAAATAATTTCCAAAACTATTTGTTGCATGTTGACTCCAAGTAGATACACCTTGTTATATATAAAACATAAATCTTTGTGTCATTGAAATTTTAAACAAGACAAGTTACTTCTGCTGAACCCTATTTCATACGTGTCTATATTTTGAGTGTTACCTTCACACATTTCTGATAAAAATATTAATTATAACTATAGCATTCAAAATATTATTCCACTTCTGCATGAGTTTTTACCTTTATAAATCTTTATTTTTCTCTGAAAATATTTTCCTGGGAAAAATGCCCAAATCTTCCCTTCAGGATTGGACAGTTTCCCAAAAGCCTGACTTCTTCACCAACTGACCAGAAGGCAGGCTTTGGAGAGGAAAGCAGTCACACATAATCAGGAGAATGCCTGTGTAATCTTTCTTTATTATTATCAAGCAGATTTTTTGTAGTGGCTGAATACTTTATCTTATTATACCGACACAGGACATGAACTCCAATAAATTCCCTCTTGCTATCAGTCAAGAAATGCATGCTTCCAAAAAGTCCTTGACTAAGTAAGGATTTATTGATTTATTATGACTAACCTTGCAGTATGAATTCATTCAATAAGCAAACGTGGCCAAAGCACCTACAATGTGATGTGTGCACTGTGTTAGGCTCTGTGGATTCAGATGTAAAAATCATACCATCTCTGCCCCCAGGAAGCTCATGTTCTATTAGAAAAGACAGATGAGTAACAGGCTGATTAGAATAAAGTGACAAATACTGGTGGTATCTGAAAAGCACTTTGAGAACAGGGAAATGGGGGCAGGGGAGCAATTAATTCCAAAGTAGATATCAGTAAAATAGTTACAAAGGGATTTTATATTATCATTGAACATCTCCGAATTCTCTTTCTTTATATCTCATCTACGTCATTGCTTGGCAAATTTTTCTGTAAAATTCAGATAAACATTTTAGGTTTTGTGGGCTATAGGGTCTCTGTTGTAACTACTGAGTTCTTCCATTGCTGCTTCCAAAAGCAGCCATCCATAAGATGTAAAAAATAAAAAAGAGTGTTATTGTGTGTCAATACAGTTTGATTTACAAAAAAACAGCAGCATTCTGGATTTCTTACCGGTAGGATGTAGTGTGCCTACGCTGTTCCACATAATTTTTAAATGTTGATGTTCTCAATCTTGGGATTTTTCTCACTCTGTATTCTCTTCATAGGCGTTAGCATCCACTCCCATGATCTTGAAACTGAGGAGAACCTTGTGAGGCTACTGGGCTCGGAAGACTTTCTGTCCTTCGTTTCTTGTTTGTAGGGAGCAGACTCCAGCCTCCATGACCTTCCCTGAGTTCCAAAGGGCAGATTTGAACAGTTGCTAATCAAGGGACAAGCAGCCAAGAAAGCACCCGAGGCAAGATTAAAGGGGCCAGAGAAGCTCATCGAGATTACTTGAGACCAGATTAGAGTAGTGCAGGCCTTGCACACACCCTAATCTTAGCAGCAATACCACCCTTGAACCATTGCTATAAAATTCCTCATCAGATCCTCCTGGGTCGGGACACACAGTTTTTCATGGCAGGAGCCCACTGTGTCCTCCTTTGCCTGACAAAGCAATAAAGCTATTCTTTTCTACTTCACCCAAAACTCTGTCTCTGAGATGTAATTCCGCACCGGTGCACAGAGTCCAGGCTTTCAGCATCAGTCTCAAGTGCCATTGTTTGCCAAATGTTTGTCCCCAGACTTGATTGCTCTTTTAAAGTCCAGACCCACTTACAAGGTACCCTTGAACATTTTCCCCTAAGCTACTTACCAGCTTTATCAAAATTAATAGAGTTTACCTCATGATCTCCCCTAAGCCTCTAGGCCAGATCTGGTCCTAAGCAGATTTCTCTTTTTCCACAAATAGTAATTCTATCCACCTATTTGTTCAAGGCAGAAAACTTGGAGTCAAAAATAGTACTTTTTTCTCCATTATACCACACATTCACATTTTTTCTTCAAATTCACTTAACATAGTCCTTAAATGCCTCTCACTGTGACCACTTCTCTCCGTCACCACTGCCACACCTTGGTCCTGTCACCATCACTTCTGGCACGGACCACTCTAATTCCTTTGTAACAGGTCTACTGGGATCCATGCATGTGCTCTTCTAATCCATTTTCCATCAACCAGACAGCATGGACCTTTTAATCAGACCTCCAATCATGTCATCCCTCCCTTAAACCTTGTGAAGGATTCCTTGGACCCTGCAGATAAGTGCAACATCCCCCCTGCTCTTCCCAGAGTCCTTACTATTGCTCTTGTGAGATGGACTCAGCTGATACCCATGTGTATTAGTTTCCCATTGCTGCTGTAAACAAATTACCACAAACTCAGAAACTCAAAACAGCATAACTGTATCATCTTACAGTTCTGGAGGTCAGGAGTTTGAAAAGGGTCTCAGGAAGCTAAAGTCAATGTATTGGCAGGGCTGTGTTCTTTCTGGAGGCTCTAGGTGAGAATTCACTTCCGTGTCTTTTCCATTCTTGAGAGGTTGCCCACATTCCTTGGCTTGTGGCAATCCCTCATCTCTCTTAACATATGAACATAAATGCTCCTTTTTCAGAGAAACTCTATTTGACCCCCTTCTCCAATTCCTTTTAAGTTAAGTTAACCCTGATTTGTCCTCTTACATGCTATATTTTTCTGTTTCAATAATTTTCACCATTGAACTTGAATAAATCATGGCATGATTGTTTCTTTGAAGTCTGGGTGCTCTACCAGACTGTGAGCTTACTGAGGACAATAGTGGTGTTTATATCTTTCACTCTATTCTGAACATTTATCACACTGATTAAACCATTGTAAGTGTTCACTAAAGATGTGTTGAATGAGTTAATGGATTTGTGGGTAAATAAATACATTAATAAAAAATTACCCTTTGATTAAAATTTTAAAGAATGAGTGACAGGTGGCAGATGATCAGAATGATCAAGATATATGTCAGGGGAAGGAAACATATTTTATCTTTTATAAAAATCCAGGTGTGTGAACTTAACATTTTCAGGGATTACAGACAATTTGAAAAGACTAGAAGGTACACTCCCATAGTTGGCGGTGGTGAAAGTGGGACAAAGTAATAAATAGAGGTTAGATCATAAACTGCCTTCATCATTTAAGATGCCATCAGTGGCAAGTAACAGACAGCTAAATTAATAGGGTCTTAAGTAACACAGGCTTCTAATTAGTGTCTGGAAGTACGTAGTTTCAGATCTGGTTCAACAGCTCAAAGGCATTAGGGCACTGGGTTCAAATGTTTGACATTCTCTTGGC
The DNA here is from genome assembly GCF_028564815.1 of Eubalaena glacialis. Classification (NCBI taxonomy): domain Eukaryota; kingdom Metazoa; phylum Chordata; class Mammalia; order Artiodactyla; family Balaenidae; genus Eubalaena; species Eubalaena glacialis. Next base: position 40,216,004 of record NC_083720.1, on the reverse strand, counting down.
TTCTCCCTCATTATTGAAAGATGGCTGTCATAGCAACAAGCATCATTAGAGTGCCCCAGAAGAATGTCCCATATGTGGAGGGCAAGAGTGGGAGTAAACAGATTCTCGTCAATCTCTCGGGTTTTTTTGTTTTGTTTTTTTTTTGTAAGGGAGTTACCTTTTGTAACTTTTGTAAGGGAGTCTCCTTTTGTTCACAATTGACAAATTTAGAAAATAAAAATACAAGACAGTTAAATATGAATTTCAGATAAATAATAAACAATGTTTAGTATAATACAGGGGACATACATATAAAAAATATAGTCTGTTATTTATCTGAAATCACCATTTTACTGGGCACCATGTATTTCATCGAACAGCCCTACTCTTGTGTCATTAGCAAGAAGAGGGTTACATGCTAACCCCCAGACTAGTTACAGGTAACTACTAATGTAGTAACCATGATTGTCATTAACTGATCTAGCTTAGTTCCCTGGGCATGGGCACATTGCCAGAATGAAGGTCTTTTTGCAAGGATGGGAAGGGTTGTTATGTGAGCAACCCACTGTGTCAGCCACAAGGTTTGAGTAAGTTGGTAAGTCAGTTTTATTTTATTCTGTAGATAATATAGAAGCATTGAAGGATTTGAGTGAAGTCATGATGTAATTAATTTAGAAATATTTATGAAGAGCTCTGTTCTAGTTATATGCAGAATGGCAAAATTAGAGAAAGGGATATCAGATATGAGACTATTACTTTAGCTTTGTCAAAGAATGATGAAGGGGTATGAACTGAAACAATAGCAGAAGGAATTTAGAAGAACATAAGAGAATTATATATGCATATTTATTTACCATAGCTATCAACATTTCAGACTTTGGAATTGAAATGGTTGGTGTTATATCTCAGCTTTGTTATAAAATGTTTGTGTCACCTTGAGCAAGTTTCTTTATCTCACTGACCGTAGTTTTCTTTATCTGTAAACATGTAGATAATAAAACTATGTGATTTATTATTAGCATTGAATGAGGTCATTCAAAAACATGCTTAGCAAAGAAATAAAATATGCTTTAAGTGAATGTTAGATGTTTTATTAGTTTATTATTGTTAGTTTTCTTATTTTTGTGGATTATGACTTATTAGTTATGATGTGGAAGGAAAAAGATCAGGGATCCCCCCAAATCTGCTTCACCCATCATCTTGCCCATCTCAGATGATGATAATCCCTTACTTCCAGATGCTCAGACAAAACCTTTAGCATCACCACTGACTCCCATTTCTCACCCTATATTCAATTCTCCAGGAGTTCCTTTTGGCACTACATTCTAAACACATCCAGAACTCTGCCATTTCATTTCTTTCACTGCTGGCTCTGGTGTAAGTTGCCATCGTTTCTTAGTGGATCACTGCAAACATTGTTCAAACTGTCCTCCCAGCTTTCACTCTTGCCCCCACCAATCCATTCTCAACGTGATGCCAAAAACCCAGCCTCTGTGCACCAACACCGAAAAGAATCTCAGAGACAGAGTTTTGGGTGAAGTAGAAAAAATAGCTTTACTGCTTTACCAGGCAAAGGGGGAAAGAGTAGGCCCGTGCCTCCAAAACTGTGTGTCCCAACCCGGGAGGATTTGGTGAGGAGCTTTATAGCAATGGTTCAAGGGTAGGGATGCTGATAAGGATCAGGGTATGTGCAGGGCCTGCAGTCCTTTAGTCTAGCCTCAGGTGGTCTCCTGATGAACTTCTTGAGGTTCTCAAACTGTGACCTTCTCTGGAATGAAGAATGCTAAAATCTTCCATTTGTTGGGGGTTTTAGTTCTGCAGAAGAGCTCAAAGATATTGTTATGTGTATCCCTTGAAGTAGAACCAGGACCCTGCCCCAAGGCTGTGCTATTGTTTCTTTGCTGCTCCTCCCTGTCTCTGCATTCCCTCCCTTCCCTTGATTAGCAACTGATAGAATCTGCCCTTTGGAACTCATGGAGCCTGAGGTCTATTCCCTACAAATAAGAAACAGGGACACAGAAACACTTCCATGTCCAAGAGCCCTACAGGGTCCTGCTCAGTTTCAAACACAGTAGCCAGAATGATTAAACAGTAAATCAGATCGTGCCATTTCTTTACCCCAAACCTTACAATGGCTTCTTATTTTGTTGTTGAACCCAACTTCATGTGCCTGACGCACAGTGAGGCCAAACTGAAATGGAGTTTGGAGTGAAGAAAGGTTTATTGCAGGGCCAAGCAATCAGAATAGGCGGCTGGTGCTCAAAAGACCCAAACTCCTTGTTGGATGTTGGGGAAGAGTTTTTATAGGCAAAATTTGTGGGGAGGGCTGCAGGGTGTGTGACATTCTTCATATTGGTTGGTGGGGAGGTTACAGGATGGCATTCCAGGAATCTCAATCATCAGCCTTCTTGTTGAAACCAGAAAGGGTCCATGTGCTTGTGCTCAGCCTGAACTTACCATCCTCCACCTGGGTTGGAGCCTCAGTTCCTATAGAAGAACTCAGAGATATGTATCAGATTAATATGCATATCCCTTGAAGAGGAACCAGGACCCTGCTTTATCACTGCACTATTGTTTTTTTCTTTTTTTTTTTTAACATCTTTATTGGAGTATAATTGCTTTAATATGGTGTGTTAGTTTATGCTTTATAACAAAGTGAATCAGATATACGTATACATATATCCCCATATCTCTTCCCTCTTGCGTCTCCTCCCTCTCACCCTCCCTATGCCACCCCTGCAGGTGGTCACAAAGCACACAGCTGATCTCCCTGTGCTATGCAGCTGCTTCCCACTAGCTATCTATTTTACATTTGGTAGTGTATATATGTCCATGCCACTCTCTCACTTTGTCCCAGCTTACCTTTCCCCCTCCCCGTATCCTCAAGTCCATTCTCTAGTAGGTCTGCGTCTTTATTCCCGTCTTGCCCCTAGGTTCTTCATGACCATTGTTTTGTTTGTTTTTTACGTTCTATATATATGTGTTAGCATACGGTATTTGTTTTTCCCTTTCTGACTTATTTCACTCTGTATGACAGACTCTAGGTCCATCCACCTCACTACAAATAACTCAATTTCATTTCTTTTGATGGCTGAGTAATATTCCATTGTATATATGTGCCACATCTTCTTTATCCATTCATCTTTTGATGGACACTTAGGTGGCTTCCATATCCTGGCTATTGTAAATAGAGCTGCAATGAACATTGTAGTACATGAATCTTTTTGAATTATGGGTTTCTCAAGGTATATGCCCAGTAGCGGGATTGCTGGGTCGTATGGTATTTCTACTTTTAATTTTTTGAGAAACGTCCACACTGTTCTCCATAGTGGCTGTATCAATTTACATTCCCACCAACAGTGCAAACGGGTTCCCTTTTCTCCACACCCTCTCCGGCATTTATTGTTTGTAGATTTTTTGATGATGGCCACTCTGACCGGTGTGAGATGATATCTCATGGTAGTATTGATTTGCATTTCTCTAATGATTAAAGATGTTGAGCATTCTTTCATGTGTTTGTTGGCAATCTGTATATCTTCTTTGGAGAAATGTCTATTTAGGTTCTTCTGCCCATTTTTGGATTGGGTTGTTTTTTTTTTGATATTGAGATGCATGAGCTGCTTGTAAATATTGGAGATTAATCCTTTGTCAGTTGCTTCATTTGCAAATATTTTCCCCCATTCTTTTCATCTTTTTTATGGTTTCCTTTGCTGTGCAAAAGCTTTTAAGTTTCATTAGGTCCT